>NC_060147.1:47055326-47655326 GCF_021461385.2 Schistocerca piceifrons | reverse complement strand
GCATACATCCTGAGAAATCCGTATCGAGAACAACCACCTCTGGCCGTAGTAACGGCCTTCATACGCCTGGGCATTGATTCAAACAGAGCTTGGATGGCGTGTACAGGTACAGTTGCTCATGCAGCTTCAACACGATACCACAGTTCATCAAGAGTAGTGACTGGCGTATTGTGACGAGCCAGTTGCGCGGCCACCATTGACCAGACGTTTTCGATTGGTGAGATATCTGGAGAATGTGCTGGCCAGGGCAGCAGTCGAACATTTTCTGTATCCAGAAAGGCCCGTACAAGATCTGCAACATGCGGTCGTGCATTATCCTGTTGAAATGTAGGATTTCGCAGGGATCGAATGAAGGGTAGAGCCACGGGTCGTAACACATCTGAAATGTAACGTCCGATTTTCAAAGTACCGTGGTGACTGAGACGTGTAACCAATGGCACCCCATACCATCACGCTGGGTGATACGCCAGTATGGCGATGACGAATACACGCTTCCGATGTGCATTCCCCGCGATGTCGCCAAACACGGATGCGAGCATCATGATGCTGTAGACAGAACCTGGATTCATCCGAAAAAATGATGTTTTGCCTTTCGTGCACCCAATTTCGTCGTTGAGTACACCTTCGCAGGTGCTCCTGTCTGTGATGCAGCGTCAAGGGTAACCGCAGCCATGGTCTCCCAGCTGATAGTCCGTGCTGCTGTAAACGCCGTCGAACTGTTCGTGCAGATGGTTGTTGTCTCGCAAACGTCCCCATCTGTGGACTCAGGGATCGAGACGTGGCTGCATGATCCTTTACAGCTATGCGGATAAGATGCCTGCCATCTCGACTGCTAGTGATACGAGGCCGTTAGGATCCAGCACGGCGTTCCTTATTACCCTCCTGAACCCACCGATTCCATATTCTGCTAACAGTCATTGGATCTCGACCAACGCGAGCAGCAATGTCGCGATACGATAAACCACAATCGCGATAGGCTACAATCCGACCTTTATCAAAGTCGGAAACGTGATGGTAAGCATTTCTTCTCCTTACTCGAGGCCTCACAACAACGTTTCACCAGGCAACACCGGTCAACTGCTATTTGTGTATGAGAAATCGATTGGAACCTTTCCTCAAGCCAGCACGTTGTAGGTGTCGCCACCGGCGCCAACCTTGTGTGAATGTTCTGAAAAGGTAATCATTTGCATATCGCAGCATCTTCTTCCTGTTGGTTAAATTTCGTGTCTGTAGCACGTCATCTTCGTGGTGTAGCAATTTTAATGTCCAGTAGTGTAGATGCAGATGGAGATCTGACAAATAATTGGGTTTAAGTGCTACTCTGAGATGAAGACGTTGGCAAGGGGAATCATGGCGGACCACATCCAATCCAGTCAGACGAGTAATGAAATTAAAAAAAATATATATATATAAACCATGTCGACTGCTGTGACGAAACGACTTCTAAACGTCGTCTTACCGTGATTATACGCGCGAAAGAGCGAAAACACTTGTGCAGACTTTATGGCGTATGCAACAAAGTTGCGCAATAGCTGCGTGTGCGTATGAGACTGCATTCTTTTATCTCAGGATCTAACTGTCATCGGCCTCGACAGATAAGGCCCACCTGGTGACGGCAGGATAAAGGGACTCCCGTTTGTCCTCTGCCCCGGCAGCACTGTGCGACGGCGGCGGGCAAGCATGGATGCGGGTGAGTAGCAGAGCACGAAAACTTTTCGCGTCCCCGTGTTGTCACGGCGCTCCTGCGACAACCCGCAGCTATGGCCAGTGTTCTTGTTGTGGTCTTCCGTCCGTAGACTGGTTTCATAGAGCTCTCCACGATACTCCCGCACAACCACTGCAACATCCACATCTACGCCTTCATGACTTATCTCCAATTCACAGTGAAGTGCATGGCAGAGAGTTCATCGAACCACCTTCAGATTATTTCTCTACCGATCTACTCTCTAAGAGCGCGCGGGAAAACGGATACTTATGTCTTTCAGTGCCAGCAATGATTTTTTGTCCGTCTGTCTGTTCGGCTGTTTAGCCCCTTTCTTCTCGTTTACCTAAAATCGATATACACTGACGGAAAAAAATTACAACACCAAAAAATAGCTAATGCAGAGTTATGAAATTTTGGGAATACATTTGGACAGGTAAAGTATTTAAGTGATTAACATTGCAAGATCTCAGGCAAATGTAAGCACATGATGTTGTTGTTGCGGTCTTTAGTCCAGAGACTGGTTTGGTGCAGCTCTCCATCTCTATCCTGTGCAAGATTCTTCATCTCCCAGTACCTACTGCAACCTACATCCTTCTGTATCTGCTTAGTGTATTCATCTCTTGGTCTCCCTCTACGATTTTTACCCTCCACGCTGCCCTCCAGTACTAAATTGGTGATCCCTTGATGCATCAGAACATGTCCTACTAACCGATCCATTCTTCTAGTCAAGTTGTGCCACACATTTCTCTTCTCCCCAGTTCTATTCAGTACCTCCTCATTACTTACATGATCTACCCATCTAATCTTCAGCGTTCCTCTGCAGCACCATATTTCGAAAGCTTCTATTCACTTCCTGTCTAAATTTTTTATCGTCCATGTTTCACTTCCATACATGGCTACACTCCATACAAATACTTTCAGAAAAGACTTCCTGACACTTAAATCTATACTCGATGTCAAAAAAAAAAAAAATTCTCGCCTTCAGAAACGCTCTCCTTGCTATTGCCAGTCTACATTTTATATCCTCTCTACTTATACCATCATCAGTTATTTTGCTCTCCTAACAGGAAAACTCATCTACTACTTTAAGTGTCTCACTTGTTAACCTAACTCCTTCAGCATCACCTGCTTTAAATCGATTATATTCCGTTACCCTCGTTTTGCTTTTGTTGATGTTCATCTATACTGTTCATTCTATTCAACCGCTATTCCAGGTCCTTAAGCGCATGATATGCCATGGGAAATGCGAAATGCTGGTACATTAATAACCTTCTTCGACCATCATCAGTTATTTTTCTCCGAAAATAGCAAAATTCATCTACTACTTCAAGTGTCTCATTTGCTAACTCCCTCAGCATCAGCTGCTTTAATTCGATTACATTCCATTACCCTCGTTTTGCTTTTGTTGATGTTCATCTTATATCCTCCTTTCTTTTCAACTGTTATTCCAGGTCCTTAAGCACATGATGTGCCATGGGAAATGGAAAATGTTGGTACATTAATAACGAGTGTAACCGCCAGAATCTTGAATGTGCATTCAGGAGTGCATGCATTGTGGTGTACTGGTGCCAAATATCAGTTTGTGGGATGGAGTTTCATGCTTGCTGCACTTGGTTGGTCAATACAAGGATGGCTAATGCTAGTTGTGGATGACGCTTTAGTTGTCGTCCGATGACGTCCTGTATGTGGTCGATTTGCGGCAGATCTGGTGATCGAACATTTTGGGTTACAATAGCGGTACGGGAGCGAGCGTTATCTTGCTGGAAAACACCGACTGGAATATTGTTCATGACTTGGCACCACGAAAGGGTCGAATCAGCAGACTGACGTACAAATTTGCAGCCAGGGTGCGTGGGATAACCAAGCGAGTGCTCCTGCTGTAATACGAAATCGCTTCTCAGACAATAACTCAAGGTGTAAGTCCAGTGCGTTTAACATGCAGACAGGTTGGTTGCCGGCTCTTCTTCTCATCAACACGCGGTCATCATTGGCACCGAGACAGAACCAGCTTTCATCAGAAAGTACAACAGACCTCCACCCTGCCCTCCAATGACCTCTCGCTTGATGCCACTGAAGCCGCAAATTGCAGTGGTTTGGGGGGTCAGCGGAATGGACGCTACAGGGCGTTTGGCTAGGAGATATCCCTGAAGTAACCGATTTGTAGCAGTTCCTTGTGTCACCGTGGTGCCAACTGCTGCTCAAATTTGCTGCTGCAGATACAGTGCGGTGCACCAGAGCCATACACCTAGTGGGGCTGGTTGGTTGGGTGGATTAAAGGGACCAGACTGCTAAGGTCATTGGTCCCTTGTTCCAAGACTTGAAAACACCAACACACAGTAAAAACGAAAAATGGAAGAGATGACAGACGACTCAGGACAAGAGAAACTGAGACAAAGACCAGACAAAACGAATTAAAATCACACAGAGTGTGACGGTGGTCCTAGTGGGGTTGTCTTCCTACTCGGCAGTACCCCATGGCCAACCAGAGCACAGTCTTCTTGCTACCGTAGATTCTCATGACCACCACTGCCAGAAACCATGTACAATGGCTACATTGCTGCCATGTTTCTCTGCAACATCGCGAAAGGAACATCCAGCTTCTCGTACCCCTATTACACGACCCCGTTGAAACTCAGTAGGGTGCCGATAATGGCGTCTTTGTCGCCTTAAAGGCATTCTTGATTAACATCAACTTACACGCTGCAACGATCGTGTTTGTTACCTTTGAGATAGGACGTTCTATTTAAAGCAAACCTGATTTGCATCTTCATGGTGGCGCTACTAACGCCACTATTATGTGCTTGGAGCAAAATTTGAAGAGACAGCATCTTTCGGATGTAGAAACACACCTACCAGCTTCCGTTCATGTCTTCACAACTCCTAGCTGTTGCGATTTTTTTCCATTAGTGGATCTGACTACCACAGTACAAGTAGGGAAAAATTCCGAAAATTTTTAATTAGTAATGAAGTCACATGAAAATACTTTTTTTTGCTATTTGTTGACCAGCTGTGGTCCGTCTGCCTGTTAAGACTCCTTTTTCTCATAAACGAGTTTGGGTATCGAGTTGGAATTCGTATCAAACACTGAGGGCTGGACCTCCTTGGCGGTGTAAAACATTTAAGCTCCTAAGTGAAGGTCATTTGTGTCGGATATTTTAGAAGATGAAACTTCCTGGCAGATTAAAACTGTGTGCCGGACCGAGACTGGAAGTCAAGACCTTTGCCTTTCGCGGGCAAATGCTCTACCAACGGAGCTACCCAAGCGCGACTCATGACTCGCCCTCACAGCCTTACTTCTGCCAGTACCTCGTCTCCTACCTTCCAGACTTCAGAGAAGCTCCCCTGCGAAACTTTCACAACTAGCAAACTCTCTCACCAAACCCTATAGATGAACTATCTACATACAGAACCTTTCAGAGCTCCTTCCCGCACCTGCTTTTTTTATGGTGAACATTTCCCCCTGTGCAGGCCGGCGTCAAACAAATTTTCTCACTCGTAGGAGAAAGGTGGTGAGAGAAATTCTGAGCAAAAATCTCGCCGCAACGACAAAACGCCTTTCCTTTTAATTACTGCCACCCTAGCTCGCGTATCATATTCATGAGACTCTTTCTCCTATTTCGCCATAGTACAACAAAAGCTGCCCTACTCTGAACTTTTTCATTGTCCACCGTCAATTTCCGCGCGGAACGGCCGTGAGGTTTGAGGCGCCATGTCACGGGCTGTGCGGCCGCTCCCGCCGCAGGTTCGAGTCCTCCCTCGGGCATTGGTGTGTGTGTGTGTGTTGTCCTTAGCATAAGTTAGTTTAAGTAGTGTGTAAGTGTAGGGACCGATGACGTCAGCAGTTTGGTCCCTTAGCAATTCACACACATATTTTCCTCCGTCAATCCTATCTATTAGGGATCCCACACCGCACAGCAATATTCTACAGGGCTATTACAAATGATTGAAGCGGTTTCATAAATTCACTGTAGCTCCATTTATTGACATATGGTCACGACACACTACAGATACATAGAAAAACTCATAAAGTTTTGTTCGGCTGAAGCCGCACTTCAGGTTTCTGCCGCCAGAGCGCAGTGAGACAAAATGGCGACAGGAGCCGAGAAAGCGTATGTCGTGCTTGAAATGCACTCACATCAGTCAGTCATAACAGTGCAACGACACTTCAGGACGAAGTTCAACAAAGATCCACCAACTGCTAACTCCATTTGGCGATGGTATGCGCAGTTTAAAGCTTCTGGATGCCTCTGTAAGGGGAAATCAACGGGTCGGCCTGCAGTGAGCGAAGAAACGGTTGAACGCGTGCGGGCAAGTTTCACGCGTAGCCCGCGGAAGTCGACGAATAAAGCAAGCAGGGAGCTAAACGTACCACAGCCGACGGTTTGGAAAATCTTACGGAAAAGGCTAAAGCAGAAGCCTTACCGTTTACAATTGCTACAAGCCCTGACACTCGATGACAAAGTCAAACGCTTTGAATTTTCGGCGCGGTTGCAACAGCTCACGGAAGAGGATGCGTTCAGTGCGAAACTTGTTTTCAGTGATGAACCAACATTTTTTCTTAATGGCGAAGTGAACAGATACAATGTGCCAGAACTGCGAGCTCGCATCAACGATGCTTTCGAACTCATTGATGGGGACATGCTTCGCCGAGTGTGGGAGGAACTTGATTATCGGCTTGATGTCTGCCGAATCACTAAAGGGGCACATATCGAACATTTGTGAATGCATAAAAAAACTTTTTGAGTTTTTGCATGTGTGTGCAAAGCATTGTGAAAATATCTCAAACAATAAAGTTATTGTAGAGCTGTGAAATCGCTTCAATCATTTGTAATAACCCTGTATAAGAGGGCGGAATTCTAAGTCTTCTGTCAATGACACGCAATCTTTAGTTCCCCTTCCCCACAGTGTTATTGTGTGTTTGTTCCAATTTAAGTTGTTCATAATTGTAATGCTTAGGTATTTGCTGGAATTGACAGCTTTCAAATTTCTGTGATTTATCATGTAGCCGCGATTTAACCTATTTGAACCTACTTACTTGATTCGAGCCTTCCACGTAGAATAACGTACGATTTTGTTTCACTATGTGCTCGATTTTACATTTCTGATCAATTAAAGCAACTTGCCAGTGTTTGGACCACTACGAAATCTTACCGTGGTCGAACTGGGTATCTGTGCAGCTTTCTTTTTGGACAGCATTTCGTTCTAGATAACTGCATCATCTGCGAAAAGTGCGATGTTGCTAATAATATCAGCTGTCAAGTAATTAGTTGGTTAATTGATGAAGTTGAAGGGACGAAAATGCGAGGCCATCTGGCCCTATATCCTGTAATTTTTCCTCCTATCTATGCAATTATGAAGTTCTCAATTCGTTCGAGCAATCAATCATTCATAACAGGAAACACAGTCATAACTCAGCCACTCAA
Source organism: Schistocerca piceifrons (assembly GCF_021461385.2). Lineage (NCBI taxonomy): Eukaryota > Metazoa > Arthropoda > Insecta > Orthoptera > Acrididae > Schistocerca > Schistocerca piceifrons. The sequence goes on along the minus strand of NC_060147.1, from coordinate 47,648,198 downwards.
AATGATTCAGAAATTTTACTTGTTAGAATGAAATCAGGCGATGATTCTTCTCCTCTGCAGGCTCGTGCTTTGCGGCAGTCTGCTAATCTGTACAAATAAAATGCCTCGTGTTTTTGAGAGCGTTGTATAATCAGTCGGGAAGCCTCAGATCAAGCGGATATCTGGCTTTGATGAAGTTTAACCTTCCGAAGAAGTAATGGACCTCTTGGATTATTAAATGCAGGCTCGTATCCAGGCTTTCGGAAGTTCCCTTCTGATTAACAACTACGCAATATATCAATGAATATTATTAATTCTCAAATGCCAAATACACACCTTTTGTATGAAGGATCATTTTAATCGTACAATTTCGTATTAGTTATCTTTTGTCGTAAATCTCAATATTCAGATTACAATTCTTCAAACAATGCTCAGGCTAATTGGCACGAAGACAATCTCGGAAGCATTTTACTTCTAACAACCAACAGAGAGAGTACTACAAAGAATAATTATGCGCTCATGGCATAGCTATTGCATGAAACTACTTTGCGCATGGATTCTGCGAGTATTAAGATAGAAAATTAGTAAACGTCATTCAAGGGTAGAATCGTATCAGAATAATTCATCGAATATAAAGAGATATTACAATCCTATACGTGTCGAACCAGGAATAATCCTGGGAAGACCAACTGTAAGCAAGATACAACATGACAGAGATAAAATCAAGTAGGAGGGCAGTGAGAGGAGGCATGGTGGGCAAGCCACTCTGCCCAGAAATTTGTGGTACGTTCCTATGGGAACAAACCGGCGAGGTCGTTGGTCTCTAGGCTTACACACTACTTAATCTAACTTAAACTAACTTACGCTAAGGACAACACACGCACCCATGCCCAAGGGAGGACTCGAACGTCCGAGGGGGGGGGGGGGGGGGGGGGGGAGACTGCGCTAAACGTGGCAAGGCGCTCTAGTCTAGACTGTGCCCCGCTACCCCGTACAGCCCACTATGTTCAGAATGCAGGCTGTTCTAGGGGCTCCTGTTGCAATTCGGACCCCATAATGGTGTATGGGGTCCAGTGACTGCAATGCAGAGGGCCGTGCTGGACCTTTTGCCAGACTCTCCTAATCATGACAAGGTAGGATCACAGCTTTGCAAAGCTGCAGAAGGGTTGTGCGGTCTGCCCCCCAGTTGTTGTACTGAGACAGTGAAGTGTATTACGTGTAGCCCGCACCACAAAGTCCGTGCAAGAGGCCGACATGCAGGACACATTCGTAGTCTCCTTAAGGACACGCAGTTTATCGTGCACACTGAGGTTATGCCAATCCGTTTCCTACGGACGAGAAACCTGGCGGTGTAACAGTGAACGCAGGTCAGTTTCAGAGATGCCCCTCTCCAGAAGCGGTTTATACGTGGCCTGTTTGACCAGCGTGTCAGCAAGTTCGTTGCCTGGGATTCTGAAGTGTCCCAGGGTCCAGACAAACAGCACTGGACTATTCGAGGGCATAGATGGACTCCTGGATGGCCGCTACTAAAGGATGACGAGGGTAGCACTGGTCGATAGCTTGGAGGTTGCTCAAGGAGTCAGTACAGGGCAAGGGTGTAAGTGCTCAAGAGCGCAAGATAGAGCCACCAGCTCTGCAGTGAAAACTCTGCAGCCATCTGGCAGGGAGTGCTGTTCAATATGTCCTCCATGAACATACACGAAGCCAACGTGACCATCAGCCATCGAGCCGTCGGTGTAAACCACTTCAGAGCCCTGGAACACGTCAAGAATCGAGAGGAAGTGACAGCGGAGAACTGCTGGGTTAACTGATTCCTTAGGGCCATGCGAAAGGTCCAGGCAAAGCTTTGGCCTGGGTTTACACCATGGAGTAGAGGTGGTAAAGGGAAGGATTCCACTGCAGACAGAAGCAATCGGATGCAATCCACGATGTCCACCTCCAGAGACAAGCCGAGATGAACACAGGAAGGGAAAAGACAAACACCAAGACAAACAGATGAAAGGAATGGGTGACAGACAGTTAAAATGAAGGGAGGGTGGAGGCCCCAGAGAGAAGGCCAAACGCCCGCCCTTAGATGGTATCATAAAAAAAACTCTCACAAACAAAACGTAAAATTAAATCTGCTGTTAAGGCATTGTCACCCAACACCAAAGGGCGGTTAGGCCGCCGATGCGGGAGATGAACCGCCGTGGTTGGGAAAAGGAGATGGTAATTCGGATGCTCAGGAGAACTACGAATTTGTGCACCGTAACTGACTAGCAGTCATGAACGCCTAACCTTCAGTGGAGGGCTCCACCAGTGTGCTGTGGTATCGTCCTAAAAGCTCCTGTCGCCAGTTGAACCCCGCAGTGGTGCACTGGGTCGAGTAAACGCAACGCTGAGGGCGCCGGCGAATCATAAACCTGACTCCCACAGTCAAGGCGGGATTGATCAAGGGCTTTCTAGAGCTAAAGTAGCGTAGAGTGACCTGCATCCCAGTTGGTGTTGCTTATGCATCCGAGCGCATTGAGGTGCTGCCAGCACTTCCCCTTAAGCTGACGAAGATGAGGAAGCCAAGTCAGTTGGGCGTCGGAAACCTGCCCTAAGAATCGATATGTCTCCACTACAGTGAGTGGATCGTCATGAAGATAAAGTTCTGGTTGCGGATGAACGGTACAATGCCGACAGAAGTGCATGACATACTACTTTGCAGCTGAAAACTGGAAGATGAGGGCCAGAGCCCATGACTGCGCCTTGTGGATGGCTCCCTGTAGGCGCCACTCAGCATCACCAGTACTGGAGGAGCAGTACGAAATGCAGAAATCGTCTGCATACAGAGAAGGTGAGACGGACAGCCCTACAGCTGCTGCTAGACCGTTGTTGGCCACTAAAAATAGAGATACACTCAATATAGAACGCTGTGGGACTCCATTCTCCTGGACATGAGGGGAACTATGAGAGGCACCAACTTGGACACAGAAGGTACAGAGCGACAGGAAATTCTGGATAAAAATCGGGAGCTGGCCCCACAGACCCCATGCATACAATGTGGCAAGGATATGATGTCACCAGTTCGTGTCGTAAGCTTTTCGTAGATCAAAAAAGATGGCAACCAGGTGTTGGCGTCTGGAAAAGGCTGTTCGGATGGCAGACTCGAGGGACAGAAGATTATCAGTGGTAGGGCGACCCCGGCGGAAACCACCCTGGCATGGAGCCAATAGGCCAAATGGCTCTGAACACTATGGGACTTAACATCTATGGTCATCAGTCCCCTAGAACTTAGAACTACTTAAACCTAACTAATCTAAGGACAACACACAACACCCAGTCATCACGAGGCAGAGAAAATCCCTGACCCCGCCGGGAATCGAACCCGGGAACTCGGGCGCGGGAAGCGAGAACGCTACCGCACGACCACGAGCTGCGGACACCCAATAGGCCACGTGACTGCAGGAGCCAACCCAAGCGCCAACACATACTACGTTCCAGCAGCTTACAAAGAACGTTGGTGAGGCTAATGGGCCGATAGCTATCCACATCAAGCGGGTTTTTACTGGGTTTGAGCACGGGAATGATGGTGCTCTCCCGTCATTGCCATGGAAAGTTGCCATCGCACCAGATCTGGCTGAAGATGATGAGGAGATGTCGCTTGTAGTCGGACGAGAGCTGCTTAATAATCAGACTGTGGAACCGAACTAGTCCAGGAGTGGTGTCGGGGCAATGTGCAAAGGCGCTGAGGAGCTCCCACTCTGTAAATAGGGCGTTATAGGGTTCACTGTGACATGTAGTGAACGAGAGGGCCTTCCCTTCCATCTGCCATTTGGGGTTGCGAATGGCTGGGGGTAATTCTCTGATGCAGAGGCTAGAGCATAGTGCTCAGCAAAGTGCTCGGTAGATAACACGCCATTGACATTAACACCAGGGGCACCTGTTGGGATCCGGTTCTCAAAAACACATATGATCTTCGTCCAGACTTGGGAAGGTGATGTATGGCACCCAATGATCGAGACGTACGTCTCCCAACACTCCTATTTCCGTCTTTTTACAAGCTGGCGAATGCAGGCACAGAGCCATTTAAAAGCTATTGGGTGCTCCAGGGAAGGGTGCCACTTATGTATCTGTAGAGCCCACCTACGCTCTTTAATGGCCTCAGCAGTTCCCGGCGACTACCAAGGTACTGTTTACTGTTTTTCGCCGGGGGCACCCTAAGGAACAAGGGATCGCGTTTTTCTCCACAGAAGCGATCATTGTAATGGCCTGCTCAGTCACCACATCGATGGGGCCATGTGGGGGAGATTCACCAGTGGCAGCAGAGGTAAAGGCTTCCCAGTCTGCCTTGTTTAAAGCCCATCTGGGTAGGTGGCCATGGGCTTGACGCTGGGGGAGTGATAGGAAGACAGGGAAGTTGTCACTATAACACAAGTCGTCACGTACTCACCAGTGGATAGATGAGAAAAGGCCAGGGCTGCATACTGAGAGATAAATGGCGGAATATGTGCCAAGTGCCACAATGAAATGTGTGGGGCCACCTGTATATAAGAGGCAAAGGTCAAGTTGGAACAGTAAATTTTCCACATCTCTACCTCGGCCAGTAGGCATGGTGCCACCCCACAATGGATAATGGGCGTTAAAATCTCCCAAAAGTAGGAAAATTTTCGAGATTTGATGAATCAGTGCAGCCAATACGTCCAGGGTTACTGCACGATCTGGAGGGAGATATACATTGCAGTTATTTCCTGTGTCGTCTGTATCCTGGCAGCCACAGCTACAAGAGGAGTTTGAAGGGGCACAGGTTCACTACATACCGAGTTCAGCACATAGACGCAAACTCCACCTGCACACTATTGTATTCACTACAGTTCTTGTAATATCCCCTATAGCCACGGTGGACAAGGTTCAGCATTGCAGGGAACCAAGTTTCCTGGAGGGCAATGCAGAAAGCAGGTGTAAATCGTGACAGTTGCCGTAGCTCAGCCAGGTGGTGGAAAAACCCGCAGCAATTCCACTGGAAAATGACGTTATCATTAGGCTGGGAAGGCATGAAGTGCTCGAGGAGGCAGTTTATGCCTCAGTCACCTCTTGGCACCGATTGAGTACTTATTCAATCAACATCCAATGCGTCTGAGGGTCCAGCGAGATCGAGGTCCGCTTGGGAGGCCAGAATCTCTACCTCATCCTCAGATTCAAAGCTTGTAGGTAGCGGTGGTATGGGAGCCACCACAATGTCTGGGTTCTTTGGGATCTTCTTCTTTTTGGGTTTCTCTCGCTGCTCCTTTTGGTTTTCATGGCTGGGAGGACTTCATTGAGTCAGGAACTGAAAAGGACCATAAAGCCCTATGACTGCTTCAGCCACTGGCGAGTGTCCACTTCGCCACTGGTAGGGGCCAGGGAAGGGAGTGACCCAAGGGACCCCTTCCTAGCGAGAGGAGGCAAAGAAGACTGACGCTTCTACAGCTGAGAACTGGGGACTGATGTCCCAAGGTTGGAGGGGGAGCGAAGTTCTCCCAAAGTATGTGGTTTGGGAGCAACAGGTAGGGAAGTGACCCCCCCCCCCCCTTCCCCCCCATCATCAAGGGGCCAGGTGTAGTCTTATGGCTCTGAGAGCTGATGGAGCTGATGCGGATAGAACTGTTGTTGTAGTGGCAGCATAAGAGCATGTCATATGCAAGGATGTGCAAATTTCCTCTTAGCATCAGTGTAGGTCATTCGGTCCAGGGTCTTGTATTGCACGATTTCCCTCTCTTTCTGTAAAATCCTGTAGTCTGGCGAGCAAGGTGAATGACGCTCTCCACAGTTAACAGATGGGAGGCAGGGCACATGGAGTATTATTATGTGATGGACATGCACAATCTCGACATGTGATGCTGGAAGTACAGTGGGAAGACATATGGCTGAACTTCCAGCACTTAAAGCACCGCATCAGGGGAGGGATATATGGCTTGACATCACAGCGATAGACCATCACTTTGACCTTCTCGGGTAATGTGTCACCCTCGAAGGCCAAATTGAAGGCACCGCTGGCACTCTGATTATCCCTAAGACCTCGATGGACACGCCAGACGAAATGAACACCTCGCCACTCTAAATCGGCGCACAGTTCGTCGTTAGGTTGCAAAAGAAGGTCCCTGTGGAATGTAATAACCTGGGGCATGCTCTTATGGGGCGTGATGGTAACAGAAACATCACCCACCTTGTTAGAAGCGAGTAATGCCTGTGACTGAGCAGAGGATGCTTTTTTTTATCAAGACTGACCCTGATCACATTTTGTACAATCCCTCGACCTCCCCAATCTTGTCCCCTGTGCTCTACAAAACACTGAGGCTTCATCGACACAAAGCTCTCGTACATACTAGGTACTGTGGCGAATAAGATTCGTTGCCATCCTTAACCTGGATTTCCTCCCATGGTGTGGCCTGGGAGGGGAACGATTTGGAGTCATACTTTCGCGCAGTAAATTTAGCTCTTCAATGCTTAGAGGGTGCTGGTGATTGACCACCAGCAACAGATGATGTACTACACTTCATGGCGTGTCATTTGCCCTGATGCCACCCACTCCAACCAGGAGCCCTCCCCACAGGCGCCACATGGCCACAGCAAAGGACACCTGGCAGGATGGCCATTGCTGGGAGCCCCCATGCCCCAGGGGGATGGGAATCTACTCCTTGGAATACGTGGGGAGTTAACAGAGCAGGCATCAGCTGAGTGATCCCTGTGTAGTCAGGGGCTACAACTAACAGGATACATGAGATACATGACGGCCTCACCACAATGGACTGCGTACCATGCTGGATATGAGGTGCAAAGAAGTCCATGGTCATCGTCGATGTACTAAACGACACTGCATAGTGGATGGAGGGAAACACACCCAGGAAGGAGATGGAGAATGAGCGAAAGAGCAAAGCCACGATGGTGAAGGATGTGGAAGGTTTCAGTGCATGATGGACATGATGCAGCATGTAAGGTGCCCTTCCCCAATTGGCACGCTCTTCGGGAAAATTTTGAAAAATGGGGGTCAAACCCTAGAGGGGACCATCACATAAAGGCCGAAACGTATGACACTCCTTTTATCCGCCTCTTACGACAGGCAGGAATCCCTTGGTCCTATTCTAACCCCTGGACACACAGGGGGGTATGACGTTATGTTTGCTTACAGTGTGCTTGTGTGTTCCTTTAGTGCAGTGGGACCTGCTAGTGTGTGAGAGTCCAAGCAGTAGATCATGAATGGGAGATGGGATTTACCAATGCAGGAAAAGCCGACATGTTCATGGTGTATGGTGAGTGTAGGAAGAATGCAGTTCGTTCTTGTACTGTGTATGCGGCAAGATATCCCAACAGACGTCAACCACCTCAGCAGTTATTTATCAAACTCTTCAACTAGCTATGAGACATTGGTAGTGTGATACGTAGACAACATAAGAGAAGGAAACAAGTGATGACAGAAGAGAGTGGTAATTAATGTTTTTGCTGCTGTTATAGTTGATCCAGCATAAGCTCCTGCGCAATCGCACAAGGAAGTGGCATGAGTCAGGCAATCGCTACATGCATTTTCCATCGACATATGTTCCATCCCTATCACATTTGTCTCCATCAAGAGCTGCGTGGAACGATTATGAGTAGCATGTTAACTTTTGCACATGGGCTTTAATACGGGAGACTCTAGATGTATCATGTATACTGCTTAGTGCTGAAGCCACGTTTACCGGTCATGGCCAGGTAAACCGCCGAACCATGCACTATTGGTCTGCTCACAATCCCCATCGCCTTCGCCAGGTGGAGCGTCAGCATCCATGGAGTGTGAACGTGTGGTGTGTGGATAGTGGACCATCAGCTCTTAGGCACAAGTATTCCACCCTCTTAGCAGACCATATTTCACTGATGCTATAAGACGTTCCTCTGCAGACCAGGAGGAACCTGTGGTACAAACATGATAGCAGTCCAGACCACAGTAGCTACACAAAATACTACAGCACGTCTCCGCAAATTGTTTTCAAATCATAGGATTGGACGCAGAGGACTTGTACGTTAGCCAGCCCATTCCCATCATTTGACAGCTGCAGACTTTTTTCCGTGACGGAAGCTAAAAAACAATTGACGTATTACTGCAGCCTGCTCGGACATCTCTGCTGAAATTCTCGCACGTGTGCAGCAGTCGTTCCGTACCAGACTGGATGCGTGCATTGCCGCTGCCAGTGGACATTTTGAACACAACCTCTGATGGCCAGTTGCCTTATTACTGGTCAGAATCCATATAACTAGTGTATGTACTTGTATTTAGTGTGTGGTATCACATGCATCTCAGGAGTGTCGGTGCTCTAACTTTGCAAAATACGATATCTCGTTAATGACTCGCACTAGAATCCTTTAACAAACGCACTGACATTCTAGTTTACGCTACTTCTAGTTTTTTAATGGCAACAGAATTTATTCCATTTAAAGAAGTCTATGTTTGCTCAAAAAATACAATTCCTAACTATTATTACAATCTGCTGATAAGCTAGCAACACGAGCCCCCGAGTACTAATCCATTCTGTGAAAACCGCACGTCAATAGCTTTACATTTCTGCAATATTTACGGTACAATTTTTAGTTGGTGCACCCTGTATACATGTAGACTAAACGTGCAAGAAGGTGAAACATGGTACAAGACAGGATTCGGAGTGGGTGGGGCCTTAGTTAATTACTGTCGGTTGCTCAGTTTTTTAAAATCACGTACACTTTATTTGGAATCAATTGCAAGTAAGGTTGACAATAAGGAACAATTATCAAATTTGACTCCTAAAAACAGAATGTCTAATAAAAAATTCTTAAGCATGTTGCACTAACAGCTGAAGGCCTTATTAACCAGAAATTGAAATTATTTGTCAGCTGAAGGCCCCCATAGTAGTAACTCAAAAATAATTTGACAGCTGAAGGCCTGAATAGCAAATTCTTAAGAACAATTAAACTTTTCCAAGAGATACTTCTTAAGGCAAACTGCAATCACGGCCTTATTGACCAGAAATTAAAATACTTTGTCGGCTGAAGGCCCCAATAGTAATAAGAAAAAAAAAAACAATTTGACAGCTGAAGGCTTGAGTAGCAACTTCTTAAGAACAGTTAAACTCCTCCAAGAGATACTAAAATATTTTTTTAAGAAACACAGCCATCAAAATTTCACTATTAAGAGACAATATCTAATTAAAAATTCTTTAGACAAATTGCATTCACGGCTGAATGACTTATTGACCAGAAATTGAAATTATTTGTCGGCTGAAGGCCCTAATAGTAATCTCAAAATTTAAATATTTTTTTAAAACAAGTAAAACTACATATGTAGTTATGATCGAAACAGGATTAAACCTGTTGAAGTTGTTTTATTTTATTGATTTTGACGCAGCCGCTGGGCTAAGACGTTTTCATTTTTAAACGCTTATGACTTCTGAAGGAGGCTATATTATTATAGGAGAAACCATGGTCAAGGCTTAGAATAAACATAATTAGTGCAACTGTGGGCTGTTTTTCATTCGAGACAATGCCCACGTTCATTTACACGGTTAGTTTGCACTGCAGATGTTTGGTTCTTCTGTTGCAGGGCAGGATACGGAGAGCGGGCAGAAGAAGGGCGGCCAAGTGAATGGCCTCACCAATGCAGACGTCGACGCCGCGACGCCCTTCGAGGTCGCCATCGGCCTGACAGGTCAGTGGTACACCATTCGCTGGCTCCTTGTTTCCAGTTTGAAAGCACTGCCATCTTTTATAATTACACCTAACAGTCCATAGCAGTTACGACTCCGGTATTAACGTCCTGAAAGTTTAGCCTTTGTACAGGGTGGCGCAGATAAAAATAGCCACAGCAAGTATAAAGTAAATGCAGTGAAATTCCACAAAACAACAACTAAAATGGACTTACCATTTATTTACATTGAAAAATGCAATGAAACTTTCATTTATAGAATATGTTGAATGTGACCACTACAAAACCGATACACAGCTGTGCACGCATATGCATGTTCAGATACACCTGGCGTAGAGTTCGGACGCCGATGGCGGCAACTTCACGACTGATGTCTTTCAGTTCCTGTGTTGTGTCTGTCATACACATTGCTCTTCAAGTGTGCCACAGGAAAAAAATCACGTGTTTTTAGATCTGGCCAACTTCGTGGCCATAGATGTTTGCTGACAGTTGGTTCCTCAGTGGAGACATGATGGACTCGTTCCAGGGATACCTTAGACGTGTGGCATGTTGTCCCACTTTGCTGGAAGATGCAGTATTGTCCTCCGTATTCTGTAAGTTGAGCACATAATACGAGCAAAAATTTCGGTATATGCAACCGTGTGGAGAGTAATGTCAAAAAATACCGGTCCAATAACGCGCGTTCCTGTTACACCACACCAAACCCCGGCTACTTTCACCACGGACTGGCAGCTGACACACAGTGTCCGGGTTCTCTGCTGGCCAGACACCTCGGTTCTCTGAATTCATATGACTGGAGAGACACCACCATGCTTCATCACTCGTGATGTAATGAAAAGGGTCTAACAAACCATCGTTGATGTTGTTGAAAAGCCACGTGCACTAATCTTCAAGTTCCTCACTGTTATCCTCCCGTAATTTCTGCACAGCCGTCACACGATACAACTTCAAATTAATACTTTTCAATATCCGCTTTCAGCTCCCCCTACTTACGTGTTCCTGTTGGACGAATTTACGTTTATTTTGGGCTCTGAATAATTCTTCGGCGAATGTCTGCAATAACGTATGGTGTGCGAACTGGACGAATTCTTTGTCATTTCACATTTTGCACAGGTCTTTAGGTGAGCCAGTTTATGTACAGACTCTATATTGCTCTCTTTGCTGGTAGTCTTCTATCTGGATATTGGACTCCAAAAATTTCTCGGGTTTCCTTCAACCTAACCTGTTTTCACGTATCGTTCCACAATTTCAATTCTTTCTTCTATCGAGAAAGTCATTCTGCATACCTCAAAGACACACGTCCAACTTCACTGTTGAAAGAAAGTGAAGTTTTGATGGTCGATTATTGCATAAAACTGTCCATTGTTGTAGCTGTTTATTTCAGAAGCCGAAATTGCACTCTCACTCAAAGCGAAATAGGAGAGAGCTTACTTTTAACTACCCCACCCTGTATAAAATTCGACCCATTATTTAACAAGAGCGCAATCTGTCTACTGTTAATTTATTTTATTTATTTATTTAGCGTATGGCTCATAACATCACAGTAAAAATTACAGAAACAACACGATTTAAAAAAAATCACATATATATTAAAAGAGGAATGACTAACAGTTTGTATATAAGGACACCGCCAATTGTAAATTTACACTCACAGAAGAGCAATCCCAAGCAGACGTCCAGCTTAGATAATAAATAGTCGATTGCCTCTTGGGTCGCCATTAGGAAATCCTGTGGGTCACCCTCGTATGCCTTTAGTGGGCATTCCTGCACGATGTGTTTGACCGTCTGTCTCTCAGCGCCACAGTCGCAAGCGGCCGAAGGAAACGAGGTAGAAAGAAAACTTTCATAGTGGAGCGGAACAAATAATTTGGGGGGGGGGGGTCATCAACATAAATTAAAGGAAATCAACTCATAAGCAAAATCTTAAACCGTTCTGAAACATACCGTAAGAGAAAATGCGCCTCTTCCTGTAGAGAAGAAGCGTGTAATGCAGGCGTCTCTACACCTCGCACTGCCCACTACCTAACAACAAGGAGCACGAATCGCCAATCAATGCAAGATCTCGATTTGTTCGTGGCGGAAACACTTGAAGATCTCTGCAACCCAAAACTGTCTTGTTTGGCTGAAAAACTTCGTATACAGAAGGCAATAGTGCTTAAAGCACTCTATAGCACTATTTATTCGACTGGAGGCAGACCATTTGCAGTAAGCTGTGCTCGCACCAGCTAGTAACGCGAACAGGGTCTAGACTACCGCTTGTGTAACTGAACATGAAAGATCGTAAGACTGAGAGATGACTTTAGGATAAAATTCATCCTATAAGTGTTGTCTAAGGGAACACAGCCGGCAGGGGTGGCCGAGTTGTTCTAGGCGCTACAGTCTGGAACCGAGCGACCGCAACGGTGGCAGGTTCGAATCCTGCCTCGGGCATGGATGTGTGCGATGTCCTTAGGTTATTTAGGTTTAAGTAATTCTAAGTTCTAGGGGACTGATAACCTCAGATGTTAAGCCCCATAGCGCTTAGAGCCATTTGAACCATTTTAAGGGAACACATGGGTGTCATACACAACAGATTCACAAAAAATAGAAACGTAGTCCATAAGCTTTCGAATCATGGCAATACTGTTTAGTGAGCGGGAAAGTAAAATGAAAAGGAACGGATAGTAAGCGGATGACTCAAACTAAATAGATGTTAATCCTCACTCACTCAGGCAGAGGTGTGAATAAAACTATGTATGGGCACTGCTTACACGAACATATATTAGCAAACCTAAAATTCGTCTACTATACAATTAACCCAATGCAGAGTCTGTAAGTAAAGCTCTCACCATGAATCAGGGACATTGCAGGTTAAGGGCTCAACACAACACAGCAAGTGACAGACTGACTAACGGACGAATAGGTCATGTGTAGGCTTTTTGACCGGCTGAACGACTGACCGACTAACATTTTGTGGTGTGCGTACTGTAAGACCTTCCATACACACACCATCAGATTATTTGACTTGTCGCTCTAACGAAGTAGGCGAGTGTCAGAAATATGTCTCGTGGTCTTATCGTGGCGTGTTTATCTTCTGCCGTTAGGTCAGACCATAGAAATGCCACTTGCACGCTTAGAGTAGCAGATTGACGGTGACCAACTTTAAACATAACTCGATTAATTTTCACTCACATTTATTAAAATAATAACAAGCATAAAAACTACTTAAGTTGGTTCTGGATGCCATTTACAACTGACAATCTGAAGTTCCTTTGGTATTGGTACGTTACTCTTATTCTCACATATCTCTGATACTTGACAAAAGTGTCTATACATGTATCTTCATGGCTATGTACAGGAATATGGTAATCTTATTAGGCGCAGACTGAAACTTGACTATAGACTGGTGCAGACAAATGCAGACTGGTACAGACTGGTGCAGACAAATGCAGACTGATCGGAGGTCTGTACACTCGTTATAATACCTCGCGCGTTCAGGAATCGCTGCGCGAGTGTGATCCGCGAGGAGAAAAGGTTCTACGTTAGCAGCAATCTCATTGGCTGCGTTACATATTAATACGCAGATCGGCGGAAGCAGAATTTGGTCCGTCTCTAAGGCAGCGCCATCTCGTAGTGCGAAGATGGACGAGCGCTGCGCCTGCGCTGTTGTGCTTAGTGGGGCGCGCTCTAGTGGGAAAGTTGTGTACGCGCTGCCTCGCGGAACTATGCACACAACACATTTACTGCTGGAATGTTGGGTGGTTAGGACCACCTGACAGCCAACCCTCCACTCCACCCAACAAATTGTGCCATGTGTAGCGCTGTGCACCAACCTCTTGACAAAAGTATATCTTTCGTCTCTGTGTGTGGAATTAAATGCTGATCTAATAAACGTAACAGGGTGCTTGGTGGACGAAACTTTGAGGACAGAAAAAATGGTTCAAATGGCTCTAAGCATTATGGAACATCTGAGGTCATCAGTCCCTTAGACTTAGAACTACGTAGACCTAACTAATCTAAGGACATCACACTCTTCCACGCCCGAGGCAGGTTTCGAACCTGCGACCGTAGCAGCAGCGCAGCTCCGTACTGAAGCGCCTAGAACCGCTCGACCACAGAGGCTGGCTAAGAACAGAGTTGATGGAGAAATTAGCTGAGGTACCGGCTTCGCCGAGGGGCTTGATATGAGATTGTGTGGTAGCTGGAATAATAGGATAAACTATAAAGCATAAGAGGTAAAAAAATTATTGAAAACGTATACTAATTATTTACAATACCTGTTTAAGTGTAATACATAATTTTTGTATTGAAAATGTATTCTAACTATTTACGAGACTTGTTTAGAATCAACATTTTTCATTTTATTATCTGGGGTATATATATATATAAATTTTCCCAATTTCCTACTCGAGATTAAGCTGTGCGTAGTTGACCATAAGTGAAGCACGGGTCTTTGAGGTTGGTGCAGCAGTATTTTAAAATTTGTCCTAGCGCTTTGTTAATTGTAAGACTGTAGGCTACTTTGATTGGAATTTGCAGATTTTTAAACTGGAATGGTAGCTCAGAAGAGATCAGTGGTATTCAGAGGATAAATCATGTGCATCCTTTGTACTTTCTAGTCGTAAGGTCAGCTTCAGTGATGTTATTCAGTAGCTGCTTCAAGCTCATTCTCATTACGTTACATAGTTTTGGTGGGTTGAGATTTCTGAGTAGAATGATCGTAGATCCAATTTTACATCGAAGGCAGAGTAATGGAATTTCTGGTACTTACAAAGAGTTTAGAAATTCTATAAGAAATTCAAACTTTTTTCAATGTTTACCATCACGTCGATCGATTTCCATATTCTCTCTTCGTGGCAATTTCTTTTGAATTTTAAAGTTGATATCGTCGAAGATATCATTTTTATTAGTCATAATTGCCCTTTGAGATGTACAGATATTTTCGTATGTGGTTCATGGCATCTCTAGTGTATTCGTGCATGTGTCTCGCACTTCTTATGTATGATGGAGTAAGATTACCATTGTTTCAATGTCGAAAATATTTCCTTCATTTATGACTGCATCGCGAATGTGGATTTCTTGTTGCGTGTATAGTTTCTTCTTATTCAGTCTTACGTAAGGCATGCGCTCCGCTTCTGTTTTTGCATATATATCTACCAGGAATTGTTGGTTGGCTCTGATCACTATGGGACTTAACTGCTGAGGTCATCAGTCCCCCTAGAACTTAGAACTACTTAAACCTAAGCCGGCAGTTGTGGCCGTGCTGTTCTAGGCGCTTCAGACTGGAAACGCGTGACCGCTACGGTAGCAGGTTCGAATCCTGCCTCGGGCATGGATGTGTGTGATGTCCTTAGGTTAGTCAGGTTTAAGTAAGGGGACTGATGACCAAAGATGTTAAGTCCCATAGTGCTCAGAGCCATTTGAACCATTTTTACTTAAACCTAACCTAAGGACATCACGATCGATATTTCACTGTCTCTGATCATTAAGCGATAAGCATAGAACTCCTTGGAAGTGACTTTTTTATTTGTTTCTACGCGTTTCAGGTTAAATTTGTTTCACATTAAAATGATATCCGACCTCTATATGCATGAAACATTAATGGATAATATATGGAATCATACACTGAAGAGCAAAAAGAAACCATGACGTCGCATGGACTCGATTAATTTTTGAAGTAGTGTTGGAGGGAAATGACACCATGAATCTCGCAGGGCTGTCCATAAATCCATAAGATGATTAGGGGTGGAGGTTTCTTCTGAAAAGCACGTTGTAAGGCATCCAAGATAAACTCAATAGCGTTCATATCTTGAGAGTTTGGTGGGCAGCGGAAGTGTTTAAACTCGGAAGAGTTTTCCTGGAGCCACTCTGTAGCAATTCTGGACGTGTGGGGTGTCGCACTGTCCTGTTGGAATTGCCCACGTCCATCGGAATGCATTGTGGATACAATTGGATGCAGGTGACTCAAGAAGATGCTGTCTTTTTTTTTTTTTTTTTTTTTTTTGGTCATCAGTCTACTGACTGGTTTGATGCGGCCCGCTACGAATTCCTTTCCTGTGCTAACCTCTTCATCTCAGAGTAGCACTTGCAACCTACGTCCTCAATTATTTGCTTGACGTATTCCAATCTCTGTCTTCCTCTACAGTTTTTGTCCTCTACAGCTCCCTCTAGTACCATGGAAGTCATTCCCTCATGTCTTAGCAGATGTCCTATCATCCTGTCCCTTCTCCTTATCATATTCCTTTCCCCATTCCTCATTCCTTACCTTATCAGTCCACCTAATTTTCAACATTCGTCTATAGCACCACATCTCAAATGCTTCGATTCTCTTCTGTTCCGGTTTTCCCACAGTCCATGTTTCACTATCATACAATACTGTACTCCAGACGTACATCCTCAGAAATTTCTTCCCCAAATAAAGGCCGGTATTTGATATTTGTAGACCAGAAATGCCTTTTTTGCCATAGCGAGTCTGCTTTTGATGTCCTCCTTGCTCCGTCCTTGGTTATTTTACTGCCTAGGTATCAGAATTCCTTGACTTCATTGACTTCGTGACCATCAATCCTGATGTTAAGTTTCTCGCTGTCCTCATTTCTACTACTTCTCATTACCTTCGTCTCTTTCCGATTTACTCTCAAACCGTACTGTGTACTCATTAGACTGTTCATTCCGTTCAGCAGATCATTTAATACTTCTTCACTTTCACTCTGGATAGCAATGTCATCAGCGAATCGTATCATTGATATCCATTCACCTTGTATTTTTATTCCACTCCTGAACGTTTCTTTTATTTCCACCATTGCTTCCTCGATGTACAGATTGAAGAGTAGGGGCGAAAGGCTACAGCCTTGTCTTACACCCTTCTTAATACGAGCACTTCGTTCTTGATCGTCCACTCTTATTATTCCCTCTTGGTTGTTGTACATATTGTATATGACCCGTCTCTCCCTATAGCGTACCCCTACTTTTTTCAGAATCTCGAACAGCTTGCACCATTTTATATTGTCGAACGCTTTTTCCAAGTCACCAAATCCTATGAAAGTGTCCTGATTTTTCTTTAGCCTTGCTTCCATTATTAGCCGTAACGTCAGAATTGCCTCTCTCGTCCCTTTACTTTTTCTAAAGCCAAACTGATCTTCACCTAGCGCATTCTCAATTTTCTTTTCCATTCTTCTGTACATTATTTTTGTAAGCAGCTTCGATGCATGAGCTGTTAAGCTGATTGTGCGATAATTCTCGCACTTGTCAGCTCTTGCCATCTTCGGAATTGTGTGGATGATGCTTTTCTGAAAGTCAGATGGTATATCGCCAGACTCATATATTCTACACACCAACGTGAATAGTCGTTTTGTTGCCACTTCCCCCAATGATTTTAGAAATTCTGATGGAATGTTATCTATCCCTTCTGCCTTCTTTGAGCGTAAGTCCTCCAAAGCTCTTTTAAATTCGCTTTTCTAATACAACCTATGACTCCAACTGTACACGGAAGCAGAATTTGGTCCATCTCTAAGACAGCGCCATCTCGTAGTGCGGAGATGGACGAGCGCTGCACCTGCGCTGTTGTGCTTAGCGGGACGCGCTCTATTGGGAAAGTTGTGTACGCACTGACTACGCGGAAATATGTACACAACATGAAGAAAAGTGTACCTATAGCAGCAAATGCACCCAACGGTAAGTGCAAAAATGATGAAATTTCACATGTAAAAAAAAATTATTTTGCTATCTTTTTGAACTTCCACAGCTGTGAGTGTGAATCCTAAATGCTTCCTGGGCATGCTGACAAAGTTTTGTGAACTTATTTGTAAAAGTATAGACAGTGGAAATTAAAATGTCCTGTGGTGCCTCTGTTGCTCCAACTCTGCCCGTTTGACGTTCTGCCCCCCTTAACGAAGGCAGTGAGCTTCTTAGATGGCAGTGCACAATCCCGGACAGCCGATGCCGCAAAGTAGTTCTCTGATTCTTTCGGTTCGGACGTCAACAACTACTCTCGCTCACAGGCCTTGTGAGTAGGCTGTTTAGGTTTTTATGTTGGTAACGTCACGTAGCGCTCTGTATGAAAATCGCTGACTGCACTGTGTGCAGTCTGTGGCTGGTTGGCATTGTTGTAATATTCGCTTGTGTACTGTTGGGCAGTTGGATGTGAACAGCGCATAGCGTTACGCAGTTGGAGGTGAGGCGCCAGCAGTGATGGATGTGAGGAGAGGGATGGCGGAGTTTTGAGAGTGGACGATCTGCACGTGCGTCCGTCAGAGAAAGGAAATTTGTAAGACTGGATGTCATGAACTGATATATATATATATATATATATATATATATATATTTTATGACTTCTGAACACTATTAAGATAAATACATTGTTTGTTCTCTATCAAAATCTTTCGTTTGCTAACTATGCCTATCAGTAGTTAGTGTCTTCAGTAGTTGGAATCTTTTATTTAGCTGGCAGTATTGGCCCTCGCTGTATTGCAGTAGTTCGAGTAACGAAGATTTTTGTGAGGTAAGAATTCATGAAAGGTTTAGGTTATTGTTAGTCAGGGCCATTGTTTTGTAGGGATTATTGAAAGTCAGATTGTGTTACGCTAAAAAAAATATTGTGTGTCAGTTTAGTGTTGATCAGAATAAGTAAAGAGAGTAATGTCTAAGTACGTTCAGTCCTGCTCAGCTGTTTGAAAATCAAATAACGGAAGGGGTTTATCAGCACTGTAATTCATTAATTTTCCTAAGGGGATGTTTCAACAGTTCATGATGCCAATGGATTTTGTACGGATAGCATCGGAGGGTACGCCTAAGTGCCAACCAAACAGTAGTGTATGGAATGCCAGTGCGACGTGCGACTGCACGAGCGCTGACTTCCCCGTGCATAGACGAACCCACTACAGTCTCCATTTCTTCCTGAACTGTCTCAGCAGCATTACGCCTTGTGCTCGGACGGCCACTACGGGGTCTATCGTCTAAACAACCCAGGGCTTCGAACTTTGAAATCATTCTCGCCACAGCTGCATTTGTCAACGGACCTTTACCCGTTCGAATCCCCTTCCTGTGGCGATAGGATCGTAACGCTGAAGTAGCACATACCCCATTCTGATAACACAGCTTCACTAAAAGCGCCTTTTCAGGTAACGTCAACATGATGCGACTGCTGGCGCATCTGATTCTCTCTCTCTCTTTTTTTTTTCTTTATTGTTATTTTTAAACCTGTTTACAGGCAGGCCAGCAGCAGCATACTACGCCGTTCTTTGGCCACAGAGAAACACAAAAGATACAAACGAAGACAATTAGAAAAAAAGTTCGGTGGACATATAAACGGAGACAAACACTTTTTAAAATACATGGAGCCGTTCACGGGCGTAGAGTCCAAGATAAAATTTGTTCAGACACTTGGACAAACACATAGACGAAAATTGTCACACGCGAGCGTAGGTGCACAAAACGAATAACACTGAACCACTTAAGCACAAACGACGGCACACACAGAAACACGAGGCGTTGATCTCCGGCGCGCGAATGTTCACTAAGCGTGTACAAGTCCAGGGACCTGCCAAGAGAGGTGGTGGGGGGGTGGGAGAGGGAGTGGGGAGAGCAGAGATGCCTCGGGCAGGGGAGATAGGGGGGAGGGAGGAAAGGGGGGGAAGCCCGGGGGAAGAGGGGTGGAGGAAGAGGGGGAGGAATGAGAGAGAAGGAAGGCAGGGTACCCAAAGGAAAAGACACAGGATGTGGGAGGGGAGGATCAAAGTTGATAGGAGGGGTAGATGGAGGGGAGGAAGACATGATCAGGGAGGGGGAGCTGGCAGAAGCCACCTTGGGAGAGGGTAAGGAGGGTGAAGAGATGGAGACTGGGTGGGATGTGGGAATACAGGTGCGGCAGAGGGCTGGGGTGGGAGAGGATGGGCGAGACAAGCGGGTGAGGAGCATCGAGTTTATGGGAGGTGTATAGGATCCGTATCCTTTCAAGGAAAAGGAGGAGGTGGGGGAACAGAATGAGGTCATACAGGATCCGCGTAGGTGAGGGGAGACGGATGCGATAGGCGAGGTGAAGAGCATGGCGTTCAAGGATCTGAAGGGATGTATAAAATGTAGGGGGAGCAGAGATCCAGGCCAGATGGGTGTAACAAAGGACAGGGTGGATGAGGGATTTATAGGTGTGGAGTATGGTGGAGGGGTCCAGACCCCACGTACGGCTGGAAAGGAGATTGAGGAGATGGAGTCGGGAGCGTGTCTTGGCTTGGATGGTCCGGAGATGGGGGGTCCAGGAGAGGCGACGGTCGAGGGTGACGCCAAGGTACTTAAGGGTGGGGGTGAGGGCGATAGGATGGCCATAGGTGGTTAGATGGAAATCGAGGAGGCGGAAGGAAGGGGTGATTTTGCCTACAATGATCGCCTGAGTTTAGGAGGGATTGACCTTGAGCAACCACTGTTTGCACCAAGCGGTGAACCGGTCAAGATGGAATTGGAGAAGGTGGGGGAGTGCTGCAGGGTGGGGACAAGGGCAAGGAAGGCGGTGTCATCAGCAAACTGGAGAAGGTGCACGGGGGGGTGACGGCGGCGGCATGTCCGCTGTAAACAAAAGGTACAGAAGGGGGGAGAGGATGGAGCCTTGGGGCACACCGGCAGAGGGAAAAAAGGTGTAGGAATCCGTGTTATGGATGGTGACGTAGGAAGGACGGTGGGAGAGAAAGGAGCCAATCAGACGGACGTAGTTAATGGGAAGGGCGAAGGTTTGGAGCTCGAAGAGGAGACCGGTGTGCCATACGCGGTCATAAGCGCGTTCGAGGTCCAGGGAGAGGAAGACTGTGGAGCGACGGGAATTAAGCTGCTCGGAAAGGAGATGAGTGAGGTGAAGG
Source organism: Schistocerca piceifrons (assembly GCF_021461385.2). Taxonomy (NCBI): domain Eukaryota; kingdom Metazoa; phylum Arthropoda; class Insecta; order Orthoptera; family Acrididae; genus Schistocerca; species Schistocerca piceifrons. The sequence goes on along the minus strand of NC_060147.1, from coordinate 47,627,747 downwards.
AGGGGGTCATCGGAAGAGAAGGACGGCCGAAAGCCACACTGGGTAACGGGAAGGAGGCGGTGCTGGCAGAGATGTTGGTGGATGCGTCGGGTGAGGATGGATTCCAGGACCTTGTTGAAGACCGAGGTAAGGCTGATGGGATGGTAGGAGGAGATGGTGGACAGGGGTTTACCAGGTTTAAGGAACATCAGGATATGGGAGGTTTTCCACAGGTCAGGGTAGTAGCCGGTGGACAGGACTACATTGTAGAGCCTGGCCAGGGTGGAGAGGAAAGTGACAGGAGCTTCACGAAGGTGGCGGTAGGTGACACGATCGTGACCAGGAGCGGTGTTGCGTTTTGTGCGGAGTGTAGCAATGAGATCCTGTGTAGCGATAGGGGCATTGAGTTTCGTGATTCTCTCTCTCATTGCAACTCCTTTTATACACGATTGTCATGCGCAGTCACTGACGTTTTGCTGTCCAGCGCCATCTGTCGGACATTTTGTTTTTTTTTTTTTTTGTTCTAATAAAACCCCATGTCATTCCAAGCATGTGTGTCAATTTTTACCCCTCTATCTACACTATTCCGTGGTTTATTAAGTTTTCAAATTTATACTGACTTTTTGATCACCCGGTATTTCTCTGAATCTTTTGGTTTGCACATGAGCAACTACCCTCGCTCACAGGCCTTCAGTGTTTTCACCTTTTCCCCTGTCTAAGTTTGTTTCTGTGAGCAAAGCGGCTTTCTATCGACAATGTGACGAGGTTCAGTGTGCCGGCAAAAATAGGTGGTGGGACACTTGTCTGACGAAGCCATCGGAGAGCTCATCCCTCGGCTCAAATATTGCGTTGAGAACGGAGGCGGCTACGGCGAAAAATAGTGTTTGACGTCCGTCAGTGAATTTGTAAATTTTTCGTGTCTATATTACCTTTTAGAGTCTTAAACAGTTGAGTTATGGATACGCTCGGCGTGTTTCAGGGCAGGGCCGCTTCCACTGGACGGCGCTGGTGGTGTGCGGCTTCTGCCTGATGACGCTGCTCTTCGAAACGCTGGCGGCAGCCTACGTCACGCCGGCCGCCCAGTGCGACTTCGAGATGTCGTCCTTCGAGAAGGGTTTCCTCAGCGGCTCCATCTACATAGGTCAGTCACAACAAAGCCTCGAGTCGACGGGGGAGGGGGGGGGGGGGGGGGGACGGTGACTAACGCGGGAAAACAGAGTCTGCTGAAACTGCAGTAGTTTCAGGCAGTAATCCATCTGAGTCCAGACTAAAAGTTGGAACAGTCTTTGATAAAGGTCGGATTAAAGCAATTCCGGTTTATCGTATAGCGACATTGCTGCTCGCGTTGGTCGAGATTCAATGACTGTTAGCGGAATATGGAACGCCGTGCTGGATCCCAACCACCTCGTATCACTAGCAGTCGAGATGACAGGCATCTTATCCGGATGGCTGTAACGGATCGTGCAGTCACGTCTCGATCCCTCAGTCAACAGATGGGGACGTTTGCAAGACAACAACCGTCTGCACGAACAATTCGACGAGGTTTGCAGCAGCATGGACTATCAGCTCTGAGACCACGGCTGCGGTTACCCTTGACGCTGCATCACAGACAGGAGCGCCTGCGATGGTGTACTCGACGACGAACCTGGGTGCACGAATGACAAAACGTCCGCATGTTGCAGGTCCTGTGCGGGCCTTTCTGGATACAGAAAATGTTCGAGTGCTGCCCTGGCCAGCACATTCTTCAGATCTCTCACCAATTGAAAACGTCTGGTCAATGGTGGCCGAGTAACTGGCTCGTCAGAATATGCCAGTCACTACTCTCGATGAACTGTGGTATCGTGTTGAAGCTACATGGGCAGCTATACCTGTACACGCTATCCGAGCTCTGTTTGACTCAATGACCAGGCGTATCAAGGCCGTTATTACGGCCATATATGGTGCTTCTGCGTACTGATTTCTCAGGATCTATGCACCCAAATTGCGTGAAAATGTAATCACATGTCAGTTCTAGTATAATATATTTGTCCAATGAATACCCGTTTATCATCTGCATTTCTTCTTGGTGTAGCAATTTTGATGGCCAGTAATTTATTTTGGTCACATTGCCAGAAGGCAAGAGGCAGTGGTGGATAGACCAGATTTAGAGCTTGCCCAGAATAAGGGTTGAATCAAGCAACTCACCATTCCCAAGAGAGAACTTCGTGGAGGCAGGACGTCAAGGGGTTACCATGTCATGCCACTTTGTAGCGTTAGACCAAGGAGAGCTTCTTCGGCAACATCCACGTCCCTGAACCAGCAGGACCCAGCGTACCCAGATGGTCTTCCACCCTAGTAATGACATTGCTTAAGTTTAGTGACTGGCAGAAGGGGAAAGGGACTCTTGTTTCCAAGGTGACCAAGCCATTATCTACGAGGGACATTTCATAAATAACGTACATAAATTTACGCATTCATTTTCTTCGATATCTCTTTACACTCCTACAGCATAGTTTCCCTGCTTCTCTACCACAGTATCCCAGTGTCTCAGAAGCTCTACTATTCCGTTAAAAAAAATGGTTCGTATGGCTCTGAGCACTGTGGGACTTAACATCTGAGGTGATCAGTCTCCTAGATTTACAACTACTTAAACCTAACTAACCTAAGGACATCACGCACATCCATGCCCGTAGCAGGATTCGAACCTGCGACCGTAGCGATCGCGCAGTTCCGGACTGAAGCGCCTAGAACCGCTCGGCCACACCGCCCGGCTATTATTCCGTCCAGGACACCACTTCTGATCATATTTCGAACGGCTTTGGTGACGGTGGTAGAAAGCTCTTCCAGAGAGATAACAATGTCCACGCAGACGGGTTTTTGGGAACGAGTCGAAGCCTGGTGGACACACTTCCCAGTGAATTCGCGCAGTTTTTTGGGCTACAACTTTGCCGATTTGCGTTTTAGTTGAGAATGAGGTACCCAGCCTCAGTTGGTTGGTTGGTTTGTGGGATTAAAGTGACCAGACTGCTACGGTTATCGGTCCCCGACCCAGCCTCGAGCGCCTCAGGTCGGTTTATGTACGCCTTTCTGCACAGGTTTTGCATGAAGCTACGACAATGCACTGCTGTGATACTTGTTTCACATGAGACCCTTTCATGATGATGAGAACAAAGAAGTATGATTTGCTTGAGCGTTGATCCAGCACGTCGAAATTGTTTTGGACGTGAGGAATCTGAAACTCTCCACACACTGGAGTGTGAATTCAACTCCTGTTCAAAGTCACTAATCCACTTCAGTAACGACAATTCGACACAAGAATCCTTGACCTTAACAGTCGATTCGTTGTTTGAGCCAGATAGCAATGGCGAGGCGTTTCTGCTTCTCTTAAGCAGTCAGACAATGTTGGACCCACCTCGCAGGAATTTTTGTCTTCAGTTATTTCTCAGAATACGGAATACTGATGCTCGGGAAATTGCCGTGGCTTCAGAGAGTTCCTCACAAGTTGGATTGCGCTGAGAGAATCTGCCACAAGGTTTCATTTAGTTGTACATTTGTTCGCTTGCGGCGCTGTTGACCGCTCAACAGAAAGCTTTTTGTGTTACTGAGTACGGCAGAAGTGAATCGACGACAGTTGTTCAGCGTGCGTTTCGAACGAAGTATGGTGTTAAACCTCCTGATAGGTGGTGTATTAAACGTTGGTATAAACAGTTTACAGAGAACGTCAACTACCCGAGGCGATGGATCGGCCGCCAGGCAGCCCGTGACAGAGCACTTCATCACTGGCCTCCAAGAAGCCCTGATCTTACCCCCTGCGATTTTTTCTTATGGGGGTATGTTAAGCATATGGTGTTTCGGCCACCTCTCCCAGCCACCATTGAAGATTTGAAACGAGAAATAACAGCAGCTATCCAAACTGTTACGCCTGATATGCTACAGAGAGTGTGGAACGAGTTGGAGTATCGGGTTGATATTGCTCGTGTGTCTGGAGGGGGCCATATTGAACATCTCTGAACTTGTTTTTGAGTGAAAAAAAAACCTTTTTAAATACTCTTTGTAATGATGTAGAACAGAAGGTTATATTATGTTTCTTTCATTAAATACACATTTTTAAAGTTGAGGTATTCTTTTTGAATCACCCTGTATTTTGAATCCTTTCAGGCTAATAAGCTTATAGTGAGGTCGCTGTCCGAGTGTCATTTGCAGTATAATGGATGGGCGGGCCGCGTTGTACGCTGGTATTACCAGTCCTTTCGGTCCAAGGTGGTGCGTAAAAAACAATAAAAAAACATATATACTCAGATTAAATGATAAAAAACCCCTGCCCGAATAAAACGGAAAACTAAGTCAGCCATAGCAGGGTCATCAGTTAAAAGGGCAGGGAGCGTATCAGGCAGCGCTAACGGCTGCCTGAGCACACTTAAAAGGCGACACTCCAAGAAAATGTGAACCACAGACAAAGCGGAGCCGCAGCGACACAGAGGTGAGTCCTCACGGCGCAATAAGTGGCCGTGCGTCAGCCGAGTGTGCCCAATGCGCGGCCGGCAGAGGACAACAGACTCCCGGCGGAAGACCCGAAGGGACGACCGCCACACAGTCGTCGTCGCCTTGATAGGGCGAAGTTTGTTGGGCATGGGCAGATTGCGCCATTCAGCGTCCCACAAATCGGAAAGATTTCGGCGTAAGATTGCCCGCAAATCAGTCACCAGGAGGCCAACCTCCAGAGGTGGTTTACTGGTGGCCTCTTTCGCCAGGCGGTCAACATTCTCATTGCCGGGTATCCCAACATGACCGGGGGTCCAAACAAAGACCACAGAGCGGCCGCAACGGGCAAGAGTATGCAGGGACTCCTGGATAGCCGTCACCAGACGGGAACGAGGGAAACACTGGTCGAGAGCTCGTAAACCGCTCAGGGAATCGCTACAGAGCACGAAGGACTCACCTGAGCAGGAGCGGATATACTCTAGGGTACGAAAGATGACGACCAGGTCAGCAGTGTAAACGCTGCAGCCAGCAGACAAGGAACGTTGTTCGGAAAGGACCCCTAGAGTTAGCGCATAACCGACACGACCAGCAACCATCGAGCCATCAGTGTAAACAGTGCCAGAGCCCTGATACGTTGCGAAGATGGAAAGAAAGCGGCGGCGGAAGGCCTCCGGAGGGACTGAGTCCTTCGGACCCTGTGCCAATTCCAGCTGAAGGCAAGGGCGAGGCACACACCACGGGGGTATACTCAGAGGTGTTCGGAAAGGAGCGGAAGAGGTAAAGCCCCAAGCCCGGAGAGAAGCTCTCGGACGCGGACATCAATCGTCCATCCAGCCCTGGCCCTGCGTTCTGGAAGATGGGCGTGCGAGTGTGGGAATAATAGCCGATAGTTAGGATGCCCGGGCAAGCTGAAAACATGGGCAGCATAAGCGGCCAGCAAACGTTGGCGCCGTAACCGCAGCGGAGGGACACCTGCCTCCACTGGGCTGGTCCGGGAAGCACCAGTGGCAAGGCGTATTCCGCTGTGTAGGATTGGGTCCAGTACCCGCAGTGCAGATGGGGATGCTGAGCCATAAGCCAGGCTCCGATAACACAGACTGGATTAACGCCTGGTAGAGCCGTAGGAGAGTAGATCGGTCGGCGCCCCACCTGGTGTGGCTCAGGCATCGCAGAGCATTTAGATGCCGCCAACACATCTGTGTAAGCTGCCGAATATGAGGCAGCCAAGTCAACCGGGCATCAAAAACTACACCCAAAAACCTGTGTGTCTCAACCTCAGCAAGAAGTTCGCCATCAAGATAAAGCCGCGGCTCCGGGTGAACAGTGCGTCGCCGGTAGAAATGCATAAAGCAGGTCTTGGCTGCCGAAAACTGGAAGTCATGCGCTACAGCCCAAGACTGCGCCTTGTGGATAGCGCCCTGCAGCTGACGTTCAGCAGCTGCAATGCCAATAGAGCTGTAGTAAAGGCAGAAGTCGTCAGCATACAGGGACGCTGAGACAGAAGTCCCCACCGCCGCAGCGAGCCCGTTAATGGCTATTAAAAACAGGCAAACACTTAAAACAGATCCCTGTGGCACACCGTTCTCCTGGACTTGGAAGGAACTATGGAAGGCCGCGACTTGCACGCGGAAGGTTCGATACGACAGAAAATTCCTGATAAAGATCGGCAGAGGGCCCCGAAGACCCCATCCATGAAGCGTAGAAAGGATGTGGGTTTCGATCCTGATGTATGACCTCTGGTGTTCAACAGTCACAGTACCTGAGACCCCTGCAGGGTCCATTTCTACACCGTCAAATTTTACGCAGCGAAAAAACAAAAACATATACTTCTTCCTCAGCCTCCCGACTACATCTGACGTAATTTTCGTTGCTGTTGAAGCAAACAGTGCACAGTAATTCTAGGTTGTGCATTATTTATGAAATGTCTCCCATATTACGCTAATTGAAAACCTTCCTCCTAACACGCACACACACGTCATCCCACATTACGAATAGCATCAGATAGTAAGTTTATAAGAAGTTCTCATCACAGCTAAACACCAGCTTAGAAACGCGTCAGGACTGCAAGCCAAGGGATTTGGCGCTTTAAGCAAACATATTTTAACAGTCTCATCATGAATTGCCCAAAGAGAGCAAAAGATCGGTCCAAATTGACCCCACTGTTTTGTAAAAACTGTGTATCAAGTACATGAAACGAATTTTCATAGAAAATGATATCGAGAATGTTTTTTTTTATTCCAGTCTCTGATCACAATATCAATTCTTTAGACGATGACCGGTTTCAGTCCGTAATGACCATCGTCAGATCTTTAAGATCCATGTGACGATGCTGTGCTGATTACATTTATATGTTTTGACGATGCCATTATGGCCTTATCACTCTAGGACATGGTGTAAAAAAGATCTGAGGATGGTCATTACGGACTGAACCCGGTCATCGTCTACGGAATTGATATTGTGATCAGAGACTGGAATTATAAAAAAAACATTTCACCGTATTGGATCACTGTTTATATACGCGACTATGTCGCAGCTGGTGATATCGAGAATCATAGAACTTTGAGATAAGGAAGAAGATAATAGTCGTCATTTTACAACTCATTGATAAAAGCAAACGATTGTGGCGCCCCCACAGTGTCTGGTACGACTTTGTCAGAAGGCATAGGATATCGCATGCAACTGCCATAACTAGCTGGCTCATTAGCGAGACCTGGAACGCCGAATCAAAATTAACGAGAGCTCAGAATTTAAGCTAGGCCAAACAACTCTCATACCGAATGATTGATGACTCTCATTCCTGGTCACCTGTGCAACAGATTCTCACTGTGATTTAATCTGTAGGCTGTAGCAATGTGGAAGGCGACTGACAGGTTGGTCTCTGGATGTAGTGTCCTCCACCACAAGTAACACCATCTCCAACCTAAGTCACAAAGGGAGCTGGAGAACAGTGCGCTGCAGCAGAGGTGTGGGACCCCTGCGTTGTCACAGAGTTGAGATGACCCCGCTGCTTTCCCACAGCTGTCGCACGAGAGCGCCCCCACAGAGCTGCCTTCTCTCTCTACTCCCCGAACTTCACTTAAACTATCATTCACGAATGGCAACGCTCTCTTAATTCCTGGTCAACGAAAATGTTCCAAACAAGACTGCTAAACTCCAACATAGCAAAAGTTTTATGATCCCGTCAGTGCTTTGGGTTTCTGTGAACATAGTTCCAAAAATCTCCATTGCGGACCCGGGACAGCAGATGGTCAAATGTTTCTCAAGGAAGAACGCGAAACAGCCGTATGTATTTGAGAAGTTCTGCGAAAAATTCTCATTTTTCAAAGATTTTTTTTACAGCCAATCGACGGTTCTCCTGCATCTGTGAGTCCTAGAAAGCAGCCTGCTATTTCCTATTCTGGTAGTTTATTGCGGGCAGCTAATATAGCTCTTTCCCGCGTTTTTTCTACGGCATAAGCGGCCACCTATATGTTTTCCATGTTTTCTTTTTTATCCGATCTGGTGTGGTTCGCAAATATTTGAGCAGTTCTCAAGAATTGCTCACACTTGTGTTCTGTACACGGTCTCTACACGATTTGGTGTGGTTCCCAAATATTTGAGCAGTACTCAAAAATTGGTCCCACTAGTGTTCTGTACACGGTCTCTACACGATCTGGTGTGGTTCCCAAATATTTGAGCAGTTCTCAAGAATTGGTTACACTAGTGTCCTGTACACAGCCTCTACACGAACTGGTGTGGTTCCCAAATATTTGAGCAGTGCTCAAGAATTACTCACACTAGTGTTCTGTACACGGTTTCTACACAAACTGGTGTGGTTCCCAAATATTTGAGCAGTGCTCAAGAATTGCTCACACTTGTGTTCTGTACACGGTCTCTACACGATCTCGTGTGGTTCCCAAATATTTGACCGGTACTCAAGAATTGGTCCCACTAGTGTTCTGTACACGGTCTCTACACGATCTGGTGTGGTTCCCAAATATTTGAGCAGTTCTCAAGAATTGGTTACAGTAGTGTCCTGTACACGGTCTCTACACGAACTGGTGTGGTTCCCAAATATTTGAGCGGTACTCAAGAATTGGTCCCACTAGTGTTCTGTACACGGTCTCTACATGATCTGGTGTGGTTCCCAAATATTTGAGCAGTTCTCAAGAATTGGTTACACTAGTGTCCTGTACATGGCCTCTACACGAACTGGTGTGGTTCCGAAATATTTGAGCAGTTCTCAAGAATTGGTTACAGTAGTGTCCTGTACACGGTCTCTACACGAACTGGTGTGGTTCCCAAATATTTGAGCAGTGCTCAAGAATTGCTCACACTTGTGTTCCGTACACGGTCTCTACACAATCTGGTGTGGTTCCCAAATATTTGAGCGGTACTCAAGAATTGGTCCCACTAGTGTTCTGTACACGGTCTCTACACGATCTGGTGTGGTTCCCAAATATTTGAGCGGTACTCAAGAATTGGTGCCACTAGTGTTCTGTACACGGTCTCTACACGATCTGGTCTGGTTCCCAAATATTTTAGCAGTTCTCCAGAATTGGTTACACTAGTGTCCTGTACACGGCCTCTACACGAACTGGTGTGGTTCCCAAATATTTGAGCAGTGCTCAAGAATTGCTCACACTAGTGTTCTGTACATGGTCTCTACACGATCTGGTGTGGTTCCCAAATATTTGAGCAGTTCTCAAGAATTGGTTACACTAGTGTCCTGTACACGGCCTCTACACGAACTGGTGTGGTTCCCAAATATTTGAGCAGTGCTCAAGAATTGCTCACACTTGTGTTCTGTACACGGTCACTACACGATCTGGTGTGGTTCCCAAATATTTGAGCAGTTCTCAAGAATTGGTTACACTAGTGTCCTGTACATGGCCTCTACAGGAACTGGTGTGGTTCCCAAATATTTGAGCAGTTCTCAAGAATTGGTTACACTAGTGTCCTGTACACGGCCTCTACACGAACTGGTGTGGTTCCCAAATATTTGAGCAGTGCTCAAGAATTGCTCACACTTGTGTTCTGTACACGGTCTCTACACGATCTGGTGTGGTTTCCAAATATTTGAGCAGTACTCAAGAATTGGTCCCACTTGTGATCTGTACACAGTCTCCACACTTTTCTAAAATTCTCCGCAAAAACCAAAGTCGCCTTCCCTTAGCTGAGTCTTAGCATGCTTGCTACATGTAATGTCACTATGCAACGTTACGCCTAACTATTTAATGGACGAGACAATGTCAAGCAACACACTATTGATGCTGTACTCAAACATTAAGGAATTGTTTTCCCATTCACCTGCATTAAGTTACAATTTCTGCTTTCAGAGCAAGCTGTCTGCTGTCAGAAGGCATGACTCTGAGCTCACACCTGGTGGCTTTATCTTCTTGTTGGCAGGCATGATACTGAGCTCGCACCTGTGGGGCTTCGTGGCGGACACGCGGGGTCGCCGGCTGGTGCTGTCTCTGACGCTGGCTGCCAACTGCCTCTGCTCCGTCGCGGCCGCCTTCATGCCCAGCCTGCCCCTCCTCATCTTCATGAGGCTCCTCAATGGCGTCTTGTGAGTCTACCTTCTAACACCACCAAATTTTACTGCGCCGATGCGAAGCTCTTACATTACTACACGTTCGACTACATTTGGAATGCATACAGACATACACGTACACATACACACTGTACCCTGTCATCGCCTCTGCACATAGATACCGCACACTCATCGTAGATTCCCAAAGGTATGTGGTGCCTGTCGTCTACCCACGGTATATGCTATTCCAATGAATTGCAGGGCGAAGATTTGTGTGTAGATAGAGCTGACGCGCAATAGTGTTCCACATGTGTTCTATTGGGTTCACATCAGGCGAATTTGGTGGTCAAGGCATCATTGTGAGCACAGTATCATGCTACTCAAACCGCTGTAGCATGATTATGGTTGTGTAACACAGAACTACGTCTCTCTCTAAGACTCCACGACATCGCAGAAAATATCAAGCATCAAAGGTGTAGATGGTCCGTAGATACAGATGATCATGTAGTACACAGCTGTAATGGTGCCCTTCGTTACAACCACAGGTAAATTGCGTGGAAGATGGCATACTGGAAAACTACCTTCCACCTTATATAATAAGGAACATAATTCATCCAACCAGATGACAGATCTCCATTGACGCACAGTCCAACGTCAATGATCCAGTGCCCACTGCAGTGGTAACTGACGACGTCATTGGGTCAACATGGGAACGTGTAGGGATCATTGGCAGCAGAGCTCCATGTGCGGTAGTGTATGCTGAATGGTGTGCACTGAAACACATGTGCCTGCACCATCACTATAGTCCGCAGCTCGTGGTCGTGCGGTAGCGTTCTCGCTTCCCACGCCCGGGTTCCTGGGTTCGATTCCCGGCGGGGTCAGGGATTTTCTCTGCCTCGTGATGACTGGGTGTTGTGTGATGTCCTTAGGTCAGTTAGGTTTAAGTAGTTCTAAGTTCTAGGGGACTGATGACCATAGATGTTCAGTCCCATAGTGCTCAGAGCCAGCCACCATCACTATACTCTGTCATCAGGTCTGCCATGGACCTGTAGAAAAGAGGACAAACCTCCAAACTGCACGTTCCATGAGAAGTTATAGATTTCCGCACCATTATTCAACCAGTTTCCACGGACGCTGACAACAGCAGCCACACCTCCAGCCGACCAGCTTCACCATTTCGTAGATGCTCGTTCCCAGGTTCTGTGGCATAACAATCTGTACTTTGTCAAAGTCGGGTATGGCAGTGGGATTAGATTCGATTAGATTCAGTTTCCGTCCATCATACACATGAAGGAGATGGTTCTCATGGGTGTAGAACGTCGGAAAGCATAATATAAGAAACGTAATGGTTCAAATGGCTCCGAGCACTATGGGACTTAACTTCTGAGGTCATCCGTCCCCTAGAACTTAGAACTACTTAAACCTAACTAACCTAAGGACATCACAAACATCCATGCCCGAGGCAGGATTCGAACCTGCGACCGTAGCGGTCACGCGGTTCCAGACTGTAGCGCCTAGAAGCGCTCGGCCACCCCGGCCGGCTGAGAAACGTAGATTATTTGAATATAGTACTTATATCTCCGGCAATTTGTCAGGAGACTGACAAAATATGAGAACTGCTAATATTTACAGCATAAATACATCGTCGGAATGAAACGTAGTTATGCAATTCATTTATCATAAACGAAGTACCGAGTCCTCACTGTTGTGACCAAGTGCTGTCAAATCTGAAATCCAACAGACACTTTCAGTTAAGCTGGACTAACAGTACCTGTTAGGATACTGATCTGTAGAGTAAAAGGAATTGCCTACCAAAAGATCTTTCAAACTCTGTTTAAGCTGTACTTTATCTGTAAACAAGTTTTGTATAGTTGCTGGCAGTTTACTGAAAATGTGTGTTCCTGAATATTTGACCCCTGTTTGGATCAAGATAAGTGATGTTAGGTCTTTATGTAGGTTGTTATTATTCCTAGCATTGCTATAATACAGGGAGTTTCAAAGAGGATGTACGTATTACAAATTATTATTTTGTCCAAACTATCGATCACTGAGCCTCGGATACATAGTCTAGTTTATATTAATATCCGCTAGATGTCAGTTTCTTCTGTTTTGCTTGGTAACCGTCATATGTTTCAAATTGCTTCTCCCCAGAAGAAATCATTTTGTGTTATCGAGTTTGCGAAGTGCAATTCCGTGATTACAGTGCAAAAACGTTTCAGATTGAGGTACCAAATTGATCCTCCGAATGGGTGGAACATTCGCAGAAGATATCGACAGTTTCTAGATACAGGATATGCATTTAAAGGAAAGAGTCCGGGCCGCCCTCGTGTTCCTGAAGAAAATGTTGCACGAATTCAAACTGCTTTCCAACGTAGTCCTTCAAAATCAGCTCCTCGTGCCAGTCGGGAGTTACAACTGCCTACAACAACAATTTGGCGTGTTTTGAGACGTCGGTTGGTTATAAAGCCGTACAAGTTACCGCTGTTACAAGCTCTGCGTCCTGATGACAACGAGTGGCATGTTGTAACGAAATTCTTGATGCTATTGACAACGATACCACTTTTGCACAACGCATCGTGTTGAGTGATGAACCGACTTTCCATGTCAGTGGTCAAGTAAACAAACAAGATGTTTGAATTTGGGGTAGCCGATGAATATGTAAGAGATTCGCCCAAAGTCAATGCGTTTTGTGCGATATCCCGATCATCTGTTTACGGTCCATTCTTCTTTGATAGAAACACGGTTAACGGCCAGCAGTATCTCGCTATGTTACAAAACTGGTTGTTTCCGAGGCTGCACGAAGACAACTTCATTTTTCAATAAGACGGGTCACCCCCTCATTGGAGTCGGCAACTGCGTGAATATCTGAATGAAACTCTACCGAACCGTTGGATTGGTCGTCAAGGAGCTGGCTACACGGTCACGGTCACGGTCACCGGATTTGACACCCTTTGACTTCTTCCTGTGGGGTTTCGTTAAAGACAACGTTTATTTACCACCACTCCCACAGAACCTGGAAAAGAACCGGATCCGTACTGCCATAACATCAGTGACGAAGGACATGTTTGCCCGAGTGTGGGAGGAATCTGAGGATCGATATGATATTGTTCGTGTCTCTGATGGAGGACACATTGAACATCTGTAATCTGAACTTGACAGGTTCGTAAATGTGTGTGTGAAGTTTCATTTTCGTATGTCTTAAAGTTTAATAAATATATGCATTCGAAATATGTATAATCTTTTTGAAACACCCTGTATATTGAGCTATTGGTTGGAAACAGACATTATTTGCACAAATTTCATTAAGGAATAAATAAACTGAGAAGCAATGGTTAAAAGACCCAATTCCTTGCACATTTTTCTTACATCACAAATGAGTCTTATTGCACGCTTTTGCGCTCTAAGAACTTTTGCTCTTCTTTACAAGTTACCCAAAATATGATCCCATACGATATAGAACAATGAACTAAGCTAAGTATGCAAGTCTTTTTTATATTTATATCTCATACATATGAAATTATTCACATTGCAAATAAAGCCTTGTTTAGGTGCGTCTGCAGTTCTGTGGTGTGCCCTTCCAACTGGGTTGACAGTGTTACATTTCTAGTGATATACCTGGATAATAAATTCTCTTCTATCTTCAAGTCTTCAGATGTTATACACATGCTGGAAGGAAGTCTTTTTAAAGTTTACTGACAGTGAATTACCTTTAAAACATTTATTAATGTTAGTGAAAATCTGATTAACAGCCATTTCTAAAGCTGTACTTGACTTGCTATTTAACAAATGTTTATATCATTTGCCAACAAAATAAACTCATAAACTCAGTATCTGGCAAAGTAACAGACGAGAGGTCATTAATATACACAAGGAAAAGCAATGGACCCAAGATGGAGCCTTGAGAAACAACACATGTAGTTAATTCCCAATCAGACGAAGACAGATTGATTACTCCACAGGTATTTCGCAATAACAGCCACTGTATACTGTTGTTTACATAAGACTATAACAATTTTGCAGCACCATCATTGACTCTATAATATTCTAATTTACTCAAGAGAATGCTGTGACTCGCACAGTCAAAGACCTTTGACAGGTTATGGAAAATGTAAGTAGTTCTAATTTGTTACCTAATGAATTAAGTACAATCTGATATTCGTATAAATAGCCTTTTCTATGATGGAACCATCAACGAGCCTAAACTGTGACTTGGACAATACCTTATTTGGTTCCAATTTGTGGCCAGTAACATCGTTAGAATGGTTCCCCATTCATTTCTGCTCTGCTCTGCTCACAAACTCTCTTTACTGTGTCACATACATGTGGTGCCACCAGCCGGCATTCCATGTCACAGCACTGTGTGGTCAAAATGCTTTTTCGCACCTTTTATTAATTTTCTAGTTGTTGGAAGACTAATTCTATTAATTAAGTTATTCAAAAATACAGATAGTTCTTATTGCGACCATTAGTGTAAAAATGGTTCAAATGGCCCTGAGCACTACGGGACTTAACTTCTGAGTTCGTCAGTCCCCTATAACTTAGAACTACTTAAACCTAACTAACCTAAGGAGATCACACACATCCATGCCCGAGGCAGGATTCGAACCTGCGACTATAGCGGCCGCGCGGTCCCAGACTGTAGCGCCTATAACCGCTCGACCACTCCGGCCGGCTCATTAGTGTACTAAATATTTATTTACCCTTACATATTCCCACTTCCCAGCTTTATAAATTGCTTCAGATGTTTCTGGAATTAATTTGGTTAATGTGCACTGTGGTATTCGAGCGCTGTCTTGTAAACTAGAGTAGCTCTCTCCTGTAACAAGGAATTGCAGTGTTACGTTGAGCCTGCCTTCTGCAAATATAGCATCTGTCAAGTGAGTATTATACTTTGTAGTATGAGGAGCCACTTTACAGAGCAAATACTGAAATGCACTCTCATCCGTTCGCAAGTTATTTGTACTCGTATATTAAGGCTTGACGTCCTCCACTCGCAGCTCTCGTAACAAATTTTTCTGAATGCCTTTACTATCTCGACCTAAAACCCTTGTTTTCCGCCGCTTCTCTTCCAAACGCACGCACAATTCAATTGTGGTTCAAGCAACTGCAGCTCATAACAAGTTCTTGTTTTCGGTCCACCTTGAACTTTCACGAAAATATGATGACAGTGTAGTACCCATTTTCAGCGCCACTTCAAACATCTTTATCAGAGACGAATATTTGATGATATTTCTTTGTCAAAGGAGTGTGATAGTGTAATAGAGGCCTTAGAACTGGCAACAGCTACAAGTGTCAACCATTCGTGACACCTCAGATAACAAATAAACACGCCCCAGTTAATTAAAGCCGCAATTATATTCCTATTTTGATCTAAAGCTCCCGTTGCAACTGACATCCTGCTGTATTTCATTTCTTAATTAACATTAATTTTATGTCGATGTCTCTATTACTTTACACCGAGATATACTCCTCAAACAAAAACCGGGTAGCAATGAAACAATCAAGGGCATAGAGCCGGCAGTGGTGGCCGGGCGGTTCTAGGCGCTTCAGTCCGGAACAGCTCGACTGCTACGGTTGCAGATTCGAATCATGCCTCGGGCATGGATGTGTGTGATGTCCGTAGGCTAATTACGTTTAAGTAGTTCTGAGTTCTAGGGGACTGATGACCTCAGATGTTAAGTCCCATAGTGCTCAGAGCCATTTAGTCCTATTTTAGGCCGTAACAACGCATTGGCATTTCATTCGGAAAAATCTATGCCGGTTCAAATGGCTCTGAGCACTATGGGACCTAACATATGAGGTCATCAGTCCCCAAGAACTTACAACTACTTAAACCTAACTATCCTAAGGACATCACACGCATCCATGCCCGAGGCAGGATTCGAACCTGCGACCGTAGCGGTCACGAGGTTCCGGACTGAAGCGCGCCTAGAACCGCTCGGCCACCGCGGCCGGCAAAATAGGACTGAAGTACAAAAAAAAAAAAAAAAGCTGATGCGATTTCAGCGCATGTAGCAAATATGCTATACCTGGACCCAAAAATATTTTTATGTTCTCAAGGCTTGCTTTGCTGGACTTAGTTCATAAACTGACAAGCGATATACCGTACATAAATATTAGAGGGTTGGAACTTTAATAGTGGCAACTATTTATTTACAGCTCGTACAAAATAGATACGTGTTTCAAAGTTTTACTGACCTTCAGTGTAGTCACCAGCATTGTGTATAACTGAGTATAGGATACTCTCAGCAGTGCCAGTTGTGTTGACAGTTCGAGCGGCGCGGTCTATTGCCCGACGAATTTGTAGCAGTTCTGAAGCGAATGCCGTGAAGTGTTTCCTTCAGTTTAGAAATCGAGTTGAACTCACGAGGGCTTCAGTCAGCGGCGTGCAGTAGGTGGTATAGCACTTAGCAGCCCCATCAGTCAAACAAATCAGTAACGGATTGCACTGTACGTGCTTGAGCATTGTCCTGCAAAATGATGGTCAGGTCCTGCAGAAGGTGTCATCACTTCTGTCTCTGTGCTGTTCATTTTTGGAACACACCCTACGACCAGCTTAGAGATAAAAGTGATGACACTTTCTGCAGGACCTGGCCATCATTTTGCAGGACAATGCTCAAGCACGTACAGTGCAAGCTGTTACTGATTTGTTTGACTGATGGGGCTGCTAAGTGCTATACAGCCTAATGACACACCCCTGACTTAAGCCCTCGTGAGTTCAACTCGATTTCTAAACTGAAGGAAACACTTCACGGCATTCGCTTCAGAACTGCTACATATTCGTCAGGCAATAGACCGCACCGCTCTAACTGTCAACACAAGTGGCACTGCTAAGAGTATCCTACGACTTCCACATCGCTGGCAACGAGTTATACACAATGCTGGTGACTACTTTGAAGGTCAGTAAAACTTTGAAACACATATCTATTTCGTACGAGCTGCAAGTAAATAGTTGCCACTATTAAAGATCGAACCCTCGTATTTATGTAGTTATCACGGAATCTTATTTTATTATTACATCAGAAAATCTGCAACTTTTTATGAAACTGCAAAGAGAAGTTCCTTCTTTTTGTGAAACATTTGCATCCTTTGCGTGTACTGTACTACACAAATGTCAGACGCTCATATCGAGGCAACGACGTTTATGTGTTTTATACACCATACCAGTTAAGTGGCAAGGAGCTTCATTGCTCCTGTTGGTGGCAAAGACTTTGGTACTCTGGGGTTTTCCTCGTTCGATAGACATCATTTTTGTCATCACATCCCTCCTCTGCTTCTTGATTCTCTCTTCATCTTCCATCCTGTAAGTTGTTACTGACAAAGCAAACTCCCCGTCGCTTCCCACTCAGATTTAGTGGTATGATCACAGAGACGGGTTTTACGATTAATCAAGGAAAACCTCCAGTTGGGAAACGGGGCGAAAATTAGTTGGTTACTGTCGAGTTGCAATTTACAATTTCTTTATTGATTACTTCAACCATTAAAAGTCATTTCTTTACCACTTGACCAGGAACAGATGAGTGCCTTTTCAAAACAATTTACTTTACAGTTTACGGCCAAACCATTTTACTTAAAACCGGCTTTGATAAAACATTTGATAAGGATTCAAAATTTTCCAAGTAATGAAATTAAAAAAGTTTCCTTTACCGTTAATAGCCAAGCCATTTCACTTAAAACAGACTTTGATAAAGCATTTAATAAAAAAATTAAAACTTTCCAAGTAATGAAACAAAACACCAATTTGCATAAAATTTCGCTACCGAACATGTAGGGAGCCACTTCTTTTAATTTTGGCACAACAAGAAATTAAATTACAAGGACTCGCTAACAGGGAGGCAGAACTAGCATTTTCAAAGGATGCCACGTAGATTAAAACAATCAAAGTAAAGATACAGTCATTCACCTTTTACAATAACTAACAATTTTAAAGCCAAGAAATTTTTAAAAACCGACCAATGAAAGGCAAACTTAACCGTTTTAAACAGTGGCCAAAAACAATCAGAGTAAAATACAGCCGTTCAACATTTTACGGTAACTAACAACTTTAACACCATGTCCTGCCACCAAAATGTCCTGGGATAGAAATAATTAACCGACCGGGTGTAAGGGCGGTCACAATTGTCTCCCAAAGGATGCTTAGGCGAGAAGCGGACTAACAGACCCACAACGCCTCACATTCAGCAGTCACATCGACCTCACGTTAGGCCAGGGGAGGAGGAGGAGGAATCAAATCATGAACCATAATCGCTGCCCAAAAATACACTTCCTACCGGGCAGTATTAATAAGAAGCGGAAAAGATCACTATCTATAATTACACCGGCGACAGGGACAGGAATCACGAACGCAGGAGGCCACAAGGCGGAAAAGACGCTGGTTGCGCAAACGATAATTCTTCAATTAACATCTAAACCTTTAACCAGCTTAACTTGCAGTTGATCAGAGAAACAGCAGGTGAACTCCGATGCAAAGGTTCCTCACACCCGGCCGTGTCCACGTCGCCAGCGTACCCAGCTGGGCACAGTCAGGCAGCCACGCGCTCTGTCACCGGAGCCCTCGTCTTCTCTGCGCCCACGGCGGCGAAATGCCACTCCTCAGGTTAGGCGAGTTACTGGTCCATCATTCCCGCCTCCAGACGGACAATTTAAAGACATCCGTCGCCGCTCCCACCAAGTAGCTACTCGGAACCACAGCCGTGACCCCCGGGTGCTCACAGCAAGAGCCTACAGCCTTGTCCCGTCAACTCGGCCCACTCGTCTCGCACCGCCAGGATAGACCACGCGGCTTCTCGGAACAACAGCCAACTCTCCACCGCCACGCCACGCTGCGGTCTCCTCGTACGACATTCTCTAATTCCCGATTTTAAAAACCGACCGACCGACTCGTTACCGCTAGGCAACCAACCGGCCGTCCCCCCCCCCCAAAGATCTTATTCCCTTACACAAGGCTAACAGGAAGCAACGACTCGAAGATCGGTAAGACCAGACACGCACAGAGGGGAATCTCAACAGAATCGTACGCAGCATTACGATAAATATGAAAGAATCAATTAACGATGGAATGGAAGGGCTCAGATCTTAACAGCGCGATATATGTTGAGAGCCAACACACGGCTCAAAGTGGGTAGCCCGTCAAAGACTGAATGCAGATCATGCATCAAAATAGGAAGAAGGTGAAAGAAAGCCAAATAAAAAGAGTGAATAGTCCAAGAAAAAGAAGTGCCGTAAGGAGCAGCCTAAAACACCAACGGCGTCGTGGGTATGTGGTTATGGTGTTGAACTGCCAAGCGGGCGAGTCATATTCAAAATTCCGTCGTGCCATTTATTCTTTGTTTTTTCACAACATTATGAACTGTTCGTCCGGCCACTGAAGTGTTTGTTCTCTTTCTGTAGTCTTGGCAGTTGTCATAGTAGAGATAGTATTTATAGAATATGAGAAATATAGTAAGAATACGTAACGATCCCAAGTAACCGTGATGAATAGTGAGAGCAGACGAGATACCGCATACACGTCTGACAGATATGAAAACTACAAATAAACGGGTATGGACTCTGTTACAACAAAGTAATTCGAGAGTCAAGACTTCCAAAACGGAACGCAACTTCAAAGACATTACAAACGTATGTTTTGACAGAGCACAGAGAAACTGTGTGATTGTGAAACTGTTGCGTTCATTTGTTGCTGCTTATGCGACGAAGTATTATGTTCTCGTCATTTTCTTGGGAGTGATCACATTCACATTCATACGAACAACTAAATCGGGCAAGGAGGCATATCTCACTCACTCACCAGGGGTACAGATTAGGTGCGTCGGTACGAGATTCCTGTCATATGACACACGTACTGTCATTAATGCCGTGTGTGACACACCAGACGTGTGTCATTTTGATTGCTAGTAGAGTAGTTGTGCAGAATCATCTGTCATTATAGGTCCCTACCTCTCACCTCATTGTTGGAAACGAACGTTACACCACGACACATACACAAATCTGAATAAAGCGAACAGCGGAAAAAAAATCGGCACGATAGAGGCTTGAACATGGCTCGCCCGTTTGACAGATGAATAACGTAACCACTTAATCACGAGGCCGCATGTTCCTAAATTGTACTTCTTGTTCTTGTGCAGTTCACTGTTTATATTTTGTTTTTGTTTTTTTCACAGTTCAGTGCACCTTCTTCCTGTTTTCATCCTTGATCTTCGTTCAGTTTTTGTCCGACTATCCACTCGGCCATCTTACCACTAAATCTGAGGGGTGTGGGGAGTTCCCCTTTTAACTATAGATGCAGAGCAGTCTATCACTGTTCTGATGTGAGGAAATATAGAATCACTTATTCCATATCGTATGGTACATTAGAATACTGTGGCATATTCTAAACACTTTGTAACTCAAATTAACTAAAAATAAGTAGAAACTGTCTTTATTTCCCGAAGCCATGCTGACATTACGAACAAGAGGTTTCTTTATGACGTTGCCACTGTATGAAGGGTAATAAATTGGA
This sequence comes from Schistocerca piceifrons, assembly GCF_021461385.2. NCBI lineage: Eukaryota > Metazoa > Arthropoda > Insecta > Orthoptera > Acrididae > Schistocerca > Schistocerca piceifrons. The sequence goes on along the minus strand of NC_060147.1, from coordinate 47,607,294 downwards.
GGGGACATCATTTATTCATATTTATTTATTCAAAGTTTAATTACAGTGAATTAGCTTTAAACTATTAATTAACGTCAGTGAAAATTTGATTTTTAGCTATTTCTAAATCTGTACTTGACTTGCTACTTATTGCAATGTTTGTATCATCTGGCAATGCAGCAGACGAGATGTCATTACACAACAAAAAAGCGATGGACCCAAGAGGCAACCTCAAGGAACACCACATGTAATTAATTCCCAATTTGATGAAGCTGGTTGAATCGAGCAATATCTAGATTTTGTGGCGCATTTGGATGTGACAGTGCTCCGACGCTGACTGCACTGGGACATCGTCAAAGTTCCAGTCGACCATGCACGGCTGCTGCAAGGGCGGATCCACATACTGTACACTGAGCACATGGTAAGCCCTTCACATATCTGCCTGTCATCCCAGAAGAAGTCACAGTGCCGCTGCAACATTCTGTGTCATCGTTCACCACTGCTTCGAGACCAGCATCAGCTGGTCAAGGTAATTACTGACCCACAGGTATGCTGCTGTTAACTCCCCAACACGAATGGGTCTCTTTGAAATGGTGCTGTGCCCAGGAAACATAGAATGCTAATGAATCCAGTAGCATTGTGTCAAGGGTGAACTGCGGTTCTGCTCTACCTCAAATGACCATTGTCAGCGACTACATCTACATCTACATGGATACTCTGCAAATCACATTAAGTGCCTGGCAGAGGGTTCATCGAACCACCTTCACAATTCTCTATGATTCCAATATCGTATAGCGCGGAAAGAATGAACACCTTTATCTGTCCGTATGAGCTCTGATTTCCCTTATTTTATCGTGGTGATCGTTTCTCCGTATGTAGGTCATCCCAGAAGAAGTCACAGTGCCGCTGCAACAGTCTGTGTTATCGTCCACCATTGCTTCGATATCAGCAGAGAGATGACGACCTGAAGAGAGGTAACATTCTCCAAATGTTTTGGAGATACACAGTGGCTGGCGCTACTTCAAATGGTTCAAATGGCTCTGAGCCCTAGACTTAAAACTACTTAAACGTAACTAGCCTAAGGCCAGCACACACATCCATGCCCGAGGCAGGATTCGAACCTGCGACTGTAGCAGCAGCGCGGTTCTAGACTGAAGCGCCTAGAACAGCTCGACCACAACCGCCGGCATTGTGTGTGGAGCCATCTGATTTGAGGTCACAGCTGTTAGTAATTGAGGGAACTCTGCTGGTACAATAATTACCTCATGGACACCATGCAACCTTGTCTGTCGTGGGGGAACTCTTCGACACTCTTATTGCCATCCGATAAGTGGGCTCATACAAGGAAATTGACCTAAGTCGTAACACGACTCTGTGAGTAGACAATTTTCCATTAATACTACAGATAGCCTGGGGAGAACCAGTCATGAGAAAACAAGTCCATAAGGTGAGCAAGATGTAGGAGACAGACAGAATACCGTAAGACTTGAAGAAGAATATAATAATTCCAGTCCCAAAGAAAGTAGGTGTTGACAGGTGTGAAAATTGCCGAACTATCAGTTTAATAAGTCGCGGCTGTAAAATACTAACACAAATTCTTTACAGACGAATGGAAAAACTGGTAGAAGCCGACCTCGGGCAAGATCAATCTGGATTACGTTGAAATATTGCGACACGCGAGGCAATACTGACCCTACGACTTATCTTAGATTAAGAAAACGAAAACCTGCGTTTCTAGCATTTGTACGTTTAGAGACGGCATTTGACAATGTTGACTGGAATACTCTCTTTCACCTTATGAAGCTGGCAGGGGTAAAATACAGGGAGCGAAAGGCTACTTACAGTTTCTACAGAAACCAGATGGCAGTTATAAGAATTGAAGACCATGAAAAGGAAGAAGTGATTGGGAAGGGAGTGATACAGGGTTGAAGCCTATCCTAGATGTTATTCAATTTGTATATTGAGCAAGCAGTAAAGGAAACAAAAGAAAAATTTTGAGTATGAACTGAAATCCATGGAGATGAAATAAAAACTTTGAGGTTTGATTATGACATTGTAATTCTGTTGGAGTCAGCAAAGGACCTGGAAGAGCTGTTGAATGGAATGGACAGTGTATTGAAAGGTGGATATAATTGAACATCAACAAAAGCAAAACGAGGGTAATGGAATGTAGTCGAATTAAATGAGGTGATGCTGAGGGTATTAAATTGGGAACTGAGACGCTTACAGTAGTAAATGAGTGTTGTCACTCGGGGTGCAAAATAACTGATGATGGTCAGTATAGAGAGAATAATAAATGTAGACTAGCTATGGCAAGGAATGCGTTTCTGACGAAGAGAAATTTATTAACATCGAGTATAGATTTAAGTGTCAAGAAATCTTTTCTGAAAGTATTTGTATGGAGTGTAGCCATGTAAGGAGGACAACATGGACGATAAACAGTTTGTAGAAGAAGAGAATAGAAGCTTTCGAAATGTGATGGTACAGAAGAATGCTGAAGATTAGGTGGTTAAATCACGCAACTGATGAGGAGGTACTGAACAGAACTGGGGAGAAGAGGAATTTATGGCAGAACTTGAGAAGAAGAAGGATCAGTTGGTATGACATGTTCTGAGGCATCAAGGGATCACCAATTTAGTAATGGAGGGTAAAAATCGTAGAGGGAGACCAAGAGATGAATACACTAAGGAGATTGAGCAGGATTTAAGTTGCAGTAGTGATTCAGAGATGCAGAGGCTTGCACAGGGTAGAGTAGCATGGAGAGCTGCATCAAACCATAACAACAACAACAACCAGCATAGTCTTTGTACAATTAACTCGATTTTGTAATCACTGCATTAAAATCACATAGCCTCCCTATTCGGGAAGTTTCATTTCGTTTCCTCCTCCACTTCTGGGTGCTTTACTTCGCCAGGAAGTGTAGTTTGACAAGTACTTATATCTCTATGCTCGTCGTCAAATATATGGAGTCTAGGAATCCTATGTACTCAGTTCGCTTGACAAACAATTCAAACAAAAATTAATGAGTTTTGTTACAAAAAAGTAAATGACAATACTTAACTTTGACAATCACACAGATGTGTAGCAAGCAAAGGGCGATATAACGAAATAATCGAGCTTCTTTGGTACAAACAAACCTAAGTCGCTGCTGCGCAAGTGCCCAATCTGGAAGCTGTTGTTCAACAGGGGCGTCGCCAGTTGGTCGCGGCGCTTACGTCATCTCCATATAGAGGCCACAGCTGTGGCGTTGTCGTCCTGGAGCGGGGTCGGTCACCGTGCGATTGGCTGACGTCTTCTCACAGCCATCTCTTCTCTGTAGTTCCCGACTGGCGGGCCGGCGCTTGACTTTACGCCGCAACACCAGCAACATGGCTCCCCTTGCTTAGATGTAGGTCTACAAAACAAACGTCATTTATCCAACGCTTCTGTGTTTCAAGACGATTTTCTTCATTTTTTCTTGAAATTTATTTGCAGCATACTCATCTGTCGTGTAATTTGCCTTTTTTTCAACTTTTTCTTTATGCACTTTTTATGTACGAAGGGTGACACAAAAGTAACCGGAATCGTGATGCTGCACATCGTTTACTTGTAGTAGCAGGTTGCGCCGCCAGAGGGCTCTAGTAGGAGCTCTGCTGAGTCATTCTGCCATGCGGCGTCACCCAACAGTGAGAAGTGTGGTTTCTTTGGCAGTACTTTGAATGTGCATACAGTGCAGGCAATGGCTAGTTCTTATGAACAACGTGCGGCAGTGAAGTTTTGTTTGTTGCTCGGCAAGAACGCAGCAGAAACTGTTGCTATGATTCAGACAGCCTACTAAGGCCATGCTCTTAGTAAAATGTAAGTGTACGAATGGTTTTCTCGGTTTAAAAAGGGAGAAATGGTGGGTTAAGATCAGCCCCATTCCGGTCGACCCTGAACTGCTCGAAGAGAAGACAACATCGACAAAATCCGTGATCTCATCAGTGAAAATCGACGTAGGACAATCGACCAACTCGAGAACTTGTCCGGGTTGTCCTGGAGGTAAATTCAACGCATCTTGACCATCGATTTGGGGACGCGAAGAGTGGCAGCAAAATTCGTGCCGAAATTTCTTACCGGGGATCAAAGGGATCGTCGCGTTCAAGCCTGTCTCCAAATGAGGGACACCTTCAAAGATGATCCACATTTTTCATCAAAATCATTACAGGTGATGAGTCATGGTGCTATGGGTACGATCCGTAAACAACAGGCATCACTATGGAAGTCACCTGGCTCACCTCGACCAAAAAAAGCTCGACAAGTGAAATAGAATATGAAAACGATGTTGGTCTTCTTTTTTTGACGCAAAGGGATCGTGCACTCTGAATTTGTCCCCGAAAACCACACAGTAAACCAACAATTCTATTTGGAGGTTATGAAACGGCTTCACAGAAGTTTGTCGCGAAAACGTCCGGCTTTGTGGGATTCTGGCATGTGGTTCCTGCATCACGACAACGCTCTCGCGCACACGGCTCTCAGCGTTCGCCGGTTTTTCGCCTCAACGAAGACGACTACCTCGACCCACGCGCCCTATTCGCCGGATTTAGTACCCTCGGACTTCTTCCTATTCCTGAGGATGAAAATAGACTAAAGAGGGAAGCGTCATGAAAGTGCTAGCAGGTATCAAAGAGGACGAATTTAAAAGGTGCTTCGAACACTAGAATGAACATTTGGACAAGTGTATTAATGCTAATGGAGAGTACTTCAAAGGAGATTATGTAATACAACGTGGTCTCCTGACCTTCATTGCTTACATATTCCGCCCTCACAATCATATTCCACACATCATGATGCTTCATTCGAACCAAAACTCGATAAGATAAAGTCAATGTTGTATGAATTCATGCAAATGATACGCAAATAACAAGTGCACACCGGGCTTTAGATACTCGAGGCTGGCATACATACACACTCAAGACACGATGGATTGGTTGCCTTGAACGAAACGTCATTCTCCCGTTTTAGAAGAGCAATGTTGATTGGTAGACGATATTACTGACGCCTTGAGCTGAAGCAGTAGTGGAAGAGACCGAAAGATATACTTCACATCTGGCGTGGAGAGGGGCCGTTCCGTTGTCGCTCTTGGAGCGAGAACATGTAATGAGAGCGTGTGTGCTCGTACGTGTACTCAAAGAGTGAGGAACAAGTCTCTCCTCAGTACTTCACTGGGAGAGCACGTCTGTCGAGAGCGAATGGGAGTGCGACTCTATATTGAGTGTTGTTCACTGTGTTGGTCGACACACTTATTGTGTGGTGTGAACGGACAGAGTTATAGTTAAACGTCTTCGAGCGAATTTTTGAGTGGCATCGCGGTGGACTGGTTATCTGACCGGTGTACCACGCCAATAGTTAGGCTAGGGGCAAATAGGAGTCCTTGACTTCATCAAGGCGTAGGGAGAGTTTCATTGGCGAAGGTCAATTCAGATAGAACGAGAGTTATCTTATTTGTCAGCAGCGAGTGGCGCAGACAGCAGTCATCGCAGCTCACGGTATTGTGCGCTACAGCTATTGCGAGCCCCATATTTCCTCCACAACAGTACACTTAACTGCATTTCACACACAACAGCCTCGACCATACCTAGCAACATTCTAATGGATAATTGTTCAAGTTGAGTAGGCGTGCCTCTCAGCCATTCTGCCAAGTCAACAACCATCTTAAACTTTGTATAGAAATTTCATTAGCAAATCCTATCCCTGAGAGGTAACTTCACATTCCTAAAAGAACCAGGATATAACTTGTTCAATTCATAACTGAAAGTGCCATTGTGATTTCTCAGAAATTTTGCAAAATAAATAATAATTTTCGTTAGTTTCATGTTTTTCTTACACTAACTAGCACTACTCCAGGAGCCAAGTATCCCACTAGTTACGTAACAAATTTAGTGAATTTTTGTGTCATTTCCTTACAGCGGATGACTCCAGAAGATATTGCTGAAAGTTTTTCGGGCATTTCTCTTTAGAACGTTAGGAGCATCTGTCTGACTTCTGTAGTAGTGTGGGGGTGGAAATTGCATCTTGCAGGAGCCACAGGGTAAAGGGTACATCTCAGATTAGTCAGTTGCGCAGAATGACAGGACAGCACTCACACGCTCACAATTAATGTTGTATTTGAAAACAATAAGGTATACACTTTCTGGAAAGAAATTCAGGTTATTTTCGGATCCCCCATCGTATTCTTTGTTTACTGATGAATGGTGATTTTGTGTACATAGTTCCGTGTAGTCAGCGTGTACACAACTTTCCCACCAGAGCGCACCCCGCTAAGCACAACAGCGCAGGTGCAGCGCTCGTCTGTCTCTGCACTAAAAGATGGCGCTGCCTTAGAGACGGACCAAATTCTGCTTCCGCCAATCCATGTATTATTATGTAACGCAGCCAATGAGATTGCTGCTAATGTAGAACCTTTTCTCCTTGCGGATCACACTCGCGCAGTGATACATGAACGCGCGAGGTATTATAACGAGTGTACAGACCTCCGATTAGTCAGTCTGCATTTGTCTGCACCAGTCTGTACCAGTCTACATTAGTCTGTACCAGTCTATAGTCAAGTTTCAGTCTGCGCCTAATAAGATTATCATAGTCCTGTACATAGCCATGAAGATAAATGTATAGACACTTTGTCAAGTATCAGAGATATGTGATAATAAGATTAACGTACCAATACCAAAGGAACTTCAGATTGTCAATTGTAAACAGCATCCAGAATCAAGTTATGTAATGTCTATGATTATTATTATTTTCATAAATGTGTATGAAAATTAAGCAAGTTGTGTTTAAAGTTGGTCACCGTCAATCTGCTACTCTAAGTGTGCAGCTGCTAAACAATTAATCCTAAGTCGGTGCGGCGCAAGTGCATAATCTTGAACGTGTTATTCAACTGGGGCGTAGCCAGTCGTTTGCAGCGCTTATGTCATCTCCACACAGAGGCCGCTGCTGTTGCGTTGTCATCTTGGAGAGTGGTCGGTCAGCGTGTGTTTGGCTTCTCTGTAGTTCCCGACTGGTGGGCTGGCAATTGACTATTCGACGTAACAACAGTAACATGGCTTTCCGTGCTTAGATATACGTCTACAAAACAAACGCCATTCATCCAACGCTTCTGTGTGTCAAGACGATTTTCTTCATTTTTTCCTTGAAATTTATTTGCAACATACTCATCTTTTGTGTAATTTGCCTCATTTTTTTCAACCTATTCTTTATGCACTTTTTTATGTGTTTTCTGTTTACTGATGTATGGTGAACTCCATATTGTTACGTTCATTAATCGTTTACACCTATTTGTAGATCCTGTGAATTGTTTTGTAACTGGAGCAGTGTTGCTTTCTTGCCGATACCTCCCGCAGCGTGGAGTAATGCTCTTGTGTCTGGTTTCCCGCAGCGTGTGCGGGCCCTCCGCCGTGACGTACGCCTACCTGGGGGAGTTCCACTCGGACAGAACGCGCACGCAGCACATCGTCTACGTCTGCCTCTTCTTCGCCATCGCCAACATCGCCCAGCCTGGTAAGCCACACACGCCCGCACGAGCAAACTCGGAAAATTTCGAGCATTAACCCATTCGTGACCAGTGGGACATACACTGATCTCCCAAAACATTATGACCACTGCCCACCGCGACAGTGCATGCCGCTTGATGACGCTGCGGGTACGTGACGCGGTAACGAAAGTATGTAAGCGGGGCAGACACAGACGGGGTCTAACCCTACCCAAGATATGGGCTGCAAATGGGGAAATCCATTGAGATAAGCGACTTTGACAAAGGGAAGGTTATGACACTACTGACCATTACAACTACTACACCACGGAGATGTGCTACAGACGCGAAATTTAACCGACAGGAAGAAGATGCTGATATATGCAAATGATCAGCTTTTCAGAGCATTCACACAAGGTTGGCGCCGGTGGCGACACCTACAACGTGCTGACATGAGAAAAGTTTCCGGCCGATTTCTCATACACAAACAGCAGTTGATCGGCGTTGCCTGGTGAAACGTTGTTGTGATGCCTCGTGTATGCAGGAGAAATGCGTACCATCACGTTTCCGACTTTGATAAAGGTCGGATTGTAGCCTATCGCGGTTGCCGTTTATCGTATCGCGACATTGCTGCTCGCTTTGGTCGAGATCCAATGACTGTTAGCAGAATATGGAATCGGTGGGTTCAGGAGGGTAATACGGAACGCCGTGCTGGATCCCAACGGCCTCGTATCACTAGCAGTCGAGGTGACAGGCAACTTATCCGCATGGCAGTAACGGATCGTGCAGCCACGTCTCGATCCCTGAGTCAACAAATGGGGACGTTTGCAAGACAACAACCATCTCCACGAATAGTTCGACGACGTTTGCAGCAGCGTGGACTATCAGCTCGGAGACCACAGCTGCGGTTACCCTTGACGCTGCATCACAGACAGGAGCGCCTGCGACGGTGTACTCGACGACGAACCTGGGTGCACGAATGGCAAAACGTCATTTTTTCGCATGAATCCAGGTTCTGTTTACAGCATCGTGATGGTCGCATCCGTGTTTGGCGACATCGCGGTGAACGCACATTGGAAGCGTGTATTCGTCATCACCATACTGGCGTATCACCTGGCGTGATGGTATGGGGTGCCATTGGTTACACGTCTTGGTCCCTTCACATTTTGGGGAAACAAACGTTTATTCTCAAAATGTTACAGCTTCTCTCTTGTTTGTACGAAACACCGCCGGCTGCATCGGTTATTAGCTGTATCGCCTGGTCTACGCTATTAATATTTACCTCGTACACCTCTGGCCTTACAAAACCCGAAAGAAAGAAATCCAAGAGCGTCGTATCAGGAGAGCGGACAGCCCGTTGTCTGGAAGATGCGTGGCTAATCCATCTACCAGTAAATGTTTCCTGCAAGCAATCCCGAACGATGACTGCAAAGTGCGGAGGTGGGCAGTGTTGCTGGCAAACAACAGTCTTTCACCTACTTCATTCTCCGCAAGCCACCTGATGGTGTGTAGCGGAGGGTACTTTCGGTACCACTATCTGATCCCTCCATCCCTGTTCCATTCGTTAATAGTGCGTGGGAAGAATGATTGTCGGTAAGCCTCTGGACTGGAGCTAATTTATCGAACTTTCTCCTCGTGATCTATACGCGAGATGTATTTGGGGGGAAGTAATATGCTGTCCGACTCATCTTGAATAGTGCCGTCCCGAAATTTCAATAGTAAATCTCTCTATGATGCACAACGCCTCTCTTGTAACGTCTGCCAGTGGAGTTTGCTTAGTAACTCCGTAACGCTCTCTCACCAGCTGAACGATCCCGTGAAGAAACGCGCCGCTCTTCGTTGGATCTTCTCTATCTCCTCTACCAGTCCTACCTGACAGGGATCCCATATAGATGAACAATACTCAAGAATCTGGCGAACAAGCGTCTTATAGCCCACTACTTTCGTGGGTGAGTTACATTTCCTTAAGATTCTTACGGTGAATCTCAGTCTGGTGTCTGCTTTCCCCACTATCTGTTATATGTGGTCATTCCACTCAATATCGCTGTGGATAGTCACGCCTAGATATTTTACACCAGTCACTGCATGCAGCTGTTTGTCATCAATAGTGTAGCTGTACAGTAGTGGATTTCTTTTCCTAGGTATGCGCAATATGTTACATTTGTTTACGTCCAGGGTCAACTGCCAGAATCTGGACCATTCATCAATTCTCTGCAAGTCGTTCTGCAAATTCTTACTACCTCCTGGCGTTGCTACTTTGGTACAGACAACTGCATCACCTGCGAGTAGCCTTAAAGAGCATCCGACGCTTTCTACTAGATCATTTATATACAGGGTGATTCAAAAAGAATACCACAACTTTAGGAATTTAAAACTCTGCAACGACAAAAGGCAGAGCTAAGCACTATCTGTCGGCGAATTAAGGGAGCTATAAAGTTTCATTTAGTTGTACATTTGTTCGCTTGAGGCGCTGTTGACTAGGCGCCAGCGTCAGTTGATGCTAAGATGGCGACCGCTCAACAGAAAGCTTTTTGTGTTATTTAGTACGGCAGAAGTGAATCGACGACAGTTGTTCAGAGTGCATTTCGAACGAAGTATGGTGTTAAACCTCCTGATAGGTGGTGTATTAAACGTTGGTATAAACAGTTTACAGAGAATGGGTGTTTGTACAAAGGGAAAAGTTCTGGACGGCCGAGAACGAGTGATGAAAATGTAGCACGCATCCAGCAAGCATTTGTTAGCAGCCCAGGAAAATCGACTCGCAGAGCCAGCAGAGAGCGGCAAATTCCACAATCAACTGTATGGAGAGTCCTACGAAAAAGGTTAGTTATGAAACCTTATCGTCTGAAATTGGTTCAAGCACTGTCTGCAGCTGATAAGATTAAAAGAATCTATTTCTCTGATTTTATCCTTGCTCAAATGGAAACAGATGAATCTTTCGTTTCAAAGATTGTGTTTAGTGATGAAGCAACTTTCCACACTAACGGGAAAGTCAACCGTCACAATGTCTGTATATGGGGCACTGAGAATCCGCGGGAAACAACTCAGTATGAACGTGACTCGCCTAAGGTGAACGTCTTCTGTGCCATTTCAGCCAATAAAGTTTTTGGTCCCTTTTTCTTCGAAGGTGCTACTGTAACTGGACTACAATATCTGGAGATGTTAGAGAATTGGCTGTTCCCTCAGCTCGAACAAGAAGCACAACAATTCATATTTCAGCAAGATGGAGCGCCACCACATTGGCACTTATCTGTCCGTAACTACCTGAACGTCAACTACCCGAGGCGATGGATCGGCCGCCAGGCAGCCCGTGACAGAGCACTTCATCACTGGCCTCCAAGAAGCCCTGATCTTACCCCCTGCGATTTTTTCTTATGGGGGTATGTTAAGGATATGGTGTTTCGGCCACCTCTCCCAGCCACCATTGATGATTTGAAACGAGAAATAACAGCAGCTATCCAAACTGTTACGCCTGATATGCTACAGAGAGTGTGGAACGAGTTGGAGTATCGGGTTGATATTGCTCGTGTGTCTGGAGGGGGCCATATTGAACATCTCTGAACTTGTTTTTGAGTGAAAAAAAAACCTTTTTAAATACTCTTTGTAATGATGTATAACAGAAGGTTATATTATGTTTCTTTCATTAAATACACATTTTTAAAGTTGTGGTATTCTTTTTGAATCACCCTGTATATTGTAAACAGCAACGGTCCTACCACACTTCCCTGTGGTGCTCCGCATATTACTTCTACATCTCTCAATTTAGTTCCGTTAAGAGCGGCGTGTTGATGCGGGACGGTGTCAAATGCCTTACTAAAGTCAAGGAACACGGCATCAACCTGAGCGCCGTTGTCCACTGCACTGTGGATCTCACGGAGGAACAGAGCGAGCTGAGTTTCGGAGAACCTCTGTTTGCGGAATCCACGTCGAGGTGGCGACATGTTCATTTTCCAAAAACGTCATAATTCGTATGTATAAAACATGTTACATAATTCTACAACAGATCGACGTCAACGATACAGGTCTATAATTCTGTGAATCTGTCTTACAGCCTTATATAAAAACGGGAATGACCTGCGCTTTTTTCCAGTCGTTAGGTACCTTTGCTTGCTCAAGCGATCTACGATAAATTACTGCTAGTAGGGGAGCAAGTTCATCCGCATAATCTTTATACACTGCTGGCCATTAAAACTGCTACACCAAGAAGAAATACAGATGACAAACGGGTATTCATTGGACAAATATATTATACTAGAACTGAAATGTGATTACATTTTCACTCAATTTGGGTGCATAGATCCTGAGAAATCAGTACCCAGAACAACCACCTCTGGCCGTAATAACGGCCTTTATACTCCTGCGCATTGAGTCAAACAGAGCTTGGATGCCGTGTACAGGTACAGCTGCCCATGTAGCTTCAACACGATACTTCATCACGAGTAGTGACTGGCGTATTGTGACGAGCCAGTTGCTCGGCCACCATTGAACAGACGTTTTCAATTGGTTAGAGATCTGGAGAATGTGCTGGCCAGGGCAGCAGTCGAACATTTTCTGTATCCAGAAAGGCCCGTACAAGATCTGCAACATGCGGTCGGCATTATCCTGCTGAAATGTAGGGTTTCGCAGGGATCGAATGAAGAGTAGAGCCACGGGTCGTAACATGTCTGAGATGTAACGTCCACTGCTCAAAGTTCCGTCAATGTGAACAGGAGGTGACCGAGACGTGTAACCAATGGCTCCCCACACCATCACGCCGAGTGATACGCCAGTATGGCGACGACGAAAACACGCTTCCAATGTGAGTTCACCACGATGTCGCCAGACACGGATGCGACCACCATGATGCTGTAAACAGAACCTGGATTCATCCGGAAAAATGACGTTTTGCCATTCGTGTACCCAGGTTCGTGGTCAAGTACACCATCGCAGGCGCACCTGTCTGTGATGCAGCGTCAAGGGTAATTGCAGCCATGGTCTCCGAGCTCATAGTCCATGCCGCTACAAACGTCGTCGAACTGTTCGTGCAGATGGTTGTTCTCTTGCAAACGTCCCCATCTGTTGACTCAGGGATAGAGACGTGGCTGCACGATCCGTTACAGCCATGCGGATAAGATGCCTGTCATCTCGACTCCTAGCGATAGGAGGCCGTTGGGATCCAGCAAGGCGTTCCGTATTACCCTCCTGAACTCACCGATTCCGTATTCCGCTAACAGTCATTGGATCTTGACCAACGCGAGCAGCAATGTCGCGATACGATAAACCGCAATCGCGATAGGCTGCAATCCGACCTTTATCAAAGTCGGAAACGTGATTGTACGCATTTCTCCTCCTAACACGAGGCATCACAACAACGTTTCACCAGGCAACGCCGGTCAACTGCTCTTTGTATATGAGAAAACGGTTGGAAACTTTCCTCATGTCAGCACGTTGTAGGTGTCGCCACCGGCGCCAACCTTGTGTGAATGCTCTGAAAAGCTGATCATTTGCATATCACAGCATCTTCTTCCTGTCGGTTAAATTTTGCGCCTGTACCACGTCATCTTCGTGGGGTAGCAACTTTAATGGCCAGTAGTGTAGAATCTTATAGGCATCTCATCTGGTCCTGAAGCCTTTCCACTACCAAGGGATTGCAACTGCTTTTCAATTGCGCAATCGTTTATCTCAATATCTGCTGTTTCGTTGCTCGTACGACGATTGAAAGGAGAGGCTGTTTGTTGCACTTGTGGTACCATATACTGTCGAAGACGGCAAGGTAAACTGTTCCTGTAATTGTCTTTTTGGCAAAGATGAAAGGTCCATAGACCTTTGTTTTGGTCACTCCCGTCCACACATTCACCTTAGATGTATCGCACTCCCAATTCTGAACAGCATTTGGCGGCTCATCTGCTCAAATGCGATTGTTACCTCCATCCACCTTGCCACGCGTGTGAGATGTGGATGTAACACCCAATGTAACGTTTTGCATCGCATTTTCGTCCTCGATTGCTTGTGGCAGGTCTGCACACACTCGACAAAATGAACAGCGGTGTCTTCAGGGTGAACGTGGTGTATAGTCTCGATGTCGCATGCAAGTTTATTCAACGAGACTCTCTGTCTCCGCAAAAACCGTAGTTTGCGGGATATTTAGCTCGCTGCTGACCCGTCGTGTTGAGGTGGTTGGACTGCGGTTCATAGCACTCTGTACGGCGTCTATGGTCCCTGGTGATTTTACTGGTCTGCCCGAAAACAGTCCATCATCTCCACCAGCAACACGTTTTGTTCTTTTGGACTTATTCACTAAATCCCTGGTAGCTTGCCTAGCTGGGCGTGGTGTTATAAACTTCCCCAGGAAGATGATAATTAATTGAAACCCTCAGCTGCCGACAGGTGTTGTTGATGTACCTCAATGGCGACAGCTGAAAATGTGTGACTAGACGGGGACTCGAACCCGGGATCTCCTGCTTACATGGCAGACGCTCTATCCATCTGAGCCACCGAGGACACAGATGAATAGCGCGGCTGCAGGGACTCATCCCTTGCACGCTTCCCCAGGAAGTTCCATTGGATCTCGTGGTAGCTCATCCCTCACTCTCGAGCTGAAACTGTGGTGTCACCGCCAGACACCACACTTGCTAGGTGCCAAGCGTGTGAGATGTGGATTTAACACCCAACATAATGTTTTCCATCACAATTTCGTCCTCGATTCCTTGTGGCAGGTCTGCACAAACTCGACAAAACGACCATCTTTAGCCTTTAAATCGGCCGCGGTCCGTTAGTATACGTCGGACCCGCGTGTCGCCACTATCAGTGATTGCAGACCGAGCGCCGCCACACGGCAGGTCTAGAGAGACGTCCTAGCACTCGCCCCAGTTGTACAGCCGACTTTACTAGCGATGGTTCACTAACAAATTACGCTCTCATTTGCCGAGACAATAGTTAGCATAGCCTTCAGCTACGTCATTTGCTACGACCTAGCAAGGCGCCATTATCATTTGCTATTTATCTTGTGATGCATGTACCGTCAGACCGATGTTCACCAATTATGGATTAAAGTTAAGTATTCCAGAAGCCACGTACCTTTTTTTACTAGTCTCACCTCCTTTAACTGTTCCAGACCTCACGCCAACCTGCCTTTCGGCTACTCGTCACAGTGGATTGGCTGTCTTGCCAGTCCACAACAGAAACAATAGCCATTCTTTGGGCAGTTATGAATATTCTTCAGGGGCATTTGGAAGAAATATGAGGCAATGGTTAGTGCCTTTAAGGACATGTCAAGGGATTTCTGAATCGGCCTGTACAATTATTTCACAAAAATAAATGCGACAATACAATTGCGTGTCCATCTATATTTGTGACAGCCGGCCGCGGTGGCCTAACGGTTCTAGGCGCTGCAGTCCGAACCACGCGGCTGCTACGGTCGCAGGTTCGAATCCTGCCTCGGGCATGGATGTGTGTGATGTCCTTAGGTTTAAGTAGTTCTAAGTATAGGGGACTGATGACCTCAGATGTTAAGTCCCATAGTTCTTAGAGCCATTTGACCCATATTTGTGACTACCCCTGATGCTGAATGGTTAATGTAGCTGCCTTTGGTTCAGAATGACCCGGGTTCGATTCGCAGCATGTACTCGGACTTTCTCTGAGGTACGTGAATAGGTCAGGAATGGGTTCCACTCCGCCTTGTGACACTAGATGAGGAGCTCTCAAAAGAGTACCACCATCTATTCTATCGCTTGAGCCTTGTACCGCAGTTACGCAGGGTCAGCAATCGTTAATCGGATTTGGCATGTTAATGTTTAAGGGGTGGCCGGATACCCTTCCTGCCGCCACCCCGTAACCCCCGGGAAGGAGTTAGTGCACCCCAACTGTCTGCGTCGAGTGTAAACCATGGAATAGTGAATGTGTTCAGATGTCTGTGAGCCGTGGAACTGAGGCGGAATATGTGGACCGGCCCGATATTCACCTAGTGGGATGTGGAAAACCGCCTAAAAACTACATCCAGGCTGGCCGGTACATCGGACCTCGTCGTTAATCCGCCGGGCGGATTCGATCCGGGGCCGGCGCGCCTACCCGAGTCCAGGAAGCAGCGCGTTAGCGCACTCGGCTAACCTGCCGGGTAAAACAGCAGCACCATCGTCAGGATTCATTTTCCAGCAATAACGACTGGCGGAATTGGAGTCGTGCTGGCCACATGTCCCACAATCTTAGATCGCTCTTTGTCGGAACTGGGCTACATCTACGTGATTACTCTGCTATTCACAATAGTGCCTGGCAGATAGTTCAATGAACCACTTTTAAGCTGTCTCTTTACCGTTGAGGTCTCGAGCGGCGCGTTGGTAAAACGAACACTTAAATTTTTCTGTGCGAGTCCTGATTCCTCTTATTTTATCGTGATCATCATTTCTGTGGTATCATCGTTAGATACCAGACTTGTTAGGGATTGTGACAAGTCTGTAGCGTGCGCTCGGCCACTCTTGCACGGGACGTCAATTAGAAAAGTAGTATAGCCTTCAGCTGATAGGAAGCAACCTCTAACAAGGCTATTAGTCAAGTATGGCATAAGTAATGCCTCTCTAGATATGTTTGTAATTATATATATATATACAGGGTGAGTCACCTAACATTACCGCTGGATATATTTCGTAAACCACATCAAATACTGACGAATCGATTCCACAGACCGAACGTGAGGAGAGGGGCTAGTGTAATTGGTTAATACAAACCATAAAAAAATGCACGGAAATATGTTTTGTAACACAAACCTACGTTTTTTTAAATGGAACCCCGTTAGTTTTGTTAGCACATCTGAACATATAAACAAATACGTAATCAGTGCCGTTTGTTGCATTGTAAAATGTTGATTACATCCGGAGATATTGTAACCTAAAGTTGACGCTTGACTACCACTCCTCCGCTGTTCGATCGTGTGTATCGGAGAGCACCGAATTACGTAGAGATCCAGAGGGAACGGTGATGGACCTTAGGTACAGAAGAGACTGGAACAGCACATTACGTCCACATGCTAACACCTTTTTATTGGTTTTTTTCACTGACGCACATGTACATTACCATGAGGGGTGAGGTACACGTACACACGTGGTTTCCGTTTTCAATTACGGAGTGGAATAGAGCGGGTCCCGACATGTCAGGTCAATAGATGTTCAATGTGGTGGCCATCATTTGCTGCAGACAATTGCAATCTCTGGCGTAATGAATGTCGTACACGCCGCAGTACATCTGGTGTAATGTCGCCGTAGGCTGCCACAATACGCTGTTTCATATCCTCTGGGGTTGTAGGCACATCACGGTACACATTCTCCTTTAACGTGCCCCACAGAAAGAAGTCCAGAGGTGTAACGGTTCAAAATCTGCAGATGTAGAGGTAATTTCGGGAGTACCGCAGGGAAGCGTGATAGGACCTTTATTGTTTACAATATACATAAATGACTTAGTTGACAACATCGGTAGCTCCGTGAGGCTATTTGCAGATGACACGGTTGTCTACAAGAAAGTAGCAACATCAGAAGACTCGTACGTACTCCAGGAGGACCTGCAGAGGATTAATGCATGGTGCGACAGCTGGCAGCTTTCCCTAAACGTAGATAAATGTAATATAATGCGCATACAGAGGGGCAGAAATCCATTCCAGTACGATTATGCCATAGGTGGTAAATCATTGGAAGCGGTAACGACCGTAAAATACTTAGGAGTTACTATCCGGAGCGATCTGAAGTGGAATGATCACATAAAACAAATAGTGGGAAAAGCAGGCGCCAGGTTGAGATTCATAGGAAGAATTCTAAGAAAATGTGACTCATCGACGAAAGAAGTAGCTTACAAAACGCTTGTTCGTCCGATTCTTGAGTATTGCTCATCAGTATGGGACCCTTACCAGGTTGGATTAATAGAAGAGATAGACATGATCCAGCGAAAAGCAGCGCGATTCGTCATGGGGACATTTAGTCAGCGCGAGAGCGTTACGGAGATGCTGAACAAGCTCCAGTGGCGGACACTTCAAGAAAGGCGTTACGCAATGCGGAGAGGTTTATTATCGAAATTACGAGAGAGCACATTCCGGGAAGAGATGGGCAACATATTACTACCGCCCACATATATCTCGCGTAATGATCACAACGAAAAGATCGGAGAAATTAGAGCAAATACGGAGACTTACAAGCAGTCGTTCTTCCCACGCACAATTCGTGAATGGAACAGGGAAGGGGGGAACAGATAGTGGTACGATAAGTACCCTCCGCCACACACCGTAAGGTGGCTCGCGGAGTATAGATGTAGATGTAGATGTAAGATCAGGAGAACGGGCTGGCCAATTTATGCGTCCTCCACGTCCTATGAAACGCCCGTCGAACGAGTACCTCACCCCTCATGGTAATGTACATGTGCGTCAGTGAAAAAGACCAATAAAAAGGTGTTAGCATGTGGACGTAATGTGCTGTTCCAGTCTCTTCTGTACCTAAGGTCCATCACCGTTCCCTTTGGATCCCTACGCAATTCGGTGCTCTCCGATACACACGATCGAACAGCGGAGGAGTGGTACTCAACCGTCAACTTTAGGTTACAATATCTCCGGATTTGATTAACATTTTACTATCCAACAAACGGCACTGATTACGTATTTGTTTATATGTTCAGATGTGCTAACAAAACTAACGTGGTTCCATTTAAAATAACGTAGGTTTGTGTTAAAAAACATACTTCCGTGCATTTTTTTATGGTTTGTATTAACCAATTCGTCAGTATTTGATGTGCTATACGAAATATATCCAGCGGTAACGTTAGGTGACTCACCCTGTATATATATATATATATATATATATATATATATATATATATATATATATATGTATGTATGTGCGGCATATGAAGAGGCCTGTAACACAAGTTAAGTACAATATATATTATTTTTTACCAACGACTGCTAATTATTTCAGTCGTTGCAGATGCAGACTATACAGCCAGCTCCTTACCCATTTCACTGCCAAACCTGCAACAAACGTTTCTGTTTAGCATTGGCCACTTGTCATCATAACAACTGACGACGAGAATCATAACAATTTCTCCCTATGTAGGAGGGTTCCAACGGAATATTTTTCGCAATCGGAGGAGAAAACTGGTGACTAAAATTTCACGACAAGATCCCGTCGCAACGAAAAACGCCTTTGTTCTGATGATTGCCACTCCAATTCTCGTATGTCTGTGGCACTATCTCCCCTATTTCACGACAATACAAAACGAGCTGCCCTTCTTTGTACTTTTTCGATGTCGTCCGTCAGTCCCACCTGATGCGGATCCCACACCGCACAGCGATACTCCAGAATAGGGCGGAGAAGCGTGGTGTAAGCAGTCTCTTTAGTAGATCTGTTGCACCTCCTAAGTGTTCTGCCACTGAATCACATTCTTTGGTTTGTTCTACGCACATTATCTATGTGATCGTCCCAATTTAGCGTATTTGTAATTGTAATCCCTAAGCATTTAGCTGAATTTACAGCCTTGAGATATGTGTGACTTATCGTGTAATCGAAATTTAGCGGATTTCTTTTAGTACTCGTTTGAATAACTTCGTACTTTTCTTTATTCAGGGTCAATTGCCACTTTTCGCACCATACAGATATCTTATCTAAATCACTTTGCAATTCTTTTTGGTCATCTGATGAATTGACAAGACGGTAAATGACAGTATCATCTGTAAGCAATCTAAGAGGGCTACTCAGATTGCCTCCTACGTCGTTATTATACATCAGGATCAATACACGGTGTATAAGACTTCCTTGGGGAACGCCAGATATTACTTCTGTTTTACTCCATGACTTTCCGTCTGTTACTACGAACTGTGACCTTTCTGACAGGAAATCATGAATCCAGTCGCACAACTGAGGCGATATTCCATAGGCACGCAGTTTGGTTTGGAGACGCTCTTGAGGAACCGTGTCGAAAGCCTTCTGGAAATCTAAAAAATATCAATTTGACATCCCGTGTCGACATTTATTTTGTACTCATACATTAATGGGGATTTTCGCCTTGTAGGTTAAAAAAAATGTTTCAAATGGCTCTGAGCACTATGGGACTTAACATCTGAGGTCATCAGGCCCCTAGAACTTAGAACTACTTAAACCTAACTAACCTAAGGACATCACACACATGCATGCCCGAGGCAGGATTGGAACCTGCGGCCGCGCGGTTCCAGACTGAAGCGCCTAGAACCGCTCGGCCACCCTGGCCGGCACTACCTTAGAGGTTACACTTACTGATATTGAGAGATAGCTGCCAGTCATTGCACAACACATTTATTTCCTGCAAATTCTTATTGATTTGTTCACAACTTTCGTGTGATACTACTTTCCTGTAGACTACAGCATCATCGGCAAACCGTCTAATGCCGCTGTCAATACCATCAACCAGATCGTTTATGTAAATCGTAAAAAGCAGAGGACCTATTACGCTGTCCTGGGGCACACCTGAATTTTGTTTCTGTTGACGTCATCCCATTCCGGACGACATACTGCTCCCTGTTTGTTAGAAAACTTTCTATCCAACCGCAAATGTCACTGGATAGACCGGAAGCGCGCACTTTTTGTAGCAAGCGACAGTGCGGAACTGAGTCGAACGCCTTTCGAAAGTCGAGAAATATGCCATCAACCTGCGAGCCGGTATCTAGAGCCTGTTGAATATCGTGCACAAAGAGGTCCAGCTGTGTCTCGCATGACCGCTGTTTCCTAAAACCGTGCTGGTTTCTGCAGATGAGCTTCTCAGAGTCTAGAAAGATCATTACGTCTGAACACAAAATATGTTCCATGATTCTACAACAAATCGATGTCCGTGAAATTGGCCGGTAATTATGTGCATCCGATTTTCCACCCTTTTTATAGATTGCTATGACCTGGGCTTTCTTCCAGTCCCGTGGAACTTTCCGCCGTTCCAATGATCTCTGATAGATGACGGATAAGCGTCTGGTCTTTAGCAAAGCGGTTATCGCTCGTGAATGTGCATCGTTTTTCTTCCATTGCTTGCTCTAAGGGGGATAAACGGGCTGCTAGCTTGTTGATGCACAGAATATCTAATACTAAATCAATACTTAACAGTTCTAAAAGCGGCAGTATATTTACAATATGCCGCCAATATTGTTATAAGCCGGTACGTCGCTATCATTTTCGTCGAAATACCTATATATCAATATCTTCGGTATATCGACAATAGCGGTTACATGTCCTTCTAATATCGATATATCGGATTCACGATATATTTAGAAATATCAACAGACATATATAGTAACGATAAACCCAACCGCTGCACGTACGGCGAGGTACGTCATCTGGTGGTGCCATGTGCCCAGCATTTGTCGACCTCTTTTACGTTCGCCGCCTTATGTGTCCTATGTGTAATTACTTGTCTCAGCATCATTTATGTTTCAGGGTACTTAAACGTTATTTTACTAAGAATCACCCTGCACACCAACAGCCGCACTGTGGAGCAGAGAACGAATGCTGTTTGTCGTAACAACACTTCCCCCTTAATACGAAGCGACAGATAACAGCTTCAGGACTGTAGTGACGCCTCGGAGATGACGTCACAGCACCGCGAGGTCACACATCGCAAGTTAAACCCTGGAACAAAGGCCTGTCAGCTGCGAACGCGTCGTAAACCTGCTACTTGTTTGACTTACTCGCTCGGCGACAAACAACGGTAATGCACTGAGCAGCGGCATCCTTAAATTTCTTTTCCCGCGTCAGCACAGAAGTGTTCCGCCCAAAATAAAGGGAAATATTTCCGAGACCAACTGCTTCGGCCTCGTGATACTGATCACATTGGTGTGGCTGTACTGTTTCAGCTGTTCTCAGGGACGAATCTACACTGGGGTGGCAAAAGTCATGGGGTAACGATACGCACGTATACAGATGGCCGTAGTATCGCGTACAAAAGGTATAAAGAGGCAGTCGATTACCGGAGCGGCGACCGGTGTGACCGAGCGGTTTTAAGCACTTCAGTCCAGAACCGTGCGCTACAGTCGCAGGTTCGAATCCTGCCTCGGGCATGCATGTGTGTGATGTCCTTAGATTAGTTAGGTTTAAGTAGTTCTAAGTTCTAGGGGCCTGATGACCTCAGATGTTAAGTCCCATAGTGCTCAGAGCCATTTGAACCATTTTTTTTAACCTACAAGGCGAAAATCCCCATTAATGTATGGGTACAAAATAAATGATCAGTCTTTGGAAGCGGTAACATCAGTCAAGTATCTGGGTGTGACTATTCGAAATGAACTCAAATGGAATGATCAGATTACACAACTAACGGGTAAGGTGAACTCTAGATTGCGGTTTATTGGTAGAATCCTGAAACGATGCAGTCCTTCAACAAAGGAAATAGCTTTCAATACGTTAGTTCGTCCAGTCTTAGATTATTGTTCGTCTGTAAGGGACCCTTACCAGTTGGGTCTGATTCAAGCGATTGAGAAGGTCCAAAGAAGAGCGGCAAGATTCGTGACTGGTACATTTAGCCATCGCGAGAGCGTTACAAATCTCATAGAAAGTTTGAAGTGGGTCACACCTGCAGATAGACGACGCGCTAAACAGAAGGGGCTGCTCTCTAAAATACTAAATCCAAACATCACCGAGGATGTAGAGCATATACTATTACCACCAACTTTCAAATCGCGTAATGATCACCATTCAAAGATAATGGAAATTAGAGCTCGTACTGAGGTGTTCAGACAGTCGTTTTTCCCTCGTGCGATCTTGTCCTTTGTTCCCTTCATTTCTTTCTTTTTTGTTTACATATTTCATTTAGTAAAGAACACGTAAATTATTTACTGGTAGTGGTGCAATTCGCAAGCTTATACATAATGACTTGTGACGCAATACAGTAGGTTTTTGTTATGCTGCACTTTGTGCAGCTGACCAGCAGAGACCACGAGAGCGGTTAACAAAATAATAAATCTTACAATTGGAGTCCCCGACGGTGCGATCGCAGATTTACTTCAAACTTCATACGCCTTTAGTAGGCCATTAAAAACAAGATAACGTGCAAGTAGTAACGTGCTTTGCTCTGGAAATTCCGGGAAAATCGCAAGAGAAGCTTTACGCGTGTGGAGCAGAGGGGGTTGGAGGGGGAGGGGGGGGACTTTGGCGTGAATTGTGCCCTCCGCCAAACACCGCTTTTGGCTAGCGGAGTATATATGTAGATGGTAACTGTGGTGACTGACAATTCGCAATTTTTCACAAAGACAACTTTTATTGATGTAAGTTCACAATGTTGATTACTGAACAAGAAACGAAAGGTAACAATAACAGTGCCAGTGAAAGTCTCCTAATTGAGGCAAACAAAAGTTCTAATTTTCTACAAAGGTTCGTGGTAACACACCCACCCACCCTCTAGAAACAGTCCAATTCAGAGATGAAGACATAATCTTCAACGGTCGAAGCACATGAGGTCGGCATCAGGAGTGAACTGAAGTTCAGGGCTGCTTCTAGTCCGTAAATAGCTGTCAGGTTTTGGCGTAGCGATACTTCCTGCAAGCTGTGGCTCGAGCTCCCCCTGCAGGAAGTAGTCCTCGGAATGTCTGTTTCCATTATCTTGTATGTAAATAACCGGTGTTTACCATGGTGCGTTTGGTACGCCTTGGACATAGACAACCTCGCCCTCTGTGGTGTAATATGGGTTTCCGGCCCTCAGGAGCTACCTTGGCTCCGATATAACAGTAACTGCATGGGTGTATGTGGCACAATAAAAGGTGTCCGATGGGTAGGTCGTTCGGTTTCGTCACACATCGGATTAGTCCGGAACACTTCGCATCGACTTTACTGTTTCCTCATTTGTGCCAACGCCGGCGACCTAGCAGTTGCTGTGTCAAAATTGCGTGGCGAAGCTAAACGCTGCAGTTTCTGTCGGTAGCGCCGAGCGCCGATTACGTCAGCATTTCCCCTCACACCTATCCGCCCACCGTAAAGACCAGTCTTCTCATTTGGGTTTTGTTCGTCATTTTCAGCGACTGTTTTTGAACAATGCTGATGTGAAGAAATAGCGCACCAATTGCGATAATTTTTATGTTTTTTTTACCCCGCATCTAGTCTGCTACCTCTTCACATCGCAAAACGTGTTATTCCATTCACGTCCCCCCTCCCCCCTCCCTGCCCCAGTCCAATGTTGCTTCAAACAGTCAAAGATGAAAGCTCGAAAAGTAGGAAGACTCTAATATTCACGAAAAATTGCGAAAAGTATTCTATAAAGTAAAAATATCGTGACTCTATATTGTCATTTCGGTTTCTATACATCGATATATCCAGTAAAATAATGTCCCTGTGTTATCGATACAATTTCCTCAATTATCGATATTTTACTGACAGCCCTAGAGTCGTATCCCAACTGGTAACAGGGAAGTGCTACACATCGTTCCACTAGGCTACTCTGTCTTCGAACACCCTTTGTGAATGCAATCTGACGTAACGTACAAGTTCTTGCCCTCGCTGTAACCAAGCAAAATCCGTCATTATTTTGTGTTCTTTTCCTTCGCTGCCTCCATTTTTTTTCTTTTTTGTTTAAGATTTCGTTTAGTAAAGAACACGTAAATTATTTACTGGTAGTGGTGCAATTCGGAAGCTTATACATAATCACTTGTGACGCGCTACAGTAGGTTTTCGTTATGCTGTACTTTGCAACGACCAGCAAAAGACCACGAGACCGTAAATAAAATAACAAATCTTACAATAGGGGTGCCCGACGGTGGGATCGCAGATTTACCTCAAACTTCATACGCCTTTAGTAGGCCATTAAAAACAAGATAACGTGCAAGCAGTAACGTGCACTGCTCTGGAAATTCCGAGAAAATCGCAAGAGAAGTTGTACCCTTGTGTTATGTATCTGACGTACCTGTGCGTTGATCCGAGATGTAAATGGCCATGGCGGTCAAGAGCTCGAATCTGGTGATGTACAAATAATTTTTTGCTGCTATCCGGCCGCTGTGACCGCGCGGTTCTAGGCGCTTCAGTCTGTAAACGCGCTGCTGCTGCTACTGTCGCGGGTTCGAATCCTGCCTCGGACATGTATTCTGTGATGTCCTTAGGTTAGTTAGGTTTAAGTAGTTCTAAGTCTAGGGGACTGATGACCTCAGATGTTAACTCCCATAGTACTTAGAGACTTGTTTTTTGCAAGACAGAACAAACATAAATAAACACTCTGATTTGCAAGTCGCCGGGTGAGTACGCACTTTCTCATTTGTCGCGATGCCTCTTCCAATTTCTACCTAACATTGTATCTTGCTGTACCAGTCATCTATTTCAAGTTAATCTCTACCAGATCTAAAAACATACTTCCTTAGTTGACCTTCATTCAGCCTTGGCTTGACCTTGAATAATTTCATATGTTGCTTTAATGGCCTACTAAAGGTGTACGAAGTCTGAAGTAAATCCACGTTCTCAGCGTCGTGGCTTCCCCTTGTTGGCTAAATATAAACACAACAGTCTAACGCAGTGACAAAAATACTGCCTGCCAGACGCAAGAGTCGAACCCTGACCCCCACACCCTAAAGCCGCGCACTTGGCCCCAGAGTCACACCGACGGGGATACTGCTCTCGGGTTGGGATGATCGGGTGCGACTGGCCCATAGGTTCAACCACTGCCCGTGTGACGAGGTACGTCATCTGCTGCCGTGACATGTTCAACATCTGTCATCCACTTCGCCGGCCGGTGTGGCCGTGCGGTTCTAGGCGCGTCAGTCTGGAACCGCGTGACCGCTACGGTCGCAGGTTCGAATGCTGCCTGGGGCATGGATGTGTGTTATGTCCTTAGGTTAGTTAGGTTTAAGTAGTTCTAAGTTCTAGGGGACTGATGACCTCAGATGTTGAGTCCCATAGTGCTCAGAGCCATTTTGTCATCCACTTCTCGTGTATATCCCGACGTTTGGGCCCGAAAGTGTCTCAAATTACTTGTCTCGGTGTCATGTATGTCGCTTCTGGGGTTCTCCAACGTTAATTAGATTCACCCTGTAGTTTACTCAGTGTGGTTTGAGGACGAAGGTGACTGGAGCAGTAAGGCTCATATTTCTCTTGAGTGTGCTTGCACAAGAAAATCCACCGTGAAAGTAACATAAAACACCATTCGCTCTGGTGGAGAGGTAAGCATTACTCTTACACCTATGAGTATAGGAAAAAATTATACACTGAAGCGCCAAAGAAACTGGTATAGACATGCGTATACAAATACAGAGATGTAATCAGGCAGAATACGGCGCTGCAGTCGGCAAAGCCTATGTAAGACAAGTGTGTGGCGCAGTTGTTAGATCGGTTACTGCTGCTACAATGGCAGGTTATCAAGATTTCAGTGAGTTTCAACATGTTGTTATAGTCGGCACACGAGCGACAGGACACAGCATCTCCGAGGTAGCGATGTTACCGTACCACCATTTCACGAGTGTACCGTGAATATCAGGAATCCGGTAACACATCAAATCTCTGACATCGCTGGGGCCGGAAAAAGATCCTATCAGAACGGGACGAACTACGACTGAAGAGAATCGTTCAGCGTGCAGAAGTGCAACCCTTCCGGAAATTGCTGCAGATTCCAGTGCTGGGCCATCAACAAGTGTCAACGTGTGAGTCATTCAGCAAACCATCATATGAACTTTCGGAGCCGACGGCACACTCGTGTAACCTTGATGACTGCACGACACAAATCTTTACGCCTCGCCTGGGAGCGACAACATCGACATTGGACTGTTGATGACTCGAACCATTTGCCTGATCGGACGAGTCTCATTTCAAATTGCATCGAGCGGATGGACGGGTTTAGGTATGGAGATAACCTCATGAATACATGGAGCTTACATGTCAGCAAGGGACTGTTCAAGCTGGTGGAGGCTCTGTAATGGTGTGGGGCGTGTGCAGTTGGAGTGATATGGGACCCTTGAGACGTCTAGATACGACCCTGACAGGCTAAAAGTACGTAAGCATCCTGTCTGATCGCCTCGATCAATTTGTGTCCACTGTGCATACTGACGGCCTTGGGCAATTCCAGCAGAACAATGCGACACCCCACACGTCCAGAACTGCAACAGAGTGGCTCCAGGAAGATTCTTCTGAGCTTAAACACTTCCGCTGGCCACCAAACTCCCCAGACATTAACATTATTGGGCATATCTGGGATGCCTTGGAACGTGCTGTTGAGAAGACATCACCGCCTCTTACGGATTTTTGGACATCCGTGCAGGATTCGTGGTGTCACTTCCCTCCAGCACTGCTTCAGGCATTAGTCGAGTCCATGCCAGGTCGTGTTCCGGTAATTCTGCGTGCTTGCGGGGTCTCTGAACGATATTAGGCAGTTGCAGCAGTTTGTTTGGCTCTTCAGTGTAAATAAGGGTTTTGTGCCAACTATAAGTCATTTTCCTCATACAGCTTGATCTGAACATCAAACAAAGTCCTTTCTTCTTATTTCACGCCTAAAACCCTATAATATCGGCAAGAAAAACGAGTAATTAGGTTAAAATACGGTACAGCGAGGCTGTTCCATTCACCGAGCTAAACCGCCTGAAATACGAAATCTTGCAACTTTGCGCTACTTTGTCACAGAGTCAATATCGTTTTGGCTTCAGAGTACGCCTGTATATCTGTGTCACCGCATGTCAGTGTAGTAAAGGTGTTTCCTGTTACATTATTGACAGAACAGAAGAACAAACTCTAGAGGTAAGCGAACTGTGGTGGATTTTTGCTATAGTTTAAAAATTTACTTGTACCATACACAATATAGTGAAATTCTTAACTCTTATTGCTTACGTATATAACGACACAGGTTATGCAGTGTGTGTATCAACAAATACTGCTGATTTTTTTCCCACAAAGGTCTGATTTGCTACGGCTTTCTAAACGTCTGTACGTGGGGTGATTTCGCCCTGTACACGTGGGAATATTTCCTCTCAGTCAAGTTACTAGTTTAATTGCCGTTTTACTCCGAAATTCTAGACCACGTTTTCGTGGTTTTTTTTTGAGACGGCCCGTACACACGAAAGGAAAAAGCCAAGTGCTTCATGGTCCGAGGAAGATATGAAACAAGCAGTACGGTAACAAATGTTATAGCCAGCTCCTCTGGATAAAGTGCCGGCAAGGTGCTACCTGTTTCCGGGACTTGTGTGTGTGGTATCAAAATGGCGAAAAGTGTTTCCTTTTGGTAAATGGTCCTGATTTTGACACTGAAACACAATGGGGGAAATAGGCTCCTGACTGAGTGGAATAGCTCTACCATTTTATATACTGTGATTTCTACCTTCTTCACATGTTTCTTTAATACTTTGCTCTTGTACAGGAATTGCTACCTTTTATATCCTGGAATGTATTCACACTTAAAATACGATAATTTTATCACAATGAGCGATTTTTAAGAAGTTTCATGATATACGAAGCGTATTTTTTAAGTAAGTACCGTTTTGAAATCAAAAAAGACGTGCAAATATATGTCAATAATTTTATTTTTACATGAAAGCCTGTACCTTAATCTACGCACTGATGCCATTACAGTCTGATTCCTCCTTGTTTACGTTGTGTACTGAGTGTGTGAGATGCCTCCGATAATCTTGAGTCCCGCCCACTGTGAAGTACGTGCTGTTATAAGATTTCTTAGTGCTAAAGGCCTAAAAGCGATCGATATTCATCGTGAGATCTGTGCAGTTTACGAAGAAAACATTATGAGTGATGGAATGGTAAGAAAGTGGGTGAGAGCATTTAAAGATGGCCGCACAAATGTGCACGATGAACAACGGAGTAGGCGTCCTTCGGTCGTTAATGAAAGTTTGGTGCAGCAAGTGGACAATAAGGTGAGAGAAAACAGACACTTTCCTCCTTGCGAGATGACTTTCCTAATGTTCCTCGTAGTGTTGTGTGTGGCACTGTGACGGAGCACTGGAATTACCGAAAATTTTGCGCACGTTGGGTACCGAAAATGTTGACGGATGTGCACAAAACCAAACGTTTAGACAGTGCATTGACTTTCCTCGAGCGGTACCACAACGACGGTGGTGATTTCTTAAGCCAAATCGTTACGGGCGATGAAACATGGGTGGCCTACGTCACACCAAAATCAAAGCAACAGTCCATGGAAGTTGAACAAGGGCATCGTTTTGCTGCAAGACAATGCCCGTCCGCATGTGGCGAATCAGACCAGAGATCTCATCACGTCTTTTCGATGGGAAACGCTAGATCATCCTCCGTACAGACTCGATCTTGCGCCCAGTGACTACCATCTGCTTCTGCACTTGAAGAAACACCTGCCCGGTCAGCGTCTTCAAGACGATGACGAAGTCAAAACAGTGGTGATGCAGTGGTTAACAAGTCAGACCTCTATGAGGAGGGTATTCAGAACCTGGTACAACGTTATGACAAGTGCCTTAATATTGACGGAAATTATCTATAAAAGTAGATTAAGGTACAGGCTTTCAGGCAAAAATAAAATTATTGAGATATCTTAGCATATCTTTTTTTAATTTCAAAACAGTACTTACTTAAAAAACACGCCTAGTATTATATACGGCTTACAATTGAAATGAGCTGATTAGTCCCGTTGCAGCCTATTATGTCTTTTCCGAAAAACTTAGGAAATGATCTCCTACACCCCCTGGACAGGATCTATGGCCCGTGGTACACCACAGTTTCCCTCGGCGCCGGTTTTGAATAGCGCCGTTTTGCCATGGACAGTACAGTGCAAAAACAGCGGCATGCGAACACTCATCGAAGTGCCTGTTCTGCGTCTGTAGTCTACGCAACTATCATACTATACACTCGTTGTAGAATATGAGTCATCGCAAATAAATGTGACGAATAGTGAGACCAGGTGAGATGCCGCATAGATCTGTCACAGAAATGAAAACAACAAATAAACGGGTGTGACCTTTGTTATAACAAAGGACTTCAAGAGTCAAAACTTTCAAAACGGAACGGAAGTGTCTAACATGCAGTCCTTTGGCAGAACAAACAGGAGATACGTACATCTACAAATCACATTCAAGTGCCTGGCAGAGGGTTCATCGAACCACCTTCACAATTCTCTGTTCCAATCTCGTATAGCGCGCGAAAAGAATGAACACCTATATCTTCTGTACAACCTCTCAATTCCCTTATTTTACTGTGGCGATCGTGTTCCCTATGTAGGTCGGTGTCAACAAAATATTTTCGCATTCGGAGGAGAAAGTTGGCTATTGGAATTTCGTGAGAAGATTCCGTCGCAACGAAAAACGGCTTTCTCTTAATTATTTCCAGAGCAAATCCTGTATCATTTTTGTCACACTCTCTCCCATATTTCGCGATAATACAGAACGTGCTGCTTTCTTTGAACTTTTTCGATGTACTCCGTCAGTCCTACCTGGTAAGGATTCCACACAGCCCAGCAGTATTCGAAAAGAGGATGGACAAGTGCAGTTTAGGCAGTCTCCTTAGTAGGTCTGTTACATTTTCTAAGTGTCCTGCCAATAAAACGCAGTCTTTGGTTAGCCTTCCCCACAACATTTTCTATGTGTTCCTTCGAATTTAAGTTGTTCGTAATTGTAATACCTAGGTATTTAGATGAATTTACGGCTTTTAGATCAGACTGATTTATCGAGTAACCGAAGTTTAACGAATTCCTTTTAGCACTCATGTGGATGACGTTACACTTTTCGTTATTTAGGATCAATTGCAACTTTTCGCATCATTCAGATATCGTTTCTAAATCGTTTTGCAGTTTGTTTTGATCTTCTGATGACTTTATTAGTCGATAAACGACAACGTCATCTGCAAACAACCGAAGACGGCTGCTCAGATTGTCTCCAAAATAGTTTATATACACTCCTGGAAATTGAAATAAGAACACCGTGAATTCATTGTCCCAGGAAGGGGAAACTTTATTGAGACATTCCTGGGGTCAGATACATCACATGATCACACTGACAGAACCACAGGCACATAGACACAGGCAACAGAGCATGCACAATGTCGGCACTAGTACAGTGTATATCCACCTTTCGCAGCAATGCAGGCTGCTATTCTCCCATGGAGACGATCGTAGAGATGCTGGATGTAGTCCTGTGGAACGGCTTGCCATGCCATTTCCACCTGGCGCCTCAGTTGGACCAGCGTTCGTGCTGGACGTGCAGACCGCGTGAGACGACGCTTCATCCAGTCCCAAACATGCTCAATGGGGGACAGATCCGGAGATCTTGCTGGCCAGGGTAGTTGACTTACACCTTCTAGAGCACGTTGGGTGGCACGGGATACATGCGGACGTGCATTGTCCTGTTGGAACAGCAAGTTCCCTTGCCGGTCTAGGAATGGTAGAACGATGGGTTCGATGACGGTTTGGATGTACCGTGCACTATTCAGTGTCCCCTCGACGATCACCAGTGGTGTTCGGCCAGTGTAGGAGATCGCTCCCCACACCATGATGCCAGGTGTTGGCCCTGTGTGCCTCGGTCGTATGCAGTCCTGCTCACCTGCACGGCGCCAAACACGCATACGACCATCATTGGCACCAAGGCAGAAGCGACTCTCATCGCTGAAGACGACACGTCTCCATTCGTCCCTCCATTCACGCCTGTCGCGACACCACTGGAGGCGGGCTGCACGATGTTGGGGCATGAGCGGAAGACGGCCTAACGGTGTGCGGGACCGTAGCCCAGCTTTATGGAGACGGTTGCGAATGGTCCTCGCCGATACCCCAGGAGCAACAGTGTCCCTAATTTGCTGGGAAGTGGCGGTGCGGTCCCCTACGGCACTGCGTAGGATCCTACGGTCTTGGCGTGCATCCGTGCGTCGCTGCGGTCCGGTCCCAGGTCGACGGGCACGTGCACCTTCCGCCGACCACTGGCGACAACATCGATGTACTGTGGAGACCTCACGCCCCACGTGTTGAGCAATTCGGCGGTACGTCCACCCGGCCTCCCGCATGCCCACTATACGCCCTCGCTCAAAGTCCGTCAACTGCACATACGGTTCACGTCCACGCTGTCGCGGCATGCTACCAGTGTTAAAGACTGCGATGGAGCTCCGTATGCCACGGCAAACTGGCTGACACTGACGGCGGCGGTGCACAAATGCTGCGCAGCTAGCGCCATTCGACGGCCAACACCGCGGTTCCTGGTGTGTCCGCTGTGCCGTGCGTGTGATCATTGCTTGTACAGCCCTCTCGCAGTGTCCGGAGCAAGTATGGTGGGTCTGACACACCGGTGTCAATGTGTTCTTTTTTCCATTTCCAGGAGTGTAGATAAGGAACAGCAAAGGACCTATAACACTACCTTGGGCAACGCAAGAAATCACTTCTGTTTTACTCGATGACTTTCCATCAGTTACTACGAACTGTGACCTTTCTGACAGGATATCACAAATCCAGTCACATAACTGAGACGATATTCCATAAGCTCGCAATTGCACTACGAGCCGCTTGTGTGGTAGTACGTCAAAAGCCTTCCGGAAATCCAGAAATACGGAATCGATCTGAAATCCCTTGTCAATAGCACGTCTGGAGGTTACACATCGCTGTTGCAAACAGACGGTACACCACGTGATAGGTACAGATTTGAGTACAGCGAACAAAATGGTTCAAATGGCTCTGAGCACTATGGGACTTAACTCCTGAGGTCATCAGTCCCCTAGAACTTAGAACTACTTAAATCTAACTAACCTAAGGACATCACACAACACCCAGTCATCACGAGGCAGAGAAAATCCCTGACCCCGCCGGGAATCGAACCCGGGAACCCGGGCGTAGGAAGCGTGAACGCTATCGCACGACCACGAGCTACGGACTGTGTTCAGTTTGTGATTGGCAATCCACTGGGCCATCTTACCACTAAATATGGGGGGGGGGGGGGAGTTTCTCCTGTCAGTACACCGCTTCTCCACAGTCCTAGTAATCTGACCAATATATAACACGCCACAGCTGCAAGGCATACGATACACACAGCACCGAATCTGAGGTCCTCTTAACTTCTGCTACTAACCTGACACCATAACGTAGCTAACAGCCTCTCCTCGCAGCTTACTGCCTAATTCGTGACCGTATTCCTTTTCGCTAAGAATCATTTAATGTTGTTCAGCAGCTCCGAAATCCGTGATTCATCCAATCTTAGACGTCTATGAAAATCATAGGTGAGCCGTGCTCACTCCCAACTATGCGATTTCGTGAACTTCGTTGTTTATCTGTGTTTGGTTTCCCACCCTTGTTGCGGTTACGTCTTGGTTCTTCTTCCTTCTACATGTGGCAGCAGTGATGTGTATCGATATTTGAACCGTGTAACATCTTTGGTTGTGCATATAGTTTCCGGCTAGGGGGGATCTGCAGTGAGTCGGTCGGGTTCTGCGGACCAGGGAAGTTATCTCCGTGCGGTGCAGTCGGCTGGGTCCGCTGGCGCAGTGTCGGAGCGTGTGTGGAGCTGTCCGATCGCTACCGCGTGACCGCTACGGTCGCAGGTTCGAATCCTGCGTCGGGCATGGATGTGTGTGATGTCCTTAGGTTATTTAGGTTTAAGTAGTTCTAAGTTCTAGGGGACTGATGACCTTAGAAGTTAAGTCCCATAGTGCTCAGAGCCATTTGAACCATTTTTTTGTCCGATCGCTACGAGCTTCGTGGCTCACCGAAACAGGACGTCAAAGTTGAGTAGTGGCTTCAACTACCCAAGCCACGTCCATTCATGTTGTGGTGGTTCGTTTCGGTGGTTCGCTGTTGGGGTTTTCTTGTGAGCAACACCAGCTGTTTCTATTGCTGAAATTTAGCCGCCATGCAGTGTAAGTAACTATATTAGTTGACTGCAATTCGAGTGTACCTGCGGAATATTCTGCCTTGTGGCCGTCAATGTTCTGGTTACCTGCCCTGGCCACTGACGTAAATTCAGGCAGTGCTCCTTTTGGGTGAAGGTAACTATATTACAGTATTTCAATTTCAAGTGTACCAGCGGAATTTCGTATCTTGCAGCCATTAGTGTTATAGTTACCTGCCCTGGCGACTAAAGTAATTTCAGGCAGCGTCCTTTTCTCACCTGTTGTCGTTAGCCAACATTGTGTGTAGTTTTGACAGCTAACACACACTCCATTGTGAGATAATCATGTTCGTAACCTTTGGTGTTTGGATAAAAATATGGCATCTCTGTCTTCGATCGCTATTTTTATTTTCAATGATGGGTGAAAAAATGGCTCTGAGCACTATGGGACTTAACTTCTGAGGTTATCAGTCGCCTAGAACTTAGAACTACTTAAACCTAATTAAGGACATCGCACACATCCATTCCCGAGGCAGGATTCGAACCTGCGACCATAGCGGTCGCACGGTTCAAGAACTGTAGCGCCTAGAACCGCTCGGCCACTCCGGCCGGCCAGTGATGAGTGAGTTATGACAGCAAACCAATGGTTCTGTACTGACAGGTTACTCTGTAACTGCAATGTATGATCTGAAGATGGGCAGCTAGCCTGAAACCGGTCATTGAAAATAAAAATAGCGATCGAAGACTGAAATGCCATATTTTTATTCAAAGAACATTCGCGGCCATCCCAATAAGACAATCATGTCTAGTTTTGAAAAATTTGGTGTTTGAGTTCTCATGAACTGATTGACGGGATGCAAGTCGTTGTATCGGTCGGTCCGTGGCTGTCCCCTGGTTGGATTCCGGCGGAACAAGTGCCAGGACATGGTGCGGGACATCACCATCCGGTGGAAGATAGAGACTGCAGATAGCCTGTGACGTTCACACCCGGGACAGACTCGCTGTGAAGAGAGTGAAGGACATAGATGCAGACGCCACCAGATACCCTTTCATAAGCTGCCCGGTTCTTATAATAACCCCGATAGCCAGGGAGGGCGGGGGTTCGCATCGCTGGAAACCAAGTTTCCTGAAGAGCAATGCAGAAGAAAGGGTGAAGGCTGATAAGTTGGCGGAGCTCAGCTAGATGATGGACGAAACCGCCGCACTTCCACTGGAGGGTGACATTGTCCATGGCTGATAAAGGCGTGAAGAGATTGGGGAGGCAGATTACACAGCTGGGTCACTTGCTGCCACCAGTTCAGTACCTGCACGAGTGACATCCATTGCGTCCGAGAGTCCGGCGAGATCCAGGTCTTCAGCAGACGCCAGAATCTCGACCTCATCCTCAGGCGCTGAGCTTGTAGGAAGGGGTGGGACGGGTGTCACCGCAATGTCGGGATTCTTGGGAACTTTTTTCTTCTGCTGCTTTTCGTGTTGTGCCTTCGGTGGTTCAGGCTGGGAGTGCCTCACTGGATCAGTCTCAGGGACGGACGACGACCCTGAGGCCCTACGACCAGCGACCGGTGGTTGTTTCAGCCACTTGCAGGTGTCTGCTTTGCCACTGGTCGGAACTTGCGAAGGGACCCCTTCCTGGCGAGAGGAGCTGAAGAAGCCTTACGCTTCTCCGGCTGGGAAGGGGGAGCTGATGTCCCCGATGGTTGGGGGGGGGGGGGGAGGGGAGGGGGGTGTTGCTCCTGAAGTAGATGGAGCAGGAGCTACAGGGTGTGAAGTGTCCCCCACAATCAAGGGGGCCGGTGGATTTTGACCAATCATTGATCCAACTGGACGGGACGACACAGGAGATGGGAGAACCGTCGTAGCAGCAGCGGCGTAGGTCGACGTCATTGTCACAGGATGGAGCCTCTCATATTTCCGCCTGGCCTCGGGGTAGGTCAGCCGGTCCAAGGTCTTATATTCCATTATCTTCCTTTCTTTCTGGAATATCCTACAGTCCGGCGAGCAGGGGGAATGGAGTTCTCCGCATTTAACACAGATAGGTGGCGGGGTGCAAGGACTATTGGGATGCGAAGGACGTCCACAGTCTCGACACGTGATGCCGGAAGTACAGCGAGATGACATGTGCCCGAACTTCCAGCATTTAAAACACCGCATCGGAGGAGGGATTTATGGCTTCACATCACAACGGTAAACCATCACCTTAACCTTTTTGGGTAGACATCACCCTCGAAGGCCAAGATGAAGGCACCGGTGGCTACGTGATTATCCCTCGGACCCCGAAGGACACGCCAGATGAAGTAAACACCTCGTCGTTCTAGGTTGGCGCGTAGTTCATCGTCGGACTGCAGAAGAAGATCCCTGTGGAATATAATACCCTGGACCATGTTGAAACTCTTATGGGGCATGATGCTAACTGAAACATCCCCCAACTTGTCAGAAGCGAGCAACCTCCATGACTGGGCAGAGGATGCTGTTTTGATGAGTACTGACCCAGAGCGCATTTTGGACAAGCCCTCCACCTCCCCGAATTTGTCCTCTAAATGCTCCACAAAAAACTGAGGCTTGGTTGGTATAAAAGATTCACCATCAACCCACGTACTGGGGTGAATAATCTCCACTGCTTCCTTTAGCCATGCGTTCCTCCCATGGAGTGGCCAGGGAGGGAAATGGTCTTGGATTGTATTGCTTGCCGTTGAGGTTAGACCTCGATCGCTTAGAGACTACTGCTGGAGGCCCACCAGCGAGAGATGTTGTACCATGCTTCATTGCGGGTCATCCGCCCTGATGTCACCCCTCTGACCAGTGGCTCTCCCCACGGGCGCGACCCAGCCACAGCAAGGGCCACCTGGCAGGATGGCCATTGCCGGGAGTCCCGATGCCCCAGGAGGATAGGCATCTACTCCTTGGCATACATGGGGAGTAAACGGCGCAGGCATCAGTAGAGCGATCCCTGTGTTGTCAGGGGGCTACAACCAACAGGGTACATGGCGGCTCCACCACAACGGACTGGCTACCATGCTGGATGTTAGGCGACATATAGTCAGGAATACTGCGGGCCTATTCTTACCCCCGAACCTGCAGGGTGGCCCCATCTAGAGAACGAATGGTAGAAAGACACGTCCTTTGAGATCGCTTGTGAAGCCAGAGAATAAACTCATCCTGTACGAGGCTGGGAACGCAGTCGGACCCCGCCCATTTGCCTACGTTTGAGTTTTGCCTTCATACGATGGACATTGACGACCCTTAAGGGGGCGTCACGAGCATTATCGTAAAGATAGCGAAGACTGCATAACAAAATTCCCTGGTGCGCCTCATTTCAGCCGCTTTTCCAGCGCTAAAATGCTTGAGTGTATTTCGAAACCGTGGTTTAGCAAAGGTAACCCACCATTCGAGAAGTGAGTAGTAATGCGTCTGGGACTGGGTTGCCCGCCGCCATATGTCTGCGATGATGCCTTCCAGAGAGGGGTCCGAGAGATGTAGAGTGTTTAGCTTCCATAAAGGGCACGAGAGATGGACCCGCTGCGGGACGTGGTTAAAAGTTATGGAAACAGCACAGTGATCAGTGAAACTGGCAGGAATTACATCAATCGTTAGAAGCTGACCACATATGGGGGCAGATAAATAAAAGCGGTCCAATCGGCTACTTGAAGTAGCTGTAAAAAACGTAAACCGAACCAATGTAGGATACCTATAAACCCAAGCATCCTGGAGATGCAAGGACGTCACCATATCATTAAGTTAAGGACAAAATGTATAACTGGGGGTCTGATCAACACGGCGTAAGACGCAGTTAAAATCGCCCCTAACAAAACCTTGCGTGGGTTCCGTCGGAGTAAATAAACAACTTCTTCCTTATAAAACCGCGCGCGATCGGATGAACGGCCGGATCCAGACGGAGTGTAAAAAAAAATTAAGGTGAGGTCATAAAAACTACAGCCTATACTGCGACCATCATCTAGTGTTTCAAAGTCCGTCAGCGGGATTCCATCTCGACAAAGTAAAGCCATACCGGTAGAATTTTCAGGCGCGACATTGAAAAACATAGAATATCCAGGAAAACAAACACGTCAAATAATATCTCTTGTAAATACACGATATCAGCCTGGGAATCGTAAATAAACTGGCGTAATGCAGCAAGCTGTAACTGGGAATGTATCCTATTAACATTGAGGGTTAGGAATGTATACGTCTGCATCCATTAACACATGTAAGGTAAATAAAACAACATTAAGGAAAAACCACTATCACATCCATCTCTCCCCAATGTCCGGAGGTGGGGAAAAGAAGGTATAATGGTAGTCCTCCCCACCTGACGCCGAGGAATGCTCGCTGCTCTTTTTATGAAGCGCCGCGGCACGGGCAGGTCGAAAACGCTGTTTCACACCACTCCATGTGTTTTGTACATAGTTCCGCGTAGTCAGCGCGTACACAACTTTCCCACTAGAGTGCGCCCCGCTAAGCACAACAGCGCAGGCGCGGGGCTCGACCGTCTCCGCACTACGAGATGGCGCTGCCTTAGAGACGGACCAAATTCTGCTTCACCGATCCGCGTATTAATATGTAATGCAGACAATGAGATTGCTGCTAACGTAGAACCTTTTCTCCTCGCGGATCACACTCGCGCAGTGATACATGAACGCGTGAGGTATTAGAACGAGTGTACAGACCTCCGATTGGTCAGTCTGCATTTGTCTGCACCAGTCTGTATGAGTTCTACATTTGTCTATACCCATCTATAGTCAAGTTTCAGTCTGCGCCTAATAAGATTACCATATTCCTGTACATAGCCATGAAGATAAATGTATAGACACGTTTGTAAAGTATCAGAGACATATGTGAGAATAAGATTAACGTACCAATACCAAAGGAACCTCAGATTGTCAATTGTAAATAGCATCCAGAACCAAGTTAACTAATTTTTATGCTTGTTCTTACTTTAAAAAACGTGTGTTAAAATTAATCGAGTTCTGTTTAAAGTTGGTCACCATGAATCTGCTACTCTAAGCGTGCAAGTGGCATTTCTATCGTCTGACCTAACGGCAGAAGATAAACACCCCACGGTAAGACCACGAGATATATTGTTGACACTCGCCTACTTCGTTAGAGCGAAAAGTCAAATAATCTGATGGTGTGTGTACTGAAGGTCTTACAGTACGCACACCACAAAATGTTAGTCAGTCAGTCGTTCGGCCGGTCAAAAAGCCTACACATGAGCAATTCGTCTGTTAGTCAGTCTGTCGCTTGCTGTGTTGTGTAGAGCCCTTAACCTGCAATGTTCCTGAAGTCTTACAGTACGTACACCACACTGTGAAAACATACACTCTTGATGTGGAGGGGTTGGGGGCACGTCAAGCTCCGATTTGACAGAGGAGCCATCGTCATCGCACTTATCGGAAATCGGGCAACACAACTCAGAACGACCAACAGCAACATCGGGTACAGAAGACACAGGTAATGCAGTACGGGTGTCGGGTGGCATCTCCTGAACATCAGGAAGAGAACCCGTAGAATACTGTTGCTCGACCGTCTCAGCGTGGAGGAGGGGTGGTACTGCACTGGAACACTGTACAGGCTGGCCAGCAGGTGACGTCTCTGCGGGAACAACGGAACCCACGGGAACCGTCATGTCGACGGGTGAAGTGGGGGACGCAGATTGAACGCACATTTCAACATGAACAGCAGCAGCTACATCGTCTCTGGCAATACTGGAATCACAATTAACATCAGTAGACAACGCATTACCGCCAGAAGTTTTTTTTTAGTGGTTTTAGGGGGCACAACTACAGTAGTCATTAGCGCCCAGACTAAGTTAGGAATGCACCGCGAGGCACAAGGTTAAAACAGCAACTAAAAGGGACAACACTATAAAAGACATGTTGACAGGCTTAGGATTAAAAAAACAGCATAATCAAATGTCCTTAGAGAGGTTTGTCAAGTTGATAAAACGAAGAACGCGAGCAGCTGCTCCTGGGTCATCCAGAGTACGTGGCAGGCCGAGATCAACGCGCAGTGGATTAAAATTCGGGCAGGACGTTAAAATGTGGCGGACCGTCAGCAATTGCCCACACGGGCAGAACGGCGCCGGCGCAGCCGTCAGCAGATGGCGATGGCTGAACCGGCAGTGTCCAATCCGTAACCGGGCCAAAACGACCTCCTCCCGCCGAGAAGGGCGTGAAGAGGTCGTCCGAGCCGTGGGGAGAGGTTTCGAGGCCCGAAGCTTGTTGTCCCCAAGTGCAGCCCAATCGGCATGCCACAGCGATAAAATGCGCTGACAAATGACCCTGCTACAATCTGATGAAGGGACACAACGAGAAGCTGTATGAGGCTGGAGGACCGCAGCCTTGACCGCGGCATCTGCAGCTTCGTTCCCAGGGATACCGACGTGGCCAGGAACCCACATAAAGCTAACCGGAGTACCGTCGTCCGCCAGCTGCTAAAGAGAGCGTTGGATCCGGTGCAAGAAAGGGTGAACCGGATACGGATCACTGAGGTTCTGGAATCGGAGCAGATGACATAAGCAGAAAGTCGGTGGCGGAAGATGTAAAGAACAGCCTGGTAGAGGGCAAATAGCTCAGCTGTGAAGACTGAAAAATGGCCATGGAGCCGGTACTTCAAACTGTGTGCCCCGACAATAAAGGAACACCCGACACCGTCATTGGTCTTAGAGCCATCTATATAAATGAAGATCATATTAATGAACTTCGAACGAAGTTCGACAAAACGGGAGGGGTATACCGAAGCTGGGGTAACCTCCTTTGGGAGCGAGCTGAGGTCAAGGTGAACGCGAACCTGACCCTGGAGCCAAGGTGGCGTTTGGCTCTCGCCCACTCGAAAGGTTGCAGGGAGTGAAAAATCAAGGTGCTGAAGGAGGCGACGAAAGCGAACACCAGGGGGTATCAGGGCAGATACATACAACCCGTATTGACGGTCGAGAGAGTCGTCAGAAAAGGAACGATAAGACGGGTGGTCGGGCATTGACAACAGCCGACAGGCATACCGACAAAGCAGTATATCGCGCCGGTAGGTGAGTGGCAATTCACCAGCGTCAGCTTGAAGACTCTCGACGGGACTAGTATAAAACGCTCCGATCGCAAGTCGTAAACCCCGATGTTGTATGGAGTTGAAGCGGCGTAAGATGGACGGCCGTGCAGAGGAGTATACAGAGCTCCCATAATCCAGCTTTGAGCGGACGATCGACCGATATAGGCGAAGTTGGACGGTTCGATCCGCTTCCCACGACATACCGCTGAGAACACGGAGGGCATTTAGAGAATGGGTACAGCGGGCAGCCAAATATGACACCTGTGGAGACCAGCTAAGTTTGCTGCCAAATGTAAGACCTAAAAATTTTGTTGTCTCCACGAATGGGAGAGCAACGGGACCGAGTCGTAAGGACGGTGGGAGAAACTCTTTGTAGCGCCAGAAGTTAAAACAGACCGTCTTCTCGGAGAAAAACGGAAGCCATTGGCGACACTCCAGGAGTAAAGACGGTCAAGACACCGCCAGAAGGTGCACCCTCTGTCAACGCCGTGTCAGAAGTACGAGACTGGAGTGGGGCGCCCTCGAAATCTGTACCTTCCTCAGTCCGCCGGCGTTTGACGTGCGCTGCAGGAGCCGTCGTCCCCTCGTGGACAGAGGCCGCACTGTCACGCGTCGGTAACGGTGGAAATTCGCGAGGAGTAGGGGGTAATGTTGCCCCTACAGCGCTTAAAGCTGGAGACCTACTGTAAGCTGACTGCGAAGTCACTATGTCTGCTAACGTTAAAGGAAGACATTTTTGATAAGACGACGTCAGAACAGTAGTATGGTGCGGGCAATCAGATCTGACAAGGAGACGGCACGACCGTGGGGTCGGGGATTTGTCCGAAATTTTGTGTGGTGAAAGAGGACCCCTAACACCTGACCTGTTTAAAATATTAGGACGCACTACCCGGAAAATCCCGAGAATAATCGATCCAAAGTTTCTTAGGTGCCTTATGAGTATAAAATGTTATTCCATTGCCGAGCCGCTGTCTGGCCTAGAGAGTTGCCGGCACGGTGGCGCAGCGTGTTCGGTCAGAGGGCTAGCTGCTCTCTGTAATAAAAACAATGGACTGAAACGGGTGTCATGCGACGTCCGCGCCGAGCAGATACAACGAACGAAAACGGACAAAATGAGATTTAAAAAAAAAAAATGGTTAGGGCTCACACACTTACGCCAGAGGTCTCGGGTTCGATTCCTCCTCTGGCACTTTTTTCCCCTTCTGTTTCATTTTTTTTTGTTATTCCACCAATTGTTCTAAAAGTTCCTCAAACCTCCATTTTTTTTAACACATTATTTTAGCTCAAGAACAAAGTTTTTCATTCACTGAAAAACATTCGTGCTCGTTGTTCTACTTCGTCTTATGGGGTTTCAAGGTTTAAAGAGACTTTGTCCCTTTGGGATTATAACGGTCATCTGCGCGAGCCGTGAGAAGTAAACGGCAGTTTGTTTTTGCGACTTCGTCGTGAACAGACGTGCCTGTTTCAAATTTCAACGTATTATTCCGATCCGAGGTTTAACATGTCGACTGAAGAAGTTGCTCGCTCATCTGGAATAGGAGAAGAAATTCCTGAAGAACCCATTCACAGTGATCTATCAAAATTACGATTGAAGGACGCAGTGGTGTATTATGAAAAGCTATTGACGGAAAATAATTTAATTGCATCCACATCTTCGGAAGAAATCTCTCGCGATGCTATGTTATTGGCCGGAGAACGTTATAATAATACACTGGGGAGAATAAATACTTACTTCTCATTGACTCTTGGGGATGTCAAAGGAATCCGGAGAGATATGATGCAATTTTTCAAGATGACGAAAATATGCCAACTTGGTCTGTAAAAGTCATACCTCCAAAATGCACGTCTTTGGTGCAACCTTGTGATGTTTACTTTTACAGGCGAGGTAAAAATTTCATAAAGCGCTTGCAAAATTACAGCGCATTGTTACAGGAGAATCGTGAAATTAATTCCCTGGGAGACTGTATAAAAATTTATTCTATGATTCACCATCAATTATCGTCACGAATATTCCGAGACATGATTCAGTATGCCTGGTTTGCCTCAA
The DNA here is from genome assembly GCF_021461385.2 of Schistocerca piceifrons. NCBI lineage: Eukaryota > Metazoa > Arthropoda > Insecta > Orthoptera > Acrididae > Schistocerca > Schistocerca piceifrons. Next base: position 47,565,054 of record NC_060147.1, on the reverse strand, counting down.
AATTATCAGAAACTCAAAACACTTTTGTAAATGTTAATGGGGTATGTTTTTGTACAGATTTATTGCAAACGCCCTGTGACTGTAAAAAAAATCCTCTTTTATATGTTGCACGAGATGTAGCAAAAATTATAGCTTTGTTTGGTTTTACGATAATTACCACTGCGGTTCTTGTTTATAATTATTATATGTATAAAAATCGAATGCTTCCCAATCGACTTTGTTATTCTGACTAAGAACCCAATGTTTCTCCTCACATACTTTACAATTGTGTTGTTGGACAAAGAGAAAATAATTTTTATTCAATAATGTAACTAATGTAAGATAATGTAGGTTTGGGAAACTTTCTGAATAATTGGTGGAATAACAAAAGAAAATTAAACACAAGAAAAAAGCGCCAGAGGAGGAATCGAACGCGAGACCTGTGGCGTAAGAAACCCAACCGCTAACCATCTAGGCCAGACGGCGGCTCGGCCCTGGTCTAACATTTTATGCTCATAACGCACCTAAGGAACTTTGGATCGATTTTTCCCAGGATCTTCCAGGTAGTGCGTCCTAATATTTTAACCACGTGAGGTGTTGGGGGTCCTCTTTCACCACACAAAATTGCGAACAAATCCCCGACCCCACGGTCGTGCCGTCTCTTTGTGAGATGACCGCTTTCGTTAGAGAGAAAACAAGTTCCTTCTTGCCCTGTATACGTGACATGGATTCGGTAACCACAAACAGGTAAGTTGGAAGGAATATTCTTTTTTAACGCACATGTCCACAGTCCGAATACCATTATAACACTGGAAGCGATGTTGTGCTGACCAGCGTTTCCATCGGATATGCCGTATTACTCCAAACGGAAGCGAAGCTGTTTTAAGAAATGAATCGCCCACTTCAGGTGGAAGGTTATAAATTCTAACCGCAGTATACTCGAGTACCGCATTTTCAAGGACGACTTGACTAACGGAACCATCGCGATGTGTAAACAACGCTTTAGAACCAACCCGGGAGAGAAGTCTTTCTACTTGAACGGGATCATAAGACTTCACGAAGAATGCATACAAATCAGAATCTAAGTAAGCAGTATCTACCTGGTCAGGTGTAAGACAAATAACATCAGCCAACCAATCGTGAATTTCTAAGGAGCCAGGTTGAACACGACGCGTACTCTTGTCAAAACTGAAACGAACAGTAGCTCGAAGAGGAACAGATTCAGCAGACTCGACAGACACCGTGGCGCGGGCAGAAAACACCGCCGCCGAGAGGAAAACGACAACAAACTCCGCTACGCAACTACGATGTGACTCCGGCCGATACACCAACGAGACCGAGTAGCTTCGACACAAGCGGCGCTGCGGCACAGGCGGAAGTTAACCACGACCTGCTCGCTCGACGCGCAAGGCGACACTGTGTTTGTGAATAGCAGAGTAATCACGAGCTGTAGATATAGGCGTGTACAGCGACGAGAAATTGGTCGGTCGGGAGGTGTTTAGGCTGACAAGAATTGGTTGGTCGGTCGGTCGAGAGGTGCATAGGCTGACAAGAAATTGATCCGCCGGTCGGTTGGTGGGCCGGCCGACCGATAAATTGGTGCGTCTGTACAGGCTTAAACTGACTAGGAAAACACATAGACACACACAGACACACACACACACACACACACACAAGCGCGTTCTCCCTCTCTAAACTAGAGATGGGCAAAACTGTTCTTTTCAGAGATCGGATCAGAACTGTTCACTCCCTGAAATGAACTAGCTCTTTTTCATGACTCACCACTCATTCACAATAGAAAATAAATGGAAGGCACATTGCTCTTTAAACTTGGTTTATTCCAGCACTATACCTGTATTTTGATCTTATTTGATCCTATTTTGAAGTAACACAGATAATGAGTAAGAATTTTGTATTGTTTATTGAAATTTCCACAATATGACAAAGTTTTTGATTATTGATTTATTTTGCACTATCGTGGTTTTTTGGGTGATCGGAAAATGTTGTAACTTGAGATTTATATTAACAATATATTTGGCTATAATGTATTAAAATTTCATTAACCTCGTACAAATACATCGCAAGCCATATATTTTTAAAGTAAACGTTTCCTTCCGAAGACGCCTAAAATCGCAAAATCCGTACCAGAATAAGAAAAAAATATATGTAAATTTGACTGTAAGGCTTAAGTGCTGCATATAGCCTTACGCAGAATAAAACAAGGAAAATATTGGTGTATCACATTTTACGATACGTTTATCGGTTCGCTCGTAATTAAAGCGTAAAATCGAGTGTCCATAATAAAAATCCTATAGTAAGAGGAGTCGTCAGGAACCTAATCTGATCAGTTTAAACAAATAAAAATAAAATAAAAACAAATGATGTATACATAACATAATAATGTAATATACATAGCGGTATTACTACGAAGAACAATATCCAGTAGAGACGAACTCCAATGCAGAGGCGCTGAGTCAAGCAGGTCGAGCTGTGAGCTGTATTACTGCGTGAGCTAAGACCGCAGAGACCAGAGTGACACCTGAGTTGCTTTGCTCAACGCTCTGGCTAGAGTCGAGAACGGTGGGATGAGCGTTGAGTGGGCGAGTTCCGAGGGTGGGGGGAGCCGTGAACGGCCATCGGTCACTCGCTCCGAGACATTGTCCGTTCTCTTGGGAGCAGGTTGTTGCAAGTAGTTCTTATGTTCTCTGCTAGGAGGCTCTCTGTCCTGTTGCTCGCATCAACTGCCCAGAGGGCAGGACGTGCGACTGAAACGATCGCCGACGTAGTGCGATGCTAAGTTAAGCTGCGCCAGACACTGCACGCGGCAGAGGAAGCACTGCGATGGCATGGCATATGTGAAACACAAAATCCAATGGGGCACTGCACAATGCAGGCAGCCAAGGCAGAAGCAGGGCAGAGGCCGGCGCTGGCTGTGTTGTGTGGCGTGCAGTATGCTCTGACCAGCAGAGGCCCCGCTGACCTGCTCTGACTCTCTCTCTCTCTCTCTCTCTCTCTCTCTGCTGTGGGAAACGTTTGGAGCTACCTTTCTTTTTTTCTGAATCACTGATTGTTCACTCCTTTGAAAGATTCAACTCTATGAATCAGTTCGGGAGCGGATCCCCCATCTCTACTCTAAACCTGCTGCGAAACCACGCATGCCGGGCACTACAACACGAAACAGTTACAACAGCTCGCAGAATATAGCAAGTCTAACCGACGCTCGATCAATTCGTCGCTTACTGACCAAGCACGCAAAGTGCTGAGGATGAGATTTGATGTTTTACCGGATTCCTGATATTCATGGTATACTCGTGAAATGGTCGTACAGGAAAATCCCCTCTTCTTCGCTACCTCGGAGATGCTGCGTCCCATCGCTGGTGCGCCGACTGTAACACCACATTCAAACTCACTTAACCTGCCATTGCAGCAGCAGTAACCGATCCAACAACTGCGCCAGACACTTGTTGTCTTACATAGGAGTTGCCGACAGCAGCACCGTATTCTGCCTGCTTACATATGACTATTTGAATACACATACCTATACCTTTTTTTGGCGCTTTAGTGTTTGTGCACAGATATTTGTGAAATATGGTAAATATAAAGGGTCCCCATAAATTATCTTTGCAACTTAAGACTTTAATACGTTTAAAACTATATTAGATATTAAGAAATCGTTTTCAACATGTGCTAAGATAACTCATAAACTTCTGTTTCCTCATTCATACACTTCAGTGTGGGCGCCGTAAGTGCCACGGATATGTAACGGGCATTCCGTTTCTCTTCACGTGCGATTCAAGACCTCTACGGTTACATGATCAAATACATTGCGAATTCGTGCCTTCAAAACCTGGAGGTCTCTAAACCTCTGTTCGGTAGGCCAGATATTTTACAAAATCCCACAGGAAGAAGTCTAGTGGTGTGAGGTCAGCAGATCGTGTCCGTCATGGAACTGGACCACTTTGTCCGCTCCACCTGACCGGATGGATCTGATCAGATGAAGTGCCATTTGGTTCCAATAAAACCTCATGTCATTCCAAGCATGTGTGTCAATTTGTACCTCTCTATCTACATTATTCGGTGATTTATTCAGTTTCCAAATTTATACTGACTCTTTTGATCACCTGGTATACGTCAGCACGTTTAAAGCACCGTGTATGATTTGCAGCGGTGGCGTGGGTGGTGATCCCCCAGCCGTGGGACGTGCCGCTGGGCGGCGGCCTGCGGCTGAGCTCGTGGCGGGCCTTCCTGCTGCTGGGCGCGGCGCTCAGCGCGCTCACCCTGGTGCTGCTGAGGACCCTGATGGTCGAGAGCCCCAAGTTCCTGCTGGTGGCCGGCCGCCACCAGGAGGCGCTGGCCGTGCTGCGCCACATGTTCTCCGCCAACAACTCCGTGCCCCCGGACACGTTCCCGGTGAGTCAGTACCACCATCAGTATATATACACTCCTGGAAATTGAAATAAGAACACCGTGAATTCATTGTCCCAGGAAGGGGAAACTTTATTGACACATTCCTGGGGTCAGATACATCACATGATCACACTGACAGAACCACAGGCACATAGACACAGGCAACAGAGCATGCACAATGTCGGCACTAGTACAGTGTATATCCACCTTTCGCAGCAATGCAGGCTGCTATTCTCCCATGGAGACGATCGTAGAGATGCTGGATGTAGTCCTGTGGAACGGCTTGCCATGCCATTTCCACCTGGCGCCTCAGTTGGACCAGCGTTTGTGCTGGACGTGCAGACCGCGTGAGACGACGCTTCATCCAGTCCCAAACATGCTCAATGGGGGACAGATCCGGAGATCTTGCTGGCCAGGGTAGTTGACTTACACCTTCTAGAGCACGTTGGGTGGCACGGGATAGATGCGGTCGTGCATTGTCCTGTTGGAACAGCAAGTTCCCTTGCCGGTCTAGGAATGGTAGAACGATGGGTTCGATGACGGTTTGGATGTACCGTGCACTATTCAGTGTCCCCTCGACGATCACCAGTGGTGCACGGCCAGTGTAGGAGATCGCTCCCCACACCATGATGCCGGGTGTTGGCCCTGTGTGCCTCGGTCGTATGCAGTCCTGATTGTGGCGCTCACCTGCACGGCGCCAAACAGCATACGACCATCATTGGCACCAAGGCAGAAGCGACTCTCATCGCTGAAGACGACACGTCTCCATTCGTCCCTCCATTCACACCTGTCGCGACACCACTGGAGGCGGGCTGCACGGTGTTGGGGCGTGAGCGGAAGACGGCCTAACGGTGTGCGGGACCGTAGCCCAGCTTCATGGAGACGGTTGCGAATGGTCCTCGCCGATACCCCAGGAGCAACAGTGTCCCTAATTTGCTGGGAAGTGGCGGTGCGGTCCCCTACGGCACTGCGTAGGATCCTACGGTCTTGGCGTGCATCCGTGCGTCGCTGCGGTCCGGTCCCAGGTCGACGGGCACGTGCACCTTCCGCCGACCACTGGCGACAACATCGATGTACTGTGGAGACCTCACGCCCCACGTGTTGAGCAATTCGGCGGTACGTCCACCCGGCCTCCCGCATGCCCACTATACGCCCTCGCTCAAAGTCCGTCAACTGCACATACGGTTCACGTCCACGCTGTCGCGGCATGCTACCAGTGTTAAAGACTGCGATGGAGCTCCGTATGCCACGGCAAACTGGCTGACACTGACGGCGGCGGTGCACAAATGCTGCGCAGCTAGCGCCATTCGACGGCCAACACCGCGGTTCCTGGTGTGTCCGCTGTGCCGTGCGTGTGATCATTGCTTGTACAGCCCTCTCGCAGTGTCCGGAGCAAGTATGGTGGGTCTGACACACCGGTGTCAATGTTTTCTTTTTTCCATTTCCAGGAGTATATATATATATATATATATATATATATATATATATATATATATATATATATATATATGTGTGTGTGTGTGTGTGTGTGTGTGTGTATATATAAACTGGGGCAGGAGCACAGTGGGGCACAGGGTAAAGCTATGTGACACACTGTGTGGGTGGGCATTGAGAGACAGTTCCTTTTATTTATATAGTTATTGCCTATTTAGTCTCACCAGATTGGATCTTAAGGCCAGGAGAACTCGAGACTATCCAATGAGGAGTAACCCGTTTCCTCAGTAGATCGTTTAATCAGCGCGAAACCATTACAGAGATGTTCAACAAACTCTAGTGGCAGATGTTATGGCAGAGGCGTTTCATGTCACAAAGAGATTTCCATTAGAATTTCTGGAACAATATGTTGCGGAAAGAGTCGATCAACACATTACTTCCTCGCACATACATCTCACGAAATGACCACGACAAGAAAATGAGAGAAATTAGAGATCATACAGAGGTATACAGAGAAACATTCTTCCCACGTGGTTGGAACAGCAAATGGGGGAACAGAAGTACCCTTTGCCACACATCGTAATGTGTTTTGTGGGATATAGAAACAGTTGCAGATGTAGGCATTCCATTTTAATGCACGAACGAAACTAGGACCGCCAATCACAGTGTGATCATGAGCACATCTAAACATAATAACTCTTCAAAATTTATTCGTTGAGTGCAAACTCGACATCACCTATATTGTCGAACTACCACCCAGTTGTGTCATATGAAAATTCGAGCCAGATCGGAACTAGAAATGGATTTTTCATTCGCACAAGCGACCACCTTAACCAGCTATCCGTGCACGCCGGCCGCCGTGGCCGAGCGGTTCTACGTGCTTCAGTTCGGAATCGAGCGACTGCTATGGCCACAGGTTCTGACATGGATGTGTGTGATGTCCTTAGCTTAGTTAGGTTTAAGTAGTTCTAAGTTCTAGGAGACTGATGACCTTAGATGTTAAATCCCATAGTACTCAGAGCCATTTGAACCTATCCGTGCACGCTCCATCGACTGACCGAAACCTCCATCTGTCACACGTTTTATGTTGTGTCTAGGCAAGACAGCCTAGACACAATGAGAGGAAGCCAAAAGGCACGCGCTTAAACTCACGCAGGCTGGCGTCAGGTCTGAAACAGGATACGTAATGAATCCTGTAAAGAAAAGTACGTAGCTTCTGGAATACTTAACTTTAATCCATAATTGGTGAACATTGGTCTTGTTGATACAGTATTATCATCTCAATATCACTGGGTGATGGCGCCTTGCTAGGTCGTAGCAATTGACTTAGCTGAAGGCTATGCTAACTATCGTCTCGGCAAATGAGAGCGTATTTGTCAGTGTGGCGTCGCTAGCAAAGTCGGCTGTACAACTGGGCGAGTGCTAGTAAGTCTCTCTAGACCTGCCGTGTGGTGGCGCTCGGTCTACTATCACTGACAGTGGCGACACGCGGGTCCGACGTATACTAACGGACCGCGGCCGATTTAAAGGCTACCACCTAGCAAGTCTGCTGTCTGGCGGTGACACCACATTTTACATCCTTCTGTCCTAGTCCGCTAACTTCATGTTACTTTGATTCTTGCAGCAGTGTAAATGAGACAACGAGGAACCGAAACCAATGTTGCTATCGTCATATGTCTGACTGGACTTATAGTACTTACATGCATAACTGCAAGGACAGACTACAATATAAGGATGTAGGCAGTGCCACATATAGAGGTCTGGGTCAGTGCGGGAAGCGTGCACGGATAGTCGAAGTGATTAAGTCGATCGCTCGCGATAAGCAGGAAATCTGGGCCAGCTGTCAAACTGGCCCAAATTTCCATATGTAAGCAACTGGCTTGTAAGTCTCTACCTAACGCAGCCAATGTCAACGAAATTAGTCAGTGGATAAGTATTTCATATACCTGTCGATCTTCAACAGTGTCTGTTCCTTCTGGCACACGTGTACGTAAGAAAAAACATTACATCCTTCTGCCATACTGCCACATCTCCATCTCAATGCACATTACTAGACTTGTCCCATGCAACTGGCTGGTACATTCAAATCATTTCACTGTGATAGCTTACATTAGTGGTGTACAGTCAGATGACTGCAAGGTTCCAGTTACACACCATGCATAGCGCTCAAAAGCAGTAAGTGTGCTCTCTTAAGAGGGAGAAATGTACAGGCCTACTCATAAATACATCAGGAGTTTCAGAAGACAACTGCACAAAAACTATATAAAGGACAAAGGAAAAGACACATATCAGTGGATTAGAATGAATGAATATATATATGTATATGTGCATAGCTGAGTGTATGTCTGAGATCTCCTCCCAAACATCTGATCGAGTTGGCCACATTTGGTACAGAAACTGCAGGCCTCTTGGGTATCAGCACCGCGAAGAGTACAACCTCCTATCTCCAGTGGGAGTGGAGACATTGGCGGAAAACATGTTTTTTCAAGCTCCTGGTATATAATGTAATCTGTATAACAGACATGTTGTATGGGAACAGTATTGGCTTAGCAAGGCAACCTACCTGTCAAGGGCAAAAAAGGTTTTATGAGACAACATGTAGATTTACCCGCATGACAGGTGTCTTGTGTTGGAGTAGTATTGCCCTGCTTCATCGTCCTGCTTTACATGACGGCCTGTACATTGGGGGCAAAAAAATGATTTTAAGCCCCTGACATGCAGGCTACCTTGCATGACAGGGATGTTGTGAGGGTAGTACCGACTTGTGTTATTGAACTGTATTGAAGGTACTACACATGACAGTGAGCATGGCTGGGGACAGGTTGTGATGGATAGAGGAGGGGTTGAACAGAGCGAGGGGAGGATGATATGGACAGAGAAAGGGGAGGAAGGGAGGTGGAAAAGGAAGAGAGGAAGTTGGAAAGGGAGAGTGGGTGGAGGATACTGATGGATGGAGGGTGAGCGAAATATGGTCAGAGAGATGGAGGAAATGGACAAAGAGAGTGGGAGGAGGAGATTAAGAGAGAGAGTGGGTAGAGAATGGGGAGGACAAGAGGAGATTGACAGATGGAGGTAGGAGAGTAGGAGAGAGAAGATCAATAGGTGGACACAGAGAAAGGGAGGAGGAAATGCGTCAAACAGATGTGTGAGCGATATATATATATATATATATATATATATATATATATATATATATATATATATATATATACTATCAAAAACGGTCTTCATCACAATTTATTTATTATGGTGACCGATTTCGACCACTACTGTTGTCATCTTTAGATCAATGAGTAAGAACCTCCTTTTGGTGGTAAACCACTAATAGTGAGGTTCTTACTCATTGGTCTGAAGATGACGACAGTAGTGGTCGAAACCAGTCACTGTAATAAATAAATTGTGATCAAGACTGTTTTTGATAGTAAGTATTTGTAACACATTGATCACTGTTCACTCCCACGAGGTATTCAAAAGTAATTAGTATGTATATGGTTTTCAGTGGTTTAATCGCTTGAGGTGAAATCTGTAATAGGTCCCTGGAGAAACTTATAGCTGATTTTGTTCTCCAATCTGTTCTGTTTCTAATGCCCTCATTAACACAACATTAAATTCTAATACTTTTTATTCCCTATTCATTTTGGAATTTTTCAGAATTATTCCATATTTAGAAATTTCTTCCGGCATACTTTTTCAGTATTAGCCATTAAGGCAATCCTTCCTCCTTTTTCAGTGAGTCTGGCTATATGATGTGGCAGGTTTAAAAAATACATGTGAATGAATGTCCAGTATGCATGTAGTCCCTCTAGCTGTCCTGTTGTATCTTTCGCCAGGTGTTGGCCCTGCAGAAGGACCTACAGTCATCCACAACAGTGGCCGGGAACCCCAAGTCGCCACTGTACATCGCACGCCACATGTGGAGGCAGACATATCCGCTGTTCAAGACTCCCTTCTTGCCCTACACGCTGCTCGCCTGCCTCATCCAGTTTGGACTTTATGCCAGGTAGGTGTTCTACAGATGGAGGCGCTTGTAGCCAAAGTCAGTATATGGAAACATTCTTTTGGCAGACCATTTAATACTGTAACAGAAACCAAGAGACCATTCACTGCAGCGCTGACTTTTACCAGGTTGTGCAAAACTTCAGTAGCTCCATGTAGCTACAGTAGCTAGCGTCCACCTGTGCATATCTGAGGTGGCTGGTTCACTCCCTGGTGTTAGAGCAATCTCCAGTATCAGTACTGGGACAGAGCCCAGAGGAAAGTTGGCGGTGGTGTACAGTTACTGATCATCAGAGATTGTGCCAGTGTCCTGGATGAAATTCCAAACCCACTCCCCTCTCTCACCATCATGCGACACAAATTTGACAAAAAAAAAAAAAAAAAGGTTCAAATGGCTCTGAGCACTATGGGACTCAACTTCTGAGGTCATCAGTCCCCTAGAACTTAGAACTACTTAAACCTAACTAACCTAAGGACATCACACACATCCATGCCCGAGGCAGGATTCGAACCTTCGACCGTAGCTGTCGCGCGGTTCCAGACTGAAACGCCTAGAACTGCTTGGCCACTCCGGCCGGCCACATTTGACATGATCCATCTATTACAGTCACTTACCGTTTGCAGATAAACTACAGACACAACACCAGCATACCCTACGTAAATGGGAAATACATTTCCCACTTGGTAGGGTCTGACAGCCAAATGCTTGTCACTACAGGGAGACTGAACACATTCTTGTGATGCCAAGATGGCACAGCATTCTGGATATCCATGTGTGGATGAGCATTTTGCTGTTGAAATATGGCACCACGATACTGTCACGCGAGAGGTAACACAAGGACACAGGATGTCTGTGATGTATCATCATGCCATCACATTTCTCTCAATCACAATCAACGGTGACCTGAAGTTATATATTGTGGCGCTCCACACCACCACTTTAGGACTAACATCCGCCTTACCACCATACTCGCCGACGATGATCATCCAGGATAGTGCAGGACCACGAGTTATCGCCTAATTCAATGGGATGCCAGCCACCACCAGTCCATGTTTGCAGATCACAGCACCAAGGCCATTTGCATTGCGGCGTTAATGGCAGCCCAAGCATCCTTCCATTATCTGATCAATGATGTGGTATGACACAAAAATTTTCGGGGAGTGTTTGTTCTCTGGTCCCTTTCACAGAAGTGAAGGACCTACAGTGTGCTTTGACCACAACCTTGAAGATGAGTGTGCCGACCCCAATCTTCTCACGCAGTGCAACATCATCCACATCTATATCTACATACATATTATGGAATCCTCTGTATGGTGCACAGCAGAGGGTACGTTGTACTAGTGATCTCCTTTCTGCTCCCACCAAATACAACAAGAGAAAAACGATTGTTTATATTTATCCTTATGTGTCCTAATTTCTCTCATCCTGTCTTCGCAGTCCTTGGCCAAGATACACAATGGCAGCAGTACATGTCCTGTGATGGCCGCCCGATGTGGCGTCCAATGTAATAAGACCTGCACCAAGGTGGCTGGACCTGCCCCGTAAGGGGCCTTCCAACCAATGACGCCAAACGCTCATTACCATTTCCATGTCCTGTGATGCCATAAGATGGATGGTGAGTAAGGGGATCTGAATCTTTGCCCCTGTGCAGGACTCTATGGTGCTGCTGGAGTAGACCTGGGATGACTTGGTGTGCCATGGCTCTAAGTCTGTGATGTAATCCTCCTTTTCCTTTTTTTTTTTTCTTTTAGTCATTGGTCTTCCGACTGGTTTGATGCTGCCCACCACGAATTCCTCTCCTGTGCAAGCCTCTTCATCCCGGAGTAGCATGTGAAAGCTATGTCCTCAATTGAAACTTTCTGGCAGATTAAAACTGTGTGCCAGACCGAGACTCGAACTCGGGACCTTTGCCTTTCGCGGGCAAGTGCTCTATCAACTGAGCTACCGAAGCACGACTCACGCCCGGTACTCACAGCTTTACTTCTGCCAGTACCTCGTCTCCTACCTTCCAAACTTTGCAGAAGCTCTCCTGCGAACCTTGCAGAACTAGCACTCCTGAAAGAAAGGATATTGCGGAGACATGGCTTAGCCACAGCCTGGGGGATGTTTCCAGAATGAGATTTTCACTCTGCAGCGGAGTGTGCGCTGATATGAAACTTCCTGGCAGATTAAAACTGTGTGCCCGACCGAGACTCGAACTCGGGACCGTTGCCTTTCGCGGGCAAGTGCTCTATCAACTGAGCTACCGAAGCACGACTCACGCCCGGTACTCACAGCTTTACTTCTGCCAGTATCTCGTCTCCTACCTTCCAAACTTTGCAGAAGCTCTCCTGCGAACCTTGCAGAACTAGCACTCCTGAAAGAAAGGATATTGCGGAGACATGGCTTAGCCACAGCCTGGGGGATGTTTCCAGAATGAGATTTTCACTCTGCAGCGGAGTGTGCGCTGATATGCAACTTCCTGGCAGATTAAAACTGTGTGCCCGACCGAGACTCGAACTCGGGACCTTTGCCTTTCGCGGGCAAGTGCTCTATCAACTGAGCTACCGAAGCACGACCCACGCCCGGTACTCACAGCTTTACTTCTGCCAGTACCTCGTCTCCTACCTTCCAAACTTTACAGAAGCTCTCCTGCGAACCTTGCAGAACTAGCACTCCTGAAAGAAAGGATATTGCGGAGACATGGCTTAGCCACAGCCTGGGGGATGTTTCCAGAATGAGATTTTCACTCTGCAGCGGAGTGTGCGCTGATATGCAACTTCCTGGCAGATTAAAACTGTGTGCCCGACCGAGACTCGAACTCGGGACCTTTGCCTTTCGCGGGCAAGTGCTCTATCAACTGAGCTACCGAAGCACGACTCACGCCCGGTACTCACAGCTTTACTTCTGCCAGTACCTCGTCTCCTACCTTCCAAACTTTACAGAAGCTCTCCTGCGAACCTTGCAGAACTAGCACTCCTGAAAGAAAGGATATTGCGGAGACATGGCTTAGCCACAGCCTGGGGGATGTTTCCAGAATGAGATTTTCACTCTGCAGCGGAGTGTGCGCTGATATGCAACTTCCTGGCCGATTAAAACTGTGTGCCCGACCGAGACTCGAACTCGGGACCTTTGCCTTTCGCGGGCAAGTGCTCTATCAACTGAGCTACCGAAGCACGACTCACGCCCAGTACTCACAGCTTTACTTCTGCCAGTACCTCGTCTCCTACCTTTCTTTCAGGAGTGCTAGTTCTGCAAGGTTCGCAGGAGAGCTTCTGTAAAGTTTGGAAGGTAGGAGACGAGGTACTGGCAGAAGTAAAGCTGTGAGTACCGGGCGTGAGTCGTGCTTCGGTAGCTCAGTTGATAGAGCACTTGCCCGCGAAAGGCAAAGGCCCCGAGTTCGAGTCTCGCTCGGGCACACAGTTTTAATCTGCCAGGAAGTTTCATATCAGCGCACACTCCGCTGCAGAGTGAAAATCTCATTCTATGTCCTCAATTATTTGATGGATGTATTCCAGTCTCTCCACTACAGTTTTTATCCTATATAGCTCCCTCTAGTACCATCAGATTCATTCCATGATGTCTTAACAGATGCCCTACCACCATATCCCTTCTTCTTGTCAATGTCTCGCATATATTCCATTCCTTGCTGATTGTCCGCAGAATCTCCTCATTCCTTACCTTATCACCACACTTAATTTTCAACTTTCTTCTGTAGCACCACATCTCAGGTGCTTTGGGTCTCTTCTGTCCTGGTTTTACCACAGTCTGTGTTTCACCACCATACAGTGCTGTGCTCCAAACGTACATTCTCAGAAATTTCTTCCTCAGTTTGAGGCCTATGTTTGATACTAGTTGACTTATCTTGGCCAGGAATGCCCCTTTTGCCAAAGCTTGTCCCCGCGCGGGATTAGCCGAGCGGTCTCGGGCGCTGCAGTCATGGACTGTGCGGCAGGTCTCGGTGGAGGTTCGAGTCCCCTCTCGGGCATGAGTGTGTGTGTGTTTGTTCTTAGGATGATTTAGGTTAAGTAGTGTGTAAGCTTAGGGTTAAGTCCCATAAAATTTCACACACATTTGAACTTTTTTTTTTTTGCCGTAGCTTGTCTACCTTTTACGTCTTCCTTGCTCCATCCATCATGGGTTATTTTGCTGGTAGATAACAGAATTCCTTAACTTCGTCTACTTCAGGATCACCAATTACGATGTTAAGTTTCTCGCTCGTCTCATTTTCTCAATTTCTCATTACTTTCGTCTTTCTTTGGTTTGCTCTCAATCCACGTTCCCTACACATTAGACTCTTCATTCCATTCAGCAGATCTTGTAATTCTTCTTCACTTTCACTGAAGATAGCAATGACATCGAATCTTATCATTGATATCCTTTCGCCTTCAATTTTAATTCCATTCTTTTATTCCAGACATTGCTTCTTCGATACAGAGATTGGGAAGTAGTGGTGAAAGACTACATTCCCGCCTTAAAACCTTCATATTCCGAGCACTTCCTTCTTTGTCTTCACTCTTACTGTTCCCTCTTGGCTCTTGTACTTGTTGTATGTTACCCATCTTTCCTATTTTTCTTATAATTTCGAACATCTTGGACCATATTACATTGTCGAAAGGTTTTTGCAGGTAGACATATCCTTTGAATGTGTCTTGATTTTCTTCAATCTTGCTTCCATTATCAACCGCAACATCAGAATTACTTCTCTGGTGGCTTTACCGTTCCTAAAGCGGAACTGATCGTCCTCTAACACGTTCTCAATTTTCTTTTCCATTCTTCTGTAAATTATTCTTCTCAGCAACTTGGATGCATGAGCTGTTAAGCTGATTGTCCTATAATTCCCGCACTTGACGGCTCTTGCAACGTTCGGAATTGTGTGGCTGACGTACTTAGCGCTTCTAACTGTTGCCCTGCAGTTACCTAGAAACCGTAATTTCAGCTTGTAGGTCCATACGGCGCCCTTCAGCCAGCAGACCTCTCTCCCAACACCGCATCGGCCTCGTTGAATTTCTACAGTGGCAACATCACGCTCTCGACGACTGTCAGTACTGCTGAAATACATCGTTCGGGCTCCCGCTAAAATGCCCACATATGATCGATTGGGGGGAAGAGGCAACAAAGCGAGTATTCACGTTGGTGTGTAGAATGTATGCGTCTGGCGATATATCGTCCCACTTTCGGAAAAGTATCAACCACACAATTCCAAAGACTGCAAGAGCTGACAAGTGCGAGAGTTATCGCACGATCAGTTGAACAGCTCATGCCTCCATGAGTGTGTCTTGATTTTTCTTCAGTCTTGCTCGTATTATCAACCGCAACGTCGGAACTGCCTCTCTGGTGCCTTTACTTTCCTAAAGCCAAACTTATCATCTGACACATCCTCAATTTTCTTTTCATTCTTCTGCATATTATTCTTGTGTTCTAGGGGACTGATGACCTCAGATGTTAAGTCCCATAGTGCTCAGAGCCATTTGTTATACATGAATGTGCAAAATTAGGTGGACTAATAAGGTAAGGAATGAGGAGGTTCTGCGCAGAATTGGGGAGGAAAGGAATAGGTGGAAAACATTGAGAAAGAGATGGGACAGAATGACAGCAGAATAGGACATCAGGGAATGACTTCCATGGTACTAGCGGCTGTAGAGGGTAAAAAACTGTAGAGGAAGACGGAAATCCAGCAAATAACTGAAGAGGTAGGTTGCAAGTGCTACTCTGAGATGAAGAGGCTGACACAGGACAGGAATTCAGGGCAGGTTGCATCAAACCAGTCAGAAGACTGATGACTCAAAAAAAAAAAAAAAGTAAAGTGGCAGTAACATTCTGGTTTGTCTTTCATGTAACCTAGTCTCCAGCAACTGTGTCTTGTCAAACTGCGCTCTCTGCGCAGCTCGGGCGGCTTCTTCCTGTGGCTGCCGGACCTGATGACGCGCATGACGGACTTCCGGTCCATGTACCCGGACCACGAGGCCAGCGTGTGTGACGTCATCGCCATCTTGGCTGGCCAGCAGCAGGCGCCGTTCGCTGGACAGGCCATTCTGACCAGGTGAGTCCAGCCCAGTCTTCCATCAAGCGCTCTGCCAAACGAATTCTCAGGGTGCTGAAGATATCTGAGAGAATCTTGACTTGTTTTTAACCTTACTACACAAGTGTGCATGATATTCCACATCGAGTGGTAGATAAGAGCCTCTTCTAAGGTTTTGTATGCATTGCTTTATACACTACTGGCCATTAAAATTGCTACACCACGAAGATGACGTGCTACAGAGGCGAAATTTAACCGACAGGGAGAAGATGCTGTGATATGCAAAAGATTAGCTTCTCAGAGCATTCTCACAAGGTTGGGGCCGGTGGCGAGACCTACAACATGCTGACACATTTCCAACAGATTTCTCATACACAAACAGCAGTTGACCGGTGTTGCCTGGTGAAACGTTGTTGTGATGCCTCGTGTAATGAGCAGAAATGCGTACCATCATGTTTCCGACTTTGATAAAGGTCGAATTGTAGCCTATCGCGATTGCGGTTTATCGTATCGCGACACTGCTGCTCGCGTTGGTCGAGATCCAATGACTGTTAGCGGAATATGAAATCGGTGGGTTGGGGATGGTAATACGGAACGCCGTGCTGGATCCCAACGGCCTCGTATCACTAGCAGTCGAGATGACAGGCATCTTATCCGCACGGCTGTAACGGATCGTGCAGCCACGTCTCGATCCCTGAGTCAACAGATGGGGACGTTTGCAAGACAACAACCATCTGAAAGAACAGTTCGACGACGTTTGCAGCAGCACGGACTATCAGATCGGTTAGCCTTGACGATGCATCACAGACAGGAGCGCCTGCGATGGTGTACTCAACGACGACCCTGGGTGCACGAATGGCAAAAATCATTTTTCCTGATGAATCCAGGTTCTGTTTACAGCATCATGATGGTCGCATCCGTGTTTGGCAACATCGCGGTGAACGCACATTGGAAGCGTGTATTCGTCATCGCCATACTGGCGTATCACCCGGCGTGACGGTAGGGGGTGCCATTGGTTACACGTCTCGGTCACCTCCTGTTCGCAATGAAGGCACTTTGAACAGTGGACGTTACATTCCAGATGTGTTACGACCCGTGGCTCTACCTTTCATTCGATCCCTGCGAAACCCTACATTTCAGCAGGATAATGCACTACCGCATGTTGCAGGTCCTGTACGGGCCTCTCTGGATACAGAAAATATTCAACTGCTGCCATGGCCAGCACATTCTCCAGATCTTTCACCGATTGAAAACGTCTGGTCAATGGTGGCCGAGCAACTGGCTCGTCGCAATACGCCAGTCACTACTCTTGATGAACTGTGGTATCATGTTGAAGCTGCATGGGCAGCTGTACCTGTACACGCCATCCAAGCTCTGTCTGACTAAATGCCCAGGCGTATCAAGGCCGTTATTATGGCCAGAGGTGGTTGTTCTGGGTACTCATTTCGCAGGATTTATGCACCCAAACTGCGTGAAAATGTAATCACATGTTACTTCTAGTATAATATATTTGTCCAATAAATAATAAATTTGCATTTCTTCTTGGTGTAGCAATTTTAATGGCCAGTAGTGTACATAATGCTGCCATAATATTTTCGTATTAAACTATGCCAGTGATTAAATACGAGGGGTGTTCAGTAAGTAATGCACAATCACTGTATAATCTTCTTATAGATGAAAATTATTCTACCCTTGGTCATGTCTTCTTCTTCAGCTTCGCGTCTCTGCCATAGGCATTTTGCACACCCTATCAGTCACAGTTCTTACATTTTTGTAGTATCTCTTGTCTGTTTAATGTGCTGTTTTTTTATATTTCCTCATTTTGTCATGCTATTGCATCAAATTCATTCCACACACGTGGGTCCCTCTTGAGCTGCAGGTGTCTCGCTTGGCTGCGTACATGCTGCACCAGCACCTATCCTGTCAGAGTGGCTCATCTACTGTGTCTTGTGCCTCAGTGTCCTGAATACCTCCGTTGCCAACCCGTGGAGCGAGACCTTCAACTGGACCGAGACTGCCACGGGGGTCCTGCCGGACGCCTGGACGCAGGAGAATGCCTCACTGGAGCCTCCAGTTATGGAGATGGCTCCCCGTGTCTGTGCCGTGTCCATCAGCTCCACCAGCTTCCAAAACACTCTCATCATCGGCTGCGGCTCCGCCATCTCCTACGCCTCCGTCGTCCTCCTCCTCAGGGTCATCTCCAAGAAGACCATCATTGGTGAGTGCCGCCCCTGGACCCGCTTCTCCAGACACCGGTTCTGTCAGTAACATACAGAGTGTTCCTTGCAACCGAAGACGTTGACATATCGCGAAAACTACACATCTGTCCAAAAAATTCTGTAAGGTGGCCGTAATTTCGCATCTTACAAAAACTTATCCACATACTTTGCCGTGATCTACAAACACAATTAGGTATCATGTGATAGGTTGTACATCGTATATACAGGGTGTCCAGAAAAGGACCTTGATTTCAAAATTAAATATCTCGAAAACAAAGGTCGATAGAGGAATGCAGTAAACGGTATGTTTATTGTGAAAGCTGTAAGAAGTTTATACAGCAGTTTGAAATAATAGTTACAAAAGCTGCTAACAGATGGCGCTGTAATCGCCATACGTAATGCCTAGTATAAATAGTGATCCGAAGCCCAGAGCGATCAGTTCCACTATTGAAACGTGAAAGGAGGTTGGCGTACCGAAGGAAGAGATTAAAACCATGTACTCCATTGAACAACGCGTCTTTCTGGTGCTAGAGTACCACAGGTTAGAAGAGAGTCCTAAGGCAACAAGGCGAAGTTTTCAAGCACGATTTAATGTTCCAAAAGGACCCGATGCGAAAACCATTCGTACGCCGTAGTTTCTGGAATTATTCGGCGAAATCCAATGTCATCCGTCCGTAGAATTGCATCTGAGACTGGTTTTAAGCGTTCTAGCACGCAGAAAATACTGAGAAAGAGCCTACACATGTTTCCATTCAAAATTCAACCGCACCAGGCCATACCCGTACGAGCTGTGCAACAAAGGGTTGCCTTTGCTAATCAGATGCGCACAATGATTGATAGTGAAGGATTTGATGTTGGCTGCATCTGGTTTACAGACGAAGCACACTTCCACCTGAATGGATAAGCAGAACTGGCGATTTTGGGGTTCCGAAAAGCCATATTGGTGTGAAGCGAAACCCCTGTATTCTCCTAAAGTTACTGTGTGGGCTGCAGTATGCAGCAGAGGCATTATTGGCCCTTTTTTATTCGAGAAACGGTCACTGGTGCACGTTACGTTGCAATTTTGGAACAATTTGTCGCCACACAGCAAGCGTTAGAGGATCGACCAGGTACTGAATGGTTTATGCAAGATGGAGACCGACCACATCGGACCGAACAAGTGTTTCGCTTTCTTGAGGAATACTTCGGGAATCGAGTCATTGCTTTGGAATATCCCAAATTTACTGGTGGAGGCATGGATTGGCCTCCATATTCGCCGGATTTGACTCCCTGTGACTTTTTTTGTGGGGCACAGATAAAGACATTGTCTACCCGAAGCATCCTGCCACGCTGGACGAGCTTGAATCGGCGATCTCTATGGCATGTGAATCCATTTCGGTTGAGACACTACGAAATATGATGGCGAATTTCATTCTTCGTTTGCGCCACCTCTGTAGTGCCAATGATGAACATTTTGAAAACATTGTGATGTGATTGTTTGCAAAGATTGTTTTCATACGATTATTTCACTTATGTTTGCTGATATGAGCTGTACAGCGTACAGCGCCACCTGTTAGCAGCTTTTGTAACTATTATTTCAAACTGCTGTATAAACTTCTTACAGCTTTCACAATAAACATACCGTTTACTGCATTCCTCTATCGACCTTTGTTTTCGAGATATTTAATTTTGAAATCAGGGAGCCCTTTTATGGACACCCTGTATGAATATATAAAGGAGACTGACATTGCCACGTACGTCTTGTAACGCTTATTGCATGAAAGGTGACGGAGTGTTTTTATTATTAAAAACGGCGTAATGAATGATTGCCAATACTAGTAGAGGATGGAACGCCGGTTGAGATGAAACGGCAGTCAGAACTCAAGCTCTGGGTGGAAGGTCCGCACAGGTGTTGGTCCTGTTTAATCACAGGAAGTAGCTACACAGACGTCATGGTAGCTGAGCTCTGGAGCACAATAGGGTGACGGCCGGCCGCTATTGTAGTAGGAGCCGGAAGGATAATCGGAAAACACTTCCGAACACTGAAAATCTTGGACGCAGGTGAGAGGAACGAAGAAACGGCACCTCGGAAACCACGCAGGCTGGGTTATTTCCAAGGATTTTTACTCAGAAGCATTGTACGAGTATAGGTTTTTCCTCGCAAACTTTCCGCGCTGGACGACAAAAGACTAAAATCTGGTTGGTTGGCGTTTGGAAGAATCTGTAGAGAGGGAGAATATTCCGTGGTTTCGGGAATATGATTCGTTTTCGGAATTACCATGGTGGGGAGCCGAGCCTTGCTGGGGAGAAGAGGTATTCTGTTTTGAGCGCCGGTGTGTGACGGTCGCTCGATATCAGCTTTGTTGGTACAGACGGACTTGCTGTCTTTGCTCTCAGGAGAATTTATAGTTAGAACAGTTAGGAACTGTACTGCTGCGAACCTATACGATTCTGGACTTCACCTCCGGGTTGGAAGTCGTCGTTGAGTACGCAGCGTTCAGTAATTGAGAGCACTTCCTCTGCCTATACTTACGTTGAGACGTTAACTGAACTCCACCCTTGTGGTTGGGAGTTCTCGTTTGTCGTCTGTGGAACACAGAGCGGAAAAGACAGTATTAGAGTATATTAGTCAGAGGACCGCCTTCTGCCGTCCTAGTGTTTGAGTTTATTTGTGGCTGGAGTTCGTCCATCATGGCAGAGGAGTACGAGAACCATCACTTCGACGCACCGGACGCAGTACATACGGTGATATCGCAAATTGCTTCGGCTTGTTAGGGCTATGGTTCATAATGGCTCTGAGCACTATGGGACTTAACATCTGTGGTCATCAGTCCCCCCAGAACGTAGAACTACTTAAGCCTAACTAACCTAAGGACATCACACACATCCATATTGGGGCTATATAAGCTAAACAGCTGTTATCACATTAGTTTATTTCCACTGAGGTTCCATACCACCGTAGATCATCTTTAAAAGTAGTGTCTTCTAGTGTATGGTACGTAGATAAAGTCAGTCATTTCGCGTTATATTAGACCGCGCAGTGATAATATGGGGCATAGTTGGGCAATTGATTAGTAATTTTACTTAGGAAATATAAACTGTGTAATATAAAGGTTTTTTTTAATCTACAGTAAACACCGGGTGATCACAAAGTCAGTATAAATTTGAAAACTTAATAAACCACGGAATAATGTAGACAGAGAGGTAAAAATTGACACACATGCTTGGAATGACATGGGGCTTTATTAGAACCACCCCACATTGCTAGACGCGTGAAAGATCTCTTGCGCGCGTTGTTTGGTGATGATCGTATGCTCAGCCGCCACTTTCGTCATGCTTGGCCTCCCAGGTCCCCAGACCTCAGTCCGTGCGATTATTGGCTTTGGGGTTACCTGAAGTCGCAAGTGTATCGTGATCGACCGACATCTCTAGGGATGCTGAAAGACATCCGACGCCAATGCCTCACCATAACTCCGGACATGCTTTACAGTGCTGTTCACAACATTATTCCTAGACTACAGCTATTGTTGAGGAATGATGGTAGACATATTGA
Source organism: Schistocerca piceifrons (assembly GCF_021461385.2). NCBI lineage: Eukaryota > Metazoa > Arthropoda > Insecta > Orthoptera > Acrididae > Schistocerca > Schistocerca piceifrons. The sequence continues at coordinate 47,543,485 of NC_060147.1, read as the reverse complement.
GCATTTCCTGTAAGGAACATCATCTTTGATTTGTCTTACTTCGTTATGCTAATTATTGCTATTCTGATCAGATGAAGCGCCATCTGTAGGATATTTTTTTTTACTTTTGTATTTTTTTGGTTCTAATAAAACCCCACGTCGTTCCAAGCATGTGTGTCAATTTGCACCTCTCTATCTACATTATTCCGTGATTTATTCAGTTTTCAAATTTATACAGACTTTCTGATGACCTGGTATATAAGCAGGAACAACGTTTATCATTTGGTAGGATTTGTTGCCTTCATCATTCATTTATGTTTAGACTGCAATTTATAGAATTAAGAAATCCTAAGATCTGTTTCAAGGGGTAGTCAGACAGGGCTAAATCTTCATTTTAGTGTTTATTATTCTACGTTGCGCACATTCATTTTACACCCGCCTGGAGTAGCATCTTGGAATTCCAATTTGTTTCTGTCGGAGAGAACCATCTAACGACACGACACGCACCGCATCCCGGCGTGTATGGTGTTGGGGCGGTGGGCAATTTTGAAATTTTCAATGGGAACCCCAGTTTTTCATCGCAGATTAAGATTCTATGGCAAAATCCACATACGTTGTGTCTGAAGCATTTTGTTCGTTTCGCTACGGATGGTGCTGTAATCGGAGGAATAGGAAGGGGTACACAATCGTAATTTGCGACGTGCTAGTCAACGGCCCTTAACTATCCAATGGCACATGGGACCCCACCTCCATGATGCTAACTGGAAACCGCATGCGCAACGTTGTATTCCTCCATCATATCGAAGAGGGGACTGTGTGACGCCCCACTGTGGCCATGTAGCAAGCTACGATGTTCCATAACAGGCGGTACACTGCAACTGGAGCTCACGTATCGTGCAGACGTAGAACAGTCGGCCGCTCCAAATATCACAGTACTTGCGCAGTGTTTACTGTTGCAAAAAATGGTTCAAATGGCTCTGAGCACTATGAGACTTAACATCTGAGGTCATCAGTCCCCTAGAACTTAGAACTACTTAAACCTTACTAACCTAAGGACCTCACACACATCCATACCCGAGGCAGGATTCGAACCTGCGACCGTAGCGGTCGCGCTGTTCCAGCCTAGAACCGCTCGGCCACAGCGGCCGGCTTACTGCCTGCACACCTACCGGTCATTTGGTGAACAGAAGTGCAAGCAACCGCAGGAGGAAAAACTGAAACGATCCTGATTTATACAGAATGCAGGAGAAATGATGAGGTCGATTCTGACTTGTATGGCGGCCGGGGTGGCCGAGCGGTTCTAGGAGCTACAGTCTGGTACCGCGCGACCGCTACGATCGCAGGTTCGAATCTTGCCTCGGGCATGGATGTGTGTGATGTCCTTATGTTAGTTAGGTTTAAGTAGTTCTAAGTTCTAGGGGACTGATAACCTCAGAAGTTAAGTCCCACAGTGCTCAGAGTCATTCTTTTTTTGCCTTGTATGGCGGGCGAGCGTTTTCCAGAGAAAGCGCGCCACCGTTCGTTCTCTTACAAGGTTGTGAACGCCCTTATGCCTGATGCTAGCGAGCAGACCGGCTAAAGGAAAAGAAGCACACATGTTACAGGAGAAATTAATGAAATTCTACTGGCGGCAGTGCACCAGAAACGAAGAATAAGCGCCTGGCTATTACACCTCCGATACATCCGTCAGTTGCCACGCGGGATAGCCGCGCGGTCTTGGGCGCCTTGCCACGGTTTGCTCGGCTCCCCTCGTCGGAGGTTCGAGCCCTCCCTCTGGCTTGGATATCTGAGTTTTGTCCTTAGCGTAGGTTAAATTTAGATAAGTAGTGTGTAGCCTAGGGTCCGATTACATCAGCAGTTGGGCCTCATAGGAACATCCCACAAATTTCCAAATGTCCGTCAGTAGTGTTGTCTCAATACTGCCTCGTCATAATTTTCATCCATACCATGTGTCACTGCATCAAGAACATCATGGCGCCGATTTCCATAAGCGTATAGAGGTTTATGAATGGGCAAGTCAACAAATGCAAACGACCCCCACGTTGAATCTTCCTGGCAGATTGAAACTGTGTGCCGGATCGAGACTCGAAATCGGGACCTCTGCCTTCCGCCAGCACATGCTCTGCCACGCACTTACCAGCGAAAGTCAAAAGTCCCGACTTCGACTCTCGGTCCCGCACACAGTTTTAATCGGCCAGAAAGTTTCATATCAGTGCACACTCCGCTGCACAGTGAAAATCTCATTTCGACCCCCCCCCCCTCCTTCATTAACGAGGGACCATTTTCTAGTGAGTCTGCATTCACAAACCATGGTAGCGTTAACCAGCGTAACATGCATTACTGGAGTGTAGATAATCCTCAATCGTTACAGCAAGTTGGTCGGTAAACTTATGGTGTACCATCATGGGGAGCAAACTCATTGGTCCATATTTTATCGACAGCGCGTTGAATAAACCAAATATCGAACGTTTTTGGAACAGGAACAACCGCAGGATGCTGTCCTGAACGTTTGACAATGTAAGTGGTTTCAGCATGACAGTTTCCCAGCGCATTATGCAGCAGAAGCACGGGAGGTATTAGACTGTGCTTACAGTGACCGGTGGATCGGCTGAGATGGCCATATTAATTGACCCGCTACGTCATCGGATTTCACGTCGCCGGGTTTATTTCGGTGGGGATATTTATACATTACTGGCCATTAAAATTCCTACACCATGAAGATGACGTGCTACAGACGCGAAATTTAACCGGCAGGAAGAATATGCTGTGATATGCAAATGAATAGCTTTTCAGGGCATTCACACAAGGTTCGCGCCGGTGGCGACACCTACAACGTGCTGACATGAGGAAAGTTTCCAACCGATTTCTCATACACAAACAGCAGTTGACCGGCGTTGCTTCGTGAAACGTTGTTGTGATGCCTCGTGTAAGGAGGACAAATGCGTACCATCACGTTTCCGACTTTGACAAAGATCGGATTGTATCCTATCGCGATTGCGGTTTATCGTTTCGCGACATTGCTGCTCGCGTTGGTCCAGATCCAGTGACTATTAGCAGAATATGGAATCGGTGGGTTCGGGAGGGTAATACAGAACGCCGTGCTGGATCCCAACAGCCTCGTATCACTGCACGAACAGTTGGACGACGTTTGCAGGAGCATGGACTATCAGCTCGGAGACCATGGCTGCGGCTACCCTTGACGCTGCATCACAGGCACGAGCGCCTGCGATGGTGTACTCAATGACGAACCTGGGTGCACGAATGGCAAAACGTCATTTTTTCGGATGAATCCAGGTTCTGTTTACAGCATCATGATGGTCGCATCCATGTTTCGCGACATCTTGGTGAAAGCACATTGGAAGCATGTACTCGTCACCACCATACTGGCGTATCACCCGGCGTGATGGTGTGGGGTGCCATTGGTTACACGTCTCGGTCATCTCTTGTTCGCATTGATGGCACTTGGACGTTACATTTCAGGTGTGTTACGACCCGTGGCTCTACCCTTCATTCGATACCTGCGAAACCCTACATTTCAGCAGGATAATGCACGACCGCATCTTGCAACTCTCGTACGGGCCTTTCTGGAAACAGAAAATGTTCGACTGCTGCTCTGGCCAGCACATTCTCCATATCTCTCACCAACTGAAAACGTCTGGTCAATGGTGGCCGACCAACTGGCTCGTCACAATACGTCACCCACTACTCTCGATGAACTGTGGTATCGCGTTGAAGCTGCATGGGCAGGTGTACCTGTACACGCCATCCAAGCTCTGTTTGACTCAATGCCCAGCCGTATCAAGGCCGTTATTACGGCCAGAGGTGGTTGTTCGGGGTACTGATTTCTCAGGATCTATGCACCCAAGTTACGTGAAAATGTAATCACATGTCAGTTCTAGTACAATATATTTGTCGAATGAATACCAGTTTATCATCTGCATTTGTTCTTTGTGTAGCAATTTTAATGGCCGGTATTGTTATTCTATAGCAAAATGTACATACGTTTTATCTGGAGTAGTTTCTTGGTTTCTCCACAGATGTTGCAGTAATGGAAATGGGTACACAATCTTAATTTACGATGCGCTACTCAATGGCTCTTGGATATCCAATGCGTCCCCCCCCCTCCCCCCTCCATGTTGCGCGGGTAGAACAGGCCAGTATTACATTACTTCTAATTGTAAATCCCATTCACAACGTTGTATCTCTCCGACATATCGACCAGGGGACTACTCGACGCGCCATTGTGACCGTGGCTTGTGGCGATTAAAATTCCTACACCACGAAGATGACGTGCTACAGACACGAAATTTAACCGGCTGGAATAAGATGCTGTGATATGCAAATGATTAGCTTTTCAGAGCATTCACACAAGATTGGCGTCGGTGGAGACACCTACAACGTGCTGACATCAGGAAAGTTTCCAACCGATTTCTAATACACAAACAGCAGTTGATCGGCGTTGCCTCGTGAAACGTTGTTGTGATGCCTCCTGTAAGGAGGATAAATGCTTACCATCACGTTTCAGACATTGATAAAGGTCGGATTGTAGCCTGTCGCGATTGCGATTTATCGTATCGCGACATTACTGCTCGGGTTGGTCGAGATTCAGTGACTGTTAGCGGAATATGAAATCGGTGGGTTCAGGAGGGTAATACGGAACGCCGTGCTGGATCCAACGGCCTCGTATCATTAGCAGTCGAGATGACAGGCATGTTATCCGCATAGCTGTAACGGATCGTGCAGCCACGTCTCAATCCCTGAGTCAACAGATGGGGACGTTTGCAAGACAACAACCATCTGCACGAATAGTTAGACGACGTTTGCAGCAGCGTGGACTATCAGCTCGGAGATCGTGGCTGCGGTTACCCTTGACAGTGCATCACAGACAGGTGCGCCTGCGAAGGTGTACTCCACGACGAACTTGGGTGCACGAATGACAAAACGTCATTTTCTCGGATGAATCCAGGTTCTGTTTAAAGCATCATGATGGTCGCATCCGTGTTTGGCAACATAGCGGTGAACGCACATTGGAAGCGTGTATTCGTCATCGCCATACTGGCGTATCAACCGCCGTGATGGTATGGGGAGCCATTGCTTACACATATCGGTCACCTCATGTTCGCATTGACGGCACTTTGAACAGTGGACGTTACATTTCAGATGTGTTACGACCCGTGGCTCTACTCTTCATTCGATTCCTGCGAGACCCTACATTTCAGCAGGATACTTCACGACCACATGTTGCAGGTCCTGTACGGGCCTTTCTGGATGCACAAAATGTTCGACTGCTGCCCTGGCCAGCACATTCTCCAGATCTCTCACTAATTGAATACGTCTGGTCAATAGTGGCCGAGCAACTGGCTCGTCACAATACGCCAGTCACTACTCTTGATGAACTGTGGTATCTTGTTGAAGCTGCATGGGCAGCTGTACCTGTACACGCCATCCGAGCTCTGTTTGACTCAATGCCCAGGCTTATCAAGGCCGTTATTACGGCCAGAGGTGGTTGTTGTGGGTACTGTTATCTGGATCTATGCACCCAAATTGCGTGAAAATGTAATCACATGTCAGTTCTAGTATAATATATTTGTCCAATGTATACCCCTTTATCATCTGCATTTCTTCTTGGTGTAGCAATTTTAAGGGCCGGTAGTGTATAAAAGACTCGCGTCATTTTATTGAAAAACTTGAAGGTCGAATTCTGGCTCCAGAAGATATTCTTGTAAGTTTGGACATAGTGTCCTTATGATTTTTATAACGGATATTTTTCCAGGAGATTTGACTGCTCTTTCTCGACATTGCCTTACTTCGAGTGAGTTCCAGTGGAACGATGAATTTTATGAGCAACTGGATGATGTAACAATGGGTAACCCATTAAGTCCTGCAATCGCTAATTTTTGTATAGAGAAATTCGAGCAATCGGCTCTGGACAAAGCAAATAAGAAACAATCTCACTGATACCGGGTTGCAGATGACACATTTGTGGTTTGATCCCACGGTAGACAGGCTTTGGATGAATTCTTTGATCATCTAAACAAAATTAATCAAAAAATCCAGTTCACCATGGAAGTGGAGAAAGATAAGGGAATATCTTTCTTGGATGTTTTAGTTAGGAGACAGTCCGAAGTGTAGAACATAAAGTTTTTCGGAAAGTAACGAATACGGACACATATTTGCTTAAAGAATGCAACCACCACCCAAAACAGAAGTGTCATTAAAAGTCTTGTTGATAGAGATGAACGGATATGCACATTGGAACACCTGGACGCAGAAATAAAATATCTGAAGCAGGCTTTCGAGAAAAATGACTACTCAGAGAAAGAAGTATAAAGGATTTTCGACCAAGGAACAGAAGACCGAAAGACAAGGATGAACTACAGCGACGAAAATATACAGTTTCTCTCCCTTTTTTTAAAAAAGTAACGGATCGGATCGGTAAGATTTTACAGAAACATGACATCAGACCGGTCTTTAGACTCTGTGAAGAGTAGACGCCCTCTTCTGTCTACATGGGGTGTATACAAAATTCCGTGTACGTGTGGTGAAGTTTATATTGGAACTACCAAAAGGAGTGTAAATACAAAGCAAAAGATCATAAAAGTCTTTGCCGACCATCAAAAATAGAGAAATCAGCTGTAGCAGAAGAATGCTCTTCAGTCAGGAAACCACGAATTGAAGTTTTCTACAACGTCAAATTATTATTCACGATTATGTAGAGAAGCCACTGAAATTTATAAGCATCAGGATAATTTTAATAGGAAAGGGAAGGCAATAAACTTAGCGACGTATGGACAGTAGCTCTGCAGAATCGCTAGACAGTTTTATCTTTGATAAGACGACAATCGATAGTTAACTTTTATCTCTGACAAAGATTATCTTTGGTCGTCACGTGTTACTTGGACCATGCCCCCTTTCCTACAGAACTTATGTTGCTCTTGGACGTCCGACCGGTCACCTGTCAAGACTCAGCGGAGAAGCGCTTCTGATGATGTCCAGCGCAGTCCTGGACGAAACGTCAGGAACAGAATAGTTTCTTGGACCACGACCTTACATCCCGAAAAGTTTAACAGCAGCTATATCATCTAATCATGAAAGACTTCAATCTATGACCAAAACCTCACTTCCTTCTCCAACGGTCCAAAGAGATCACACACGCTTGGTACGAGACCTGGGCTGTGTGGAGAGTGTTTCAATACATCCTATCGGAAGCGAAAGAACCAAACCATGTGTAGTAGAGATCGTGTGCTGTCGGACATTGTCTTGCAAAAGCACGATACCGTTCGAAACAATAACAGTCGCTTCCTCCCAATAGTCTGCTGCAACCGTCCCAGTTTGGCACAATATCTGGCAGCATTTACGATCTCTCTTTGGCTCAAAATATCAACTGGCTGTACATCCACTGTGTCCCAACAGATGGTGACTATAACTGTCATTGCGGGTCGTGGCGTTTTGAAATTCTCGTAGGAGGAATATGATAGGTGTCTGTATGACATTCACGCTTTTTTGCATCCCGAATATCACATGATACCACAATATTTCCCCTCTCTGATTATACTGTGCAGAAATACAGGACTTTCCAACCAGCTGGAGAGTGAGTCTCATTTGCCTGCCTGTGCAGTCATCTCAGAGTCGCCATGGTGCCCAGCGGGAACACTTCTTCTGTTATTCCAGTATGTTGTGCGCGATATCGACTACAATGCTGAGGGCAAAGTTGAGTTGATGTGGACCCCACATTACATATCACGACAGTCTTCTTGGATCAACTTTTGGACAAGTCAGACATTGTCAGATCAGGCAGACTTGCTTGGTCACTCTAACGTTTTCTCATTTCTTTGAGCAGTTCCTGTAGCAAACCACACCTACCTTTACACACACCCCATAAACTTCCAATAGTTGTTGATAAATTGCATTAATACGGTACTACACTTTTCACTTCAGTGGCGGCCATGTATCTGCCAGTCCCCCACCTTGAAAGTGTATTCTGAAGCATAACAGCACATCTATCAGAACAGTTCTAAGGATTTAATGATTTCTTATAATAAGACATGGAATGTAATTCACATGTGATACTCACACAGCAGCAAGGGCTCTTCTTACTTTACTTGTTGAACTATCCTCAGACATGAAATTTGGTGTCGAAGCAATATTTGCATTTGCCTGACATGATTTCAGGAAAGCATACACACTGCAGTCCGAGGGCCAAAGCAACCCTATTTGTAATGGCGCCTTATTGCAGGGATGTGATTGGTGTCGTCCTGTGTGTGTACTGCGGCCATCATCTATGTCCAGCTTGACAACCGTGAGCTTCCTAAGCTTAGAACAGTATTGTATTTAAGTGGTATGCCTGGTATTGTCCTTGGTGTACTGCGGCCACCATCTAGGTCGAGCAGGAAAACCCTGGGCTTACCATATTTAGAATGGAATTGCGTTTAACAGGTATGCCTGGTATTGTCTTGGGTGTGTAGTGTGACCACCATCCAGGTCTGGCTGAAAAACACTGAGCTGACCACACTTAGAACAGTATCGTGTTTAAGTGGTATGCCTAGTATTATCCAGGGTGTGTACTGTGGCCACCATCTAGGTCCAACAGGACAACCCTGAGCTGACCATAGAACTGTATCATGTTTAAGTGTTACGCCTGGTATTGTCCTGAGTGTGTAGTATGTCCAGCTACACAACCCTGAGCTGACCATATTTGGAATGGTATCATGTTTACGTGGTATACCTGGGTTTTTTTCCTGGGTGTGTAGTGTTGCCACCATTTAGGTCCAGCTGGATAACCTTGAGCTGACCATATTTAGAACAGAATCGGTTTTAAGTGGTATGTCTGGCATTGTCCTGTGTGTGTAGTGTGGCCACCATCTAGGTCCAGCCAGACAACACTGAGCTGACCATATTTGGAATGGTATCGTGTTTAAGCGGTATGGCTGATATTTTCCTGGGTGTGTAGTGTGTCCACTATGTAGGTCCAGCAGGACAACCCTGAGCTGACCAATTTACAATGGTATTGTGTTTAAGTGGTATGCCTGGTATTGTCCTTGGTATAGTGTGGCCACCACCTAGGTCCAGCTGGACAACCCTGAACTGACCATATTTAGAACTGTATCGCGTTTCAGTGGTATGCATGGTATTGTCCTGGGAGTGTAGTATGTCCAGCTGGACAACCCTGAGCTGATCATATTTGGAATAGTATCATGATTAAGTGTTATGCTTGGTATTATCCTGGGTGCATTGTGTGGCCACCATTTATGTCCAGCTGGATATCCTTGAGCTAACCATATTTACAGTGCTATCATTTTTAAGTGGTATGCCTGGCATTGTCCTGGGTGTGTAGTGTGGTTGTCACCTAGGTCCAGCTGGACTACCTGAGCTGACCGTATTCAGAATGGTATCATGTTTAAGTGGTGTTTCTGGCATTGTCCTGTGTGTATAGTTTTGCCACCATCTACGTCCACCTAGACAACACTGAGCTGACCATATTTAGAATTTTATTGCTGTTAAGTATTATGCCTGGTATTGCCCCAGGTGTGCAGTGTAGACACTATCTGGGTCCAGCAGGACAACCCTGAGCTGACCAGTTTACAATGGTATTGTGTGTAAGTGGTATGCCTGGTATTGTCCTTGGTGTAGTGTGGCCACCATCTAGGTCCAGCAGGAAAATCCTGAGCTGACTATATTTAGAAGGGTATTGTGTTTAACTGATATGCCTGGTATTGTCCTGGGTGTGTAGTTTGTCCAGCTGGACAACCCTGAGCTGACCAAATTTGGAATAGTATCATATTTAAGTGGTATGCCTGGTATTATTCTGGGTGCGTTGTGTGGTCACCATTTAGGACCAGCTGGATAACCTTGAGCTGACCATATTTAGAGTGGTATCATTTTTAAGTGGTATTTCTGGCATTGTCCTGTGTGTATAGTGCCACCACCATCTAGGTTCATCTGGAGAACCCTGAGCTGACCATATTTAGAACTGTATCATGTTTAAGTGGTATGCCTGGCATTCTCCTGGGTGTGTAGTGTGGCCATCATCCAGGTCCAGCTGGACAACCCTCAACTGACCATATTTACAATAGTACTGTGGTGAAGTAGTATGCCTGGTATTGCCCTAGATGTGTAGTGTGGCTATCATCTAGGTCCAGCTGGACAACTCCAAGCTGACCCTATCTGGAATGGTGTCGTGTTTCAGCGGTGTGCCTGGTGGTGTCCGGAGCATGCGGCGTGGCCACAATGTGGGCCCAGACGGAGCTGGAGGTGCTGATGCTGCCCATGGTGTTCGTCGTACTCTCCGGGATGTGCATCTCCGTCGTCAATAGCGTCGTCATCGACACCTTCCCCACCTACCTCAGGTGCTACAACGAAAATTTGCAATGAGTGAAACAACTTTTTTTTATCATCATCCTTCTGATTGGTCTGAGGCAGCCTGCCATTAATTCCTCTCTTGTGACAAACTCTGAGATGAACACTTGTAACCTAGGTCCTCAATTATGCGCTGGGTGTATTCCAATCTCTTGTTTTCCTCAACGGTTTTTAGTCTCTACAACTCCCTCTGGTACCATAACAGCTGTTCTGTGATATCTTAAGAGATCTCCTACCATTCTGTCCCTTTTTCCTGTCAGTGTATCCCATATACAGGGTGTTTATAAATGAATATCGGGGTTTTAACGCTTTATGGTATTTATTATATTTAACTTACAGCTATAAATGACATGTCAAATGAAAGAGCAACTCACAGTTTTACCAAGAACCTTATAAATGTTCAATGTGACCACCATTTGTCACACGGCACACATCAAGTCTAGAACCAGTTAAGTTTCGGAGAGTTAAGTCAGAGAACACTTGCTGCATGGAGATCGATGAGTCGTTAAAGAGAATGTCTCCAACTTAGAGTAGAGTACAGAAGTCGAGCTGGACTTAGATTTCCCACCATCACTGCTGGTCTTCCACAATCACACCATTTAAGAGTAGTATGCATGAGACAGCGATTCAGACACTGAGTAGAGGACAGCTAAGGCTATTTGATTTACGTCAGGATTTAATTATGTATTTTTAATGTTCGCAGCTGGATAGGTGCTACCATCATGCACTTAGGCGATTCTGTTAGTGCCGAGATGTCCCAACCTGATACTAGCTCTAATAATGTACACCACCAGCCACACTCACTTGACATATATGCTTACATGAACACTTTCCTATCTTCAGTATCACACACAGGCATGTCGGTCTCCACCTACAACTTCATGTAAATCGTGTCTGTAGTGTGAGAACTGCTTTAGCTGTTTACGGGAGCCAGCCGGGGTGGCCGAACGGTTCTAGGCGCTTCAGTCTGGAACCGCCCGACCGCTACGGTCGCAGGTTAGAATCCTACCTCGGGCATGGATGTGCGTGATGTCGTTAGGTTAGTTAGGTTTAAGTAGTTCTAAGTTCTAGGGGACTGATGACCTTAGAAGTTCAGTCCCATAGTGCTCAGAGCCTTTTTTTTGTTTACGGGGGGAACGATGTCAGACCGAGTTGGAGCAGGAGAGGCACCACAGGACATTTTAATTTCCATTGCCTATAATTTTACAAAAAGTTCATAAAACTTTGTCAGCATGACCAGGAAGGGTTCAGGATTCACACTCATAACAGTGGAAGTTCAAAAACATAACTCAAAATAACTTTTTTACATGTGAAATTTCATCATTTTTTCCACTAACTATTGGCTGCATTTGTTGCTATAGGTATACTTTCTTTCATAAGTAGGAGAGATTCTTCACTGAATTTTGCACAGCATACAGACCGTACTTACAGTTGTATGAAATTCTAGAATTTATTTAATTTATGAAAAAATGAATGAGTTGTTGCATTTTAAGCTTCATGTTTAGAAAGAAACTGAAATTTTATATTGAATTATATAAAATTTTTACCACAGTTCTTATCAGATTTGGAAAATTCTAGAATTTCATATACTGTAATTATGGTTTGTATGCTACACAAAACTCATCGAAGAATCTCTCTTACTTAAGAAAAGTGTGTGTATAGAAACAAATGCAGCCAATAGTAAGTGATAAAATGATGAAATTTCACATGTAAAAAAATTATTTTGTTATGTTTTTGAACTTCCACTGCTATGAGTGTGGATCCTGAATCCTTCCTGGTCATGCTGACAAGTTTTATGTCCTCCGATTGTAATCCTTGAACTGAGTATTCACTACTACCATATGATATTTACTATAGTTAGTCTTTCCCCTCTGTCTTTTCCAATGCCACGCCCATATTTTCCTGTAACCTTTCTTCTATGCATCCACCTACAACCACGTTCCAATCCCCGATGACTGTCGATTATCGTCTCTCAGATACCCATTCAACATTCTCAGGTGCTTTCTCTGCCTCTTCATCTTCTCCTGTCCCATGCGCACTGCCGATGGTACTGTTACCGACGACTGTGCCGCTAAAGCGGAGTTATTGAACGCAGTTTTTCGAAATTCCTTCACCAGGGAAGACGAATGGAATATTCCAGAATTTGAAACACGAACAGCTGCTAGCATGAGTTTCTTAGAAGTAGATACCTTAGGGGTTGCGAAGCAACTCAAATCGCTTGATACGGGCAAGTCTTCAGGTCCAGATTGTATACCGATTAGGTTCCTTTCAGATTACGCTGATACAATAGCTCCCTACTTAGCCATCATATACAACCGCTCGCTCACCGATAGATCTGTACCTACAGATTGGAAAATTGCGCAGGTCGCAGCAGTGTTTAAGAAGGGTGGTTGGAGTAATCCATCGAACTACAGACCTATATCATTGACGTCGGTTTGCAGTAGGGTTTTGGAGCATATACTGTATTCAAACATTATGAATCACCTCGAAGGGAACGATCTATTGATACGTAATCAGCATGGTTTCAGAAAACATCGTTCTTGTGCAACGCAACTAGCTCTTTACTCGCACGAAGTAATGGCCGCTATCGACAGGGGATCTCAAGTTGATTCCGTATTTCTAGATTTCCAGAAAGCTTTTGACGACGTTCCTCACAAGCGACTTCTAATCAAGCTGCAGGCCTGTGGGGTATCGTCTCAGTTGTGCGACTGGATTCGTGATATCCTGTCAGGAAGATCGCAGGTCGTAGTAATAGACGGCAAATCATCGAGTAAAACTGAAGTGATATCAGCTGTTCCCCAGGGCAGCGTCCTGGGACCTCTGCTGCTCCTGATCTATATAAGTAACTTGGGTGACAATCTGAGCAGTTCTCTTAGGTTGTTCGCAGATGATGCTGTAATTTACCGTCTAGTAAGGTCATCCGAAGACCAGTATCAGATGCAAAGCGATTTAGAAGAGATTGCTGTATGGTGTGGCAGGTGGCAGTTGACGCTAAATAACGAAAAGTGTGAGGTGATCCACACGAGTTCCAAAGGAAATCCGTTGTAATTCGATTACTCGATAAATAGTACAATTCTCAAGGCTGTCAATTCAACTAAGTACCTGGGTGTTAAAATTACGAACAACTTCAGTTGGAAAGACCACATAGATAATATTGTGGGGAAGGCGAGCCAAAGGTTGCGTTTCATTGACAGGACACTTAGAAGATGCAACAAGTCCACTAAAGAGACAGCTTACACCACACTCGTTCGTCCTCTGTTAGAATATTGCTGCGCGGTGTGGGATCCTTACCAGGTGGGATTGACGGAGGACATCGAAAGGGTGCAAAAACGGCAGCTCGTTTTGTATTATCACGTAATAGGGGAGAGAGTGTGGCAGATATGATACGCGAATTGAGATGGAAGTCATTGAAGCAAAGGCGTTTTTCGTCGCGGCGAGATCTATTTACGAAATTTCAAACTTTCTCTTCCGAATGCGAAAATGTTTTGTTGGACCCAACCTAAATAGGTAGGAATGATCATCAAAATAAAATAAGAGAAATCAGAGCTCGAACAGAAAGGTTTAGGTATTCGTTTTTCCCACGCGCTGTTCGGGAGTGGAATGGTAGAGAGATAGTTGATTGTGGTTCGATAAACCCTCTGCCAAGCACTTAAATGTGAATTGCAGTGTAGTCATGTAGATTTAGATGTAGATGTAGATGATATTTACTACAGACCTCAGTTAGTCTTTCCCCTTTTTCTTTTCCAATTCCACGCCCATATTTTCCTGTAACCTTTTTCTATTCCAATCCTCGATGACTGTTGGACTTTCATCTCTCTTTCATACTCAATTACCCATTGAACTTCCTCAGATGCTTCCTCTGCCTCTTCATCTTCTCCTGTCCCATGACTGATAAGAAGCTTGCTGGCACTGTGTGTACACTTGTGGACAGCTGGCGACCCCTATGCTCAGGGTGGCCTCGGTGCTTCCAGGGCGATGGCGGTGTGCCTGTGCCTGTGCTGTGGCCGGCTGGGCACCTTCGTGACGTCGCTGATGCTGGGAGCGCTCATCGAGTCCAGCTGCGTGCTCGCCGTCTCCATCCTGGGCGGCTTCGTCTTCGGTGAGTGGCCGAACTGCAGCTGGCGCCACTGAGGCACGCCAGACCTACTCGCTTGAATCGAACACGGAATACCTCGCACAATCTTTTGGCCTCGGGAAAACCCCACCCATAGTGATGGGGCAACCGACTGTTTTTAACAATCGATTGGTCAGTCGATAGTTTTTCATCCAGTCGTTTTTTTTTCAGTCGAACAAAAGAACCGAACGAAATTAGTCGCTACAGTCACATTGAACTGTGAATTTACTTTCAAAATCTTTTCTTAAAGAATATTCGGAGCACGAGTTAAAGCCAAATGCGGGCCGGATAGCAGTAAGTTACGCATACCAGCAGCTGTGAAGGCAAATAGAGGCCACAGGGGCGTACAACTGCCGGAGAGGTCTCACACAGCAGTTTCCATGGCGCAAGTCACAGCCAGAAGAGGGCCACTGGCCAACCTAAGTGTTAACCGTACGTGACGCTAAGCAGTGCGTTAGCAAAACAGAGGTGCACAGCCGAGTATTAATAGCTGCCATTTTCTAATGAGATTCATTAAAGTGTGGCAGCTCTGGCGGTGGGGCATATCACACCACTGGGCTACACGCAGCAACAGTTGGGGCACCAGCGCCCAGTCGATGGCAGGTTATTGGTTCGACCCTCTGAGGCCGATGTAGGGTCTGCAGCCAGCCATGGCAGGCCACTGTTTGGCTTGCTACTGCGGGCAGTCGTCTCGGCTCTTCTAAGGCGAGGGCCACAGATTCGGACGCCGGATCATGGGTGGTCGTTGCGGCCGCATTCTCAGCTACGCCAGCGAGGAATAAGCAGCAGTGGGGCCGGCCTACAGCTCCCGGCAGAGCAGCGTGGAGTCAACGGGGACAGTGGCTGCTGAGTCAGCTGTTGGTGCAGCCATCCTGACATCACAGAACTCAGTGGGCCGGCCAAGGCTGTCACGACACAGCGTGGCATTGCACAGGCCGCTGGGGTGCTTCCTCAGCATTGCGGGGCCCCTGTGATGCAGACCGAGGTGAACGGAGCACTGTAGTAGAAGCAAATAAATCATTTGGAAAGTTCTCACCAAGGCTTAATACGGCACCTGCTGGAACCCCATCCATTTGGTGTCTTCCTGCTACATTTGGTCATCCTGATACATTCGGCAGAAGTCGCCACAACATTTGGTGTTAGAAGAGTGGCCCGCCCCGGCTGGCTATGGACCACGCGTCGGCCTCAGAGGTTCGAACCAATGACCTGCCGTCGACTGGGATGCTGGCGGCCTATCTGTTGCTGCGTGTAGCCCAGTAGTGTGATAAGCCCCACCGTCCACGAGAGCTGCCATACTAGAATGAATCTCATTAGGAAATGGCACCTACTTATACTCGGCTGTGCACCTGTGTTTTGCCAACGCACCGCTTCACGTCAAAAACGCATATCACTTAGGTTGGCCAGTGGCTCTCTTCTGCCTGTGACTTCTGCCATAGAAACTGCCGTGTGCGCCCTCTCTGGCAGTTCTACGTCCCCGTGGTCTCTATTTGCCTTCGCAACTGCTGGTATGCGTAGCTTACTGCAATCTGGCCTGCACATGGCTGTAACTCGTGCTCCGAATATCGCACAAAACTAACTTTCTCTATCCTAAACGGTGTTACCGCTACAAGATAATTCTCATCACATATTGTGTGTCGTAGATACAGCAATATTTTCTGATCCTCTGATATTGTTTACCAGAACAGTACAATTCAGTTGTAGTGTACAAGATCTGACTTCCACAGAATATAAATCAGTGGTTCACATATCATTCGCCGATCATGAATGTTGGCAATACGGGTTGCGTGTGGCCGATATTCGCTAGATCTTTCCCTTGTCCGGCAGGTTGCGGAGTGCTGTCAACGCTGCTTCCATCAGAGGCCAAGCTGAGGAAGATGAACCACTAACTCCGCTGCCCGGCGAGTCGTCGTCGACGTCGGCGTCATTGGTGCCCGAGTTCTACGCCGTCGCATCTCTCAGTACACTGTACACACTATTATGTAATCAAGAGAACATCAAACAAATTGTAACCCTGTACAGTTCGAACAAATACAGTGACAATCTTTACGGACTTCACTACTATTTCTACTAGTTTCCATCTAACAGTAATCACATTTCCCTTGAAAACAGTGTCCCGAACTTTTGATTAAAGTCTTTAGCACCACACACAAATCTGAGGCAATCATTATTCATGTGGTAAGATCTGACAAATTACTGTAAAAGCCTCAACAAAATCTCACAACTCCTAACATAATTTCAGAAAAAATGTATAAATATTTACACAAATTAAGTAATTCTTCAAAAATTCTCTACTGCACGCAGACTGTAATCGACACGGTTTTGCTGAATTAATAAAGAAGTTGCACAAGTGCAGAACACATTAACGCATGACCGTTTTCAAGCGCGAACGCACATTGCAGTGAGACAATGCTTCCCGATTCAAATATGCCGTGCTGTGTACTACTTCTGCCAATGAGACACAACTTAGCACTTGCTGCACCCTGATTGGCTGAGAGCCTGCCACGTTAATGGCGGACGCACAACTACTCGTATTACGGAGTAAAGTAATATCATGGCCAAAGATGACAAGTACATTTCCCGAAAGCACAAATACATATAAATGAATTAATCCTCAAGAGCTATGAAAGGAGAAACAACAAGAGAAAAACAAGACGTTTACGAAATTTTGAATTACCAACAATAAAGACTTTTGCATGTTACATGTGATGTTACATGATGGCTACTGCTGAGAAATTGATCTTCAGCATTCAACACGAGCAAAACAGTTACATTTTTGTCTGCAGTTACTTGTACTCTCAGTACTGGAGCTATGCATGGCTCTGTTTAAAAAACAATTGCTCGGAGTTGTTTTGGATCAATCCATGCAAGTAATGACATGCAGATCTGATTGTTCAGTCAAATAGTCTGTCTACTGGCAATATTTGTGATTTAATAAAATAAATAGAAATACAAAATAAACATTAAATGAATAATTTAATAACAGGATTTCTACTCAAACATCTGTAATTGATGTAGCTGACAGAATTATTATGAATAATATTTATTCGAGAAAGGACATCTAAAATAAATGGGTGGTGGTTGTACAATATCCACTTAAAATGGAGACAAAAAGCAGTCTTATCAAATGCTGTAAAGTTACATTGAGAACGTTACGAGAATGGTAGCAAAATCCCCAATCAAAATGTTGTTGTTGTTGTGGTCTTCAGTCCTGAGACTGGTTTGATGCAGCTCTCCATGCTACTCTATCCTGTGCAAGCTTCTTCATCTCCCAGTACCTACTGCAACCTACATCTTTCTGAAACCAATCAAAATAGTTATCAAATACTTGGAAACCAAGTCCGTTTTATGATAACAATACATGAAATATTCATCAGCTCAAAACAATTCAGAGTTCAACACGATGATTCGCAAACTGACACGTGGTACAAAGAATAGTAACTTACACCCTGCCTATCTTCAGTTGTGTAACACAAGTTGAGACAGTCAGACGCCTTCGCTGGAGCACATTCAGACCTCTCGAAATTTAAAGTCTGTTCAGGAGTTAAACTATGGTAGTGGATGTTCACCACTCATAATCAATCACCTATAGAATTGAATCGTGTACTTTACCACAGGTAGGTCTGCCTTCTTCCAGCACTCGATATAAAATGTCCAGAATCGCTACCTTGAGTTCATTCGAAAAGTCCTACTCCCTACTTGATTCCCATAAAGTTCTGCTACTGTCTGCTTTTCCATTGGCTGAAAGCTGTCCCCCATCAAAACACATCTTTCTTAACTTCAACAAACATGATCTGTTTCAGCTTGACTACTTCCTGGGGATACACTAAAACAGTACAACAACACTGAAATGCAGAAACTTTATAAATATTCAGTCACACTCAGATCGTTCACAATAATTACAAGTAAGGAAACGTTCATAAATGAATAAGCTAGTATTCTTGCACAAGTAAGCTCAAGTTAAATGAAAATGAATTGTCACTTAACAGTACTTAAACAATTATTTATTCCTTCGTCGCGTAAGTGTCTTTTCATTCTCTTCTCAGTGGTGATGTCAACTAGTATATGCAATTGACCAATTATAAATTAGCACAGTTTTTAACAGCATTCGCAATCAAAATTTTAAAAAAGATACACATTTGTTAAGTAAAAATGCAAGTATGACAAAAATGAGGTGCTGATGCTGTTTTCATTTGCTGTGTAATCTTCTGAGCAATATTTGCGTTATAAAAATGGTATAAAAGACATACTGAATCAAGAAGTAAAATAGATGCAGATACATAGCTTTCAGAGATGATAGCTGTGTGCAACGTTACAATGTCAGATATCGTACGTTGAAAACGCATGAAGCGTTTAAAAGTTGTTAATTCAGAGGTTCACGGTGAAAATGTTTAACCGCTTTGAAATATTAACTTCTGTAGTTTTAAAGACTTTTAAATACTGCTGTGTCACTGCATGCACCTCTTATTTCTGACATCACAGACGTATTCAGACTCACTTTAGTATTTAACTGTGATGTATTGTCGAAATTCAGAGAGCTGTAACTGAGCCACCCACAGGATTGTCTGACACTCTGACATTTCTCGGAGCATTGTCTGTCCTGCAAACGTCGACCGCTAAAATTCCCCACACTGGGATTATCCCCACATACGGACCTTCGCTCCTCTCTGCTCCTGGTTCACCTGGAGTAGCCAAAGTATCCCACTCGCATGCGACGCGCTCTCGACTATGGGACCAAAAAGCTTTGCAGACAAATTCCCCTCAGCTCTAACCAGTTCTAAGTGGCTGCTATACTCGCCTACACACGCATAATGCTACAAACACGAAAGAGGCACACGATTATTACTGACAGTGAATACACCAATAATAACTTCAGATCAAGTAAGTATTACAGGTTTATTAAAGAAAGGATTTGGAACTTTTTGTAGCGAAGGAAGGATTTTTTTTGTGATACACACAGCTTTCTTTTTGTCACATATCTGTTGTAATCGGCTTCTTTCCAAATAAGCCAACGGCCTTGCCGCAGTGGTAACACCGGTTCCCGTCAGATCACCGAAGTTAAGCCCTGTCGGACTTAGTTAACACTTGGATGGGTGACCATCCGGTCTGCCGAGCGCTGTTGGCAAGCGGGATGCACTCAGCCCTTTGCAAGGCAAACTGAGGAGCTACTTGACTGAGAAGTAGCGGCTCTGGTCTCGTAAACTGACATACGGCCGGGAGAGCGCTGTGCTGACCACAAGTCCCTACATATCCACATCCAGTGACGGCTGTGGACTGAGGATGACACGGCGGCTGGTCGGTACCGTTGAGCCTTCATGGCCTGTTCGGGAGGAGTTTAGTTTAGTTCTTTCCACATAGACGGAGATGTGTGCTTCCCGTACCAGTGTTCTCGGCAAAGAAAAAATGGACAGTACAATTCGTGTGAAACTGCACAAAACACATTAAATTTCGGAGAGTCCCTTCGTACCCCATATTCTCACATTATGACGCTTCACGTTTCCATTTAAATGGAATGTTGCCTCGTAACTTAACACTAAGCGTGGAAGAAAACTGTGATCCTCCATCTCGCCAAGAACGGAATTACGGAACTCCACACGTTGTTGTTTGTCACCTTCACGAAGAGCTCGCAGTTGCTGAATTTTGTACAGTTTCAGGTGTAAACGTCGACGCAACACACGACAGACGGACATCGGGGTATGTTGAGCTGTCAAGCTGCACAGCGAACGGATTTCTGCGGACTCCTCGTGAAACTATGGCCGATGCGTTCGACGTCTGTGTCAGACACTCGGGGACGACCTGGCGATTTGCCTTTACACAAACAACCTGTTTCTTGGAATTGTACCTGCCATCATTTAATGCCCTGTGCTGTAGGAGGATCCACACCATACCTAGTACGAAAGTCACGCTGAACAATTATTACTGACGTGCACTGCACAATACGTAGAACACAAAACACTTTCTGTTGTCGCACTGATCCTTCCTAGCGGCCGGCCAGGGTGGCCGAGCGGTTCTAGGCACTTCAGTCTGAAACCACGCGACCGCTATGGTCGCAGGTTCGAATCCTGCCTCTGGCATGGATGTGTGTGGTGTCCTTAGGTTAGTTAGGTTTAAGTAGTTCTAAGTTCTAGGGGACTGAGGACCTCAGAAGTTGAGTCCCATAGTGCTCAGAGCCATTTGAGCCTTCCTTGCGGGTACCATCTAAAAGTCGAAAGTTTGCTCTTTCCAACAGTACGTTGTCAAATAATATATTATAATTTTTTTTAACCTGTGCTGTTAATGCCTAACAGCGTGGCAACACCGAGAGACAATTCTCCCTCCCCCTCTCTCTCCCCCCCCCCCCCAACCCCCTCTCTCACCCTTTCCCATCCAGAGATTATTCTCTCTCGTACTGTATATGTTTACTAAACTAGAAAACTCTCTCTTTGCAACACTGGCAATATCAGCCTTGTACTGTACATATACAGCTGTCCCTCGCTTAGCTGTACCGCAATGCATTTTAAAAAAAGAAAAATATGTTGCGATGATAACGTAACATATCGGGGAAATTAAATACGTATGTAGTAAACCAGAGACTCAACAACAAATGAAGTATTTCGAAAACATAAAGTGCAAAAGGGGAAAAAATGTACCTGGCACCAATGATAAGGAAAATACCGAAAAAGGTACACTGCACAGAGCTGGTACCACTCTTCAGATGGCTCGGTCTATGAATTCTTATCTATTTCAAGTACGAGGGACACGTTTGTGCACTTATAAAACATACACTAAACTTTGTTTTTAAAAAGCTACATGCTGTTGAGAAAGCTTGCTCTCGTTGTTGTTACGTTCTTTGTGTTTCAACAATGATCATAAGCTTTCTTATGAGAAAGAATAATGTCGTAAATATTGTTGTGTCAGCTTTAGTTTTAATATCCTCCAGTTCTGGTGTTTTTTTTTTTTTTTTAACGCAAATCTCCTGGAAGCGGAGACAACACTTCAAAAGTTAATATCTTCAGATATTTAGACTTATTTATAGTGCTTCACTTCAGGTTCCTGAGTAACAGAGCTATTTTATTCACAAGCCACAGATAGGTCCCTATGTATTTCAAAAGTTTAGAATCTTAACTGTTTATATTTTTTATTTCTTTTCAAGTACAACACAGGTAAACTAGTAAGTGAATATCCCAGACGAATTTAATATTTATTTGATAACCAAAAATTTTTAGACTGCGGAACATTTACTCTCGGATGTCTTGCAAAAAGAATGTAGCTCTCTCTCAAGAATGAGGAAATTCCTCTGGTACTCCATGCAAATGATACTGATGCTGAAGACGACGTTCTTTTAGATGAAGAGGATGCCATATTCGTAGAACAGGACGTCGAGAGAGGTGAGAGAAATGTGGTGGTAGATGATCAAGAAAGAATGGTTCAAATGGCTCTTGGCACTATGGCATTTAACACCTGAGGTCATCAGTCCCCTTACTTAGAACTACTTAAACCTAACTAACCTAAGGACATCACACACATCCATGCCCGAGGCAGGATTCGAACCTGCGACCGTAGCAGTGACGCGGTTCCAGACTGAAGCGCCTAGAACCGCTCGGCCACACCGGCCGTCGTAGATGATCCTGAATAGATCCCTAATCCGATCACCGGGGTCCAGTTGGAAGCGGGACTCATCACTGAAGAGAAGCCTGCTGCACTCAACGAGATTCCAGACCGAATAACACTGATACTGAAGAGGCCCAGGAGTGCGGCAGGACACAAACCTGGCTCTCTCCCGCCATGGTATGGCGGGTGCCAGGTTGAGATTCATTGGGAGAGTCCTTAGAAAATGTAGTCCATCAACAAAGGAGGTGGCTTACAAAACACTCGTTCGACCTATACTTGAGTATTGCTCATCAGTGTGGGATCCGTACCAGATCGGGTTGACGGAGGAGATAGAGAAGATCCAAAGAAGAGCGGCGCGTTTCGTCACAGGGTTATTTGGTAACCGTGATAGCGTTACGGAGATGTTTAGCAAACTCAAGTGGCAGACTCTGCAAGAGAGGCGCTCTGCATCGCGGTGTAGCTTGCTCGCCAGGTTTCGAGAGGGTGCGTTTCTGGATGAGGTATCGAATATATTGCTTCCCACTACTTATACCTCCCGAGGAGATCACGAATGTAAAATTAGAGAGATTTGAGCGCGCACGGAGGCTTTCAGACAGTCGTTCTTCCCGCGAACCATACGCGACTGGAACAGGAAAGGGAGGTAATGACAGTGGCACGTAAAGTGCCCTCCGCCACACACCGTTGGGTGGCTTGCGAAGTATAAATGTAGACGTAGATGTAGATGGTACCCGACAACCAGTACTGATGGTTTGGCGTGCCATTTCGTGTCACAGCCGCACTGCTTTGGTCGTCATTTGCGGCACCTTTACGGCACAACGAAACGTACACGATATTCTGCGCCCCGTTTTGTCGTTCTTCATGGCAAGCCTTCCTGGCCTTACACTCCAGCAAGATAATGCCCGCCCGTACACGTCGAGACTCTCTGCTGCTTTTGTTCGTGCTTGGCAAACCCTACCTTGGACGGCAAGGTGGTCGGATCTCTCCCCAAACGGCAAAGTCTGGTGCATTACGGGCAGTGCCCACTATCCAACTCGGGATTTCGACCATGTAACGCACCAATTGGACAGAATTTGGCACGATATTCCTGAGGAGGGCATCCAACAACCTATCAGTCAACGCCCAGCTGAAAAACTGCTTGCATAAGGGCCAGAGGTGGACCAATGAGTTAATAACTTAATGAATTTGTAAACATTTTTATCTGAAATGGTTATTATTTATTTGTCTGTACATGTACGGGGGTCGTGCAGTAAGTAACGCCCTTCATTTTTATAAAAAGCCATTGATATACTGTATATGGGCACACGTCATTGTTGGTGCTTCACCTTTGATGATTGTTCTGTGCGCCGGTGAAGTTTCGAACCATTCTGGCAGATGACATTCTATGCGCCGATGAAGTTTCGAACAGTCAGCGTCAAAATGGCGTCTACATACGGCTCGCGATACAAGCAGCTTGCTGTTATTGATTTCTAGTGTGCAGAAAAAGAAACCGTGGTGAACATCCATAAATGTTTCTGTGCAGTGTACGGCTATGCTGCAGTTGACAGGAGTACAGTCGGGCGATAGGTAAAGATAGTAACCTCAGGAAATGCAGAAACAGAGCTCCATGATCAGCCACGCTCGGGACGTCCTGTCACAGCCGCTGCTCCAGACATGCTGAAACGTGCGGATGCTATTATTGGTGGCGACCGGCGCATCACAACTCGACAATTGGCTCTATAGCATTGGAAATGCGTCTGCAATGATCGAGTCTCTCAGATATTCGAAGAGCTGCTCACTATGGGTTCCACGAATGCTCACAGCGGACCACATTCAAAGGAAGGCCATTTCATCTAAATCGTTGGAGCGTTTTGAGCCCGACGAAGAGGCCTTTATGTCACGGATTGTTACAGGGACGAAAACTCGGTGCACCACTTTGTACTGGAAGGAAAAAGGGGGGTCTATGGAGTGGCATCATTCTTATTCACCACAAAAGAATAAATTCAATATAACCTCCTCTGCCAGAAAAGTCACAGCGACAGTCTTCTGGGATTGCCATTCTCGTGGCTGTGATGCCAAGAGGGTCAACCATCAATTGAGAGGCATACGTGAAGACTCTGAATAAACTCAGAAACCATTTCCGACGTGTTCGATCGGACAAGAATCCAGCAGAAATCTTGCTCCAACACGATAATGCTCATCCACTCACAAGTCTGAGAACCCGGGAACACATCGCCAAATTGGGTTGGACATCATTGCCTCATCCACCCTTCAGTTCACGCCTGGCACACTCGGACTTGGAACGCTTACAGATTCTCTACGTGGAACACACTTTGAAGATGACGGAAGTGTCAGTCATGCAGTGAAAACATGGCTACGCCTACAGGACAAGAGCTTTTACCAGCAGGGAACACATGCTGTTCCATGACGTTGGGATACGGCCATAGAACGCGATGGAGACTACGTAGAAAAATAGGACATTGACATGTTGATGTATATTGTCAGCACACTCTGACTCTTAACAAATACTCTGAGAAAAAAAAAATGTGGGCATGACTACTGAACGAACCTCGTGCACCATATCTACTGATTTCCGTCCCATTTATATAGCCCAATCGAGGCACCTTTTTTTTTTTTTTTTAGTACAGTTAGCGCTGACTGCCGCAGATCCAGTAGTACGTCGGTAGCACGTTTTTCGTATTGTTGCATTCGATGTCTGTGCTCCACAACTCCGGTTATGCATATGCGTATCAAATTTGTGGAGTTCACGGTTATCCCGTTTTCGCATGTCTAGATTCCTGTAGCTAACATATGAATCGTTTTCCTATTCATAAGCAAAAAAATGGTTCAAATGGCTCTGAGCACTATGGGACTTAACACCTGAGGTCATCAGTCCCCTAGAACTTAGAACTACTTAAACCTAGCTAACCTAAGGACATCACACACATCCATGCCCGAGGCAGGATTCGAACCTGTGACCGTAGCGGTCGCGCGGTTCCAGACTGAAGCACCTAGAACCGCTCGGCCACACCGGCCGGCTCTTCCTAAGCACACCATGTTTCGAACAGAGGCGAAAGAATACTGTTCCACCACTCAGATTACGTGCTGCAGCGCTGTAAGGAGCAAAAAGAAAGGTTGACCAAAACACAATGCGGCAATCGGATTTTTGTAATTATTTGTATTAATGGTGCGTGATGTTCAGAGCTCAATTATCAGTCCTACAAAACAGTTCGATGCAGTTCAGAAAAATACTCGAGAGAATCGAGTGCGAAATATTCCGATCGTCTGTAGTACGTTTACGGTCAGTTTTTCTCTGTGGCAGATTGCTTGAACGGCAAGTGGATGATCTGGGTTCGATTTATGGTCGACGCAAACGTTTAAACGAAGGCACATCTTCTATGAGCGTTTGAGTGAAGCGTAAAACGTATAAAGATGGGAAAAATACCTCGCGGCTCTTAGGCGATGAATCACTGATTCGCGTCTCGTTACGGTTATTATTTTTTCGTTATTTTTCGTTCAGTTATAATATCTGCGTCTCTTATATCTAAAAGTCATGAAATGTATGCTCATTAAGACATATATGATTTCACTGCGTTTCACTACGCTTATTTACTGCTGTTTTGCCTTTAAAATCGCAGTGTGTGCACCTGTCGAAATATCGGGCATTGTTGATGACGTCATTCGACTCCATACCTGTAAGGTATTTGAACACTGGATTCGCTAGAAGAACCTCAGGTCCCACATGCCTAATGGTTAACATCTTCTTATATCTAATTACGATATATTTTTTATTTTTTATTTTTTTATTGGTGTGGCCCGTTACGAATTCCTCTCCTGTGCCAATCTCTTCATCTCAGAGTAGCACTTGCAACCTACATACTCAATAATTTGCTGAATATATTCCAATTGTGTCTTCCTCTACAGTCTCTGCCTTCTACAGGTCCCTGTAATACAATGGAAGTCATTACCTGATGTCTTAACAGACGTGTCCCTTCCCCTTGTCAGTGTTTTCCACATGTTCCTTTCCTCTCCGATTCTGCGCAGAACCTCCACATTCCTTACCTTATCAGTCCATCTGACTTCCCACATTCGTTTATAACACAACATCTCGAACGCTTCGATTCTCTTCTGTTCCGGTTTTCCAACAGTCCATGTTTCACTACTATACAATGCTGTGTTCGAAACATAGATTTTCAGAATTTCTTCCTCAAACTAAGGCCTACGTTTGATACTAGTAGACTTCTCTTGGTCAGGAATGCCCTTTTCGCCAGTGCTAGTGTGCTTCTGATGTCCTCCTTAGTCTGTGTTGTCTACATAGTTCGACGTAGTCAGCGCGTACACAACTTTCCCACTAGAGCGCGCCTCGCTAAGCACAACAGCGCAGGCGCAGCGCTCGTCCGTCTCCGCACTACGAGATGGCGCTGTCTTAGAGACGGACCAAATTCTGCTTCCGCCGGTCCGCGTATTAATATGTAACGCAGCCAATGAGATTGCTGCTAAGTAGAACCTTTTCTCCGCGCGGATCACACTCGCCCAGTGATACCTGAACACGTGAGGTATTATAACGAGTGCACAGACCTCCGATTAATCAGTCTGCATTAGTCTATAGTCAAGTTTCAGTCTGCGCCTAATAAGATTATCGTATTCCTCTACATAGACATGAAGATAAATATATAGACACTTTGTCAAGTATCAGAGAAATGTGAGAATAAGATTAACGTACCAAGACCAAAGGAACTTCAGATTGCCAGTTGTAAACAGCATCCAGAATCAAGTTACGTAAGGTTTATGCTTGTTATTATTTTAATAAATGTGTGTGAAAATTAATCAAGTTCTGTTTAAAGTTGGTCACCATCAATCTGCTACTCTAAGCGTGCAAGTGGCATTTCTATCGTCTGACCTAACGGCAGAAGATAAACACGCCACGATAAAACCACGAGACATATTGCTGACACTCGCCTGCTTCGTTAGAGCGACAAGTCAAATAATCTGATGGTGTGTGTACCGAAGTACGCGCACCACAGTCTGTTATTTTGCTGCCTAGGTAGTAGAATTGTTTAACTTATGTATAATATATAATTATTAAACAGCTGGCATGTCTTTAGCTCTACGAATAGATTCATTTTTGACTACACCAGGTACAAAAACAAGTGTGAAGTGTTTACAAACGTGTGTATGAAAATATGCCCCTTGAATGAAGTGGTATGTACGAAAAATGAATGTTCACTGGTGCTAAAACGTTAAAAACTTTTTTCTTGGATTATGTGGTAAGTTTACACTGTTCATCTTTTCCACTATTTCGCACATCTTTTACGCATTTGACTAACGAAATTAATAACGTAATATCAGACCTTTCGCGACAGCAATATGCATTTCACCTCATTCAATAGTACAAATGAAGTATGTATTAAGACAAATTACACCTGATGATGGACCCTTACAGTCCGAAATGCGTCTTGTATTAAATAAAACACGAATAGTTGTGACTGAAGGCGTTTTTTAAATCATACTTCCACTGTATTGAATGCAGTCACGTTTGAAGCTGCGAAATATGGACAAAATTAAAGATGTACCACGTAACGTGCTATTCACATTATTTTGTCTACCCCCTGTAGGTGCCACAAATATGAAAAGTAACAAAAATCCGATAGAAATGTGGTTTCCTTATGGGAAATGATGGTAGTTTGTTACTTATCCAGACCTCTTCCCTATGCAACCACGCAAATTAAAAGGTGCGCAACGGAATTAATAAACGCTAATGGGCTGAGGGTGGGGTGAGAGAGCAATCCTAGAGATAAACTAGCTATGGAAAGAAACTGAAGATACGATAAATTCCTTTTACCACAAGTTTATTTCGTTACAATCACTGCCAAGTAATTCGGTAGAAGCTACTCGAGGTGCAATGACAATACTGATAAACACAAAACAAGATAAAACTAAAGTGTCTTGTGGCTGGTAAAGATCGGGAAGGGAAGCGCGTGATGGTAAGTTCAGCTATCTAATGTACAAGGTGTACAACTTTCCTTCCGCCGTTTTTTCCCCAACATTTGAGGCTTTAATGAAACAAAGTGGTTACACATGTATCATTCAAAGTATTTTCCATCGCTGGCCACTACTTTCTCCCAGCTTTCGGGCAGTGCACGAATCCCGCGTCGAAAAATTGCCCATCTTTTGAAGCGATCGACGAATCGATCCAATTTGTGAGTTCTTCATGAGATCGGAAGTGTTTGTCAGCCAGGCCATGCGCCACTGATCTAAACAGGTGATAGTCAGAGGGAGCAGTGTCTGGAGAATACGGCGGGTCGGGTAGGTCTTCCCACTTTAACGATTCCAAGTACGTTTTGACCTCTTTTGCAACGTGGGGTCGAGCGTTGTCGTGCTGCAAAATCACTTTATCGCGCCTCTCGCTGTATTGCGGCCGTTTGTATTTTAATGCTCTCCTCAAACGCATTAATTGTGTCCGATAACGAGCACCTGTGATTGTTCCACTTGGTTTTAACACCTCACAGTACACGACAACCGAGCTGGTCCCACAAAATGCAGGGCATGATCTTGGAGCCGTGAATATTCGGCTTGGCCGTCGACGTGGAAGCATGACCGGGACATCCCCATGATTTTTTGCGATTAGGGTTATCGTAATGAACCCATGTTTCGTCCTCGGTCACAATGCGATGCAGAAATCCCTTCCGTTTTTGCCTCTGAAGCAACTGTTCACAAACACACAAACGCCGTTCAACGTCTCTTGGTTTCAGCTCACACGGGACACAAGTTCCTTCTTTCTGGATCGTGCCCATAGCTTTGAGACATTTTGAAATGGCTTGCTGTGTCACTCCCAGTAATCGCGCCAATTCTTATTGAATTTGACGCGAGTCTTCACTCAGCAATGTCTCCATTTCTGCATCTTCGAAAACATTCTCTCTTCCACCACTATGCCAGTCTACAACGTTAAAATCACCGTTCTTGAAGCGTGGAAATCACTCACGACACGTCCTTCCACTAATAGTGTCCTTACCATACGTACTTGAGAGCATTCGATGAGACTCAGCCGCTGTTTTCTTCATATTGAAACAAAACAGTAACACGTCCCGCAAATGACGAGAATTAGGCTCGTAAACTGACATTTTCAATCAAGAACAACTTTATGATGCAGACAGAAATCGACTAATGTTTGCATGAGTTCATGTCGACCGAGGTCCAAGCTAAGTGCCCGACTTCTGCGATCTGTTTAGACCGCTGCTTACCGTTGTCGCCACCTATCGGCAAACGTCGGAAGCAGAGTTCTACACCGTATATTAAATTTTGACTTGGACAAATCTGTGACTAAACGTCGCTCATTGCATTGACGCTTGCAAAACAAGTACACTGAGGCGATGGAAGTCATGACGTAGCTCTGAACTCCTATTGGCTGGCGTAATGCACAAATACTCAGCCATGCTGCCTCTACAGACGTCCACGATTACGAAAATGTTGCCACTGCAAGATTTCGTGCACGAATCGGCCTCTCGATTATGTGCCATCAGACAATCTGTGTGGCAAAATCGATCACTCGAATGGTCCAGAACGTTGTTCAAACCAGTCGCGAACCGTTGTGGGCCGGTCACACGGCGCATTGTCATTAGCAAAAATTCCATCTTTGTCCGGAAACATGAAGTCCACGAATGGCTGCAAACGGTCTGCAAGTAGCCGAACATACACTACTGGCCATTAAAATTGCTACACGATGAAGATGACGTGCTACAGACGCGAAATTTAACCGACAGGAAGAAGATGCTGTGATATGCAAATGATTAGCTTTCCAGAGCACTCACACAAGGTTGGCGCCGGTGGCGACACCTACAACGTGCTGACCTTCGGAAAGTTTACAACCGATTTCTCATACTCAAACAGCAGCTGACCGGCGTTGCCTGGTGAAACGTTGTTGTGATGCCTCGTGTAAGGAGGAGAAATGCGTACCATCACCTTTCCGACTTTGATAAAGCTCGGATTTTAGACTATCGCGATTGCGGTTTACGTATCGCGACATTGCTGCTCGCGTTGGTCGAGATCCAATGACTGTTAGCAGAACATGAAATCGGTCGGTTCAGGAGGGTAATACGGAACGCCGGCTGGATCCCAACGGCCTCGTATCACTAGCAGTCGAGATGACAGGCATCTTATCCGCACGGCTGTAACGGATCGTGCAGCCACGTCTCGATCCCTGAGTCAACAGATGGGGACGTTTGCAAGACAACAACCTTCTGCACGAACAGTTCGACGACGTTTGCAGCAGCATGGACTATCACCTCGGAGACCGTGGCTGTGGTTACCCTTGACGCTGTATCACAGACAGGAGCGCCTGCGATGGTGTACTCGACGACGAACCTGGGTGCACGAATGGCAAAACGTCATTTTTTTCGGATGAATCCAGGGTCTGTTTACAGCATCATGATGGACGCATCCGTGTTTGGCGACATCGTGGTAAACGCACATCGGAAGTGTGTATTCGTCATCGTCATACTGGCGTATCGCCCGGCGTGATGGTATGGGGTGCCATTGGTTACACGTCTCGGTCACCTCTTGTTCGCATTGACGGCACTTTGAACAGGGGACGTTACATTTCAGATGTGTTACGACCCGTGGCTCTACCCTTCACTCGATGCCTGCGAAACCCTACATTTCAGCAGGATAATGCACGACCGCATGTTGCAGGTCCTGTACGGGCCTTTCTGGATACAGAAAATGTTCGACTTCTGCCCTGGCCAGCACATTCCCCAAATCTCTCACCAATTGAAACGTCTGGTCAGTGGTGACCGAGCAACTGGCTCGTCACAATACGCCAGTCACTACCCTTGACGAACTGTGGTATCGTGTTGGAGCTGCATGGGCAGCTGTATCTGTACACGCCATCCAAGCTCTGTTTGACTCAATGCCCAGGCGTATCAAGGCTGTTCTTACGGCCCGAGGTGGTTGTTCTGGGATCTATGCACCCAAATTGCGTGAAAATGTAATCACATGTCAGTTCTAGTATAATATATTTATCCAATGAATACCCGTTTACCATCTGCATTTCCTCTTGGTGTAGGCAATTTTAATGGCCAGTAGTGTAGCAATTTCTAGCCAATAAGCGGCTCAATTGAACCAGAGGACCCAGTACAGTCCGCGTAAACGCAGATCGCACCATTATGGAGCCGCCAACAGGTTGCACAGTGTCTTGTTCACAACTTGGGTCAGCCACGCCGGGTCCCCACATCCCGTTGGAGGTTCGATTCCACCCTTGGGCATGGGTGTGTGTCTTGTCCTTTGCGTACGTTAGTTTTAGTTTCAGTTACATTAAGTACTGTGTAAGCCTAGGGACCGGTGACCTCTGCAGTGTGGTGCCGTAGGAACCTAGCACAACTTTCTAACAAGTTGAATCCATGGCTTCTTGGGGTCTGCGCCCCCGGTAGCTGAGTGGTCAGCGCGACGGAATGTTATACCTACGGGCCCGGGTTCGATTCCCGGCTGGGTCGGAGATTTTCTCCGCTCAGGGACTGGGTGTCGTGTTGTCCTAATGTCTTGCAGGGGGATACTGCAGTTCTGGGTGTCGTTGCATACGCGTATGATCTCGTAATTCTGTTAGAGGCTGACACTCGTAATGCGATTGAGGAACGTTTTCGGCTGTCTATTGCTCTTTTAACAGGTTGGTGTCGGAAGACTAAAGTGTCTATTGCACCATAGAAATCATAATACAGGGCGAATATTTAAACCGACAAACTCTGGGAGGTTGTAGGGGACATCAAAACAAATATTTTTCCCTAATGTCATTTTTCCCTATGAGGAGTATTTAAACCGGTAGAGGAACATTTCTCTCGCGGCAAATTAATTAAACCAACAAACTCTTTCCCATTTTTTTATGACCAAGAGACAACAACTAGGTAGCAGATGCGTCCCAATTAAACAGTCTCCAACAACACCGACCCACACATTAACGAAGAAGCGCACTTGATGAGCGCTAGTAACTGTGGCATGTGGGTTATCCTCACTCCAAACATGCGAATTGTGCATGTTGAAGACTCCATCACGGCCGAACGTTGCTTCATCGGTAAACAACACAGAGGATGGAAATGTAGGATGCATTTCACACTGTTCCAGGTAACACTGCAGAAAGTGTGCTCTGGGTGGATAATCAACTGGTTCAAAATGGTTCAAATGACTCTGAGCACTATGCGACTTAACTTCTGAGGTCATCAGTCGCCTATAACTTAGAACTAATTAAACCTAACTAACCCAAGGACATCACACACATCCATGCCCGAGGCAGGATTCGAACCTGCGACCGTAGTGGTCGCTCGGCTCCAGACTGTAGCGCCTAGAACCGCACGGCCACTCCCGCCGGCCAACTGGTTCTAGGTTGTGGACAGCTGTAAGTGAAATGGACGTAACAATTGCTCTCGAAGGACTGTTCTCACATTCGTCTGATTCGTCCCCATGTGACGTGCAATTGCACGAGTGCTGATTGAAGGATCCCGCTCCACATGCTGCAAGACAGCTTCCTCAAATTGCAGCGTTCTTACCGTGCGACGGCGTCCCTGTCCAGGTAATCTGCTAAATGGCCCGGTCTCACGCAGACGTTGGTACACAGCAGCAAAGGTCGTATGATGCGGAATACGGTGATTAGGATATTGTTGTTGATAAACCCGCTGTGCAGCTCGTCCGTTGTGTCAGTGTACTCACTCCAGGTGTATCACTCCATTAGTAAACAGAGGCAATGCACTACTACACTGGTGGACAGCAGTTGCCTACAACTGAAGAGCGTAATACGCCCTCTAACAACTGAAGATCATAATACGGCCTCCAATGGTTTAAATAATCCTCGTAGGAAAAAATGACATTAGGGGAAAATATTTGTTTTCATGTCCCCTACAACCTGCCAGAGTTTGTCGGTTTAAATACTTTTCACCCTGTATATGCAAGTTAAACAGGGACCCAAGGTCAGAATTAATGGGCAGATGGTATCGCGTCAGGGATATGCCCGCTACTTGAGACATAGAGTTTCATTCCGCATATCGAGCAAATGACATCTAAGTCCTTAGCTTTGTTCAACAAATTAATATTAATTGGACAAAGAAGATTCCATTTACTGTCAAAAGCAATCAATATTTATCACAACTGTACATCGGCTACAATAGTAGGGCATGGATCCACTGTGTGGGCCCACAGGTTAGCTCTAGTGAGGCCTGCCGCTGCTGTCAGGCGAATACAGAGGAATGTTTTGTTGAGATGTATCGGGGCATTCAACACCAGTCCCACAGATGCACTGTTGGTCATAATGGGTTTATGCCCACTAGACTTGGTAATAAGACAGCACGCAGCCCTCTATTGGCTACTTAAACAAAACACTGACAAAGTGCAAAATACACTCCTGGAAATGGAAAAAAGAACACATTGACACCGGTGTGTCAGACCCACCATACTTGCTCCGGACACTGCGAGAGGGCTGTACAAGCAATGATCACATGCACGGCACAGCGGACACACCAGGAACCGCGGTGTTGGCCGTCGAATGGCGCTAGCTGCGCAGCATTTGTGCACCGCCGCCGTCAGTGTCAGCCAGTTTGCCGTGGCATACGGAGCTCCATCGCAGTCTTTAACACTGGTAGCATGCCGCGACAGCGTGGACGTGAACCGTATGTGCAGTTGACGGACTTTGAGCGAGGGCGTATAGTGGGCATGCGGGAGGCCGGGTGGACGTACCGCCGAATTGCTCAACACGTGGGGCGTGAGGTCTCCACAGCACATCGATGTTGTCGCCAGTGATCGGCGGAAGGTGCACGTGCCCGTCGACCTGGGACCGGACCGCAGCGACGCACGGATGCACGCCAAGACCGTAGGATCCTACGCAGTGCCGTAGGGGACCGTACCGCCACTTCCCAGCAAATTAGGGACACTGTTGCTCCTGAGGTATCGGCGAGGACCATTCGCAACCGTCTCCATGAAGCTGGGCTACGGTCCCGCACACCGTTAGGCCGTCTTCCGCTCACGCCCCAACTTCGTGCAGCCCGCCTCCAGTGGTGTCGCGACAGGCGTGAATGGAGGGACGAATGGAGACGTGTCGTCTTCAGCGATGAGAGTCGCTTCTGCCTTGGTGCCAATGATGGTCGTATGCGTGTTTGGCGCCGTGCAGGTGAGCGCCACAATCAGGACTGCATACGACCGAGGCACACAGGGCCAACACCCGGCATCATGGTGTGGGGAGCGATCTCCTACACTGGCCGTACACCACTGGTGATCGTCGAGGGGACACTGAATAGTGCACGGTACATCCAAACCGTCATCGAACCCATCGTTCTACCATTCCTAGACCGGCAAGGGAACTTGCTGTTCCAACAGGACAATGCACGTTCGCATGTATCCCGTGCCACCCAACGTGCTCTAGAAGGTGTAAGTCAACTACCCTGGCCAGCAAGATCTCCGGATCTGTCCCCCATTGAGCATGTTTGGGACTGGATGAAGCGTCGTCTCACGCGGTCTGCACGTCCAGCACGAACGCTGGTCCAACTGAGGCGCCAGGTGGAAATGGCATGGCAAGCCGTTCCACAGGACTACATCCAGCATCTCTACGATCGTCTCCATGGGAGAATAGCAGCCTGCATTGCTGCGAAAGGTGGATATACACTGTACTAGTGCCGACATTGTGCATGCTCTGTTGCCTGTGTCTATGTGTCTGTGGTTCTGTCAGTGTGATCATGTGATGTATCTGACCCCAGGAATGTGTCAATAAAGTTTCCCCTTCCTGGGACAATGAATTCACGGTGTTCTTATTTCAATTTCCAGGAGTGTATTATGGACACTCCTCTGATAGGTGTTAACACTATTAAAGAAAGGATGCTTGATATTTGGCAGGGAGAATGTGATACGTCTAATTCGGTCCGTACAGTCCACGTGTTTCTACCTACCGTGAGGGAAAGACTAAAGAACAAGGTACTGAAACCCTCGCAGGGCCTAGTTCATTTCCTTACAGGTCATCCCACGTACCTGCGTCCAATAGGTAAACGGCCAACACCATAGTGTCACTGTGGGATCGCCTGAACATACAGTGTTTGACTGTCCAATATACTAACAGGCTGTCTCAGCTGGGAGGCGGCTTCTACAAACAAGAAATGTTGAATAAATATTGAGGAATGGCGAATTGTTCGACGATTTCGCAAAATTGACAAACAAAATCTCGAAGGAGGCTCAGCCAGCGTACCTTGGGAGAGGTTAAATAGCGTGTTCGCGCTCAAGATCTACTGCGCAAAATGTAAATATATTGTTTGTTTAAGCCTCTGACTGGTAGTAGGTTGTAGATGTAAGTTCGGTATGGTGGTAGAGGGACCACAAGAATGGTATAAATGGAGTGGTTTTCTGGTAGTAGCGGCCTGCCTGGCTAGGAACGGGGAGCTCTTTGGGATGATTCCAGAGAGGCTAAGAAGCCGTTCATTGATACGTACTACGGATCAGTTTATTTGCTTGGAGGTGTGGTCACATTAATAAACCACTTTTTGTAGAACTGAAACATCCTCTTAGAAAAATTTATGGATTTCTGTGCTGGTAAACTTCTTACGTTATTTGATTTTCAAACGGCTGAGCAGAACTGAACGTACTCAGACATTTCTCTCTTTACTTATTCTGATCATCACTAAACTGACACACAATATTTTTAGCGCAACGCAATCTGACTCTGAATAATCCCTACAAAGGAATGGCCCTGACTAACAATAACCTATACATTTCATGAATCACTTACCTCACAAAAATCTTCGTTACTGGAACTATTGCAATATAGCGAGCGACAATACTGCCAGCTAAATAAAAGATTCTAACTACTGAAGGCACTAACTACTGATAGGCAGTCAGTAAATGAAAGATTTTGATAGAGAACAAACAATGTATTTACCTTAATAATGTTCCAAAGTCATCATATATATATCAGTTCACGATATCCAGTCTTACAAATTTACTCTCTCTGATGGACACACATCCAGATTGTCCGCTCTCAAAACTGCGCCATCTCTCTCCCCACATCCACCACTGCTGGCGGCTCACGTCCAACTGCGCAACGCTACGCGCTGTTAACAGCCAACTGCCCAACACTAGAATAATAACATTGCAACAATGCAGTCCAGCCACAGACTTCACACAGCACAGTCAGTGATTTTCATACAGAGCGCTACGTGGCGTTACCGATGAAAAAACCTATACAGCCTACTTACAAGTTATGTATGTATCAATAAATTCTTGGAAAAAAAATTCTTGTCCTTATCATCATTTCATCCCCATCGACACGCAAGTCGCCGAAGTGGCATCAACTCGAAAGACTTGCACCAGGCGAATGTTCTACACGACGGGAGGCCCTAGCCACACGGCATTTCATTTCAACGCCAAATTTCGCCGCGTAACGCGTACGTTCGTCGTACGTCCTACATTGATTTCTGCGGTTATTTCACGCAGCGTTGCTTGTCTGTTAGCACTGACACCTCTATGTAAACGCCGCTGCCCTCGGTCGTTAAGTGAAGGGAGTCGGCCACTGCGTTCTCCATGGTGACAGTCGTATTCTCGGCACAATCTTGCCACTGTGGATCTCGGAATACCAAATTTCCTAACGATTGCCCAACTGGAATGTCCCATGCGTCTATCTCCGACAACCATTCCGCGTTCCAGGTCAGTTACTTCCCGCCGTTCGGCCATACGTCGGAAACCTTTCCACGTGATTCAGCTCCGCCAATGCGCTGCCCTTTTTTATACCTTGTGCACGCGATACCACTGTCATACGTATACGTATCCACGACTTTTGTCACCCCAGTGCAATTGTTGTGCAACTGTGCCAGGCCCAGTGACCAGGTAGACCCTAACGGTGAAATCATTCACGGTTATTAAATCCAGCGAGACCTTCACTGCCACTGCTGACCATGAATTTCACCATCGTTCGAGTGTGAATACGGTGGATGTGGGTGGCTAAATCTGTCGGCACACGGACCGTGCTGTCGAACGTTATCGTTGAGCGTGCCAAGTTCAACGTGCCGCTGAACGCTCAGGAACGATGCGACTTGTGCACACGGTACGTGGGCCCCAGCGTGATATACGCGATCGCAACGCACTCCAGCGGCAGTTGAGGGATGTTTCTAGTTCGTAAATCACACTGTTTACTCAACGGGCGCGGAAAATTCCCACGTTAGCTCTATTAAAACGCACATTTCCTCCATCGTCCATATCCTAGTCACGTTGTTCTATGGCATACGTAATATACACAAATAAAAACTTCAATATCGACGTACATGCTTTAAGACAAAAAGGAAAGAACCATGTCCATTCAATAAGGTCACAGGCTTATAAAATTTCCGTTACAAACGGTGGGATACAAATTTGCAATAGTTCTCCACATAAGATAAACACTATTTTATCTTTCCCACATTCTAGAAAACCTCGAAGGTCATTCTTACTTGATCACTGTTCCTACCCAGTAGCAGAATCTTTACAACATGTAAATTACGAAACTCAAAAGAAAAAGGAAAAAAATATCTTTATACAAGTAGCGCAAGCTGTCCTGTAGATTAAGCCAATCGAACAAAGTCACCTCTCAAAAGGAAGGTGAACTTATATTTACGTAACATCAAATATTGTAGTATATACTTACATGAAAGTAATAGTAAAGCATCAGAACCTAATATATACACGAATGTTAGGAAAAAGAATATTTAGACTTAGCGAGTCGCGAACCGTCATTAAACGCCGTAACTCATAAATCTTCTTTTTTTTAAATCTCATTTTGTTCGCTTTTGTTCGTTGCATCTGCTCGTGGCGGACGTCGTAAAACATCCGTTTTTAAGTTCGTTGTTGATCTATTAACTGAAAAATATTCAACTGTGTGCGAAATCTTATGGGACTTAACTGCTAAGGTCATCAGTCCCTAAGCTTACACAGTACTTAATCTAAACTATCCTAAGGACAAACACACACACACATGCCCGAGGGAGGACTCGAACCTCCGCCTGGACCAGCCGCACAGTCCGTGACTGCAGCGCCTGAGACCGCTCGGCTAATCCCGCGCGGCGATCGATTAACTCAGTTTCTTTTATTACAGAGGGCAGCTAACCCTCTGGCCGAACACGATCAGCTACCGTGCCGGCGTTTGTTCTATTGGCTTTATCTACAAGACAGGTTGCACTAACTGCAGTAAATCTTCAACGCTAGTTACTACGCTAAAGTGACAACAAATGATTTGCGGCCAAAGATAAGATGTTAATCGTAGATATATTACTAATTGAAATCTAATTATAACAAATTTTACCAAGGACAATGCGTTTTGGGTGGATCTTCAGTGTGTCGCTGCCCTCAAGTAGCAAAAAAAATGGTTCAAATGGCTCTGAGCACTATGGGACTTAACGTCTATGGTCATGTCCCCTAGAACTTAAAACTACTTAAACCTAACTAACCTAAGGACGTCACACAACAGCCAGTCATCACGAGGCAGAGAAAATCCCTGACCCCGCCGGGAATCGAACCCGGGAACCCGGACGCGGGAAGCGAGAACGCTACCGCACGACCACGAGCTGCGGAACTTCAAGTAGCATACTCTCATAATACGCAAGGTACAATAATTGTTTTGCCACGAATATGGTTCTCTCATCATTTTATTGCAACGAATCACGCATTTAACAACGCGTTTTCGAGCGATTCTCAATTTGCTGGTGCTTACAAGGGAACATTCCCATCGCACCCCCCTCAGATTTAGTTATAAGTTGGCACAGTGGATAGGCCTTGAAAAACTGAACACAGATCAATCGAGAAAACAGGAAGAAGTTGTGTGGAACTATGAAAAAATAAGCAAAATATACAAACTGCGTCGTCCCTGCCTAAGATAGGCAATATTATGGGCGCTGCGAGTCGAGGAGCGCCGTGGTCCCGTGGTTAGCGTGAACAGCTGCGGATACGAGAGGTCATTGGTTCGAATCTCCCCTCGGCTGAAAATTTTGCTTTCTTTATTTTCGCAAAGTTATAATCTGTCCGTTCGTTCATTGACGTCTCTGTTCACTGTAATAAGTTTAGTGTCTGTGTTTTGCGACAGCACCGCAAAACCGTGCGATTAGTTGACGAAAGGACGTGTCTCTCCATTGGGAACCGAAAACATTTGATCGCAAAGTCATAGGTCAACCGATTCCTCCACAGGAAAACACGTCTGATATATTCTATACGACACTGGTGACGGCATGTGCGTCACATGACAGGAATATGTTGTCGACCCACCTAACTTGTACACTTGGTGAATGGGTAAAAAGATTCTTCTACCTTGCCCGATTTAGGTTTTCTTGTGGATGTAATAATCACTCCAAAAAAAGTGATGAAAACATAAGGGTTTGTCACATAAACTGAAAATAAAAAGTTAAAATTTTCGGTCGAGGGAAGATTTGAACCAAATACCTCTAGTTCCGTAGCTACTCACGCTAACCACGGGACCACGGCTCTCCTCGTCTCGCATTACCCTTAATATTGCCTATATTACACATGGACGACCCAGTTTGTATATTTTGCTTATTTTTTCATAGTTCCACACAACTTCTTCCTGTTTTCTCGATCGATCTGTGTTCAGTTTTTCAAGGCCTATCCACTGTGCCAACTTATAACTAAAACTGAGGGGGGTGCGATGGGGAGGTACCCTTGTTAGAAACGACATATATACGTATAAGCTTGAACTGAATGCCAACATGGTGCCTCACAGGTCTATGCTGAAGGGAGATGGCGTGCATGTGACGTAGGTGGCGTTGTGCCATCTGATTGGTCAATACTCAGACGCACGCTCAGAATATCTGACAGATATTGCTCTGCGCGTTCGGAAAGACTCCCCGAACGTGCTATTCCACGCTATGACGTCAGAAACTCGGCACGCTCAACGCTCAACGTTCGGATGCACGGTCCGTGTGCCGACGGCTGAAGGCTAAGAGCGACTATGTGTGCTGCTTCGGACTCGGACCAGGTCTGAACCCGCGACTCCGCTGGCCAAGGCTCCACCTAGAGCGGCGTGACCACAAGGAATCCCAGCTGCGCGCGTAAGCCGGAGTGTCTCTACCGAGCGTAAGACGAGAAGTGACTCTGCCGCAAACAGAGGGCGAGCAGAGCCCTGACGTCATCCTCCTCGGAGCAGAATCCGAAGTGAAGCTGCAAGCGCAGAGCGCCTCACCTCTGCGGACATTTCCCACGTCTCAAGCGACAGATGCCAACGAGAAAGCAACGTTTTTGTTGCACCAATGAAAAAACGGACAAATGCTATCGAAGACAGTGTAAGACGTGTATATTTCTATTGTTTGTTGTCTAATCACGATTTATGGAAGATGTTTATATTTTATTAATAGGATTAAGTAGGAATAATAAATATTTGTCATGTTGGAAATAATTGTGGTAGCAGGGAATGTCTGCACCAAAGTATTGTTGACAAGAGAGATCGCAAATTGATGAAAAAGGACGG
This sequence comes from Schistocerca piceifrons, assembly GCF_021461385.2. NCBI lineage: Eukaryota > Metazoa > Arthropoda > Insecta > Orthoptera > Acrididae > Schistocerca > Schistocerca piceifrons. The sequence goes on along the minus strand of NC_060147.1, from coordinate 47,503,016 downwards.
GAAAGACCGCATATGGATACAGTTTAAGAAAAGAGCGGGAAAGACAGCGCAATGATACATTTTGTAATGGTAGCAGGGATTGTCTGCACCAGAAAGCATTGTTGGCGGGAGAGACCGCACTTCAGCTTTCGTAGGAAGTCAGTAGTAAGCGAGATGTGAAGCGAGTCGGTAGCAGGTCTGAAGCGAGAGGTTGAGAGGAGCGGTGTGCCTGCCAGCCACCAGCTATGATTTACAAGAGATTATATACGTATGTACAGAGACATCAGCTAACTATTATAATAAGTGAGAAACTCAAGACTACTGAAGGTATGTTTGCGCAATGCTAGCTGTAAGATTATTGTAAAAAGTAAGTCCCATTTGAATGTTTGTAAAATCATTTCATTCAGAATATAATTAACTTTTGCCAGCAATATTGCATTCGCAATTATAATCCATCCCAAAAACCATCAACGTAAAACTTTGCAAAATTTTATTGTTGTCAAGAAAAACTTTAACTATGAATTACGTAACTTCAGTCAAATTAATTAAAGAATAACGTCAGCTTATTACGGCAGCCCACCAGTATCTAATAGAGTATAGTAAAACAGAGTAAGTATATTCATGTCGCAGTTCGATGTAGCAGTCAGATGGCGATCCAGTACCAAGTAAAAAAGGTCAGGAACAGTTTTGGGTTATTGCAGATAACGACTGAGGACCACGACGACGTCACATTCTATGTTTCGTCGAAATAATCAGAAAATCACTTTTAATAAACAGCAATTAAATTTGTATGCGAAGATAGAGAAAGAGAATAAATTTCAAAGGGAAGATTTCATTTGTTATCATTAAGCAAGAGATAGAAATCCTAAGGAAAGGTTTGATAGTTTATTGTAAAAGGGAAGGTTATCATTAACAAAAGAGATATAGAGCAGACGGTTATTGCGTAATAACAAAAGAGGTATAGAGGAGACGGGAAGGTTTCAACAGTGCTGGCAAAGCAGAGTTAACTGAACACAGCCTTCCGAAATGCCTTCACCAAAGAAGACGAAGTAAATGTTCCAGAATTCGAATCAAGAACAGCTGCCAACATGAGTAACGTAGAAGTAGAGCAAGTGAAGTGTAGTGAAGCAACTTAAATCACTTAATAAAAGCAAGTCTTGCGATCCAGACTGTATACCACTTAGGTTCCTTTCAGAGCATACTGATACAATATCTCCATACTCAACAATCATATACAACCGTTCGCTCGACGAAAGATCCGTACCCAAAGACTGCAAACTTGGACAGGTCAGACCAATATTCAAGAAAGGTAGTAGGAGTAATCCACTAAATTACAGGCCCATATCATTAACGTCGACATGCAGCAGGATCTTGGAACATATTGATGTGTCAGCACAGTATGGAATTCAACTTTTACACAACGACACAAGCTCAGCACTGTCGGCTGTGGGGTGGTAGGACTGGACCAAGCAATCATGAAAAATGGTTCAAATGGCTCTGAGCACTATGGGACTTAACTCCTGAGGTCATCGGTCCCCTAGAACGTAGAACTACTTAAACCTAACTAACCTAAGGACATCACACACATCCATGCCCGAGGCAAGATTCGAACCTGCGACCGTAGAAATGGCGGGGTTCCAGACTGTAGCGCCTAGAACCGCTCGGCCACCTCGGCCGGCAGGCCGGCAATCATCATCGACAGTCGCACTGAATATTTATTTCGCACATTTAAACAAGACAAACAACAAATCAACCATCAACACACTTTTAAAATTACCATTCGAGTGAGAGCAAGTTACTTCAAAATTTAAAAATTCATAAACCACGGCACTTATGGCCTATTACATGTTTAGTGAAATGAGTTAAAATTATTTACTCCAACCTACGATCGACCTGAAGAGCAATTTATTAAAATTTAACGAGGAAATGTAGCAGGCAACAACAAATCGGATACCATGGCACACAACGACGTTAGTTAAATGGCAGTCACTCTACAACGTAGGATATAAAATCTCATGTGACCAAGCAACCTCGTGGGATTCAACAAACTACGCCCAGAAGCGGACTCCCGCTCACTCAGCTGTTTCCAAGACAGGCTCGGCATGGACCCCCAAACGGGAGCAGCAACGGTCACGAATAGGCACTAAAAAACTCATAAATAGTGGGTATCTACGACAGACTGACATCTTCCTTAAGTGCGCTACTGGCCATTTTAATTGCTATTCCACGACGATGACGTGCTACAGACGCGAAATTTAACCGACAGGAAGAAGATGCTGTGATATGCAAATGATTAGCTCTTCAGAGCATTCACACAAGTTTGGCGCCGGTGGCGACACCTACAACGTGCTGACATGAGGATTGTTTCCAACCAATTTCTCATACACAAACAGCAGTTGACCGGCGTTACCTGGTGAAGCGTTGTTGTGATGCCTCGTGCAAGGAGGAGAAATGCGTACCATCGCGTTCCCGATTTTTGATAAAGGTCGGATTGTAGCCCATCGCGATTGCGGTTTATCGTATCGCGACATTGCTGCTCGCGTTGGTCGAGATCCAATGACTGTTAGCAGAATACGGAATCGGTGGGTTCAGGAGGGTAATACGGAACGCCGTGCTGGATCCCAACGGTCTCGTATAATTTAGTGCCAATGGTGTGTTGGAGCGAAATGCGGTTGGCATCCCTGCACACGCCTGTCTAATTACCGGAAGTTTCGTTGTTGTATGTCTGTTAGACATTTATTAGTGCTGTATTGCGTAGAGCGTTGTATCGCGCGGTTCGTGAATTTTGAGAGGGCAGAGTGAGAGGAGAAACGCGTCTGCTTTGCATTACTCGAGTAAACCTTTACAGAGATACTCCAAGTGATGCGGGAAGCCTACGGTGATGAGTGCTTATACCGTACTCGGTGTTGCGAATGGTCAATATGGCTTAGGCCGGTATTACACTATCAAATTTCTTTGTCCAATATCTTTGTCAAAGATATTTGATAGTGTAATAAGGACTTTGTCAAATGTCGTCCAATATTTGATCAAATCTAGGGCCTCGCTGTATATTTGATCAAAGAAACCGCTTGTCTTCTGTTCACTGCAATGTGACATGTTACCACATGGAGCGCTAGCATCGCTGCAGCGTTCTGTCGTCTGTAGTGTTTTTACAACCATTGCCGGTAAATACAATTGGTGTGTGCCGACAACTACAAAATGTAGTTGATGAGGCGCTTTACAACGTGAGGCAACCTGAATACAAAAATAGATTAAGAAGATTGGAGACCTGACCTGACCTGACCTGACCTAACCTAACCTAACCTAACATACCCCTCTCCTGTAGCAAGGAATCGGAGTGTTACAGTGAGCCTGTCTTCTGAAGATGTAGCTGTTCTTAAGTGAATATTGTGCTTTGTGATATGAGGATACACTTCATTCAGCACATACAGAAATGTATGCTCATCCATTCTTAAGTAACTGATGTACGACTTGACGTTTTCCACTGTAAACTCACGTAACAAGTTTTGTTGAATGCTTTTATCGTGTCGTCGTAAAACCCACGGCTTCACCCAGATTAGATTAGTTTTTCGTTCCATAGATCCGTGCTGAGGAGATCCTCGTGGATGTGGAACATGTCGATTTTTTAAGCTGAAGTAACAATACTGATAGTATGAATAAATACAATACATCATTTGTTTCTATTAAAAATTTCGCCAATGCAGTAGAAGGAGTTGGCCAGTAGTAAGTCTTTCAGGCTCCTTTTAAACTGATCTTTATTTCTAACTAAATTTTTTATGTTTGCTGGTAAATTATTGAAGATGAGTGTTCCTGAGTAGTGGACCCCTTTTTGAACTCAAGTAAGTGCTTTTAAGTCCTTGTGCAGATCGTTTTTGTTCCTGGTATTGTATGTATGAACTGTGTTGTTTGTTGGAAAAAGAGATATATTATTTACGACAAATTTCATTAAGAAGTAAATATACTGAGAGGCAGTAGTTAGTATACCCAGTTCTTTGAAGAGGTTTCTGTACGACGTCCGTCAATTTACTCCACAAATAATACATATTACACGCTTTTGGACTCTGAAAACTTATGTTTGACTTCAAGATTTACCCCAAAATATTATCCCATAGACATTATGGAATGAAAGTAGGCAAAGTATGCAAGCTTTTGCATTTTTATGTTGCCTATGTCTGCTAACACTCGAATTGGAAATACAGATTTGTTAAGGCCTTTCTGCAGTTCTGTGGTGTGCTCCTCCCACTTCTGCGGTTAGTAACAAGTTGTTGTCAGCCATCTTGAACTCTGACGAAAAATTTGATGACACTGTAATACCCCTTCTAACGCTACGTCAAAGATCTTTGTCAAATATATTGGACGGAATATTGGATCACATCTTTGATCAAATCTTTGACAAAGAAATTTGATAGTGTAATACCGGCCTTAACAATGGCCGAATGGAAGTTGAAGATGACTCTCGTTCAGGACGCCCTTCGACGTCTACCGACGACGCTCATGCGAGAAACGTCAACTAAATTGTGCTTGTCAGTCGAAGACTGACCGTCCGAGACACTGCAGAACAATGTAACATGCACTTGGATCGTGTCATGAAATCCTGAAACAGCGTCTTAGAATACATTGTATCGCCGGAAGTTCGTCCCACGGCTAACGAGTCAAGGCACCCGCGCAAATGAGACCGAGATGTTTCTTAAGAGAATCATAACTAGCGATGAGACGTGGGTTATGATGTTAAGGGGCTCCGGAAAGGCTCAAAATCATGAAAAGTTCGATTTTTACTTTTTTGCGTTTTCTGAATCTCCAGACTATTACCTTTTAATAGATATATAATTTATTCAATTCCGAAGACTACAACTATTTTTAAATTTTTTTTGAAATGTGTTCTACATGGGCGTGACCCACTGTGGCGCTGTTAAACTGCTGTTAAATGGTGTTATTATTAACGTCCGTGTTCATCAGGTACATTTTAGTGATGTGAGATAAAGTATGTGTTGTGGCTAACCTGTGAGGGTTCAATATATATCGCTGGTGTGATTGTCGATTGTTTCATGTTTATTTACTCTGTCGTTATCTCGAAAATATTCGCAATTCTGTTTCTTGAGTCTCTGTTTTGTTGAAGTATAATAATGAGTAAAAGTAAAGTTATTAGAAATCCTCTGAAGGCTTTTAAGAAAAGGAGAAATGTTGGAAAGCCAAAGGTATGTGTTATTACTGTAAACAATAAAGACGATAACCAAGTGAGTGAACCTAACCTCTCAAGTACACCTGCCCATAGCAGTCAAAGTGGGAAAGAAAATACTTCACAGAAGAAGCTTGGTTCAATGAGTGAAAACAATGAATGTTTTATGGGCGAATCGGATGTGGATGAAATATTTGATATGTCGGTTCTCAAAGGAATTTTTTCAAACTGTGTAAGATGTATTCATTGTAGTGAAGTTAGTCTGGAACTCTCCATAATAAAGCACGTAGGACTTGCTAGTGAAATACAACTGAAATGTGATAAGTGTTCATACATGACCACCTTTTGGAACAGTGTTGCAGTAACTCCAACTGAAGAAAATGGTAGCAAAATCTACGAACACAACAACGAGCGATGCTTGCTTTAGACAAGGAACGCCTTCGGGCTGCAGACAGGGCTGTAAAGAGTCTAGAAATACAAGCAAGAGTAAACAGGAGGAGGAACAAGAGGAAGCTGGAGGAGGAGTTTGCAGAGGATGAAGATAATCCATCCTATGGACCTGGAATGCACTAAAAAGTTAATCCAATCTTTGTCGCTCGGTTCCCAAAACTTTTATTTTCTCATACTAATTACATGTTTTCTAAGGATCTTCCAAACATATTTGTTTCAAACTTTCAGTAAATGTCACCCAGTACCTTCTGCATAATTTAACACAGCCTTTTTCCAAAAAACTGTATATTTTTGAATATATAAATAAAAAATGGCAAAAAAATGTTGTGAATTTTCATTACAATTGAAAAAAATCATCTTTAATAACTGAACTAAAATTTTGTAAAATCCCTGTGTTAAGTTGAAGCCCATATTCCAATAAATAATCCGTAAAAAGTTCAACTTCCTACCTCAAATACTTTGTGAGGAAAGATGTAATTTATAGGCGTTATTTTAACATTGCAAGTATAGGGCGTTCCGGAGCCCCTTAAGACCAAGGTTAAATCTTCAGAATGGATCGGGAAAGATTCTCCAAGACCAAATAAAGCTCGTCAGGTCAGGTCAAATGTCAAAACCATGCTGATAGTTTTCTTTGACTTTGGAGGATTAGCTCTTTACGAATTCGTGCCACAAGGACAAACAGTTAATCGAGGGTGCTATAAGGACGTGTTGCGAGGCCTGCTAGAAAATGTGAGAAGGAAACGGCTTCAAGTGTGGCGAGACAGTTCACGGATCTTTCATCACGATAACGCAGCCGCATATCATCACTGTTGGCGCGTGTCTACCCCTGCGGACTTTCTTTTATTCCCAAAGTTGAGAGCACCGTTGAAAGGACGACGACCTGCAACGATAGACGAGATTGAAGAAAATTCACGGGTGGCGCTTCGCACGACTCAGGAAGAGGCGTACCAAGACTGATTACAGAAGTGGTAACGGAGATGGCAGCAGCGTATCAATTGTAGAGCACAGTATTTCAAAGGAGACCGTGCACAATAAGGAGAAAAATTTTGTGGACGGAATTTTCTGAACAGACCTCGTACAGACTTCTATGCTCTGTAGCGTCAGTGAATGCACTCGGATGCACTGGATGCACTCGGATTCCTATTATAATTTTGATCGCTCAAAACACCTAATATATCCCTCGAAGTTTGTATTCGTATGTGTCATTTTGAAACATCCTGTACATATTTCATCTTAGTTTTTATACATTGTTGTTGTGGTCTTCAGTCCTGAGACTGGTTTGATGCAGCTCTCCATGCTACTCTATCCTGCGCAAGCTTCTTCATCTCCCAGTACCTACTGCAACCTACATCCTTCTGAATCTGCTTAGTGTAGTCATCTCTTGGTCTCCCTCTACGATTTTTGCTCTCCACGCTGCCCTCCAGTACTAAATTGGTGATCCCTTGATGCCTCAGAACATGTCCTACCAACCGATCCATCCTTCTGGTCAAGTTGTGCCACATACTTCTATCCCCCCCTTGTTTTACATTTGTAATGTTTTACATTACTACGTAAGAAAGCAAATTGCTTGCACATGTGTAAATGTCGTTACGTTTTACGGCATAAATGAATAACTTTAGTTGCTTATTTGATTTATTCCTTTCCGATAATCGTAGGTACTTATCGGTGGAATCCTTACTAACCACAAATAAAAAAATAAAAATAGTGTTTCCGCCCGGGATCGAACCGGGGACCTTGCGCGTGTGAGGCGCACGTGATAACCACTACACTACGGAAACAGCCAAGACAAAATGGCTATTAATTTGGAACACTATCAGTTATTAAATTTGTTCTAACGTCTTATTCTGTTGCTGTTTCTTCGGTTTATCGTTAGACATGTGGCCGAACTTGAGGTACGTTGCTAAGAGCATAGAGAAATTTTTGTGAAACCCTAAATTTCATCTAATCCAAATATTTGGAACAAGATCTTCGAAAGCACAATAGGTCAGCTATAACAAATGGGAATATTTATTCACGTAGTAAATCAGATAAAGAGACAGTTGTGTCACATCTCAAAGGTGAACTAAAAATAGTTTCTCTTGATTGTGTTCCGAGCTTTTTATAAATCTTAGCAATAACGTACTGTAACACACGAATTTGCCTTATAATTTATTTTTAATGGTACTGCCTCGTACATCAGCAATATTACCTGGCCATACAGAAATACTGCCGTGCACTGAAGTCACATTGTAGCAATGTTCACAGAAAACTATTCCAGGCATACACTGCCGCAAAACATGTTCCTAGGAACCGCACCTAAAGACCTCGGAGTGGGCGCGTGGGGTACACCCGTCACCTTGCGGTTTTACATTGTGATTATTTCCGTTAAGTTTAAAGTTGCAGCGTTCCCACGCTTAATACCTTTCAAATGGGTGCATTGTTAAAGATCCGTTTACAGCTAACGTCGGTTGGACAGCTAAACAGAGAGCAGAAGGACGTTGAAGAGAGTTGGGGTACAACTGTCCACAATGCGCAATTTCTTAACGTAGGTGTTTTCTTTTTTACGACATTTTTCATACTGAATTCGTTTAAGCACAGTATTTAAAATATTTATTAATCCGAATAAAATAGCTATGTTAACTGAAGTGATTACTTATGCAGTCTTCAACATGTAATTTACAGAAACTGATAGTCATGAACACGTTTTTCTTTTAGTGATGTCAGATCCGAAGAAAAGAAGAGTGTATGTGTCTTCCGACTCTGAAGATGGCTCGAGCAAGATGCAGAGTGTGATGAAAATGAGGTATTTGATTCTGAATGAAGTTGATCAACTAATGGAAAGCGATCATGATACTGAAACTGAACAATCTGCAGATGAATACGATAATAAAAACGGTGAGTATAGTATTTCCTATTATCTTGGGAAAGACAATAAAACAAAATGGTCTAAGTCTTTTCCTAAGAGAAAAGTGAGAACAAGGTCAGAGAATATAACAACTCATCTACCTGGCCCCAAGATGCTAGCATCAGCAAGACTTCCTGAAGACAAGTTATTAGATCTTTTCTTAGACAGCAGTGTTTATAAAATTATAGTTAACTGCACAAATATTTATGTACGAAATTTGAAAAGCAAATTTCAGAGACATAGAGATGCTAGATTCACTGTCGAGACTGTAATAAAAGCACTTTTCGGCATACTCTACCTTATACAGGGTGTTTCAAAAATGACCGGTATATTTGAAACGGCAATAAAAACTAAACGAGCAGCGATAGAAATACACCGTTTGTTGCAATATGCTTGGGACAACAGTACATTCTCAGGCAGACAAACTTTCGAAATTACAGTAGTTACAATTTTCAACAACAGATGGCGCTGCGGTCTGGGAAACTCTATAGTACGATATTTTCCACATATCCACCATGCGTAGCAATAATATGGCGTAGTCTCTGAATGAAATTACCCGAAACCTTTGACAACGTGTCTGGCGGAATGGCTTCACATGCAGATGAGATGTACTGCTTTAGCTGTTCAATTGTTTCTGGATTCTGGCGGTACACCTGGTCTTTCACGTGTCCCCACAGAAAGAAGTCACAGGGGTTCATGTCTGGCGAATAGGGAGGCCAATCCACGCCGCCTCCTGTATGTTTCGGATAGCCCAAAGCAATCACACGATCATCGAAATATTCATTCAGGAAATTAAAGACGTCGGCCGTGCGATGTGGCCGGGCACCATCTTGCATAAACCACGAGGTGTTCGCAGTGTCGTCTAAGGCAGTTTGTACCGCCACAAATTCACGAAGAATGTCCAGATAGCGTGATGCAGTAATCGTTTCGGATCTGAAAAATGGGCCAATGATTCCTTTGGAAGAAACGGCGGCCCAGACCAGTACTTTTTGAGGATGCAGGGACGATGGGACTGCAACATGGGGCTTTTCGGTTCCCCATATGCGCCAGTTCTGTTTATTGACGAAGCCGTCCAGGTAAAAATAAGCTTCGTCAGTAAACCAAATGCTGCCCACATGCATATCGCCGTCATCAATCCTGTGCACTATATCGTTAGCGAATGTCTCTCGTGCAGCAATGGTAGTGGCGCTGAGGGGTTGCCACATTTGAATTTTGTATGGATAGAGGTGTAAACTCTGGCGCACGAGACGATACGTGGACGTTGGCGTCATTTGGACCGCAGCTGCAACACGGCGAACGGAAACCCGAGGCCACTGCCGGATCACCTGCTGCACTAGCTGCACGTTGCCCTCTGTGGTTGCCGTACGCGGTCGCCCTACCTTTCCAGCACGTTCATCCGTCACGTTCCCAGTCCGTTGAAATTTTTCAAACAGATCCTTTATTGTATCGCTTTTCGGTCCTTTGGTTACATTAAACCTCCGTTGAAAACTTCGTCTTGTTGCAACAACGCTGTGTTCTAGGCGGTGGAATTCCAACACCAGAAAAATCCTCTGTTCTGAGGAATAAACCATGTTGTCTACAGCACACTTGCACGTTGTGAACAGCACACGCTTACAGCAGAAAGACGACGTACAGAATGGCGCACCCACAGATTGCGTTGTCTTCTATATCTTTCACATCACTTGCAGCGCCATCTGTTGTTGAAAATTGTAACTACTGTAATTTCGAAAGTTTGTCCGCCTGAAAATGTACTGTTGTCCCAAGCACATTGCAACAAACGGTGTATTTCTATCGCTGCTCGTTTAGTTTTTATTGACGTTTCAAATATACTGGTCATTTTTGAAACACCGTGTAGGAACCATAAGAAGTTCTAGCATTCTCTGGGATAACTCTAGAGGAATCGGCTTACAATCATGTTACCTAACTATGAGTGAGAAAAGATTAAAATTTCTTCTGAGATGTTTACGTTTTGATGACGTAAAGGACAGAAGCCTTCGAAAAGAAACTGATAGGTTAGCCCCAGTTAGAGATATTTTTAGGACTGCTGTTCGTAATTTTTCAAAACACTTTGTTCCAAGTGAATATATGACTATTGACGAACAGTTACTTTCTTTTCGATGAAATTGCCAATTTATGCAGCATCTTCCTAAAAAGCCCACCAAATACGACATTAAGACGTTTGCTTTGGTACATGCTAAAACTGCCTATACTTTCAACTTCGAAAATTATGCTGGCACTCAGTCAGAGGGTCCTTTCAAACATAGTAATTCTCCTACGGATTTAGTAATGAGATTAGTGGAACGTATCAGCGGAACTCACCGTAACATTACTGGTGGCAACTGGTTCAGCAGCATACCACTGGCTAAGAAGCTACTAGAAGAGAAGAGACTCACATACGTTGGAACGCTCCAGAAAAACAAGAAGTAAATCCCCAAGGAGTTTTTACCTAGTAAGCGAAGACCTCAATATTCTTCTTTGTTTGGCTTCCAAGAGAATTGTGCCCTATTTTCATACTGCCCTAAAGTTAATCAAGCTGTTCTCTTGATATCTACACTACATTATGATCATACCACTGATAAAAATACAAGAGATTGCATGGGGACTTAATTAAAAATAATAAGGAATAAATGCAATAACTTCAGTATCTGTGTGACCGGTTACGAAGTCTCGTAACCGGTTGGCCCTGGCTAGTATTAGCACGCGATCTGACTGCATAAAATAAAAATAAAGAATGACAAGAAATTTCCATTTACAAAATTGATTAATTAAGTCCCCTGCAACTATAAAAGCTCCGAAACAACAAAGCACAAGTGTAACTGTTCTGTGTGTGGTAGTGTGACTCAACATACATGTATATGGCTCGGTTCTTCCTCAATACGACAAGATATTTTAAACACCATTTACAATGAACTAATTGAAAAACCAGAAATACTATAATTGCACATAGAAACCAGAATTACAAGTCTAATACATGAACACGAGCCAGAAGCTTTGTTGACTGAACCTGTGACCAAGAGGCATTGTCATTAAAGAAATCTGCAATACTTTTTTCTTTACCTCAATATATATTGACGAAAAATACACTGTGATCATTGCAACATCTTCCATCTATACATTACACCAACCGAACAGCATCTACTCTCTTGCCCAACAGAACAACAACTGCCCTAGACAACCTCTGAACTACCACTGCACCAGTGGAGGCGGCGGGATAATAATCTTTGGCGCAATCTCTGGCACTGTGACTCAGTGTAGCCACCATTCAAGATTCACGGAAACGAGAAACTAACTTTTTACAATATGACAAAGATTGGAGTTGATTTACTTATTAAAATAATTTTTAAAAAAACGATGTGTCCCGAAACACTCGTAGGTGGCCTATGGTTGTTTTCTATAATTTACTTGCCGGCCGATGTGGCCGAGCGGTTATACGCGCTTCAGTCTGGAACTGCGCGACCGCTACGATCGCAGGTTCGAATCCTGCCTTGGGCATGGATGTGTGTCATGTCCTTAGGTTAGTTAGGTTTAAGTAGTTCTGATGACCTCAGATGTTAAGTCCCATAGTGCTCAGAGCAATTTGAACCATTTTTATAATTTACTTAATGTTTCTGCCATGAACGCACTGTGAATATATCGAGCAAATTCTAGAACACCTAAGTCCTTGAAAAGAACAGACTTTCTGCAGAGGATGCCCTGGGAATGATGAAAGCTCAAATTCAGTGCAGATCTGCTGCCCCCCAAATTGCCATTGATTTACGGCACGTGTTTTACTGGGCATAAATTCAAGTTACAAAACAAGACAATCCCAGAGAAGGTTCCAAAGGACGTTGCCACGAGTGTGGAAGGCAGAAAGACAACTAGAAAATGGTTTCATAAATGTAAGAGGAGGACGTGTTTGCCTCATTTGCATGTATATATCTGAAATAAATTATTTACATATTCTTTTGGAAACTTGTTTTATTTCCATTCCTATACATATAAAAACATAGAAAAAGCAAATAAAGAAGATTTGATAATCATTTCAATGAGTAATTAAGAAACACAAATAGGGGTTAGGAGTCCCCCGTCCACCCAACCTCTTAAAGATAGAGTACGGGCATACCGCAGGATTAATCCCCTACGCTGCCATACAGCATGAGGCGGCAACACTGAAACTACGCAAGCTTTTAGTCGGACGTCCATTGTTTCAGTTTAGCCTCCTTTTTGCTTCTGTACCACTGAACGGCAAGCCGATGAGGTGCGCGGTTCTAGGCGCTTCAGTCTTGAACCACGCGACCGCTAAGGTCGCAGGTTCGAATCCTGCCTCGGGCATGGATGTGTGTGATGTCCTTAGGTTAGTTAGGTTTAAGTACGCTACTGGCCATTAAAATTACTACACCACGAAGATGATGTGCTACAGACGCGAAATTTAACCGACAGGAAGAAGATGCTGTGATATGCAAACGATTAGCTTTTCAGAGCATTCACACAAGGTTGGCGCCGGTGGCGACACCGACAACGTGCTGACATGAGGAAAGTTTCCAACCGATTTCTCGTACACAAACAGCAGTTGACCGGCGTTGCCTGGTGAAACTTTGTTATGATGCCCCGTGTAAGGAGGAGAGATGCGTACCATCACTTTTCCGGCTTTGATAAAGGTCGGATTGTAGCCTATCGCGATTGCCGTTTATCGTATCGCCACATTGCTGCTCGCGTTGGTCGAGATCCAATGACTGTTAGCAGAATATGGAATCGGTGGGTTCAGGAGGGTAATACGGAACGCCGTGCTGGATCCCAACGGCCTCGTATCACTAGCAGTCGAGATGACAGGCATCTTCTCCACATGGATGTGATAGATCGTGCAGCCACGTGTCGATCCCTGAGTCAACAGATGGGGACGTTTGCAAGACAACAACCATCTGCACGAACAGTTCGACGACGTTTGCAGCAGCATGGACTATCAGCTCGGAGACCATGGCTGCAGTTACGCTTGACGCTGCATCACACACACGAGCGCCTGCGATGGTGTATTCAAGGACGAACCTGGATGCACGAATGGCATCGCGGTGAACGCACATTGGAAGCGTGTAATCGTCATCGCCGTACTGGCGTATCACCCGGCGTGATGGTGTGGGGTGTCATTGGTTACACGTCTCAGTCACCTCTTGTTCGTATTGACGGCACTTTGAACAGTAGACGTTACATTTCAGATGTGTTAAGACCCGTGGCTCTACCCTTCTTTCGATCCCTGCGAAACCCTACATTTCAGCAGGATAATGCACGACCGCATGTTGCAGGTACTGTACGGGCCTTTCTGGATACAGAAAATGTTCGACTGCTGCCCTGGCCAGCACATTCTCTAGATCTCTCACAACTGAAAACGTCTGGTCAATGGTGGCCGAGCAACTGGCTCGTCACAATGCGCCAGTCACTGCTCTTGATGAACTGTGGTATCGTGTTGAAGCTGTATGGGCAGCTGTAACTGTACACGCTATCCGAGCTCTGTTTGACTCAATGCCGTTATTACGGTCAGAGGTGGTTGTTCTGGGAAATGATTTCTCAGGATCTATGCATCCAAATTGCGTGAAAATGTAATCACATGCCAGTTCTAGTATATTTGTCCAATGAATACCCGTTTATCATCGCATTTCTGCTTTGTGTAGCAATTTTAATGGCCAGTAGTGTAATTATCACAGTAGCAAGCAGGTTAACCGAAAACGAGTGGCATGAATCGTTGTAGTTTTACGGTGCTGCGGGTACACTTGGAATTTGTCCCGGTGCGCGAACCTTCGGGTAAAGTCTGGCGCCAGCGGGCCAGCGCTGCGGCTGCGGTGACATCAAAAGAACTGGAGCAGAAGCGCCTGGAACCCTCGCCGCGGCTGTATAAAGCCCACCCTGCTGTCGCAGTCATTCAGTGTGGATAGTTTCGTTCAGTGCATGCTGCAGACGTGATTAGTGTTCCGACTTTATTGTCTAGTGGATTATTTTATATGACTATATTTTATTCGTTTACGTTAATCTCGTAGTGTATTGTGAATAAAGATTGGAATGGATAAATTTATTAAAACTTCCTGGTAGATTAAGACTGTGTGACGGACCGAGACTCGAACTCGCGACCTTCGTCTTTCGCGGGCAAGTGCTCTACCAGCTGAGCTACCCAAGCACGACTCACGCCCCGTCCTCACAGCTTTAATTCCGCCAGTACCTCGCCTCCTACCTTCCAAACTTCACAGAAGCTCTTCTGCGTATCAGCGCACACTCCGCTGTAGAGTGAAAATTTCATTCCAGAAGCAACCTCCAGGCTGTGGCTAAGCCATGTCCCTGCAATATCCTTTCTTTCAGGAGTGTTAGTTCTGCAAGGTTGGCAGGAGAGCTTCTGTGAAGTTTGGAAGGTAGGAGGCGAGATACTGGCGGAATTAAAGCTGTGAGGACGGGGCGTGAGTCGTGCTTGGGTAGCTCAGCTGGTAGAGCACTTGCCCCCGAAATGCAAAGGTCTCGAGTTCGAATCTCGGTCCGGCACAAAGGTTTAATCTGCCAGGAAGTTTCATATCAGAGACACACTCCGCTGCAGAGTGAAAATCTCATTCTGGAGACAGCCCCCAGGCTGTGGCTAAGCAATGTCTCAGCAATATCCTTTCTTTCAGGAGTGCCGGTTCTGCAGGGTTCGCAGGAGAACTTCTGTAAAGTTCGGAAGGTAGCAGACGAGGTACTGGCAGAAGTAAAGCTGTGGGGGCGGGGCGTGTGTCGTGCTTGGGTAGCTCAGTTGGTAGAGCACTTGCCTGCGAAAGACAAAGGTCCCGAGTTCGAATCTCGGTCCGGCACACAGTTTTAATCTGCCAGGAAGTTTCGTATCAGCGCATATTCCACTGTCGAGTGAAAATTTCATTCTAGATAAATTTGTTACCAAAAAGGCGCGCTTGGAAGTCGATGATACTGCAAGTCAGTCTCCAACAATTATAGTGTTGTCAATTGCTTCATCATCTTCAGGCAAGAACCGTTCACAGCCGAAACCTGGACAATTCGGTAAGCGAAGATCATTTCAGAAATCTTGGTTGATCGAGTACACATGGCTAGACTATGAAGCATCTACCGATAAAGTTTTTTGCAAAACCTGCAAAGAGACTGATGCTAAAAATCTATTAAAATTTTCTTCAAAAAAGGAAGATGCATTTACTTCTGTAGGGTTTTCGACCTGTAAAAAGGCTTTGGAAGAATTCCGTCTTCATGAAAATAAGTTTACGCATAAAGAAGGTGTTCTGAAACTAAATTCTATCACTAACCAAAGTGTGGCCTCCCAACTGAATGAACAGTTGGATAGTGATACGAACAAAGGCCGTTTAGCTCTTGAGTCAATTTTTACTACCGTGCAATTTCTATGCCGACAAGGACTAGCAATTAGAGGGCATGAAGATGCCAATTCAATTTTTTTTCAATTTTTGGAACTCCAAAAGAATGGCGTACCTTAGTTTAAAGACTGGTTAGAGCGTTAAGGGTATAGGTGGATGTCCCATGAAATTCAAAACGAGATCATTGATCTACTTGGAAAGTCTGTGTTGAGGAAGGTACTGGCTTCAATCAAGAAGACTGAATATTTTCTATTATGGTTGACGAAACAAGTGATTCTTCGATGCACGAACAAGTGTCATTTTGTATTCGTACTGTTGATGATTCCTTAATCATCAATGAAGACTTATACGAGATCCCCAACACTGAATCACAAACTCTGTTTAGTACTTTAAAACACGTTTTTGCTCGACTTGATTTGTCAATGGATAACTTAAGAGGATAGTGCTATGATGGTGTCTCGAATATGAGAGGTAAGTTCAAAGGACTAAAAAAATTAGTCTTGGATATACAACCAAAAGCATATTACGTACACTGCACTGCTCACAGTTTAGACTTGTCAGTTGTAGACAGTCTCCGCAATCTTACGTCTATGAGGGATATTACGGCTTTAGCCAAGGACTTAATAAACACCGTAAGGGAATCCAACAAAAGGATGAGACTTAGAACCATACGCTGTGAGAGCGCCAACGACCAAGCTGGCCTACGACCCCTTTGCCCGACTCGATGGGCTATGCGAGCTTCTAGTATCTTGAGAATACTGAAAACTTTGAAGAATTTCTAGAGTTTTTTGAAACATTTTCTGGAGAGGACAAACAGAGGCAGGTTACAAATGTACAGGATACCTTGAGTTAATGTAACAATTCAAGACTTATTTCTTTTTACGTCTTTATTGCCGTGCAATGAACTCAGTAGAGGATGTCAATGAAAAAATTCACCGCCCTCATCTAAGTGTTGCTGATCTGGAAAAAATATGTGAGGGCTTGATTTGTATATTTAATGGAAGGCGTGATAGTTCTGAACACTTTTGGGAATTGTATGGAAAAGAAAAAGAATCGAAGTATACCATAGAAGTATGAAAACACCGAAGCCAGCTCACTGCACACTTTCAAAACCTCAAAGGAATACTACAAAGCTATTTACATTGAAGTTTGTGAAACGGTGCAATCTTGCATTACTGAGCGGTTTTCTTCAACTGGACTCACACAGGTCATTGCAGTTGAACAAGAGTGCTTGCTATTAGTAAACAACGGAGAAACAAATTTGGAAAAATCAACTGACGTTTTCAAAAATGACCTAGATATTGAGAGACTGCGCTTAGACTTGAATATGTTAGCCGATATCGCTAATAAAAAACAACTGATCTTAAAAAACATGCGTGATGTAAGAAAGTACATTACACAAGAGCCTGCAGTTGGAGAAATGTTATGTGAAGTAGTTAAATGCATTAAGCTTCTCCAAGTACTTCCAATCACGACAGCAACAGAAGAACGGTCATATAGCGCCCTTAGACGTCTGAAGTCATGTCTCCGATCAACAATGGGACAGAAGATGTTGAACAGCTTGGCTGTTCTTCATGCCCACCGAGATAATTTGGATGAATTGGATATCCGGCCAGTCATCAACGACCTCATATTCAGTAATCCAGTCAGACAGTCGACATTTGCACCTTTCCAAAGACACTCTAGCCGTAATAGTGGCATTTAGAGCAATATTAAGAATCTTTATAAAATAGAGAAGTAACTACATACATAATGTTAAATTTTCAGTTTAGAAACATTAGTACTAGTTTAGTACTGTATTACTATATTACTATAGTACTGTGTAAGTTATTTTCAAATACTTAAATATTTTTAGGGTATAAGACCCAATTAAAACACGCTATTTACGTACTTTTTGACTGAAAGTATTAGGCATACTGTATTAACTTTATTAACCGTGTTAAAGCATTAACTTTTGAGATACTGTTTTTATTTAATGAATCCTGAGCCTTATTCAAAGTAAGCTTAAATTAGCTATTTCACTTATTAATCAAAGTGCTTTTAATGTACGACAGTAATATTTTATGTTTTATTCTTTTAATGATAGTTTAGGTTTTATTTAAATATAATTTCAGTCTTTTCATAGTTATATATTCACTGCTCCGTAATAGTATATAAGCATGATAACTACTGTAAATTAAATTAGCTTTTTACGAAAATACCGTTTGTTTCTTTTTTCAAAGCCAAAAAATGTGTCAGGCTTTGTAATATTATTGGATTTCAGATACTTTGCATATGAGATATTTGCCATAAAAGAAAAGGACAGCCAACGAGCTGTAGTTCGTAAAAATGCTAAGCATCACAGCGCGAGAGTAAAGAGACGAAATATTTTTTTTAACGTCCGCCTATACCAAAACGCGCGTCCAGCGTTTAAATACTCTAAATAAACACTATGACCCTCTGGGCGCAGATATTTAAAATCATTGCCGCAGCGCTTGATAGCAAGAAGCTGCGAAACAGACGAAAAAAAATCTATCTTTTGTTAAGAAATATTCTAGAGACTTCATTATCCCTTGTACTTTTGGTCGCCGACATGTTAAGACGTACTACATAGCATTGCTACAAGTTGTATTTTTATTTTGTGTAAAACTATGTGAAACGACGAACAAACGTTTCGGTAACTCCGGTGAAGATATAATGTACTTGCGCACACGCAAGGACATTTAATTTTAAGAAGGAACGGCCTGACAAAGCAGCGATTATTGGACTGCGCCATATACAAAAGAAATATCAAGTGTAAGACATGTATTTATTGTGTATTTGTCAATGTCTAGAAGTTTAAAGCCAGTTTGTTCACAATATATCAATATCTTACGATGCAGTAATTTTACTCTTATTCTTTTCTTTCACTAACCAGAAATGATGTTCAAATTGTATATGAGCTTTCTTACCGGTTGGCTCTTATCGCGGTGTCTCGATTGTGATTGGGAGACCACTATTGTGTTCAACTTCCGATCTATTACTCTTTCTCTTACGAAATTCCACTAATTTGCTTTCATTTCCATTTTTATATTAAAATAGGTGCCTTAGGTATTTTCATCGAAGATTCTGATTGCGTGAAGGCAATCCGCGTCAAAAGATCAATTAAGAAAACCCTTTCACGTAATCAATCCGTACGTCTCCTGAAAAGAACCGAGAACCGACGCATCGGTGATCAATTAATAATGTCTCACTCTTTTTAAGTCGTACTATAAAACGGCACACAGGATAGCCGTAAGTACGCAATCTAGCGTTAGGTTGCATTTTGTCAGTAGATATTACCTACAAACACTGATAGCATCACTATTATTATGTACTACAATTTCTTATATAGAATAAGCAAGTTCCTAACGCCAGAGCTTGTCGAGTTTCCCAGTTATCGAGAGTCCATTTTTCGGGGTTCCAATGTTGATCACATGACTCTAAAATGCTTAAAAAAAACATTAAAACTCACTATTTTTCATCTAAAATTTTAAGAAGGAACGGCCTGGCAAAGCAGCGATTATTGGGCTGCGCCATGTACAAAAGAAATATCAAATATAAGTCATGTATTTATTGTGTATTTGTCAATGTCTAGAAGTTTAAAGCCAGTTTGTTCACAATATATCAATATCTTACGATGCAGTAATTTTATTCTTATTCTTTTCTTTCACTAACCAGAAATGATGTTCAAATTGTATATGAGCTTTCTTACCGGTTGGCTCTTATCGCGGTGTCTCGATTGTGATTGGGAGACTACTATTGTGTTCAACTTCCGATCTATTACTCTTTCTCTTACGAAATTCCACTAATTTGCTTACATTTCCATTTTTATATTCAAATAGGTGCCTTAGGTATTTTCATCGAAGATTCTGATTGCGTGAAGGCAATCCGCGTCAAAAGATCAATTAAGAAAACCCTTTCACGTAATCAATCCGTACGTCTCCTGAAAAGAACCGAGAACCGACGCATCGGTGGTCAATTAATAATGTCTCACTCTTTTTAAGTCGTACTATAAAACGGCACACAGGATAGCCGTAAGTACGCAATCTAGCGTTAGGTTGCATTTTGTCAGTAGATATTACCTACAAACACTGATAGCATCACTATTATTATGTACTACAATTTCTTATATAGAATAAGCAAGTTCCTAACGCCAGAGCTTGTCGAGTTTCCCAGTTATCGAGAGTCCATTTTTCGGGGTTCCAATGTTGATCACATGACTCTAAAATGCTTAAAAAAACATTAAAACTCACTATTTTTCATCTAAAATTTAGAATATTCCCCCCCCCCCCCCCCCCCCGAATGGCCACCCCATATATTTTTTATAAGTCGGCGCCCCTGTTCTTATGTTTTACCTTCCGGAACTCCAGACAACGAGTACGCGTCATCTACTAGCGCATGTTTGAAAGACTTCTCCGTGGTGTGACATCTGGATCAAGTCTAGGGACATGCAACAGAGTATCGAAAGCACAATGGCACTGAAAACTCGTTTTGTGAAAAACACCGCAGTACAAACATTTCAACGCTTCTATTCAGGCATAAAATGTAAACACGAGAGCGTAAAACAAGTTTCCTAGTTGTGTAGCATGAAAATGTAGTGACCGCGCAGTTATAAATAACAAATGAGTAGCGCTTAACAAGTTTTTGTTTTCCCTCGTATTAACTCCGGCTCGCGACGAGCGCCACGTAGTTCGCAATCCGGCCGCAACGCGGCGCTGCGCGCGCCCGCTCGGCTCCGACGTTACCCCCTACGCGCCTCTGGCGCCAAGTCGGGCGCGACAGTCAATTGTCGCCGGCGCGCGCGGTCCGTGTCGCTCGCGAGCTGCGATTGGTAGTCGCGCGTCGCCGCTCGGCCGCGTTTATTGCCCGCGAGTGTGTTCGACCGCTTCCCGCGCTTTCGAACCCGGTCTGCGTTCCGCGCGCAATCGCCGCCCGCTCCTTTCGAACTCCGCACCGCATCCGCGCGCTCGTGTGCGTGTGTGTCCATCTGCATTTCTCTCTGCCTGCCTTCGCCAAAAAGAGGAGACGCAATGACGGAAGTGGCCCAGCCGACGGAAGTCGTCAGCGCCGAACAGAACAAGGCGCCGGTTCCAGCGCCCTCTGACGTCAGCGAGGCCCAACAGAAGACTGCGCCGCAGACGCAAGAACAGCAACAACAACAACAACAGCAGCAGCAGCAGCCGGCCAACAACGGTGACGTCACACAGGCCGAGCCCTCAGAGTCTCCAGGTCCCAGCAACGGCACAGGTGCGTGGCCGAAAAGAAAAACAGAACAAAATAAAAAACTTATCCTCACAAGGGAACCTCCTCATCGCACCACCCTTAGATTTAGTTATAAGTTGGCACAGTGGATAGACCTTGAAAAACTGATCAATCGAGAAAACAGGAACAAGTTGTGTGGAACTATGACAAAAATAATCAAAATATACAAACTGGGTAGTCCATGCGCAAGATACGCAACATCAAGGATAATGGGAGCGCAGGAGCGCCGTGGTCTCGTGGTTAGTGTGAGCAGCTGCAGAACGAGAGGTCCTTGGTTCAAGTCTTCTCTCGAGTGACAAGTTTAATTTATTATTTTCAGACAATTATTATACGTCCGTCCGATGGGAAGCAGTGGTTGGGAAGGGAGTGAGACAGGGTTGTTGCCTCTCCCCGATGCTATTCAATCTGTATATTGAGCAAGCAGTAAAGAAAACGAAAGAAAAGTTCGGAGTAGGTATTAAAATCCATGGAGAAGAAATAAAAACTTTGAGGTTCGACTATGACATTGTAATTCTGTCAGAGACGTAAAAGGACTTGGAAGAGCAGTTGAAAGGAATGGACATTGTCTTGAAAGGAGGGCATAAGATGAACATCAACAAAAGCAAAACAAGGATAATGGATTGTAGTCGAATTAAGTCGGGCGATGCTGAGGGAATTAGATGAGGAAATGAGACACTTAAAGTAGTAAAGGAGTTTTGCTATTTGGGGAGCAAAATAACTGATGATCGTCGAAGTAGAGAGGATATAAAATGTAGACTGGCAATGGCAAGAAAACCGTTTCTGATGGAGAGAAATTTGTTAGCATCGAGTATGGATTTAAGTGTCAGGAAGTCGTTTCTGAAAGTATTTGTATGGAGTGTAGACATATATGGAAGTGAAACATGGACGATAAATAGTTTAGACAAAAAGAGAATAGAAGCTTTCGAAATGTGGTAGAGGCAGTCAAGAGATGAATACACTAAGCAGATTCAGAAGGATGTAGGCTGCAGTAGCTTCTGGGAGATGAAGAAGCTTGCACAGGATAGAGTAGCATGGAGAGCTGCATCAAACCAGTCTCTGGACTGAAGACCACAACAACAACAACAACCGTCCGATGCGAGGTAACTGACGGTCTACATACGGAAAAATATGAAAACGTGAAAAACATGTTTTGACAGAGCACAGGGAAAAAACTGTGCGACTGTGAAACGGTTGCATTCATTTGTTGCAGTTTATGTGACAAACTCTTATGTTTTCATGACTTTTTTGGGAGTGATTATCACATCCACAAGAAAACCTAAATCGGGCAAGGTAGAAGAATCTTTTTACCCATTCGCCAAGTGTACAAGTTAGGTGGGTCGACAACATATTCCTGTCATGTGACGCACATGCCGCCACCGGTGTCGTAAAGAATACTTCAGACGAGTTTTCCTGTGGAGGAATCGGTTGACCTATGACCTTGCGATCAAATGTTTTCGGTTCCCATTGGAGAGGCACGTCCTTTCGTCTACTAATCGCACGGTTTTGCGGTGCGGTCGCAAAACACAGACACTGAACTTATTACAGTGAACGGATACGTCAATGAACGAACGGACAGATCATAACTTTGCGAAAATAAAGAAAGTAAATTTTTCACACGAAGGAAGACTTGAACCATGGACCTCTCGTTCCGCAGCTCCTCACGCTAACCACAGGACCACGGCGCTCCTAAGCTCCTGTTAGTCTTGATGTATCTTGCACATGGACTACTCAGTTTGTATATTTTGATTATTTTTTTCATAGTTCACACAACTTCTTCCTGTTTTCTCGATTGATCTGTGTTCAGGTTTTCAAGGCCTATCCACTGTGCCAACTTATAACTAAACCTGAGGGGGGTGCGATGGGGAGGTTCCCTTGTAAGTGACGTCTGCCTTACTGCTTGCGAAATTCCTCTTGCAGTGCCATGCCTTCGCCCTAGATTCCGTCTGTACTGTAGTGGTTGGTCAGGTCGCCACTCCAACTCCCCTATGCAGGGTGTTACAAAAAGGTACGGCCAAACTTTCAGGAAACATTCCTCACACACAAAGAAAGAAAATTTGTTATATGGAAACGCTTACTTTCCATGTTAGAGCTCATTTTATTACTTCTCTTCAAATCACATTAATCATGGAATGGAAACACACAGCAACAGAACGTACCAGCGAGACTTCAAACACTTTGTTACAGGAAATGTTCAAAATGTCCTCCGTTAGCGAGGATACATGCATCCACCCTCCGTCGCACGGAATCCCTGATGCGCTGATGCAGCCCTGGAGAATGGCGTATTGTATCACAGCACGAAGAGTCTCTGCATTGGTACCGGGGTTGCGTAGACAAGAGCTTTCAAATGCCCCCATAAATGAAAATCAAGAGGGTTGAGGTCAGGAGAGCGTGGAGGCCATGGAATTGGTCCGCCTCTGCCAATCCATCGGTCACCGAGTCTGTTGTTCAGAAGTGTACGAACACTTAAACTGCAATGTGCAGGAGCTCCATCGTGCATGAACCACTTGTTGTGTCGTACTGGTAAAGGCACATGTTCTAGCAGCACAGGTAGAGTATCCCTTATGAAATCATGATAACGTGCTCCATTGAGCGTAGGTGGAACGAAACTAAAATGAGCTCTAACATGGAAATTAAGCGTTTCCGGACACATTATTTGTGTGTGAGAAATGTTTCCTGAAAGTTCGGGCGTACCTAACACCATGTATATAAACATTTTACGTGATAGTCCACCAACAGGCTACAGTAGGCACAGTCAACATTTCTACTGACCGTACAGGGAGACCATTAACAAATTCGACAAATTGCAGGGACGGATTCCTAAGTAAAAATAGAGGAGAAAAGGTCCTATGGGGAATGCATCGTTGCCAAGGTAGATGGCGCTGACGAATGAAAGTTGCTCTGAACACGTGCCGTGTTTCTTGTGTTTCCAGGCTGTGTGATTGAGGCAGCGTACTGTAAACAGCTGAATGGTTCGGTATTCATGTCGGGAACAAGCCGAGATGGTGTTTGTGTACGGCCAAGCAGATGGAAACGGTCGAGAGGCAGCACAGCTATATCAGAACAAGTACCCTCAAAGACACCAACCACATCACACATTTCATGCTCCTTTTGGGATTTTCTGTGACCATGGGTCCTTTCAGACATACAGCAGGGAGACGGTGGACTGTATTTGCACCAGAGGTTCTAGCCGACCGATGTGGCCGAGCGGTTCTAGGCGCTTCAAATGGCTCCGAGCACTATGGGACTTAACATCTGAGGTCATCAGTCCCCTCCGGCCTAGGCGCTTCAGTCTGGTACAGCGCCACCGCAGGTTCGAATCCTGCCTCAGGCATGGATGTGTGTGATGTCCTTAGGTTAGTTAGGTTTAAGTAGTTCTACGTTCTAGGGGACTGATGACCTCAGATGTTAAGTCCCATAGTGCTCAGAGCCATTTGAACCATTTGAACGAGGTTCTACAGGATATGGAGACGAACCCTAATACAAGGTTCAAGCAAGCGGCACGCCAACATTGAGTGAGCCAAGTACGATCACGTGTATCATGCATGACAACCGCTACAATCCCTGTCACCTGCAGCATACAAGGAACAAACGGCACGTGGTCAGAACTTTCATTCGCCAGCGTCATCTACTATGGCAACCATGCATTTCCGGACAAATGTTCTTACAACCTTTCCTCCATTTGCAGTAAGGAATCCAGTTTGTCGGTTTTATTAATGTTCAACCTGTATATGATCATTTAAGTGTTGCTTAAATGTGTTGGTTTTATTGCGCTAAATGACGCCTGCATTACTTTACTTTTTATCACACAAAATGACATATTTTTGTCTAGTTTGTTATACAGTACGCGTAAACTAACCGTCGAGATCTGAAGTTTACATTCTGAAAAATTATAGTATCTCTGTAACAAGCAAATTTTCACACAGAACTGAACTCCAGGATTTGTATTTGCACTCGATAGGTAAAAAAGGAAAAAACTGCAAATTGAGCCGGCCAGGGTGGCCGTGCGGTTCTAGGTGCTACAGTCTGGAACCGCGTGACCGCTTCGGTCGCAGGTTCGAATGCTGCCTCGGGCATGGATGTATGTGATGTCCTTAGGTTAGTTAGGTTTAAGTAGTTCTAAGTTCTAGAGGAGTGATGACCTAAGAAGTTAAGTCCCATAGTGCTCAGAACCATTTGAACCATTTGCAAAATTGACATTCAGCTCTGGGATTTCCATTTCGCTCTACCGCCAGGCACAACACATTCAGTTTCAACCAACACTTCAGGTATTTTATTGGAGAAACAGAAAGGTGCTCATCACCAATGACCTGACGTTTCTCTGAAAAGATCCACTTGTTCACGAGCAGAATTGTGATTAATGGCAATGGCAAAATCAATGTTTTTCTTCTGTTTATTGATCTCTATCACTGACGGCTCCCTCCAACCACCGCCTCAACAGTTTCATTAAATGTAGGATCGTTAAAACTGATGCTTTCCTTGAAAAACATTATGTGCTGTAGTGTCTGAGGAAACCGTGACGCATGTCAGCAACATGTGTCAACAACAAACAGAGGAGGTGACAATGCAACCGACAACAAAACATTGTTGGATTAACAATTTGAGGTGGGTAAGTGACGTATGAAAACATTGCTCCAGAACTGACTTTGGAAGGGAAGTTCGAAAATTCTCGCGTGGTCTAAGAGACCACACATATATGAGTTACTGGTTAGCAGTAAAATTTATACGACAGACTTGCGGCAGTTAAATCGTTGAAAATAATTACTCACCGGATACTTTACGTAGAAATTTCACAAACCTGATGAAAATGTTTTTGGGTCGAGAGGAATATTCGATACAAGTCGTCGGCCTTTGTTCAGTGACGTAATGTTGATGGGAACAGTCATGTCACCTTTTGATGCATACATTCGCAGTTTTTTTGTTAGTTGGTAAAGCCAACGAATGTGAAAGCAAGGAAAAAAGAACTTGTTTTGATGACAGATCGATCTGTAATTTTGTGCGAAGTTTATGTTGCCATTTATTGGTTTCTAATAAAAGGTCAAACCTTTATTTGTAGAGCTTTAATCTACTGCACTAATCTGCCATATTAGAATCTAGAAATTAGTGGTAATTCTGAGTAACTATGTTCTGCAGGTGGGTTGCTTTGTAATCATTCTATTGGTCTTCTTATATCTGCTCTAAATATATGTTAGGTTGGAAGATGGCAGTTTGGTTTCGAGTTGGCGAAGCAAACGAATGTGATTCTGAAAGAAACATGATTGTGGTAGCAGACTGATGTGTATTGTAGCTCAATTCATTTCAAAAAATTGCCAATAACGTCACGTGATATTGTTTACTGCCTCTATATCTACATAGATATTCCGCGAGCCACCGTACGGTGCATGCATGTACCACTGCTTGTCATTTCCTCGCAAATAGAGCGAGGGAAAAGCGAATGTCTGTGTGCCTCTACATAAGCCCTAATTTCTCGTATCTTATCTTCGTGGTCCTTACGCACAAGGTACGACGGTGAGTCAAATGTAAACCTTAAATATTTTTTTAAATACTATTTGTTGTGCAGAAGTGGTACAAAGCTGTATCATTTTCAACATAATCCCCACGCTGAATGCACGTCCTGCAGCGCCTACAAAGTGCATAAATTCCATTAGAAAAAAATTCTTTTGGTAGTCCGCGCAACCACTCATGCACCGCGTGGCGTACCTCTTCATCAGAACGGAACTTCTTTCCTGCCATTGCGTCTTTGAGTGGTCCAAACATACGGAAATCACTTGGGGTAAGGTCTGGTGAGTATGGTGGATGAGGAAGACACTCAAAATGCATGTCTCTGATTGTTACAAGTGTTGTAGGGGCAGTGTGGGGCCTTACATTGTCATGTTGCAAAAGGACACCTGCTGACAGCAATCCACGTCGCTTTGATTTGATTCCAGGCCACAGATGATTTTTTAGGAGATCTGTGTATGATGCACTGGTGACAGTGGTCTGTCTAGACATGTAATTCTCCAAAATGACGCCTTTTTCGTCCCAAAAGAGAGTCAGCATAACCTTCCCTGCTGATGGTTCTGTTCGAAACTTCTTTGGTTTTGGTGATGAGAAATGGCGCCATTCCTTGCTCGCTCTCTTCGTTTCTTGTTGGTGGAAGTGAACCCAGGTTTTGTCCCCAGTAACGATTCTTGCAAGGAAGCCATCACCTTCTCGTTCAAAGCGCCGAAGAAGTTCTTCACAAGCATCAACACGTCGTTCTCCCATTTCTGGAGTCAGCTGCCGTGGCAGCCATCTTGCAGACACTTTGTGAAACTGTAGCACAACATGCACAATGTGGTGTGCTGACCCGTGACTAATCTGTAAACATGCTGCAATGTCATTCAGTGTCACTCGGCTGTTTTGCTTCACTATGGCTTCAACTGCTGCAATGTTCTGTGGAGTCACAACTCGTTGTGCCTGACCTGGACGAGGAGCATCTTCCACTGAAGTCACACCATTTGCGAACTTCCTACTCCATTCGTAGACTTGCTGCTATGACAAACATTCGTCGATGAATTTCAATAGGTTTCACACCTTCAATACACAAAAACCAAATAACAGAACGCTGTTCTTCCCTTGTGCAAGTCGCAAGTGGGGTGGCCATCTTTATACTGATACTGCGACAGCATGTGTGCATCTGCACTATGCTGCCACCTACAGGCCATTCTGCACGCTGTTTGTAGCACGCTTACCAACTTACAGGATAACGGCACGAAATTTCCATTTGTTATTACAAATTTAATGTTTTCATTTGACTCACTCTCGTATTGTTGGCGACAGTAGAATCGTTCGGCAGTCAGCTTCGTGTGTCGGTTCTCTAAATTTTCTCAATAGCGTATCTCGAAAAGAACGCCGGCTTCTCTCTAGGGATTCCCATTTGACTTCCAGAGGCATCTCCGTAAGGCTGTTCTTCCAACATACCGGTAACAAATCTAGAAGCCCGCCTCTGACTTGCTTCTGTGGCTTCCTTCAGCCCGACCTGGTACGGATCCCAAACACTGGAGTAGTGCTCAAGAACAGGTCGCTCCAGTGTCCTATATGCGGTCTCAAAATGGTTCAAATGGCTCTGAGCACTATGGGACTCAACTTCTGAGGTCATTAGTCCCCTAGAACTTAGAACTAGTTAAACCTAACTAACCTAAGGACATCACAAACATCCATGCCCGAGGCAGGATTCGAACCTGCGACCGTAGCGGTCTTGCGGTTCCAGACTGCAGCGCCTTTAACCGCACGGCCATATGCGGTCTCCTTTACAGGTCAACCAGTCCTTCCTAAAATTCTCCCAATAATCCGAAATCGACCATACTCGTTCCATCTCAAGTCGCTTTTCAAAGTTTCGCCCAGTAATACTGTATCCGAACATTACCGGTTTGTACTTGCTACTCATCCGCACAAACTTACATATTTCCATATTTAGGGGTAGCTGCCATTCATCACACAAACTGGATATTTCGTGTAAGTCGTCTTGTATCTTACAAGTCACTTTGTCCGCAGCTCGTGGTCTTGCGGTAGCGTTCTCGCTTACCGCGCATGGGGTCCCGGGTTCGATTCCCGGCGGGGTCAGGGATTTCTCCTGCCTGGAGGTGACTGGGAGTTATTGTGTCGTCTGTATCATCATTCTTATTCATCCCCAATAGTGTCGGAGGAAGTCAATGGCAACCTACCTCTTCTCGGGTCTTGCCTAGTACAGCGGTGCGGGTCTCCCGCATCGTCCCCTACGCTCCTGGGAGTATGGGGCCTCATCATCATCATCATCATCTTCACAGTTACTTTACTACGACACCCTACAGTAAACAACAGCATCATCAGCAAACAACCTCACATTGTTGTCCACCCTGTCAAACAAATCATTTATGTATATAAACAACTTCGGCCCTGTTACACTTCCCTGGAGCATGTTTTCTATGTCACTGAAAACCGTGTTTCCTATGTCACTGATCAATGCTGATGACTCGTATAGAACTTCCCTCTATGCCTAATGTCTTTCTAACCCCTACCGCCCGATGTGAAAGCTGGAACAGCCACTTTTGTGCGGTCGGGGCCAAGTTAACCACCACTAACTGTACACGAACCTGGATGCACTAAGCTGTCGTGGTAGATCCAGATCAGACAGCACACGAAAAGGTAATCACTATCTTGATAGCTAATAAGAAGTGAAATATTCTAGTTCGTAAGATGAGGATAGAGAGAGAACGCGGCTACTGTCATTGCTAAAAATTGCAACTTCCACGGAACGTAGAGTTATTTCGAATAGTACTGCCGCTTCTACGTAAATGTTATCCCACGCAATAAAAATGAAAGTTGAATTACACTACTGGCCATTAAAATTGCTATACCAAGAAGAAATGCAGATGATAAACGGGTATTCATTGCGCAAATATATTATACTAGAACTGACATCTGATTACATTTTCACGCAATTTGGGTGCATAGATCCTGAGAAATCAGACCCCAGAACAACCACCTCTGGCCCTAATAACGGCCTTGATACGCCTAGGCATTGAGTCAAACAGAGCTTGGATGGCGTGTACAGGAACAGCTGCCCAAGTAGCTTCAACACGATACCACAGTTCATCAAGAGTAGTGACTGGCGTATTGTGACGAGCCAGTTGCTCGGCCACTATTGACCAGACGTTTTCAATTGGTGAGACATCTGGAGAATGTGCTGGCCAGGGCAGCAGTCGAACATTTTCTGTATCCAGAAAGGCCCGTACAGGACCTACAACAAGCGGTCGCGCATTATCCTGCTGAAATGTAGTGTTTTGCAGGGATAGAATGAAGGGTAGAGCCACGGGTCGTAACTCATCTGAAATGTAACGTCCACTGTTCAAAGTGCCATGAATGTGAACAAGAAGTGACCGAGACGTGTAACCAATGGCACGCCATACCATCACGCCGGGTGATACGCCAGTATGGCGATGACGAATACATGCTTCCAATGTACGTTCACCGCGATGTCACCAAACACGGATGCGACCATCGTGATGCTGTAAACAGAACCTGGATTCGTCCGAAAAAATGACGATTTGCCATTCGTGCACCCAGGTTCGTCGTTGCGTACAGCATCGCAGGCGCTCCTGTCTGTGATGCAGCGTCAAGGGTAACCACAGCCGTGGTCTCCGAGCTGATAGTCCGTGCTGCTGGAAACGTGATGGTACGCATTTCTCCTCCTTACACGAGGCGTCACAACAACGTTTCATCATGCAACGCCGGTCAACTGCTGTTTGTGTATCAGAAATCGGTTGGAAACTTTCCTCATGTTAGTACGTTGTAGGTGTCGCCACCGGCGCCAACCTAGTGTGAATGCTCTGAAAAGCTAATCATTTGCATATCACACCGTCTTCTTTCCATCAATTAAATTTCGCGTCTGTAGCGCGTCATCTTCGTGGTGTAGCAATTTTAATGGCCAGTAGTGTAGTTGCAATTTATTCTTTTATTAACAACGCATTTGACCTTCGTGGGGAAAATTGTCACCTTCGTGAGAGATCTTCAGCTTATTTATAGAGATGATAAAAACATTGCAATGAATAGTAAACCAAGTACGGCCTTAGAAGGGTCTGCTACTGAAATTTTCATGGACAATAATAATTCGTTCCTATCCAGTTCTGTGTCACTAAATCGTGAATAAACATACTATATACAGTTCAGAACTTGTAAAATGTTTCCTGCCAGTATATTGCCCAAAACATGACGACAAGCCAATAGACGAAGATGACAGTGTTAAGTTCTTGGGGTTACAGCTTGATAATAAATTTAACTGGGAGAAGCATTCCATAGAACTGCTGAAGCGCCGACACAAATCTCTGTTTTGTCAGACATAGGTGATTTAAAAATAAAGAAGGTAGCATACGATTGGGCTTACATTCATTCCATAATGTCATACTGGATTATTTTCTACGGTAACTCACTTCATGGAATGAATACTAGAAATGAGAATAACTTTCAATTACTTACTTTGTTCAAAATGGTGCCCACTATTCAGCAATACTAATTTTCAATAATATAACAGCAGCCATAAAAAGTTTAACTAATAATAAAGTCCAGTTTAAGAAGAGAACAAAAGATTTATTGGTGTTCAACTTCTTCTGCTCCACTGATAATTTTTTTTTCCTTAGCAAGCCCTCTCCATGAGCAACTCGACCACACCATAACACCACCGCCTCCGAATTTTGCTGTTGGCACTACATACGCTGGCAGATGATATTCACCGGGCATTCGCCATACCCACACCTTGCCATCGGATCGCCACATTGTGTGCCGTGATTCGTCGCTGCACACAACGTTTTTTCAGTGTTCAATCGTCCAATGGCACCTGGCTTATGAAGCCGCTCGACCATCAGATCCAAATTTTCTCACCTTCCGCCTAACTGTCATAGTACTTGCAGTGGATCGTGATGCAGCTTGGATTATTCCTGTGTGATGGTCTGTATAGATGTCTACGTACTACACATTACAACCCTCTTTAAGTGTTTTCTGTCTCTGTCAGTTAACAGACAAGGTCAGCCTACACGCTTTTGTGCTGTACGTGTCCCTTCACGTTTCCACTTCAATATCATATCTCAAACAGTGGACCTAGGGATGTTTAGGAGTGTAGGAAACACGCGTGCAGTCGTATGACACAAGTGACATCCAATCACCTGACCACGTTCGATATCCGTGGAGCGTCCCATTCTGCTCTCTCATGTCTAATGACTGACTACTTAGGTCGCTGATTTGGAGTACCTCGTAGTAGGTGGCAGCACAATGCACCTAATATGAAAAACGCACGTTTTGGGTGGTGTCCTGATACGTTTGATCACATAGTGTATGTCTTTGGCCGGAACATCGGTCACCGTAGGTTCAACTCAGGCCAAGTATATGATCGTGGAGACAGTGAGACTGACGAAGAGTGTAGACAGCGTTTGAAGGCAAATCGAATAAGAATTTCTCAAATGCGAACCATAATGAGGATATAGTCGAGTTAGACTCGCTCAGTTGGATCTTACGGCCGGCGGCTGTGGCCGAGCGGTTCTAGGCGATTCAGTCCGTAACCGTGCGACTGCTACGGTCGCAGGTTCTAAGCCTGTCTCGGGCATGGATGTGTGTAATGTCCTTAGGTTAGTTAGGTTTAAGTAGTTCTAAGTTCTAGGAGACTGATGACCTCAGATGTTAAGTCCCATAGTGCTCAGAGCCGTTTGAACCATTTTTGATATTACGCACAAAATAAGTTGAAACGTCGAAAAAACAGACGACCAAACTTGTGTTAATGGTGTAGTGAATGTAGCAGAATATTGTCAAGTGCAGTTCCACAGAACCTAAAGAAATTTTGGTCCTATGTAAAGGCTGTTACTGCGTCAGCGTTACTGTCCAGTCGCTAGTGAATGAGGCTGTAACTGAAACTGGGGGCAGCGAAGCAATTCTTAACTCCACTTTCGCATGTTGCTTCACAAAGGACAACCCAGGAGAAATTTCCCAATTTAATCCTCATATCACCGAAAAGATCAATGAAACAAGTATTAGTGTCAGTGGTATTGAGAAACAGCTTAAATCGTTAAAATTGTACAAAGCCCCAGGTACCGATGGAATCCGTGTCAGATTCTGTACTGAATTTGCCGCTGAATTGGCTCCTCTCGTAACTATAGTCTGTCGCCGATCCCTCGAACAGAAAACTGTGCGCAGTTCCTGGAACAACGCACAGGTCACACCCATCTACAAGAAGGTTGGTAGAAGTGATCCACAAAAATACCGTCCAGTATCCTCGACATCGATTTGTTGTAAAATCATGGAACATATCATGAGCTCAAAGAAAATGTATCTTGAACAAAAAGACCTCCTCGATGCCAGCCAGTATCGTTTTCGAAAAAATCGATGATGTGAAACCCAATTCGCACTTTCCTCACATGACACACCGAAAGCTTTGGATCGAGGCAACCAGGTAGATGCAGCGTTTCTTCGTTTCTGAAAAGCCAGTACCGGCGGTCCGCCACGAATTCCTCTCCTGCGCCAACCTCTTCATCTCAGAGTAGCACTTGCAACCTACGTCCTCAATTATTTGCTGGTTGTATTCAAATCTCTGTCTTCGTCTACGTTTTTGCCCTCTACAGCTCCCTCTAGTACTATGGAAGTCATACCCTCATGTCTTAACAGATGTCCTATCATACTGTCCCTTCTCCTTATCTGTGTTTCCTCTCCAGTTCTGCACGGAACCTCCTCATTCCTTACTTTATCAGTCCACCTAATTTTCAACATTCTTTTCTAGCACCACATCTCAAATGCTTCGATTCTCTTCTGTTTCGGTTTTCCCACAGTCCATGTTTCACTTCCATACAATGCTGTACTCCAGACGTACATCCTCAGAAATTTCTTCCTCCAATTAAGGCCGGTATTTGATATTAGTAGACTTCTCTTGGCCAGAAATGCCTTTTTTGCCATAGCGAGTCTGCTTTTGATGTCCTCCTTGCTCCGTCCGTCATTGGTTATTTTACTGCCTAGGTTACATGTTGTATGGAGTGTAGCCATGTATGGAAGTGAAACATGGTCGATAAATAGTTTAGACAAGAAGAGAATAGAAGCTTTCGAAATGTGGTGCTACAGAATTATGCTGAAGATTAGATGGGTAGATCACATTACTAATGAGGAGGTATTGAATAGAATTGGGGAGAAGAGGAGTTTGTGGCACAACTAGAAGAAGGGATCGGTTGGTAGGACATGTTCTGAGACATCGAGGGATCACCAATTTAGTACTGGAGGGCAGCGTGGAGGGTAAAAATCGTAGAGGGAAACCAAGAGATGAATACACTAAGCAGATTCAGAAGGATGTAGGTTGCAGTAGGTACTGGGAGATGAAGCAGCTTGCGGAGGATAGAGTAGCACGGAGAGCTGCATCAAACCAGTCTCAGGACTGAAGACCACAACAACAACAGGTTACGTAAAAGTAATAAATACAGAATATAAATGAAAGTAAAATAAAATGTTTCCATTGGGTAGAAACGAACGATAGACATTGCGTGCACAGAAGTTACATGCTACACCGTTCGATACCAGAAAGTGGAGCAAATTGTTCGCAATATTTTGTACTTTTTTTTCCAAGCATTCTATCATATTGCTTCAGGAATTTGGCGTGTGGTCACTGATCTTTGGATCCAGTGAGAACGAATGAAATCGAAAACGTCAGTGCTTTGTGAAGTGGAGAGGTTGGCACAATAAGTGGATGTCAGGGTGGCTCTCGGCGGAAGATATGGAAAAAAAGTTTCTGTTGAGTAGGTTCAAATGGCTCTGGGCACTATGGGACTTAACTTCTGAGGTCATCAGTCCCCTAAAACTTAGAACTACTTAAACCTGACTAACCTAAGGACATCACACACTTCCATGCCCGAAGCAGGATTCGAACCTGCGACCGTAGCGGTCGCGCGGTTCCAGACTAAAGCGCCTAGAACCGCTCGGCCACACCGGCCGGCTCTGTTGAGTATGAGCTTGTCTTGGGTTTCTGATGACCATAACGATGACGGGTCATAAAACTCCGGCATTCTTCGACTTAGTCTGTAATGAATTGTTGAGCACTTAACACGTCTATTGATAAAACGACTCACAGCAGCAGGTTTAGAAATTATCGTTATTTTCTTTGGCTGGAGCGGACGATCTGACATCGCTGTTCGTAACACGTTTATTTAGCAGCTGACACGCGATGCCAAGTACGAGCAGTGACGGTACATCTTGCTCTCGGCTCGGCGCTGCTTCTGATTCCTGCAGCCACTGTCGCTACGGGAAGATGGCGTGTCAACGCATAATGCGCTCGCTTTGCAAGTCTGACACGTAAGTAGGCGGTCTCGCAGCAGACAGCAGGATGCGCCTGCATCGCCGAGGTCATTCAATTGCAGAATTATGGGACATGTTTTATGTTCTCTTATGATGATTACTGGACAATGAAAATATCCTATACGAAAAGCTACCCTGATTCCGCACTAAGAGATCTCAGAAAACTCTGCTTGCCCTGTTCGTGCGTGAGATTCGCAGCGCCGTAAACATTGGCATTCAAGTTATTGCCGGCCGCGGTGGCCGAGCGGTTCTAGGCGCTTCTGTCTGGAACCGCGCTGCTGCTACGGTCGCAGGTTCGAATCCTGCCTCGGGCATGCATCTGTGTGATGTCCTCAGGTTAGTTACGTTTAAGTAATTCTAAGTCTAGAGGACTGTGACCACAGATGTAGTGCTTAGAGCCATTTGAACCATTTTCTGTTGCCGCGTTGACTTCAGCACGGCATCGGATACAATTACGCACTGCGTATAGTGAACAATATACGAGCTTACCAATATCGGGCCAGATTTGCGACTGCGATCCAGCATTTCTTCGCGCACAACACTCTACTCTTCGTTCTCAACGCAACAAAATCGACAGACGTAGATAACTTCAGGTGTGCAGCAAGAAAGTTTTCTAGGGCTTCTACTACACTGAAGCGCCAAACTAGTATAGCCATGCGTATTCAAATATGATATTATACATTATGTGACCGAAAGTATCCGGACACCTGGCTGAAAATGACTTAAAAGTTCGTGGCGCCCTCCATCGGTAATGCTGGAAATCAGTACGGTGTTGGCTCAACCTTAGCCTTGATGACAGCTTCCGCTCTCGAAGGCATACGTTCAATCAGGTGCTGGAAGGTTTCTTTGGGGAATGGCAGCCCATTCTTCACGGAGTGCTGCACTGAGGAGAGGTGTCGATGTCGGTCGGTAAGGCCTGGCATGAAGCCGGCGTTCCAAAACATCCCAGAGGTGTTCTGTAGGATTCAGGTCAGGACTCTGTGCAGGCCAATCCATTACATGGATGTTATTGTCGTGTAACCGCTCCGATACAAGCTGTGCATTATGAACAGGTGCTCGATATGTTGAAAGATGCAATCGCCATCCTCGAATAGCTCTTCAACAGTGGGAAGCAAGAAGGTGCTTAAAACATCAGTGTAGGCCTGTGCTGTGATAGTGCCACGCAAAACAACAAGGGGTGCAAGCCCCCTCCATGAAAAACGCGACCACACCATAATGCTCATGTCGGGGAGTCTGGTGGCCAGCGGAAGTGTTAAAAACTCAGAAGAGTGTTCCTGTAGCCATTCTGGACGTGTGGGGTGTCGCATTGTCCTGCTGGAATTGCCCATCGGAATGCAGGTGATCAGACATGATGCTTACGTACATGTCACCTGTCAGAGTCGTATCTAGACGTATCAGGGCTCCCATATCACTCCAACTGCACGCACCACACGACATTACAGAGCCTCCACCAGCCTCAACAGTCCCCTGCTGAGATGCAGGATTCATGGATTCATGAGGCTGTCTCCACACGTGTACACGTCCATCCCCTCGATACAATTAGAAATGAGACTCGTCCGACCAGGCAACATGTTTCCAATCATCGACGGTCCAATGTTGGTGTTGACGGCCCGGGCGAGGCGTAAAGCTTGTCTCGTGCAGTCATCAAGGGTACACGAGTGGGCCTTCGACTCCGAAAGTCCATATCGGCGATGTTTCGTTGAATGGTTCGCACGCTGACACTTGTTGATGGCCCAGCATTGAAGTCTGCAGCAATTTGCGGAAGGCTTGCACTTCTGTCACGTTGTAAGATCGTCTTCAGTCGTCGTTGGTCCTCTTCTTTTCCGGTCGCAGCGATGTCGCAGATTTGAGGTTTGACCGGATTCCTGATATTCACGGTACACTCGGAAAATGATCGTAGGGGAAAATCTCCACTTCATCGCCGCCTCGGAGATGCTGTGTCCCATCGGTACTGCGCCGACTCTTGACACCACGTTCAAACTCACTTAAACCTTGTTAACGCGCCGTTAGTCACAGAGACGAAATGAGTAATATATGAATGATTGAATATTAATACAGTTATATTCTGGCCACAATACAGTTTATACATATGTTTTGCCCTATGGAAAGTATTGTAATATGTGGCCTTATTTTGTACTCTGTGGTGACAAATAAACCAACCTGACATGTTAAAATGTTAAAAAAAAGCGGTTATAGCACTTGTCTCGTAAACCAGAGTTTGGGACTTCAGTTATCCCTGGGGGCTAACAATTTTAATTTCGTGTAATGAAAACTAATTGTAAGGCATTCACACTTTGATTTGTAAAATGAGTATATCATAAGAAATTCGACATAGGTAATAGAAAGAACGCAATTTTTGAAATATATTTTTGGTTAATTAAAAAAATGGTTAGCAGTCTTGCCGACTAAACAAGGAGACCTGGGTTCATATTCCGACTGTGGCACAAATTTTAATCCATTTCTTCAGCTCCCATCATTATTGTAGATAAAGATGAGACTCAAATGTCTCGAGGAAAATTTAATTATTTATTTTTATTCACCATGGAGTTTAAGAATAACTTTTTTAATCGCAAACATGGAAAAAGAAATCAGCTGGAGCTTCTAATCTGAGCAAGATGATTCCCTTGGATCTGAAATATTTATTCTAGGTACGTTCTGTGATCCACAAGGAACTAAACAGCCCCTCCATCGCGTCCAGTGCCCGTCCTCTACTGAAGACTGATTCGGGATGTAAACATCAAGACGAGGTTAAGCCAAGTTTGGCCCAGCAGATAGCATATAGGAATGGATAGCAAGTACCACATCCAGCGCTGATGCCCCGTAAGCCCGTCTAGACTTCGCAATTCTTACAACTGACGTCTATAAATAAGAGCATTGTCTGACTGAGGCCTTAAGTCTTAAGTTTCCGACATGGACTGCTAATTCATTTATGTCCATTGTCTCATCCAGCCCGTTAAAGGCACGCCCTGCCTTTCGATAAATGCAGTTGCCATTGTTTCTGGAAGTCTCTCTGTGTTATGTGTGTGTGTATGTGTGTGTGTGCGCGCGGCGCGATCACACGATCGCGCTTGTGTGTCGCATCATTTGAAACCTATTTACCAATTTTAGTTTCTTATTATTTGCGTTTACCTCCCCCTCACATATTTCTTTATTTATTCTCTTGGTATTCTTTCTTCTTTAACTGGCTGCGCCCCATGGTGTAACCGCGGTTAAACACTAGTTTATATAAAAAAATGTTAATGCCGTAACTCACTATCCACGGATATGCATCGTCACAAAAGCTATCTCCTGGAAGTCTTACGGTGCAGCACTGCAAACCGCGCAATACTGAAAACAATCCATCAGATTTTGAGACAATGGGAAAAGCTAATGTCGCTCGCAGATCGCTTTTTACTTCACGGGAAAACACTTCCCACACGACCGAGTAGCGAATTACAAAATGTGCCAGAAAAGGTTGTGAATAATTTCGCGACTGTTTCCGCCGTGTTTTGAGCGGGAAAGGTGACAATTCTATCAGTGTGTATGCAGAGCCAGAAATCTACTGCAAAACGTCTGTGTGAAGAAGGTTCCGATATTTGTTGTTCTCTGCGTACTGCCTATGTAGAACCAAGTGACTACCCGGCGTTGCCCCCTTATGTGTTTTTACCAATCTTCTCTTACTCCATCTCGTCATTCCCCCTTTCTCTATGTCCCACAGGTCGTGGTGTAGCGGCTAGCGATGCTACCTCTGGATCACGAGCTCACGGGTTCGATTCCTGGCCGGGTATGCGATTTTCTCTACCTGGAAATTAGGTGTTTGTGTTTTTCTCATCATTCCATCATCATTGGTGGAAGTGGCTACACTACTGGCCGTTAAAATTGCTACACCACGAAGATGACGTGCTACAGACGCGAAATTTAACCGACAGGAAGAAGATGCTGTGATATGCAAATGATTAGCTTTTCAGAACATTCACACAAGGTTGGCGCCGGTGGCGACACCTACAATGTGCTGACATCAGGAAAGTTTCCAACCGATTTCTCATACACAAACAGCAGCTGACCGGCGTTGCCTGGTGAAACGTCGTTGTGATGCCTCATGTAAGGAGGAGAAATGCGTACCATCACGTTTCCGACATTGATAAAGGTCGGATTGTAGCCTATCGCGGTTGCGGTTTGTCGTATCGCGACATTGCTGCTCGCATTGGTCAATATCCAATGACTGTTGGCAGAATATGGAATCGGTGGGTTCAGGAGGGTAATACGGAACGCCGTGCTGGATACCAACGGCCTCGTATCACTGGCAGTCGAGATGACAGGCATCTTATCCGCATGGCTGTAACGGATAAACAGCCACATCCCTGCGTCAACAGATGGGGACATTTGCAAGACAACAACCATCTGCACGAACAGTTCGACGACGTTTGCAGCAGCGTGGACTATCAGCTCGGAGACCATGGCTGCGGTTACCCTTGACGCTGCATCACAGACAGGAGCGCCTGCGACGGTGTGCTCAACGACGAATGTGGGTGCACGAATGGCAAAACGTCATTTTTTCGGATGAATCCATGTTCTGTTTACAGCATCACGATGGTCGCATCTGTGTCTGTCGACATGGCAGTGAATGCACATTGGAAGCGTGTATTTGTCATCGCCATACTGGCGTATCACCCTGCGTGATGGTACGGGGTGCCATTGGTTACACGTCTCGGTCACCTCTTGTTCGCACTGACGGCACTTTGAACAGTGGATATTACATTTCAGATGTGTTACGACTCGTGGCTCTACCCTTCATTCGATCCCTGCGAAACCCTACATTTCAGCAGGATAATGCACGACCGCATGTTGCAGGTCCTGTTCGACTGCTGCCCTGGCCAGCACATTCTCCAGAACTCTCATCAACTGAAAACGTCTGGTCAATGGTGGCCAAGCAACTGGCTCGTCACAATACGCCAGTCACTACTCTTGATGAACTGTAGTATCGTGTTGAAGCTGCATGGGCAGCTGTACCTGTAAACGCCATTCAAGCTGTGTTTGACCCAATGCCCAGGCGTATCAAGGCCGTTATTACGGCCAGAGGTGGTTGTTCCGGGTACTGATTTCTCAGGATCTATGCACCCAAATTGCGTGAAAATGTAATCACATGTCAGTTCTAGTATAATATAGTTGTCCAATGAATACCCGTTTATCATCTGCATTACTTCTTGGTGTAGCAATTTTAAAGGCCAGTAGTGTAGATTAGACTGTGTACAGATTGGGAATTTGTACGGGTGCTAATGACTGCCCCACCAACCAAACATCATCATCACCCTCTTCTCTGTCCATTTCCTCCTCCCTCTGTCTTTCCATCTCGTCCTTCCCACTCTTTGACTAACCATCATCTGCCCAGTTCTCTCTCAACGTTATCACCCCCATCCCAACAGGTGGCAGGTGGTTCCTACTCCCACAGTATTTACTTCTTGATCGTGATTAGTGTGTATACCGAGTATGATCAGTCATTCCAACGGTTCAGGATGAGATTTTTACAACTAGATTTGCTCGCGCACGCCCATGTTAAGTCTATCAGGGTGAGTCAAATGAAAACCTTAAACTTGTAATAACAAAGTCGAAATTTCGCGCTGTGATCCTGTAAGTTGGTAATCGTGCTACAAACAGCGTGCAGAATGGCCTGTAGGTGGCAGCATAGTGCAGATGCACACATACTGTCGCAGTATAAGTATAAAGATGGCCGCCCCACTTGCGACTTGCACAAGGGAAGAACAGCGTTCTGTTATTCGGTTTTTGCGTAGTGAAGGTGTGAAACCTATTGAAATTCATCTACGAATGAAGGTTCAGTACGGTGATGCATCTTTGTCACAGCAGCAAGTCTACGAATGGAGCAGGAAGTTCGCAAATGGTGTGACTTCAGTGGAAGATGCTCCTCATCCAGGTCAGGCACAACGAGTTGTGACTCCACAGAACATTGCAGCAGTTGAAGCCATAGCGAAGGAAAACCGCCGAGTGACACTGAATGACATTGCAGCATGTTTACAGATTAGCCATGCGTCAGCACTCCACATTGTGCATGATGTGCTCCAGTTTCACAAAGTGTCTGCAACATGGGTGCCACGGCAGCTGACTCCTGGAATGAGAGAACGACGTGTTGATGCTTGTAAAGAACTTCTTCGGCACTTTGAACGAGAAGGTGATGGCTTCCTTGCAAGAATCGTTACTGGAGACGAAACCTGGGTTCACTTTGTAACACCTCCGATTTATGTATCCCGCTCGATCGGGATCTGATAGCAGCCCAAACAGATATTAATTAATGTGACCGTGTACCTAATGGGGCTGGCAATCGCATTTGACTGCTACGGAGTTGTTACATTCCATTTTATCCTTCTCAAATGCTGTAATAATGAAATGTCTGGTGACAAGAAGAACGCCAACACAGCTTCATTAATCAAGAACCTATATTCGTCTCTAAAACCCAAGAAAAAGGAGACAGCCACTGCCTTCGTCATACATATTTAATAACGGCTAATCTCAGCACAGGCTTCCTCGCTATTCATTATTGTCACACGCAAATTCAATCACTGCAATCCAACACTGCAATCCAAATGATGCCGGCGCGGTAGACGCGAAACCACAAATATCGGCACGGAAATATCACTGATCACTCTCGTAATTATACTTTTTCACTTTCCCGTATTATTCTATCACAAAGGGGTTAGACCGCGGCGATGGCCACTCCCTTTGTCGGTAAACCATGCATTACATCAACAGGCCTCCACACGGCTCGGCCGCAACCTGGGAACTAACTGACTCAACTCTACACTCGTTCTCGCAACCCGACACACTATCGATTGTTTGCCCTATCGACCTGTGCCGAGTGCAAACTTATAGTAAGGGCCTGCGGATCCCTTACATCCCCGCCCTCGAAAACTTCTTTGGAGCCACTGGCGTAAAAGAATCGGCAAGGGAAATAGACATTGCTACATTTGAACAAAACACATAGTGTAAATAATTAATGAAATTACAATTCACCAAATAATCCCTCGACTCCGGCAGTGGGCTGCCTCTACAATAATATTCTACAAAAGGTTATTACACCTCATAAACATGGCAATGTCTAAATTACAACTTTTTATATCAAACAGCAATAGTCCTCTAGTCCAATATTGAATGAAACACACAACATGTAATCAGAAATTATTACGTGAACACATTAAATATGAATTATTATATTACAAATCAGTTGTTACAGGTTTTACACCCATTCTCAGGTAATCATCGATATGAAATATGCAATTCTAATTATAATACATCAGCAAATACAATGCAAATAAACATTTTCCTTTTTCAAATGTCCGTTTAACAACTATATGTCCTAAATATATCTTAGTAGGTTTGTTCGGGTCCTTGTAGCTCTCACTCTTGACCGGCCCTCACCTGGAGTGTCATTCAGTTTTCTGGTTCCTCCACCTCTTCCTCTATAATCAGACGAATGATTAAAATGATTCCTTGGGTCATTACTTCCCTCTCGGTTTTGATCATTAGCTTGATTGTGTTCCTGTGATCGAACAGATTCAAACTGTTCCAGTACCTCCATTAAGGCCTCCCTATCTTTAATTAGGCTCCCGGATACAGTTTCTTGCATTCTCCGGCTCATTCTTCCTTTTATTGCTGATATCATTACGTCATCCCTCAGGGGTTGTTCCAAGGTCTCGTTCAATTCCCACAAATGATCGGCAGACTCTCTCAACGTTCCTCTCCATGTATTAAGTGACTTGCGGTGTAGTAGGTTCTCAAGTGCTGCACATTGATGACTTTTGGACCAGTATTTCTTCAAGAATTCTCCTTCAAACTGATCATAACTAGTAGTCCCTTCCTTCTTCTGGATTCCCCAAGTGAAGGCCTCACCTTCCATTGCAAACCTCTGGTCATCCTCTTCTTGTTGCACGGCTATAGCATTTCTCAGATTGACAGGCAATTGGTTTTGTCTATCTCCTATCCCCTTAACCGCATTGTTGCATTGTTTCTGCATCTGCGTCATCTCGGCAATTCGATGATTGCAATTTGTTTCCACTTCGTCGATCCTTTCTCCCAATTCGGCTTTAGTTTCTTCAACACCGTCTTCTATCTTTTTTGTTAACTTTCCTTCCATCTTCTCCACGTCTCCCTGGACTTGGTCTATGCTCTTCTGTAGCTTCCTCTCTCTCTCGTTGATGTCCATCTTCAGTCGTCCTTCTATTCCTGTATTTCCTTCTTCAGATTATATTCTATCTTCCTTTCCGATGTTTTGAGCTCTTGTGTTAGAGTTTCCTTAAATGGCTTTCCTAAGCTTTCTCTAAATTCTTGTAAACCTTTCTTTAATGATTTTTGTAAACCTTCCTTTATTGATTTGTGGAATATTTCTTGCCTTTCTCTAGCTTCTTGTAAACCTTTCTCTAATGATGCATGACTTTCTTGTAAACCCTTTAGTGATTCTCTTGTTTCTCGAAACCTTTCTCTACTGATTCTCTGAGACCTTTCTCTAATGATGCGTTATTTTCCTTTATCAAGTCTACCAACATCGACCACTTATCTGCATCCACTGAAACTGACTTATTTCTCGTCGTTTGTCCCGGTGTCTTGGGATAACTAGTTGAATGTGCTAATGGGCTATCTAATGACACTCCATAATCACTGATTCCCAAATCATCTCTGTCTTCCTGTCCTATCCCTTTCCTTTCAACTACTGCCTCACAAACCTGCTTATCTTCAGTAGACATGTTTGGTTTATTTTTAATGCACTGGCAAGTAATACAGAATAACCTTTAGCAACCCAAAACACTCCTAATTACCGCAAAACTAATCAAACAGTACTTGCAGTATCTTCAGTTAATCACAAATTGATACAATATGTATGAGTACCGAACATAACAACCCTCATAACCTAATAATTTCAAATAACAATTTTCACATATACAGTTTATGCAAAATCTAAATAAGATAAATCACACCACTCATAAAATCTATAAATATAAAATCCCCAAAAACAATAAGCATATCTGTATAATCACCATTTAGACTGCGCAG
Source organism: Schistocerca piceifrons (assembly GCF_021461385.2). Classification (NCBI taxonomy): domain Eukaryota; kingdom Metazoa; phylum Arthropoda; class Insecta; order Orthoptera; family Acrididae; genus Schistocerca; species Schistocerca piceifrons. The sequence continues at coordinate 47,459,092 of NC_060147.1, read as the reverse complement.
TATGCATAAATAAGTATGCTATATTTCAGAGTATGTTTCGCAAACTTTTCGGAAATTACTGTAATTGGGCACTTTTCCTAATGTGAACTTACGTTTACAATTGTTTATTTACTGCGAAGACTGCACACTACAATATAATGTTATGTCAACCAGTCGTCTTCACTCACCAACTGACATTACCACGAGTCGCGATGTTTTGACGTTTGAAGTGGGCGTGGCGCTGTACTGCTGCTGGTGCCGCATGAAGTCGCGCTGAAGATCTGTGGCGAGTCGTCGTAGTTCTCCGTCGGCAGCTCCGTGGCGCTGTAGGCGGGCGTAGTTTGTAGTTCGGCTGCTAGATGCCGGGTCGGCGCTCGGTGTCTCGAAGTCGCGCTGAAGACCATCGGTGTAGTGCATCTGTGCTTGACCTACTCCTTGCACAGGTAGTCGGGATGATGTGTGAAATCACCTCGCGGATCGAAGCTCTTTGGCGCCACTGCTACACTGGTCTGCGTGACGTCACTCAACAATTGCGTCGCCACAATAAATTGTCGTCCGCATAACAGTTTATGGGTCCACAAGAAGCTGTCCGATTTTCAATATTCAAAGAGCAATTTCAGTCAAAATATTACAACTAAACACTTCTTTAAAACTTTCGTGACGAATTCTTGGCTCGTTTTGCTATTTTAATATTCACACGTGTCTTTATTTAGTGTGCACTTTTCACAGTTTTCCGCGCGGATTTACGCATTTTCACATTATAACACAGTTTATTGATACTATTATTCTTATCTAATATGGCAAGGAAAAAGTTTAGTCACAATCGTAAGATGCTATTACTTCGTATTGTTCAAAATGCACTGTTTCTTGACGCGATTTTAAAGTTTATGCTCTGTCTCGATCCAACATTGGAAAAAAATATTTTCTCGCATTAAGCAAGATAAAATTACCTATTGTTCTTTACGATTCGTCCGAAAATTGCACTAGTCCTGTCACGGTAAGCCAAGGGTGTAACACCTCCGATTTATGTATCCCGCTCGATAGGGATCTGATAGCAGCCCAAACAGATATTAATTAATGTGACCGTGTACCTAATGGGGCTGGCAATCGGATTTGACTGCTACGGAGTTGTTACATTCCATTTTGTTCTTCTCAAATGCTGTAATAATGAAATGTCTGGTGACAAGAAGAACGCCAACACAGCTTCATTAATCAAGAACCTATATTCGTCTCTAAAACCCAAGAAAAAGGAGACAGCCACTGCCTTCGTCATACATATTTAATAACGGCTAACCTCAGCACAGGCTTCCTCGCTATTCATTATTGTCACACGCAAATTCAATCACTGCAATCCAACACTGCAATCCAAATGATGCCGGCGCGGTAGACGCGAAACCACAAATATTGGCACGGAAATATCACTGATCACTCTCGTAATTATACTTTTTCACTTTCCCGTATTATTCTATCACAAAGGGGTTAGACCGCGGCGATGGCCACTCCCTTTGTCGGTAAACCATGCATTACATCAACAGGCCTCCACACGGCTCGGCCCGCAACCTGGGAACTAACTGACTCAACTCTACACTCGTTCTCGCAACCCGACACACTATCGATTGTTTGCCCCCTCGACCTGTGCTGAGTGCAAACTTATAGTAAGGGCCTACGGACCCCTTACAACTTCCAACGACCTGAAACGAAGAGAGCGGGCAAGGAATGGCGCCATTCCTCATCACCAAAACCAAAGAAGTTTCGAACAGAACCATCAGCAGGGAAGGTTATGCTGCCTCTCTTTTGGGAAGAAAAAGGTGTCAGTTTGGAGCATTACATGACTAGAGGGACCACTGTTACCAGTACATCATCTCCTAAAAAATCATCTGCAGCCTGCAATCAAATCAAAGCGACGTGGATTGCTGTCAGCAGGTGTCCTTTTGCAACATGACAATACAAGGCCCCACACTGTCCGTACAACAGTTGCAACAATCACAGACCTGCATTTTGAGTGTCTTCCTCATCCACCATACTCACCAGACCTTGCCCCAAGTGATTTCCATATGTTTGGACCACTCAAAGACGCAATGAGAGGAAAGAAGTTCCGTTCTGATGAAGAGGTACGCCACGCGGTGCATGAGTGGTTGCGCGGACTACCAAAAGAATTTTTTCTAAATGAATTATAGCACTCTGTAAGCGCTGGAGGACTTGCATTGAGGGTGGGGGAGATTATGTTGAAAAGTGATACAGTTTGGACCACTTCTGCACAATAAATAATATTTAATAAAATATTTAAGATTTTCATTTGACTCACCCTCGTCTTTCACACCTATATGTCTACACAATTCCAGGTCTGGATCTAGGAGCGGGCAGACTGCGCCAAATACATATTCTTGAGGGAAAAAAACATGTTACACAAAACGCCTAGAATCCAGCGCACGTCGGTCTATCGATTATTCATATAATTTTGAAACGCATCCCAGATGGTTTCTGAACATTTTTGAACACGTTCTAAGTTGATTTCTTAACGAATTATAAGTTGAATTTTGAATGCGTGCATGGTGTACGTTATGTCGCTTCTGGAACTCCCGTCACATCTAGAAATAAAAAACTTTCGCGCAGACAAAAGGGGACGGGGCTATACGAGCTGAGCCGAATAAATCAGAATGGGTGAATTCCAATCGCCCTTTGATTATGTGGTTGATTGAGTGTGCGAATGATCAGCGTTTTAATAGCCGGCAGCGGTGCCCGAGCGATTCTAGGCGCTTCAGTCCGAAACCGCTCGACTTCTACGGTCGCAGGTACGAATCCTGCATCGGGCATGGATGTGTGTGATGTCCTTAGGTTTCACAGGAAACTGTATGATAAGAATTACATATAAGAATGTGTTTGAATGAGTTGTATGACAAGTTTTTCTTGTTTATATGTGAATATAACATATTCCACTGCTCAGTCTCCTCCCAGATAAATTTAGAAATTCCACAGTAAATTTAGAGGTGGAAATGTATGACGTAAACAACAAATCTAGGAAAATAGCATGAAAGCAATCTAACAGAGACCTTTCAATATTAGCCTATAACGATGGCCCACCAATGGTAGGCACGAGAATTTTAACCGTTACTTCCACTTCTCCAGCACAAACGCAGGAAAACTCCCTTTACAAGAGAACGCGACAGTGGTTTTTGACAGTGTTCTAGCAATAGTGGACACCGTTACATCCTAAAGAAGATCCCAACAGAGGGGTCGAAACGTCGATTATATTTGAAGGGAATATGACGCGACCTAACAACCCAGAAGTCTTTATTTTTAGTGACAACGGCCACGAAAGCTTGTAGACTTACATTGATCTTTCATACTCCACAAATTAGCCAGGGGCGAAATAAGGGAATGAGGAAACATCAAAGCAGCAGGAGCTGCTTTTGAAGCCTATACTGAATTGAAGGCAGCGGTAATCCGAGGGGTGGAAATATCCCATTTGATCTGCTTCTTAGCACGATAAATGATTCAAATTTGTGTGTGAAATCTTATGGGACTTAACTGTCAAGGTCATCGGTCCCTAAGTTTACACACTACTTAACCTAAATTATCGTAAGGACAAACACATACACACCCATGCCCGAGGGAGGACTCGAACCTCCCTCGGGATCAGCCGCACAGTCCACAACTGCAGCGCCCAGACCGCTCGGCTAATCCCGCGCGGCGATAAATGTTTAAGGCGGCCGTAAGATTACAATCAACCTTCTCAGAAAAGGAAGATTCAGGGTAATAGGGGGTAATAGGGAGTCTTTTGCAATGTGCATAATGTCATTACCGAAACAAAATTGGTTAAATTCTCGTGTAACAAAGGCGAGGGCATTTCAAAATGGCTCTGAGCACTTTGGGACTTAACATCTAGGTCATCAGTTCCCTAGAACTTAGAACTACTTAAACCTAACCTAACGTAAGGACATCACACACATCCATACCCGAAGCAGGATTCGAACCTGCGACCGTAGCATTCGCGCGGTTCCGGACTGAGGCGCGCCACCTATGTCGTATGGTATTATATTTTGGGATAACTCTTCCCATCCTAAAAGGACATTTTTAGCGGTTCAGGCAGTAAGTGGTGTGAGTTCACGAACCTCTTGTCGACCCCTGTTCACGAGTCTGGGTATTTTGTCATTGGTCTCTTAATATATAAATATATTCCTTACTGTCATTTCTTGTTAACTATATTAGCTCATTCTCAAGAATAAGCAGATTTCACTCGGTTAATACTCGGCAGAAATCAAACGTGCATTCCTTCCTTTAACTCTTTTGCAGAAAGGTGTGCAGTATACTGCTGCATCCATTTTCAATAACCTACGACAAGAATTCAAAAATCTTAGCAGCAATCCACGCGCTTTCAAATCGAAACTGAAGAGTTTTCTCATGGGTCACTTCTTCAAGAGTTCCTTGAAAAATTAAGCTGATTCATACGTTGTATTGCTGATTGCATGTGCTTAAACTTATGTCTTGACATTTTTTGGATTCATAAACATTTTAGTTTTACCTGTTACTACTTTTACGTTGTAATTTAATGTACTGACACGTTCCATGTCCTTGGAGATTTGCTCCTCTATTTCGTCCAACCGAGCTTGACGTGTAAATAAATAAATAAACATCTTCAGTGAGTGCTAGAAGACGTTCCTGTGCAGAATAGGAGGAACCTGTGGTGCCAACATGATGGCTGTCCAGCCCACAGTGTACGAAGCTCTACAGCATGTCTTCATCAAGTGTTTCTAAATATTTGGGTTGGATGCAGAGGACCTTGGCCCGCCTGTTCGCCGGATTTGACGCCTGTAGACTTTTTTTCTGTGGGGAAGGCTGAAAGAAGCTGTCTACGAGGACATAGCAGCTACACCAGATAATATGCAACGACGTATTACTGCAGTTACCTGGGACATATCCGCTGAAATGCCAGCACCCATGCAGAGTCGTTCCATACCAGCCTGGAACCGTGTATTGTGATTGTCAGCTGTCTCGTCACTGGTGAGAATCCATATAACTAGTGTATGCACTTCTGTTGTCGTTTGGTGTGTGCTATTACAGCTATTGTACAAGTGGCGTGGGGGGGGGGGGGGGAGAACTTTTCGAAATACGACATCTCGTAAACGACTCGCATTAGGAACCTAAAACAAACGCCACTGACATCCTAATTTACCCTCCTTTTAATTTGTAATGTCAGTAGGCTTTTTCCATATAAAAAGTGTATGTTTGCACAGAAATACACTTTACAAGTATTATTGTAATCTCTTGATTCGCTAACACGAGTCCGTGTCTACCAATCCATTCTGCGAAGCCGGCCGGTGTGGCCGAGCGGTTCTAGGCTCCTCAGTCTGGAACCGCGCGACCACTACGGTCGCAGGTTCGAATCCTGCCTCGGCCATGGATGTGTGTGATGTCCTTACGTTAGTTAAGTTTAAGTAGTTCTAAGTTCCAGGGGACTGATGACCTCAGATGTTAAGTCCCGCAGTGCTCAGAGCCATTTTTGAACCATTCTGCGAAAACAACACATCAGCAGAACTTTCCATGTATTAGTCAGGTGCAATTTTTGCGTGACTCGCCCTGGATTCAGTATAAAATTAAATTTACAACGTTGTTCATCTAAAAATGGTTCAAATGGCTCTGAGCACTATGGGACTTAACTTCTGAGGTCATCAGTCGCCTAGAACTTAGAACTAATTAAACCTAACTAACCTAAGGACATCACACACATCCATGCCCGAGGCAGGATTCGAACCTGCGGCCGTAGCGGTCGTTCGGCTCCAGACTGTAGCGCCTAGAACCGCTCGACCACTCCGGCCGGCGTTGTTCATCTCATTGTCTACCAACAGTCATGCCGCAGTGGTAATACCGATTCCCGTTAGATCACCGAAGTTAGGCCCTGTTGGCCGCGTGGGATAACCGTGCGCTTTTCACGCGGTTGCTCCCCCCCCCCCCCCCCCCCCCATCGGAGGTTCGAGTCCTCCCTCAGACAAGGGTGAAGCCTAGGGACCGATGACCCCAGCAGTTTGGTCCCGTAGAACTTACCACAAATTTCCAAGTGCTGTGGGGCTGGGCTAGCACTTGGATGGGTGACTATTCGGTCTTCCCAGCACCGTCGGCAAGCGGGGTGCACTCAGCCCTTGCGAGGCAAACTGAGGAGCTACTCGACCGAGAAGTAGCGGCTCCGGTCTCGTAAACCGACATACGGCAGGGAGAACGGTGTGCTGACCACATGCCCCTCCATATCCTCATCCAGAAACGCCTGTAGGCTGAGGATGACACGGCGGCCGGTCGGTACCGTTGGGCCTTCATGGGCTGTTCAGGGGGGTGTATAGTGTAGTTTTCATCTCATTATCTAGAACAGTGATTCCCAACAGGTGGTCCGCAGACCCCCAGGGGTCCGCGACCTATGCCAGAGGGGTCCGCAAGATGCTATTAGAATAAAAAATACATTAAATATATTTCGTACGATAACAAATTTTTAGTTTTGGCCGCTTCCTGCATGAGCAGAGCTTTAGCGAACGCTTAACTTCTGCGTCTAGCGCCTTGCTAGGGCCAACTGACACTAGCACACTCTAGCACAAAACTAGAATTAGATAGAGGCAAATAGTTCTGCTGTATGCCGTTAGACTGCGCGCGCTGCCTCTTTGCAGCTGACAACTGACGGTCACTTTACACAGAAATGCGCATTTCAGACGACAATCGGCCGTTGTTAATTTATTTCCAGTGTTTTCACAGACCGCATTGTTTACATATTCAGTATTCTGTATTAAAACAGTAGTGTTTGTAAAGCGTTGTTTGTTGAGGAACCTACAATTCGCGTAGTTAAAAATGGACCGTTGGTTAAATAGTGGTTCGTTAAAACGACAAGGGGACTATAGATGAAGAGGAAGAAATGCATTTGTTATACTAAACACCCAGATTTGAAGACAAAGATTTTGAGCAATAATAAAAAATTTAGCAATAACAATGACATACCGAGCGAGATGGCGCAGTGGTTAGACACTGGACTCGCATTCGGGAGGACGAAGGTTCAATCCCGCGTCCGGCCATCCTGATTTAGGTTTTCCGTGATTTCCCTAAATCACTCCAGGCAAATGCCGGGATGGTTGCTCTGAAAGGGCACGGCCGACTTCCTTCCCCATCCTTCCCTAATACGATGAGACCGATGACCACGCTGTCTGGTCTCCTTCCCCAACCACCCAACCTAACAATGATGGCTACATTGAAAAAGTTCTAAGCTCAATATTTTTTCAATAACAAATGTGTCAATGTTTTTTCTAAGTACCAAAAATAGAAAACGTATAAAAAGACTCTTAATTTGGCTTTTTTAGGTACTTGATACTGTGATATGAAAAGGTACCAATCATGCTCGATGACGGGGTCCGCGAGAAAACCTTGTTGGGAACCCCTGATCTAGAATGATCGTCAGCTCTTCTCATTATCTTTGTAAAACGATTCCGGATTGTTTGTACCTCGTCTTTACCTTCATGTTCCTAACTATCAGTCAACCTTTTGCAGCGTAGGTCTCTGAGTATGTGATGCTTGCTGAACGTGATTCGACATGAGCATAAAGCACGAAGAAATGTTTTTTCTCGTATTCTTTCAGTAGTCTCTACGTATTTTGATATGTTTCTGCTTAAGTTCTCAATTTCTAAAAATATGGTTCAAATGGCTCTGAGCACTATGGGACTCAACTGCTGAGATCATTAGTCCCCTAGAACTTAGAACTAGTTAAACCTAACGACATCACAAACATCCATGCCCGAGGCAGGATTCGAACCTGCGACTGTAGCGGTCTTGCGGTTCCAGACTGCAGCGCCTTTAACCGCACGGCCACTTCGACCGGCTCTCAATTTCTAGATCCGCGATTTGTGCACAGATTGCAGGAATAAAATACAGAGTATCTACAACTTGCACAGAAACCAGACGGCAGTTAAATGTTTTTTATTCCAGTCTTTGATCACAATATGAATTCTTTAGACGATGACCGGTTTCAGTCCGTAATGACCATCCTCAGGTCTTTTTTACACCATGTCCTAAAGTGATAAGGCCATAATGGCATCGTCAAAACACATAAATATAATCAGCATAGCATCGTCATATAGATCTATGACTGTGTGGACGATGCGCCCTATTCTACACCTTATTTTAGATCTATATGACGATGCTATGCTGATTATATTTATATGTTTTGACGATGCCATTATGGCCTTATCACTTTAGGACATGGTGTAAAACAGTTATGAGGATAGTCATTACGGACTGAAACCGGTCATCGTCTAAAGAATTCATACTGAGATCAAAGACTGGAATAAAAAACATTTGGCAGTATTGGATCACTGTTTGTATACGCGACCATGTCGCAGTTGGTGAGACGGCAGCTAGTCGAAACACGTGTAAAAGAAGCAATAGTTAAGAAGAGAGTGAAACAGAGTTGTAGTCTATCTCAGCATGCCATTCAGTTTGTAGATTGAGCAATCAGTTGAGGAAACTATGGAGACATTTGCAATGTACAGGGAATACGCAAAGTAATGTGAACACCAGTACTTACTTGGGAGTGGTTTGTTAATAAGGGGTTGGCCCCTATTTGCCCGTAATACAGCTGAGATTCTTCATGGAATACAGGCTCCAGTGGAATGTTATGCCACTCTTCAATCAGAATCTCTTCTAACTCCTGTAGGGCCGTGGTTCGATAATATTCAAGTCCGGGGACTTTGCTGGCCAGGGAAGATGCTGCAGTTCAGTTGCATGCTCCTCATACCACGACTGTACTGCCCTGGCTGTGTGAATGGGCGCGTTATCGTCCTGAAATATGCCATCATTGTTGGAGAACAACATTTGAATCATGTGGTGCACATAATCGTTGATTGTAACACGGCCTTCCAGAGTGGTGATGGGACCACCACAATACCATGATATGGCTACCCACGCCATCACACTTTCACCTCCACGCTTAACCGTTGGAATCAAGCAATCAGGATTGTAGGCTTCTTTTGCCGTTCCCCAAACGTAAACCCGGCCCGATGTTGGAAATAATGAAGTTGACTCGTCGGACCGTATGATGTGTTTCCCCTGATTAGCCGTCCAGGATTTATGCTCCTGACACCACGTTTTCTTTGCGTTGGTTGTCGTCACTAACGGTTTCGGTATAGCAGCGTCCACGAATATCCGCTTTATGGAGGTCTCGGCGGACAGCGTCGATAGATGCGGGGGCTCGAAGATGGCTATTGAGCTCTGCAGTCACTTTAGCTGCTGTAGTTTTGTGTTGTTTTGACACAGTTCGTCTTAGAGTACGACGATCTGTGTCATTTAGTTTTGATTTGCGCCCACTATTACGTTTACACGATGAAGTGCTTCCATGTTTTGTGTAGGCTGTCATGACTGTTGAAACAGTTGCTCTCGAAATATTCAGTAAGTTGGCTGTCTTGGTTACTGGTGCTCCAGTTAATTGGGCCCCCACAATCTGCCCTCTTTTGAACCCTGTTAGGTCTTTCATTGCACGTCCACCTCGGACTCTGAATACAAGTACGAAGTGTGCACTACTGGTAAACAACCTGCACTGATTTATTTATTTATTTAATCGTATGGCTAGGGCAGGCCGTTCGCCGGGTGCCGGTCCTTCAATTTGACGCCACTTCGGAGATACGCAGTGGATGAGGATGATAGGATGATGATAAGGACAGCGCAACACCCACTCCCTGGGCGGAGAAAATTCGCCGACCCAGCCGGGAATCGAACCCGGGCCCAGAGGATTGACAATCGGTCATACTGACCATTCATCTACCGGGGGCGGACACCTGCACTGATGCCTAGTCCGTACTGAACACGCACCTTCCAGCGAGACACATGCCTTACCTGCGTTGTTGACCGTCAAACACAACCGTCTCATTACTACCACTGTCCACATTAATTTTGCCTATACCCTGTACATTTCCCTTCAGGGGACAAAATGAAATCTTTAAGATTTACGAATCACATTATGATTCTGGCATAGACGACAAAGGACATGGATAACTAGTGGAACGGAATGGATATCGTATCGGCAAGTGGAGGTAGAGTGGACATCAACAAAATAAGACAAGATTAATGACGTGCAGCCGAAAGATGTGACACGATGCTGAGTGAGTTAGATTGAGGAGTGATACACTAACGGTAACAAGTGTGCTTTCCTCCCTGTGATCCCGTATTTTTTCTTTTCGACGTGTTCATTTCGCCAGAAGTATGTGGAAAAAAACGGCTCTAAGAACTACTTAGACCTAACTAACCTAAGGACATCACACACATCCGTGCCCGAGGTAGGATTCGAACCTGTGACCGTAGCGGTCGCGCGGTTCCAGACTGAACCGCCTTGAACCGCTCCGCCACACCGGATGGCTCACTTTGTTCTACACTCCTGGAAATTGAAATAAGAACACCGTGAATTCATTGTCCCAGGAAGGGGAAACTTTATTGACACATTCCTGGGGTCAGATACATCACATGATCACACTGACAGAACCACAGGCACATAGACACAGGCAACAGAGCATGCACAATGTCGGCACTAGTACAGTGTATATCCACCTTTCGCAGCAATGCAGGCTGCTATTCTACCATGGAGACGATCGTAGAGATGCTGGATGTAGTCCTGTGGAACGGCTTGCCATGCCATTTCCACCTGGCGCCTCAGTTGGACCAGCGTTCGTGCTGGACGTGCAGACCTCGTGAGACGACGCTTCATCCAGTCCCAAACATGCTCAATGGGGGACAGATCCGGAGATCTTGCTGGCCAGGGTAGTTGACTTACACCTTCTAGAGCACGTTGGGTGGCACGGGATACATGCGGACGTGCATTGTCCTGTTGGAACAGCAAGTTCCCTTGCCGGTCTAGGAATGGTAGAACGATGGGTTCGATGACGGTTTGGATGTACCGTGCACTATTCAGTGTCCCCTCGACGATCACCAGTGGTGTACGGCCAGTGTAGGAGATCGCTCCCCACACCATGATGCCGGGTGTTGGCCCTGTGTGCCTCGGTCGTATGCAGTCCTGATTGTGGCGCTCACCTGCACGGCGCCAAACACGCATACGACCATCATTGGCACCAAGGCAGAAGCGACTCTCATCGCTGAAGACGACACGTTTCCATTCGTCCCTCCATTCATGCCTGTCGCGACACCACTGGAGGCGGGCTGCACGATGTTGGGGCGTGAGCGGAAGACGGCCTAACGGTGTGCGGGACCGTAGCCCAGCTTCATGGAGACGGTTGCGAATGGTCCTCGCCGATACCCCAGGAGCAACAGTGTCCCTAATTTGCTGGGAAGTGGCGGTGCGGTCCCCTACGGCACTGCGTAGGATCCTACGGTCTTGGCGTGCATCCGTGCGTCGCTGCGGTCCGGTCCCAGGTCGACGGGCACGTGCACCTTCCGCCGACCACTGGCGACAACATCGATGTACTGTGGAGACCTCACGCCCCACGTGTTGAGCAATTCGGCGGTACGTTCACCCGGCCTCCCGCATGCCCACTATACGCCCTCGCTCAAAGTCCGTCAACTGCACATACGGTTCACGTCCACGCTGTCGCGGCATGCTACCAGTGTTAAAGACTGCGATGGAGCTCCGTATGCCACGGCAAACTGGCTGACACTGACGGCGGCGGTGCACAAATGCTGCGCAGCTAGCGCCATTCGACGGCCAACACCGCGGTTCCTGGTGTGTCCGCTGTGCCGTGCGTGTGATCATTGCTTGTACAGCCCTCTCGCAGTGTCCGGAGCAAGTATGGTGGGTCTGACACACCGGTGTCAATGTGTTCTTTTTTCCATTTCCAGGAGTGTATTTTGTTAGGCCATGCTAATGTATTATGAAGTGTTGTTGTGTACATAGTTCCGCGTAGTCAGCACGTACACAACTTTCCCAATAGAGCGCGCCCCATTAAGCACAACAGCGCAGGCGCAGCGCTCGTCCGTCTCCGCACTACGAGATGGCGCTGTCTTAGAGACGGACCAAATTCTGCTTCCGCTGATCCGCGTATTAATATGTAACGCAGCCAATGAGATTGCTGCTAACGTAGAACCTTTTCTCCTCGCGGATCACACTCGCGCAGTGATACATGAACCTCGAGGTATTATAACGAGTGTATAGACCTCCGATTAATCAGTCTGCATTAGTCTGTAGCCAAGTTTCAGTCTGCGCCTAATAAGATTATCATATTCCGGTACATAGCCATGAAGAGAAATGTATAGACACTTTGTCAAGTATCAGAGATATGTGAGAATAAGATTAACGTTCCAAGACCAAAGGACTTCAGATTGTCAATTGTAAACAGCATCCAGATCCAAGTTAAGTAATTTTTATGCTTGTTATTATTTTAATAAATGTGTGTGAAAATTAATCAAGTTGAAAGTTGGTCACTGTCAATCTGCTACTCTAAGCGTGCAAGTGGTATTTCTATCGTCTGACCTAACGGCAGAAGATAAACACGCCACGATAAGACCACGAGACATATTGCTGACACTCGCCTACTTTGTTAGAGCGACGAGTCAAATAATCTGATGGTGTGTGTACTAAAGGTCTTACAGTACGCACACCACAAGTGTTCATACAGTAAAATCCTAAAAAGAAAAAAATATGTTTGTAAATTGTTGAAACCAAATTATTCAAAAAACTTTGAAAGCGTTAGCTATCGAAGTGATGTACCCTAAATTAATTACTTCTTTCTCGATAAAAGCAGAATGAAGTAACTTTCAGTTCTGAAAAATTCCAGTAATGCAGCAATAGTAAATATGGCAGTATTCAGTTTTTTTTTCTCCTGAAAAGTGTAAAAAAGCTGACTTATTTGGTTTCAGCAATTGACGATTCAGTTTCTGGAGGGAAGGCGTTTTTCATTTCGCGACATGCAGAACAATTCTACTCCTTCCAACGTACATCTCGCGTAAGGAGCTCGACGAGGTGAAAATAGAAATCGGGGCCGCTATGGGAATAAATAGAGGGTAGAGTTTTTACCCCGCTCTATGAGCGGGTGCAACAAGAAAGGAAACCACCAGTAGTCGTAAAAGGTAGGCTCCGCCACGCACCGTATCCTGCCGTGCGGAGAATATATGTAGTTGTGTATGTAGACGCAGAAGAGTTTGGCAGAGGAGACGAATTCTGGGCGAGAGAGAGAACTGACAACCCGGAGAAAAAAGATTGTCTGCAGTGCTGGGGATATCGAGCAGACAGAAGTCGGGATAAAGAAAAGCGTTGATTGGTAGCAGTCGCAGGGTAGATTTTCTGTTTTGTTGCGAGGGGTGGTTATAACGTGACGTGACGTCGCCTTTTGGTCTTCAGCTCTGGAGGGGAAACAAGCGAGGGATCATTGTTCCCCGAAGAGGCAGAAGACGGGCATCGGACGATTAATCTCTGGGCCACAATGGGCGCCAGCTATTGGCCTAACACCCTCCAGCCAAGTAGCTGCGCGGGGTGGCGAGGCTGTTACCGCTTCCAGGACAGGAACTACAGGGCTATGTACACTACTGGCCATTAAAATTGCCGTAATAACGGCCTTGATACGCCTGGGCATTGAGTCAAACAGAGCTTGGATGGCGTGTACAGGTACAGCTGCCCATGCGGCTTCAACACGATACCACAGTTCATCAAGAGTAGTGACTGGCGTATTGAGACGAGCCAGTTGCTAAGCCACCATTGACGAGACGTTTTCAATTGGTGAGAGATCTGGAGAATGTGCTGGCCAGGGCAGCAGTCGAACATTTTCTGTATCAAGAAAGGCCCGTACAGGACCTGCAACATGCGGTCGTGTATTATCCTGCTGAAATGCAGGGTTACGGAGGGATCGAATGAAGGGTAGAGCCACGGGTCATAACACATCTGAAATGTGAAGTCCACTGTTCGAAGTGTCATCAGTGCCAACACGGGGTGACCGAGACGTGTAACCAATGGCACCCCATACCATCACACCGGGTGATCCGCCAGTATGGCGATGACGAATACACGCTTCCAATGTGCGTTCACCGCGATGTCGCCAAACACGGATACGACCGAAAAAATTACGTTTTCCCATTCGTGCAGCCACGTTCGTCGTTGAGTACACCATCGCAGGCGCTCCTGTCTCTGATGCAGCGACAAGAGTAACCGCAGCCACGGTCTCCGACCTGATAGTTCGTGCTGCTGCCAACGTCGTCGAACTGATCGTGCAGATGGTTGTTGTCTTGCAAACGTCCCCATCTGTTGACTCAGGGATCGAAACGTGGCTGCATGATCCGTTACAGCCGTGCGGATAAGATGCTATCATCTCGACTGCTAGTGATACGAGGCCGTTGGGATCCAGCACGGCGTTCCGTATTACTCTCCTGAACCCACCGATTCCATATTCTGCTAGCAGTCATTGGATCTCGACCAACGCGAGCAGCAATGTCGCGATACGATAAACCGCTATCGCGACGGGCTACAATCCGACCTTTATCAAAGTCGGAAACGTGATGGTACGCATTTCTCCTCCTTACACGAGGCATCGCAACAACGTTTGACCAGGCAACGCCGGTCAATTGCTATCATCCTGTCCCTTCTCCTGATCAGTGTTTTCCACATATTCCTTTCCTCTCCGATTCTGCGTAGAACCTCCTCAGTCCACCTAATTTTCAACATTCGTCTATAGCACCACATCTCAAATGCTTCGATTCTCTTCTGTTCCGGTTTTCCCACAGTCCATGTTTCACTACCATACAATGCTGTACTCCAGACGTACATCCTCAGAAATTTCTTCCTCAAATTAAGGCCGGTATTTGATATTAGTAGACTTCTCTTGGCCCGAAATGCCTTTTTTGCCATAGCGAGTCTGCTTTTGATGTCCTCCTTGCTGCGTCTGTCATTGGTTATTTTACTGCCTAGGTAGCAGAATTCCTTAACTTCATTGACTTTGTGACCATCAATCCTGATGTTAAGTTTCTCGCTGTTCTCATTTCTACTACTTCTCATTACCTTCGTCTTTCTCCGATTTACTCTCAAACCATACTGTGTACTCATTAGACTGTTCATTCCGTTCAGCAGATCATTTAATTCTTCTTCACTTTCACTCAGGATAGCAATGTCATCAGCGAATCGTATCATTGATATCCTTTCACCTTGTATTTTAATTCCACTCCTGAACCTTTCTTTTATTTCCATCATTGCTTCCTCGATGTACAGATTGAAGAGTAGGGGCGAAAGGCTACAGCCTTGTCTTACACCCTTCTTAATACGAGCACTTCGTTCTTGATCGTCGACTCTTATTATTCCCTCTTGGTTGTTGTACATATTGTATATGACCCGTCTCTCCCTATAGCTTACCCCTACTTTTTTCAGAATCTCGAACAGCTTGCACCATTTTATGTTGTCGAACGCTTTTTCCAGGTCGACAAATCCTATGAAAGTGTCTTGATTTTTCTTTAGCCTTGCTTCCATTATTAGCCGTAACGTCAGAATTGCCTCTCTCGTCCCTTTACTTTTCCTAAAGCCAAACTGATCGTCACCTAGCGCATTCTAAATTTTCTTTTCCATTCTTCTGTATATTATTCTTGTAAGCAGCTTCGATGCATGAGCTGTTAAGCTGATTGTGCGATAATTCTCGCACTTGTCAGCTCTTGCCGTCTGCGGAATTGTGTGGATGATGCTTTTCCGAAAGTCAGATGGTATGTCGCCGGGCTCATATATTCTACACTCCAACGTGAATAGTCGTTTTGTTGCCACTTCCCCCAATGATTTTAGAAATTCTGATGGAATGTTATCTATCCCTTCTGCCTTATTTGACCGTAAGTCCTCCAAAGCTCTTTTAAATTCCGATTCTAATACTGGATCCCCTATCTCTTCTAAATTGACTCCTGTTTCTTCTTCTATCACATCAGACAAATCTTCACCGTCATAGAGGCTTTCAATGTATTCTTTCCACCTATCTGCTCTCTCCTCTGCATTTAACAGTGGAATTCCCGTTGCACTCTTAATGTTACCACCGTTGCTTTTAATGTCACCAAAGGTTGTTTTGACTTTCCTGTATGCTGAGTCTGTCCTTCCGACAATCATATCTTTTTCGATGTCTTCACATGTACGTAGTATAATGTCTCTTATTCTATCCATATCCATTACTTGGATATGGATAGAATAAGAGACATTATACTACGTTCATGTGGACATCACATTTCCACTGCAAGCTACAAACAGTCGCAAGGCCCTCACGAATAACGATGTTTTAATCGCCTCTTCCCGACGAGAATAAGCATTTCAGTTGTTGCATACACACAATCAGAATTAATAAACTAATTACACGAAAGGCTGCAAAAATGAAGCAGTGGTCAGTATTACTCCGAAAGTATGAGTATCCTGAAAGAGTGTGCTTATCTGATCTATTTAATTTGTCGAAATTTATTGCTGACGAAGGCAGATTTACCCTCATGACAATGTTTTTCGATTGACGTGAATTCTTCCTGTCGCAAAACACACTTGGCTAGTTCCCGCATTCCTATCGCGCGTATTCTCAGCTGCTGACAATACACTGGCCATTGTGCTGTGTCACGTATCACTTCTTTACTTTTCTCAATAACTACTATTTTATTCGCGAAACACGCATTGTCAGTTTGTCAAGGCGCAGGTGAGTAACCAGCATCTGGCGTTTGCTTCTCATTCCGCCTCAATGATACGCTCATCATGACTTTGATACTGCTCAAATGAAGAAAAGGTATAAATTCCTTTGGTAAATGTCCATTCCAGTCTCTCAGTGTCAAAAATACGATGGGTTATGGGATTCAACTAAAATTCCAATAGAATTAGCGATTTAGTTTTGTGTGAGTTGTCAACCTTTTCTCATTCGAAGAAGCATCACCATTTCGAGTAACGACCACAGTTCTCTTGTTGACAGGTCTGATAGTTCTTCTTTTATAAAAACACACTATAACTTGCACAAACTCAGTTCTGCAGCAGCTGTTGTGACAAAATTCGGAAACAGTGTCTTATTAAACAAGTAATTGGCGTCTAGAGAGCTCAGTAGCTTACGAAAAACCTCATTGTGACTGTGTTGGGTAACATAAGATATTTCATATTTATTTTCATACTAGGAAACCTTTGTTTTACTAGCTGCCGACAACATTTAAAGAATCACAGTTACTGTCATGGAAAAATTAAATAGAAAGTGCAACTTCTGATATATCGCTACAGATAAGAAAGTCCAATGTTTTTACGAGCCGGCACAGTACTCTCCTCCTTGTGTGCCACCAATCGCCAAAATTTCGTTTCGATGTCTCGAGCTGTTTAGGAGATATGAGGGATGCTGTAAATATTTCATTGTCGCGGGTGTGGCTCTGAGCACTATGGGACTCAACTTGAGGTCATCAGTCCCCCAGAACTTAGAACTACTGAAACCTAACTAACCTAAGGACATCACACACATCCATGTCCGAGGCAGGATTCGAACCTGCGACCGTAGCAGTCGCCTGGCTCCACACTGTAGCGCCTAGAACCGCACGGCCACTCCGGCCGGCGTCGCGGGTGTGACATCGGGAGAGAATGCGCTACATACGATCCATTTTCTCGAGTTCGGAGGAAGATAGAGACCTCCTCCCAAGTCTAAACAAAAATTCAGTATGTTAGATACATTTCATACGCAGCAACACATGGTGTAATACGCACCAAACGCAAAATCATACCGACCCCTATTTTTCATTGCAAACTTTCTGAATTTTGCGTAGTGTCTTACTAAAATGTGTATATGACAACAAGTATACCCATTAGCGAGATGATGGTCAATTCGCCTCGAAGCTGACATATAACGATACAAGTAAGGCAAAATCAAATATTTTCAGTGAACAGTTTCTGTAAAATCGTTTGAGAAAGAATACTGGGTGCGTGCGCTTCGGATCTGTCAGCGTAGAGCGTCGCCAATCGGAGTGTGCGAAGTATGGTGTACGTGTCGCAGTATGCGTTGGACCAGCGAATCATGTGCGGAGCGTGCGTGTCGCGCTGCAGTGTCGTGTCACGCACACGTGCTATACACGTCTCCATTTGCGCTTAGCCTAACGCCTTAGCTTACGAAAGTTCATCTTTGATTTGACTGCATCTCTTGTTTACTTCAGCCTGTCAGAAAAGAGGACTCACAGTGATAGTCGAGGAAGTCCACGCAGTTTAGCCCAGGGCGACAGATAAGAACTGCAAAACTCTGAGTAGCGTTTCCAGAATGAGATTTTCAATCTGCAGCGCAGTGTGCGCTGATATGAAACATCCTGGCAGATTAAAACTGTGTGCCGGACCGAGACTCGAACTCGGGACCTTTGCCTTTCGCAGGCAAGTGCTCTACCAACTGAGCTACCCAAGCACGACTCACGCCCTGTCCTCACAGCTCTACTTCTGCCGCAGGAGAGCTTCTGTGAAGTTTGGAAGGTAGGAGACGAGGTACTGGCAGAAGTAAAGCTGTGAGGACGGGTCGTGAGTCGTGCTTCGGTAGCTCAGATGGTAGAGCACTTGCCCGCGTAAGGCAAAGTTCCCGAGTTCGAGTCTCGGTCCGGCACACAGTTTTAATCTGCCAGGAAGTCTCTGAGTAGCGTGTTTGTATATACACTGAAGAGCCGAAGAAACCTGTCCAATATCGTATAGGGCCCCGGCGAGAACGCAGAAGTGCCGCAACACGACGTGGCATGAAATCGATTAATGTCTGAAGTAGTGCTGGAGGAAACTGACACCATGAATCCTGCAGGGCTGTGCATAAATCCGTAAGAATACGACGGGGTGGAGATCTCTGAACAGCACGTTGCAAGGCATCCCAGATATGCTCATTAATGTTCATGTCTGTGTGTTTAAACTCAGAAAAGTGTTCCTGGAGCCAGTCTGGGCGTGTGGGGTGTTGCATTATCCTGTTGGAATTGGCCAAGTCCGTCGAAATGCACAATGGACATGAATGGATGCAGGCGATGAGGCAGGATGCTTACGTACGTATCACATGCCACAGTCGTATGCAGACGTATGAGGGGTCCCATATCACTCTATGTAGTATCATTGCCACAGATAGTACTACAACGCCGCCCCAACACAAGGTTGGCAGCCCGTCGTCTGCCGAGCACAGCGCACTCTAGCGGGCTGTGCAGCTCGACGGAACTGGAGTGTGCCTCGTCCACTTCTTAGCTAGATTTCAACCTAGGCAGACGCACTTTCATAATCGGCTCTCAGCCAGTTCTGCAATGTTTGCATTGATTCTCTGAGGAGGGCCCATCAGACTTAGTCCCTGGGGATATGTTGTATTAGTTCCTGGTATTCCATGTTACGAGATGGTCAGCTCATAGCCGCAGCTGCAGTTCTACAAACTACTGAAGATAAGTAATTTCATTGTTTCATTGTACTATGTGTTTATTGGGGCAACGACCTTGCCGCAGTGGATACACCGGTTCCCGTAAGATCACCGAAGTTAAGCGCTGTCGGGCGTGGTCGGCACTTGGATGGGTGACCATCCACGCCGCCATGCGCTGTTGCCATTTTTCGGGGTTCACTCAGCCTCGTGATGCCAATTGAGGAGCTACTCGACCGAATAGCAGCGGCTTCGGTTAAGAATACCATCATAACGACCGGGAGAGCGGTGTGCTGATCCCACGCCCTTCCTACCCGCATCCACCACTGAGGATGACACGGCGGTCGGATGGTCCCGGTAGGTCACTCGTCGCCTTAAGACGGAGTACATGTGTTTATTGAATAATAATCCTTCTCGTGTGCCGTACCGCATATTATTGCAACCTGGACTCCTTCAGCTCCTATCAACTCGGCCTCCAACTTATTTGCATTTAGTAACGAGCTGAAAACACCCACGCCTTTTGTGCCTCTAAACAGTGAGACACAATACTCCACACACTCCACATCATTACAGACCCTTCACAAGCTTGAACAGTCCCCTGCTGACATGCAGGGTCCATGGATTCATGGGATTGTCTCCATACCAGTACATGTCGATCCGCTCGATACAATTTGAAACGAGATTCGTCCGACCAGGTAGCATGTTTCCAGTCATCAACAGTCCAATGTCGGTGCTGACGGTCCCAAGCGAACCGTAAAGTTTTGTGTTCAGAGAACTCCACCCCGTCGTATTCTTACGGATTTATGGACAGCCCTGCAGGATTCATGGTGTCAGTTCCCTCCAGCATTGGTGCAGACATTAGTCATCAACGGCACACAAGAAGGCCTTCGACTTCGAAAGCCCATACCGATTATGTTTCGTTGAATGTTCGCACGCTGACACTTGATGGCCTGGCATTGAAATCTGCAGCAGTTTGCGGAACGGTTGCACTTCTGTCACATTCAACGATTCTCTTCAGCCGTCCTTGGTCCCATTCTTGCAGGATCTTTTTCCGGCTGCAGCGATGTCAGAGATTTGATTTTTTTTTTACCGGGTTCCTGATATTCACAGTACACTAGTGAAATGGTCATACGGGAAAATCCCCACTTCATCGCCACCTCGCAGGTGCTGTGCCCCATCGCTCGTGCGCCGACTATAACACCACGTGCAAACTCACCTAAATCTTGATAACCGGTCATTGTAGCAGCAGTAACCGATCTAACAACTGCGTCAGACACTTGTTGTGTTATACAGGCGTTACCGATGGCAGCGCCATATTCTCCCTGCTTACACATCTCTGTCTTTGAAAACGTATGCCTAGACCAATTTCTTTGGCGCTTCACTGTATATTCCAATCTCGGAAAAATAATACAAGTCCACCTTTAAGTATTGCTCCTTTAAAGTGTTGCAAATTGCAGTGCATACATCCACAGAAACTTTTGAAATGGTGGGCTGTGCTATTCTGTGGCGAAAAGCCAGGAAACATGTTACAACCAGCCTGCATCATAACAGGTCACGTACCGGTATTTTATCAGTGATCTTGGCTGGTATGGTGTAACGTTGTTGCTTTAATTTGCTATGAAAGCGGTGCTGATATTCAAGACCATAAAAGTGGGTTAAAAGCTGTGAGCTGTCTGAGGAAGTTAACCTTGCATTACTGCGCAGGTATCCAGTCTAGCTTACCAAATTCCCAACCAGACTAACATTAATTATAATCTTTTAATAGTTGTATGACAAGCGGCGATATATATATATATATATATATATATATATATATATATATATATATATATATAAAGGAGAATTTAAATGAAAGGATTGTGAAAATGTGAGATTGTAATCTTACGGAACACATCAAATATGGAGCCAAGATTGGGAGACTGCATACAACACTGCATTCATAAAATAACACACGAAGAACGTTGAAACATATGCAAGAGGAAATTAAACACAACCAGCCGATTCAATTTTCACCCAAAGAAGTTAAGTTCGTAGCATAATCCTGTCCGTCATGTAATTAGCACACACTGGTATACTAAATTCATACTAACTCTCTGTGAAATCTTCCCGAAAAGAATAGCTGAGGGCTACTTTGATGCTTACACCCACATGCTTCACGTGGTCGACTTGGTTTACACAAAGAGTGTAACTCCACAATAATTTTGATAATTAAAATAAATTATATCGAAAAGCAATTTACAAAAGAAAAACCTCGAACTGGTTACTATCGTCTTACTATTAACCTGATGGGTCAAACAATTGTATAAGCACGTGGTACTGGTCTCACAAAGTACACCCCACGTGGGTTGAACATAAAGAAAAGTTGCTATATTGAAAAATATTGTCAAGACGAGACATTGTAATCTCACGCACATTCGTATTTAAGATTGATGATCTTAGTTAAGAGTTACTGATCAACACGTGGTTCCACTTTACTCACAAAGTAGTGACAAAGCAACTACTGGAAGTTTTTCTGAACTTCACACTCGAAACACACTGCGTTGCAATTTAAGATAATATTTTAGATCCAAACCTGAAATAAAGGCGATTAAATTTTCAGTTAGGCTGAACTTAAGAAATGCATTGTCTTACGGACTTAGCAGTGACGCGCTTAGCTGGAGATCTCACCACTTCAGACGCTCGCCGCGGACAGACTGACGTGGTCCCTTCCTGATGGTGCCTCACAAATACAAACGGAAGTGACTATAGAGGCAGCTTCCTATACCAACATGACAAGGGACGGACAGGACCATACTAAGAGTAGAAACCTCTCTGCTTTTAGAAAGCGTAGCTACCTGTTCCGACGTTGGTCCTACTGTTCTCTAGCAGACAGGCTTGTCTGCTACCATCCAGCATGCAACTACAAATACATTTGCTCATTCATTCTTTCACACAGAAGGGAAGGGGTATGACAGTATCTTATCATATACAGTATATAAAAGAAAGCGGATGTAGGTTCCGTATGAGACTGTGTGACATGAATTACATATAAACTGTGCTTTAAAGTGTAGTAGTGTGACAGATCGTTCTTGTTTATGTGTAAAAGTAACACGTTTCACTGCTCAGTCTCCTCCCAGATAGTCAGAAACACCACAGTAAATTTAGACGTGGAATGGTTGCCGTAAATGACAACAGATTTAAGAAATTAACATGAAAGGAATCCAACAGAGACCTTTCAATGGTCACGAAGCGTATAAACATATGATTTAATTCTTACTTTCAAGAAGCTGAGATAGCCTCCCTCATGACTGTGTCACACTTTCTGATTCCATCTTCTATCATAGACAGCAGCATCTCGAAACAAGTGATATACATCCTGACAAAGTTGCGAAGTTCCAACTCGGGCGCCAAATGGTCTACTCCCCTGATTATACTGTCTCTCTTGACCGCGATGGGCTAGGTCGAAGTTTTTCATACCTCTATCACAGTTTCCTTTATCAGATAGGGGATAATCAACTCAGGCAACAGATCTTTGATACTCCACAAATTAGCCAGAGGCGAAATAAGGGAATGGTGGTGGTAGTGGTGGTAAGTTCTTGTGGTACCAAACCGCTGAGGTCATCGGTCCCTACGCTTACACACTACGTAATCTGACTTAACTAACTTATGCTGACAACACACACACCCATGCCCGGGGGAGGACTCGAACCTCCGACGGGGTGAGCCGCGCGCAACAGATTTTTGATAATAAAAATGATCTCCTGGTTTGTTAGGCCGCGTCAATTTTCCTTCTAAAATAATCTACCTTTCGACCCCTGTGTTGAGATCTTCTTCAGGATGTCTAAAAAACATCCCCCCTCTTTCGCTCCGTCCGTTTCGCATATAGGCAATGATGACGGCAAAACAATAACCCTTCTCCAGCGTAATAGTGAAGCGTGGAATAGCGCCTTTCTATCCAACGAAGATAGCCCACCAGTGGTATCCATTAGCTGATAACGCCCCTTCTTCTGCATCAGCGCGGAAATATTACACTATGACGATGCCCCCCCCCCCCCCCCCCCCAGTGCTAACCACAATAATTTTAACCGATACTTCCACTTATGCAGCACAAACGCAGGAAAACTCCCCTTTACGAGAGAACGCGACAGTGATTTTTGACAGTGTTCTAGCAGTCGTGGACACTGTTACGTCTTGAAGAAGATCCCAAGAGAGGGGTCGAAACGTCGATTATTTTAAAAGGGAATATGACGCAGCCTAACAACCCAGAAGACATTATTTTTAGTGTCAACGGCCACGGAAGCCTGCAAACGTATATAGATCTTTCATACGAGGTGCATTCAAGTTCTAAGGCCTCCGATTTTTTTTTTTCTAATTAACTACTCACCCGAAATCGATGAAACTGGCTTTACTTCTCGACGTAATCGCCCTGCAGACGTACACATTTTTCACAACGCTGACGCCATGATTCCATGGCAGCGGCGAAGGCTTCTTTAGGAGTCTGTTTTGACCACTGGAAAATCGCTGAGGCAATAGCAGCACGGCTGGGGAATGTGCGGCCACGGAGAGTGTCTTTCATTGTTGGAAAAAGCCAAAAGTCACTAGGAGCCAGGTCAGGTGACTAGGGAGCATGAGGAATCACTTCAAAGTTGTTATCACGAAGAAACTGTTGCGTAACGTCAGCTCGATGTGCGGGTGCGTTGTCTTGGTGAAACAGGACACGCGCAGCCCTTCCCGGACGTTTTTGTTGCAGTGCAGGAAGGAATTTGTTCTTCAAAACATTTTCGTAGGATGCACCTGTTACCGTAGTGCCCTTTGGAACGCAATGGGTAAGGATTACGCCCTCGCTGTCGCAGAACATGGACACCATCATTTTTTCAGCACTGGCGGTTACCCGAAATTTTTTTCGTGGCGGTGAATCTGTGTGCTTCCATTGAGCTGACTGGCGCTTTGTTTCTGGATTGAAAAATGGCATCCATGTCTCATCCATTGTCACAAGCAACGAAAAGAAAGTCCCATTCGTGCTGTCGTTGTGCATCAACATTGCTCGGCAACATGCCACACGGGCAGCCGTGTGGTCGTCCGTCAGCATTCGTGGCACCCACCTGGATGACACTTTTCGCATTTTCAGGTCGTCGTGCAGGATTGTGTGCACAGAACCCACAGAAATGCCAACTCTGGAGGCGATCTGTTCAACAGTCATTCGGCGATCCCCCAAAACAATTCTCACTTTCTCGATCGTGTCGTCAGACTGGCTTGTGTGAGCCCGAGGTTGCTTTGGCTTGTTGTCACACGATGTTCTGCCTTCATTAAACTGTCGCACTCACGAACGCACTTTCGACACATCCATAACTCCATCACCACATGTGTCCTTCAACTGTCGATGAATTTCAATTGGTTTCACACCACGCAAATTCAGAAAACTAATGATTGCACGCTGTTCAAGTAAGGAAAACGTCGCCATTTTAAGTATTTAAACAGTTCTCATTCTCGGCGCTGGCGGTAAAATTCCATCTGCCGTACGGTGCTGCCATCTCTGGGAGGTATTGACAATGAACACGGCCTCATTTTAAAACAATGCGCATGTTTCTATCTCTTTCCAGTCCGGAGAAAAAAAATCAGAGGCCTTAGAACTTGAATGCACCTCGTACTTCGCAAATTAGCCAGGAGCGAAATAAGGGATTGAGGAAACATCAAAGCAGAAGGAGCTGCTTTAGAAGCCTATACTGAATTCGAGGCAGCAGTAATCCGAGGGGTGGAAATATCCCATTTGATCTGGTTCTTAGCACGATAAATGATTAAGGTGGCCTTAGGATTACAATTAACCTTCTTCAAAAAGGAAGATTCAGGGTAATAGGGAATGATAGGGAGTGGTTCGCAATGTGCTTAATGTCATTACCGAAACAAAACGTTAAATTCTCGTGTCACAAAGGTGAGGGCGTTGTCACTAACAAGCGTCTTTGGTGGACCGAACCCGGAAGATATTTGAGTTAAATGACGAATAGTTAACATTGCTTCACAAAAGCCACACAAAACGAGAAAAGGCATCCATGACAACCAACAGTTCCCACCTCTCGTTCGAGGCAGAGAGCCCAAATAATCAGTGAACACGTTATTCACAGATTTTTGCTTCCGTTCGGAATACAGTAAGCCTTTATGTGAATTGGAATTGGGCTTCGCCATTTCCCAAGATTGGCACTCGTGTTCCAATAGGGGAAGATTCTTATACACTACTGGCCATTGAAATTTCTACACCAAGAAGAAATGCAGATGATAAACGGGCACTCATTGGACAAATATGTTATACTAGAATTGACATGTGATTACATTTTCACGCAATTTGGGTGCATAGGTCCTGAGAAATCAGTACCCAGAACAACCACCTCTGGCCGTAATAACGGCCTTGACACGCATGGGCATTGAGTCAAACAGAGCTTGGATAGCCACAGTTCATCGAGAGTAGTGACTGGCGTATTGTGACCAGCCAGTTGCTCGGCCACCATTGACCAGACGTTTTCAATTGGTGAGAGATCTGGAGAATGTGCTGGCCACGGCAGCAGTCTAACATTTCTGTATCCAGAAAGGCCTGTACAGGACCTCCAACATGTGGTCGTCCATTATCCTGCTGAAATGTAGGGTTTCGCAGGGATCGAATGAAGGGTAGAGCCACAGGTCGTAACACATCTGAAATGTAAAGTCCACTGTTCAAAGTACCGTCAATGCGAAGAAGACGTATCCGAGACGTGTAACCAATGGCACGCCATACCATCACCCCGGGTGATACGCCAGTATGGCGATGACGAATGCACGCATCCAATGTGTGTTCACCGCGATGTCGCCAAACACGGATGCGACCATCATGATGCTGTAAACAGAACCTGGATTCATCGAAAAAAATGTTTTGCCATTCGTGCACCTAGGTTCGTCGTGGAGTACACCATCGCAGGCGCTTCTGTCTGTGATCCACCGTCAAGGGTAACCGCAGCCACGGTCTCCGAGATGATAGTCCATGCTGCTGCAAACGTCGTCGAACTGTTCGTGCAGATGGTTGTTGTCTTGCAAACGTCCCCATCTGTTGACTCAGGGATCGAGCCGTGGCTGCACGACCCGTTACAGCCGTGCGGATAAGATGTCTGTCATCTCGACTCTAGTGATACGAGGCCGTTGGGATGCAGCACGGCGTTCCGTATTACCCTCCTGAACCCACCGATTCCATATTCCGCAAACAGTCATTGGATCTCGACCAACGCGAGCAACAATGTCGCGATAGGATAAACCGTAATCGCGATAGGCTACAATCCGACCTTTATCAGAGTCGGAAACGTGATAGTACGCATTTCTCCTCCTTACACGAGGCATCACAACAACGTTTCACGAAGCAGCGCCGGTCAAATGCTGTTTGTGTATGAGAGAAATCGGTTGGAAACTTTCCGCATGTCAGCACATTGCAGGTGTCGCCACCGGCGGCAACCTTGTGCGAATGCTCTGAAAAGCTAATCATTTGCATATCACAGCATCTTCTTCCTGTCAGTTAAATTTCGCATCTGCAGCACGTAATCTTCGTGGTGTAGCAATTTTAATGGCCAGTAGTGTAGCTTCAAGAAGAAAGGCTCAGGGTAAACGGATCCTGGCTTCCCGTGCTGCAGCGACCAACCGATACAGGTAGCAAGAGGAGAACCGCACCGGAAAAGACCGCGGAGAAGCCCTCGGACGTTGGCGCGCCAGGTACATATAGTCTGCGGCCGCGAGCTCGGCTCCAGTTCACCACCGGCAATGGAGGGTGAAGCTTTGACAATGCCAGCCACTCGTGCTGGCGAAACGTCAGAAAAATCATCAGAAGAACGCGACACAGAAGCCAACAGGCAGTTTCTCAACAAGTAGCCACGAAAGTCTTAACAATTTTGTTGTTCAGTGATTGTCACCCTTTACCACTACTGGCCGGGCCATTAGCTCGTCTACATACGCCTAACGTCACGTTAAACAGGCAGTGTATTATGCGACATCGCACAGACTGGTGTTTTTAGCTCCATCAAACCAGTCTTCATCTACATCTACATACATACTACGCAATCCACCATACGGTGCGTGGCGGAGGGTACCTCGTACCAAAACTATCATCTTCTCTGCCTGTTCCACTCCGAAACAGAACGAGGGAAAAATGACTGCCTACGTGCCTCTGTACGAGACCTAATGTCTCTTATCTTATCTTTGTGGTCTTTCCGCGAAATGTAAGTTGGCGGCAGTAAAATTGTACTGCAGTCGGCCTCAAATGCTGGTTCTCTAAATTTCCTACATCTACATCTACATCTACATTGATACTCCGCAAGCCACCCAACGGTGTGTGGCGGAGGGCACTTTACGTGCCACTGTCATTACCTCCCTTTCCTGTTCCAGTCGCGTATGGTTCGCGGGAAGAACGACTGTCTGAAAGCCTCCGTGCGCGCTCTAATCTCTCTAATTTTACATTCGTGATCTCCTCGGGAGGTATAAGTAGGGGGAAGCAATATATTCGATACCTCATCCAGAAACGCACCCTCTCGAAACCTGGCGAGCAAGTTACACCGCGATGCAGAGCGCCTCTCTTGCAGAGTCTGCCACTTGAGTTTATTAAACATCTCCGTAACGCTATCACGGTTACCAAATAACCCGGTAACGAAACGCGCCGCTCTTCTTTGGATCTTCTCAATCTCTTCCGTCAACCCGACCTGGTACGGATCCCACACTGATGAGCAATACTCAAGTATAGGTCGAACGAGTGTTTTGTAAGCCACCTCCTTTGTTGATGGACTACATTTTCTAAGCACTCTCCCAATGAATCTCAACCTGGTACCCGCCTTACCAACAACTAATTTTATATGATCATTCCACTTCAAATCGTTCCGCACGCATACTCCTGGATATTTTACAGAAGTAACTGCTACCAGTGTTTGTTCCGCTAGCATATAATCATATAATAAAGGATCCTTCTTTCTATGTATTCGCAATACATTACATTTGTCTTTGTTAAGGGTCAGTTGCCACTCCCTGCACCAAGTGCCTATCCGCTGCAGATCTTCCTGCATTTCGCTACAATTTTCTAATGCTGCAACTTCTCTGTATACTACAGCATCATCCGCGAAAAGCCGCATGGAACTTCCGACACTATCTACTAAGTCATTTATATATATTGTGAAAAGCAATGGTCCCATAACACTCCCCTGTGGCACGCCAGAGGTTACTTTAACGTCTGTAGACGTCTCTCCATTGATAACAACATGCTGTGTTCTGTTTGCTAAAAACTCTTCAATCCAGCCACACAGCTGGTCTGATATTCCGTAGGCTCTTACTTTGTTTATCAGGCGACAGTGCGGAACTGTATCGAACGCCTTCCGGAAGTCAAGAAAAATAGCATCTACCTGGGAGCCTGTATCTAATATTTTCTGGGTCTCATGAACAAATAAGGCGAGTTGGGTCTCACACGATCGCTGTTTCCGGAATCCATGTTGATTCCTACATAATAGATTCTGGGTTTCCAGAAATGACATGATACGCGAGCAAAAAACATGTTCTAAAATTCTACAAGAGATCGACGTAAGAGATATAGGTCTATAGTTTTGCGCATCTGCTCGACGACCCTTCTTGAAGACTGGGACTATCTGTGCTCTTTTCCAATCATTTGGAACCCTCCGTTCCTCTAGAGACTTGCGGTACACGGCTGTTAGAAGGGGCGATTCACGAAAAGAACGCCTTCTTTCCTCTAGAGACTCCCACCCGAGTTCCTGAAGCATTTCCGTAACACTCGCGTGTTGATCAAACCTACCAGTAACAAATCTAGCAGCCCGCCTCTGAATTGCTTCTATGTCCTCCCTCAATCCGACCTGATAGGGATCCCAAACGCTCGAGAATAGGTCGTATTACTGTTTTATAAGCGCTCTCCTTTTCACATGAACCACATCTTTCCAAAATTCTACCAATGAACCGAAGACGATTATCCGCCTTTCCCACAACTGCCATGCTTGTCCCACTTCATATCGCTGTGCAATGTTACGCCCAAATATTTAATCGACGTGACTGTGTCAAGCGCTACACTACTAGTGGAGTATTCAAACATTACGGGATTTTTTTCCTATTCATCTGCATTAATTTACATTTATCTATGTTTAGAGTTAGCTGCGATTCTTTACACCAATCACAAATCCTGTGCAAGTCATCTTGTATCCTCCTACAGTCACTCAACGACGACACCTTGCCGTACACCACAGCATCATCAGCAAACAGCCGCACATTGCTATCCACTCTGTCGAAGAGATTACATAAATAATCTCTTCGACAGAGTGGATAGCAATGTGCGGCTGTTTGCTGATGATGCTGTGGTGTACGGCAAGGTGTCGTCGTTGAGTGACTGTAGGAGGATACAAGATGACTTGCACAGGATCTACCACACTTCCCTGGGGCACTCCAGATGATACCCTCACCTCCGATGAACACTCACCATCGAGGACAACGTACTGGGTTCTATTACTTAAGAAGTCTCCGAGCCACTCACGTATTTGGGAACCAATCTCATTTGCTCGTACCTTAGGAGTCTGCAGTGGGGCACCGAGTCAAGCGCTTTCCGGAAGTCAAGGAATATGGCACCCGTCTGATACCCTTCATCCATGGTTCGCAAGATATGTGAAAAGAGGGCGAGTTGCGTTTCGCAGCCGGCCGCGGTGGTCTAGCGGTTCTAGGCGCTCACTCCGGAACCGCGCGACTGCTACGGTCGCAGGTTCGAATCCTGCCTCGGGCATGGATGTGTGTGATGTCCTTAGGTTAGTTAGATTTAAGTAGTTCTAAGTTCTAGGGGACTGATGACCACAGATTTTAAGTTCAAAATGGTTCAAATGGCTCTATGGGACTTAACATCTATGGTCATCAGTCCCCTAGAACTTAGAACTACTTAAACCTAATTAACCTAAGGACATCACACAACACCCAGTCATCACGAGGCAGAGAAAATCCCCGATCCCGCGGGAATCGAACCCGGGAAGCCGGGCGTGGGAAGCGAGAACGCTACCGCACGACCACGAGCTGCGGACATTTGTTAAGTCCCATAGTGCTCAGAGCCATTTTTTTTTTTTTTTTTTTTTTGCGTTTCGCAGCAGTGATGCTTTCTAAAGTCATGCTCATGCATGGACAGCAACTTCTCTGTCTCAAGGAAGTTCATTGTATTCGAACTGAGAATATGTTCGAGAATCCTGCAACAAACCGATGTTAAGGATATTGGTCTGTAATTTTGAGGATCCGTCCTGCGCTTTTTCGCAGTCGCTCGGGACTTTACGTTGCGCAAGAGATTCGCGATAAATCTGTCTCAAGGAAGTTCATTGTATTCGAACTGAGAATATGTTCGAGAATCCTGCAACAAACCGATGTTAAGGATATTGGTCTGTAATTTTGAGGATCCGTCCTGCGCTTTTTCCCAGTCGCTGGGCACTTTACGTTGCGCAAGAGATTCGCGATAAATGCAAGCTAAGTAAGGAGCCAATGTAGTAGAGCCTTCTGACAGGAGACCACACGAAGTGCACACCAGCAGTAGACACTGCCTAACGGGGTTTGGTGGCCGCTGCGACCAGTCAGGTGTAGGGTGGCGGCGACCGGCCGGTGTGGGGGCGTATCCTCGTGGAGCAGTGGGGGCGGCCCGCCTGGTACGGCCAGACACGCGCCCGCTATCGACCGCCCCCGGCCACTCGAGCCGGCATTCAACAGCCCAGCCGCCTCCCCGCCCCCGCGCCTTTCAAGCCGCCGCCGCCGCCGCCGCCGCCGCCGTCTGTCGCCACGGAAGTCGCTCCCGCCTCCTCGGGCAATCTTCGCCTCCCGACACAGCGCCGTCCCCTTGGTGGACTGGACCGACGCCACCTAGATTATAGAGGCCTGTTTGCTCACACCCGAACCTCAAGATGTCACTGATAGCGGTACGGAACGTTTGTATGTCGACAGAGTCTCAACCAAAACACCGATATACACTGAAGAGCCAAAGAACCTCGTACACCTGCCCAACATCCTATAGGGCCCCCACGAGCACGCAGAAGTGCCGCAGCACGACGTGGCGTTGACTCGACTAATATCTGAAGTAGTGCTCGAGGGAACCGACAACATGAATCCTGCACGGCTATCCATAAATCCGTAAGAGTACGAGGGGATGGAGATCTCTTCTGAACAGCACTTTGCAAGCCATCCCAGATATGCTCAATAATGTCACGTGAATTGGTCTTGAGGGAAAATCCCCAATCCCAAATTCGTCGTTATAACGTCGGGGGGCGGGGGGGGGGGGGGGGCGGGGGGGGAGGGTGGGCGGTTGGTTGCCAGCGGATGTGTTTAAACTGAGAAGAGTGTTCCTGGAGCCACTCTGTAGCAATTCTGAACGTTTGCGGTGTCGCATTGTCCTGCTGAAATTGCCCAAGTCCGTCGGAATGGACATGAATGGATGCCGGTGATCAGACAGGATGCTTTCGTTCGTGTCAGCTGTCACAGTCGTATCTAGACGTATCAGGAATCCCATATCACTCCAGCTGCACACTACTGGCACCATTGCATAGCCTCCACCAGCTTGGACATTCCCCTGCTGACACGCAACGTCCGTGGATTCGTGAGGTTGTCTCCATACCCGTACACGTCCATCCACTCGAGACAATTTGAAACGAGACTCATCGGACCGGGCAACATGTTTCCATTCATCAAAAGTCGAATGTCGGTGTTGATGGGCCCAGGCGAGGCTTAAAGCATCAAGGACACACGAGTGGACCTTCGGCTCCGAAAGCCCATATCGATAATGTTCTTACGATTTAACATGGATGAAAATGCTGTTCACGCACCTACAATCAATAACCCATAAGAGAATGACACACGGCCGATTACATTGATCTTAATGACGGGGAACTAATGATAGTGAGGGGATACTCAAACAGTTTTTTTTTTTTTTTTTTTTTTTTTTAAGAAACATTCATACTTGTAAATGCTGAATGTTACATTTCATTAATATTTATGATAGATATTTACTACCAATTAATTGAGTTATCTTAACGACGTCGGTGTCTGGCCATTCATACAGGGTGATTCAAAAAGAATACCACAACTTTAAAAATGTGTATTTAATGAAAAAAACATAATATATCCTTCTGTTATACATCATTACAAAGAGTATTTAAAAAGGTTTTTTTTTCACTCAAAAACAAGTTCAGAGATGTTCAATATGGCCCCCTCCAGACACTCGAGCAATATCAACCCGATACTCCAACTCGTTCCACAGTCTCTGTAGCATATCAGGCGTAACAGTTTGGATAGCTGCTGTTATTTCTCGTTTCAAATCATCAATAGTGGCTGGGAGAGGTGGCCGAAACACCATATCCTTAACATACCCCCATAAGAAAAAATCGCAGGGGGTAAGAACAGGGCTTCTTGGAGGCCAGTGATGAAGTGCTCTGTCACGGGCTGCCAGGCGGCCGATCCATCGCCTCGGGTAGTTGACGTTCAGGTAGTTACGGACAGATAAGTGCCAATGTGGTGGCGCTCCATCCTGCTGAAATATGAATTGTTGTGCTTCTTGTTCGAGCTGAGGGAACAGCCAATTCTCTAACATCTCACAACATGCGTGCTACATTTTCATCACTCGTTCTCGGCCGTCCAGAACTTTTCCCTTTGCACAAACACCCATTCTCTGTAAACTGTTTATACCAACGTTTAATACACCACCTATCAGGAGGTTTAACACCATACTTCGTTCGAAATGCACGCTGAACAACTGTCGTCGATTCACTTCTGCCGTACTCAATAACACAAAAAGCTTTCTGTTGAGCGGTCGCCATCTTAGCATCAACTGACGCTGACGCCTAGTCAACAGCGCCTCAAGCGAACAAATGTACAACTAAATGAAACTTTATAGCTCCCTTAATTCGCCGACAGATAGTGCTTAGCTCTGCCTTTTGTCGTTGCAGAGTTTTAAATTCCTAAAGTTGTGGTATTCTTTTTGAATCACCCTGTATTAGACCACCTGTTCTTTCCCAAGTCACACTGTTAAAAACGCAAGGTCGTTACTCTCAAATGACCAAATAACAAAACATCAAAACAGAGCTCTTTCTCTAATCACTTGACGACAAGACCAAAGCATAGATTCTTTCTGCCTTCCTTTCTACTGACATTCGAGGACCTGTCCGTTGGTCTCCTGAACAACTAATCCAGCGCTTGCTAAACGCAACACCTCGTTATATTTCTCGGAGGAGCTCGGCTGACATAGTACTAGAATCCCCACTCTAGCGTATGTAGCGGTCTAAATCAACAACGAAACAGTCTCTCTAGACACGTTACGTGGACAACGGGAAAGCACACGGTGATACGTTCTTGTGCTGTATCGGGCTTCAAAAATGGCTCTGAGCACTATGGGACTTAACATCTGAGGTCGTCAGTCCCCTAGACTTAGAACCACGTAAACCTAACAAACCTAAGGTCATCACACACATCCATACCCGCGGCAGGATTCCAACCTGCGACCGTAGCAGCCACGTGGTTCAGGACTAACACCTAGAACCGCTCGGTCACAGCGGCCGGCTATCGGGCTTAATTTTGACAGCAAGTAAACAACTAAAAAACAGGAAATAACAACACGATGTAAGTAAAAATTCTCATGAAACTGTTACACGCATAAACCATAAAGAAATTGGCGCTTAGTGCCCTGTAACTTCAGTGAATGTAACGACAACGTATTCAAATATTCGTGCAAATTCAAAACTGCCAACCCACGGGAAGTAAATCCTTCTGTAGGCTTTATCTAGAACAGTGGACATGCTTCATACGCGGTGTTCAGTTTTACTCTCTCGGTAGCTCAGATAGTAGAGCAGTTGCCCGCGAAAGACAAAGGTCCCGAGTTCGAGTCTCGGTCCGGCACACAGTTTTAATCTGCCAGAAAGTTTCAATGCAGTATTGCCCAAACAGTAATACAATAAGTGCTAACTTATGTGCAACTTTACCGTTATGCGTGACGATACTAAATTCATATTACTTTAGTGACTTACTTTGCTGTCTCACCGAAAGTTAAATATTCCCCTGTGATAGACAGTTTCCAGTTTTCTAATAACTGTTGTGCCATCGGAAATGAGATAAGTTGCATGTTTGGTCCTGTCGTATAATTTCCTTTACATCCGGTCGCACAACATCTGTAGAGCATTTTGTCTGTTGCTAATACTAACTCTGAATCACATGAATAACATTAAAAACGTTCTAAAAGAGTCACTCTGTGCGACATTCACGTATTCCCAGGCACAAGGACAGTCCTATATACAGGGTGGTCCATTGTTAGTGACCGGGCCAAATATCTCACGAAATAAGCATCAAACGAGAAAACTACGAAGATCGAAACTCGTCTAGCTTGAAGGGGGGAAACCAGATGGCCCTATGGTTGTCCCGCTACATGGCGCTGCCATAGGTCAAACGGATATCAACTGCATTTTTTAAAATAGGAACCCGCATTTTTATTACATATTGGTGTAGTACGTAAAGAAATATGAATGTTTTAGTTGGACCACTTTCTTCGCTTTCTGATAGATGGCGCTGTAATAGTCACAAACGTATAACTACGTGGTATCACGTAACATTCCGCCAGTGCGGACGGTATTTGCTTTGTGATACATTACCCGTGTTAAAATGGACCGTTTACCAATTGCGGAAAAGGTCGATATCGTGTTGATGTATGGCTATTGTGATGGTTCAAAATGGTTCAAATGGCTCTGAGCACTATGCGACTTAACTTCTGAGGTCATCAGTCGCCTAGGACTTAGAACTAACTAAACGTAACTAATCTAAGGACATCACACACATCCATGCCCGAGGCAGGATTCGAACCTGCGACCGTAGAGGTCGCTCGGCTCCAGACTGTAGCGCCTAGAATCGCACGGCCACTCCGGCCGGCTGCTATTGTGATCGAAATACCCAATGGGCGTGCGCTATGTAAGCTGCTCGGAATCCTGGACGACATCATCCACGTGTCCGGACCGTTCACGGATAGTCACGTTATTTAAGGAAACAGGAAGTGTTGAGCCACATGTGAAACGTCAACCACGACCTGCAAGAAATGATGATGCCCAAGTAGGTGTTTTAGCTGCTGTCGCGGCTAATCCGCACATCAGTAGCAGACAAATTGCGCGAGAATCGGGAATCTCAAAAACTTCGGTGTTGAGAATGCTACATCAAAATCGATTGCACCCGTACCATATTTCTAAGCACCAGGAACTGCATGGGGACGACTTTGAACGTCGTGTACAGTTCTGCCACTGGGCACAAGAGAAATTACGGGACGATGACAGATTTTTTGCACGCGTTCTATTTAGCGACGAAGCGTCATTTACCAACAGAGGTAACGTAAAGCGGCACAATATGCGCTATTGGGCAACGGAAAATCCACGATGGCTGCGACAAGTGGAACATCAGCGACCTTGGTTGGTTAATGTATGGTGCGGCAATATGGGAGGAAGGATAATTGGCCCCCATTTTATCGATGGCAATCTAAATGGTGCAATGTGTGCTGATTTCCTACGTAATGTTCTACCGCTGTTACTACAAGGTGTTTCACTGCATGACAGAATGGCGATGTACTTCCAACATGATAGATGTCCGGCACATAGCTCGCGTGCGGTTGAAGCGGTATTGGTTAGGTTAGGTTAGTGTTGTTTAACGCCCCGTCGACAACGAGGTCATTAGGGACGGAGCGCAAGCTCGCGTTAGGGAAGGATGGGGAAGGAAATCGGCCGTGCCCTTTCAAAGGAACCATCCCGGAATTTGCCTGAAACGATTTAGGGAAATCACAGAAAACCTAAATCAGGATGGCTGGAGACGGGATTGAACCGTCGTCCTCCAGAATGCGAGTCCAGTGTGCTAACCACTGCGCCACCTCGCTAGGTGAAGCGGTATTGAATAGCATATTTCATGACAGGTGGATTGGTCGTCGAAGCACTATACCTTGGCCCGCACGTTCCCGGATTTATTTCTGTGGGGAAAGTTGAAGGATATTTGCTACGGTGACCCACCGACAACGCGTGACAACATGCGTCAGCGCATTGTCAATGCATGTGCGAACATTACGGAAGGCGAACTAGTCGCTGTTGAGAAATGTCGTTACACGTATTGCCAAATGCAGGTGGGACATAATTTTGAGCATTTATTGCATTAATGTGGTATATACAGGTAATCACGCTGTAACAGCTTTCGTTCTCAGAAATGATGAGTTCACAAAGGTACATGTATGACATTGGAACAACCGAAATAAAATGTTCAAACGTATCTACGTTCTGTATTTTAATTTAAAAAAAACGTACGTGTTACCAACTGTTCGTGTAAAATTGTGAGCCATATGTTTGTGACTATTATAGCGCCATCTATCACAAAGCGAAAAAAGTGGTCCAACTGAAACATTCATATTTCTTTACGCACTACACGAATATATAATAAAAATGAGGTTCCTATTAAAAAAAAAATAAAACAGTTGATATCCGTTTGACCTGTGGCAGCGCCATCTAGCGGGCCTACCATAGCGCCATCTGGTTTCCGCCTTCAAGCTAGACAAGTTTCGTTCTTTGTAGTTTTTTCGTTTGATGCTTATTTCGTGAGATATTTGCCCCGGTCACTATCAATGGACCACCCTGTATAACATCGGTCGCTTGCTGTTGTTATGAGTACTCTTGAGACACCAATCAACGTTTCCGCAGGCAGCTTACCGGCCTCCTTAATCTACGTGGTGTTGAATAAGTTCTCTCTACCGGCTTTGGGAATCTGCCAGTAGGGGCGTGTATAGCGATGCGATTTATCTGTGTTTCCTGCCCTGTATCCTACTGAAATGTCAGCAGTGATGAGGCAAAGCATTATGACCACCTGCTAATGGCGTGGTGGCCCACTTTTGGAACGCAGTGCGTGGAATGAATTTGGCAGGTCGTTGGCAGGTTTCATGGTGTACGTGGCACTTCATAAATTGTTCAAATGGCTCTGAGCACTATGGGACTTAACAGCTGAGCTCGTCAGTCCCCTAGAACTTAGAACTACTTAAACCTAACTAACCTAAGGACATCACACACATCCATGCCCGAGGCAGGATTCGGACCTGCGACCGTAGCGGCAACGCGGTTCCAGACTGAAGCACCTAGAACCGATCGGTCACCGCGGCCGGCGTACTAGAACTGTTCCATCGAGTTCACATCAGGAGTATTTGGTGGCCGAGGCATCAACGTGAGTTTTGTCGTATGATCTTCAAAGAACGAGTGCAGCACGATTCTGTCCTTATGGCATAGACAGTTACCGTTGATACGTGTTACAAACCGGACACAATAGGAAGAACCAGGCCCCTTTGCTTTTTTTCTTTTATCACTCGTTTATTACATCAGAGAAATACACATTTTAAGACAAAATTTAATTACATGAAATTTTGCTCCCAGTAAAGGTTAACATAAGCAGTGACAAAGCTTAGTTGTCTTAAGGGTTTCTGCTGGCAACAAATTTTAATGAGGCAATGTAAAGTTTATATCAATTTAGCTCAAACACGTAGCTATTGATTGAATCACGACACAGACACTTCAACAATTTCGGCAACAAATAAATAGCGTGAATTTGTACTCACAGTAAGCAACTAATCAACAGCCTTGCCACTGAATAAGTAGTAGGCCATTTGGAACGAATTAGCAACACCCAGCAACTAGGGGGGTTAATACCAACAGTCTTTAAATGTCTTGCTCCCCATTAAATCCACAAACTTACAGTAATTAAATGAATAACAAATGAAACATACTACTCTCCACTCAGACTCTTCAGTGGAAGCCAAGCGAAAATGAAGATCCCATTAACTGACTAGCACTGAAGTCACACTAAAGCTCACCTCTGTGTTCCCAGACACACATGGGGCAAACTTATACAAGACAAGATTTTGAAGGGAGCACATCAGTAAAACCGGTAGTGGAGCTAACTCGTGCCACTGAAAATTAAGGTACTAGACCGGGGCACAAGGTGGTATACAATGAGGTTGCCTTAGTGCTATACTGCGCTCCAAAATATTAATTCAAACGGCCAATTCAAAATTGAGTACACATAAACCAGCATCAATTAACGAGGAGTGACACCAGATCGCTCGAAGGGATGACAACACTTAATTGAAAAGACGAATGCCGGAGGCGGCAGTAACATCAAACACCTTCTCCGAGTTTTAACCAGGAGTCACTTCCCGCTACACAAGTAAACGTTTAACCAAGCACAAGGAAGGAATCCCAAAGAGAAAATTCAAATAAAACCCCCAAAAGATTATAAAGGACTGGGAACCCCAACTATTTAAATTTAAAAGAATTAGCTCCCACCAAAGGCAGTGTAAACGCTAAGGCCACAGTTGAGAGGCCACCAATATTGGTTACAAAAAGTCTCATACATTTGCTCCTTTTTCTTTAAAAGAAACACAAGGCTGCTTAACTTCTGCTGGATGTCCGGTATGGCTCGTGTAGGATACACCAGGCAGCAACCCAAGCCAGGCGGTCGCAAGGCACGGCGAGCAAAATCAGGAGAGCAGACAGGCAGGCAGTCAACACATATCCTCCATCCTGAACCGGCAGACCGCGTACAACCGACCCCACATATACGTGGCTGCTTCCCACCTCTTACCTCGCGGTGTCTCAGCAGGTAGCCCCAGCAAACGTCAACTGCCACCCGCCCCGCGAATGCGGAAAACCACAAGGCAAGCAAAGATAAGAAACATCGAAGGATCGATAATGGACATCCAAGAGACTGGCGCGCCAGTAACGAGCGCCAAGGCTCAACCGTGCTGGAAGATATGATCGCTGTCGTGAAAGTCATGAAGCATGGTGGGATGCAGGTGGTACACAATAATGTTCACATGGTCGATAGCTGTCATGTTGCCTTCGGTGCCATGGAAGTGCCACTGGCTCAGTGCATGTATCTCGCAGCCGTTCAGATCCGTGATAACGTATCCAGATACAACCATAGGTCTGGTGCCACAAGAAATATAATTAATCTGGCCAGGCGTCACGTTTCCATTGCTCCAGGGTCCAATTTTGATGACACTCGGCCCCACTACAGTAGTAGTTACCACAATAATGATGGAAGCAGAAGAAACGAATTACAATTTGTGCCGCGGCCGGAATTCGAACCTGGGTCTTCTTGCTTAGTAGTACTACGGGTAACACTGCTGCATGTACTACATCTACATCTACATCCACATTTATACTCCGCAAGCCACCCGACGGTGTGTGGCGGAGGGCACTTTACGTGCCACTGTCATTACCTCCCTTTCCTGCTCCAGTCGCGTATGGTTTGCGGGAAGAACGACTGTCTGAAAGCCTCCGTGCGCGCTCTAATCTCTCTAATTTTACATTCGTGATCTCCACGGGAGGTATAAGTAGGAGGAAGCAATATATTCGATACCTCATCCAGAAACGCACCCTCTCGAAACCTGGCGAGCAAGCTACACCGCGATGCAGAGCGCCTCTCTTGCAGAGTCTGCCACTTGAGTTTATTAAACATCTCCGTAACGCTATCACGGTTACCAAATAACCCTGTGACGAAACGTGCCGGTCTTCTTTGGATCTTCTCTGTCTCCTCCGTCAACCCGATCTGGTACGGATCCCACACTGATGAGCAATACTCAAGTATAGGTCGAACGCCCTCCCCAACATGAACTTCATGTCTTCATCTTATTTTTACCCCCACTCGCCTTACGTAGTTCATGCAGCAATGTTAGCGGTAGTGGTACGCTGGTGCAATGGTTAACATTTCTACCTCATAAGCAAGAAGATTTAGGAACCAGGTTTTCAATTGTAAGATATTTCCAGGCGCAGATGTGGACTTTGACCACAATCTATTGGTTATGAACTGTAGATTAAAATTGAAGAAACTACAAAAAGGTGGGAATGAAAGGAGATGGGACCTGGATAAACTGACAGAACCTGAGGTTTTCGAGAGTTCCAGAGAGAGCATTAGGGAACAATTGAGAAGAATGGGGGAAAGAAATACAATAGATTGGGTAGCTTTGAGAGATAAAATAGTGAAGCCAGCAGAGGGTCAAGTAGGTAAAAAGACACGGGCTAATAGAAATCCTTGGGTAACAGAAGAGACGTTGAATTTAACTGATGAAAGGAGAAAATAAAAAAATGCAGTAAATGAAGCAGGCGAAAAGGAACGTCTCAAAAATGAGATCGACAGGAAGTGCAAAATGGCTAGAGGACAAATGTAAGGATGCAGAGGCTTATCTCACAAGGGGTAAGATAGATCCTGCCTACAGGAAAATTAAAGAGACCTTTGAAGAAAAGGGAACCACCTGCATGAATACCAAGAGCTCAGATGGAAACCCAGTTCTAAGCAAAGAAGGGAAAGCAGAAAGGTGAAAGGAGTATATAGAGGATCTATACAAGGGCGATGCTCTTGAGGACAATATTATGGAAATGGAAGAGGACGTAGATGAAGATGAAATTGGAAATATGATACTACGTGCAGGGTTTGACAGGGCACTGAAAGACCTGAGTCGAAACAAGGCCCCGGGACTAGACAACATTCCATTAGAACTACTGATAGCCTTGGAAGAGCCAGCTCTGACAAAACTCTACTATGTGGTGAGCAAGGTGTATGAGACAGGCGAAACATCCTCAGACTTCAAGAAGAATATAATAATTCCAATCCCAAAGAAAGCAGGTGTTGACAGGCGGACAACAGCTGAGGCTACATTTACACGCAATCGTGTCATGAAATCCACGGCTGCAAAATACTAACACGAATTCTTTACAGACGAATGGAAAAACTGGCAGAAGCCGACCTCTGGGAAGATCAGTTTGGATTCCGTAGAAATGTTGGAACACGTGAGGCAATACTGACCCTACGAATTATCTTAGAAGAAAGATTAAGTAAAGGCAAACCTATGTTTCTAGCATTTGTAGACTTAGAGAAAGCTTTTGGCAATGTTGACTGGAATAGTCTCTTTCAAATTCTGAAGGTGGCTGGGGTAAAATACAGGGAGAGAAAGGCTATTTACAATTTGTACAGTAACCAGATGGCAGTTATAAGAGTCGAGGGACATGAAAGGGTAGCAGTGGCTGGGAAGGGAGTGAGACAGGGTTGTAGCCTCTTCCCGATGTTATTCAATCTGTATATTGAGCAAGCAGTAAAGGAAACAAAAGAAAAATTCGCAGTAGGTATTAAAATCCATGGAGAAGAAGTGAAAACTTTTAGGTTCGCCGATGACATTGTAATTTTGTCAGAGACAGCGAAGGACCTGGAAGAGCAGTTGAGCGGAATGGACAGTGTCTTGAAAGTAAGATATAAGATGAACATGAAGAAAAGCACAACAGGGATATTGGAATGTAGTCGAATTAAGTCGGGTGATGCTGAGGGAATTAGATTAGGAAATGAGACACTTAAAGTAGTAAATGATCTTGCTGGCCAGTGTAGGGTTTGGCAAGCACGAATACAAGCAATAGAAGCCCTTCTCTTTTGCGGGCGGGCGTTATTTTGCTGAAATGGAAGCCCACGATGGCATACCTCGAAGGGCAACAAAATGTGGTGTAGAATATTGTCGACGCACCTCTGTGCTGCAAAGGCGTTCCAGATGACAACCAAAGGTTGTCGGGTCTTATGGTGGGCGACAGTTAGTTTGATATCTCACCACTGTCAGGGGCGCCTTCAAACATGCCACGAAGACTTAATTCGAGATGGAGCTCATCACTGAAGGCAATTCTACTTCAGCCTATAAGGTTACAGGCCTTTAGTCTGCTTAGCACGTACATCCCCTAATGTGTCATGTAGCTATAACACCACGAGGCACTACTCAATCTCACCGTGGTCAGTCCTCTTAATGCTTGATTCCTCGCTGTATATACAGGGTTATTACAAATGATTGAAGCGATTTCACAGCTCTACAATAACTTTATTATTTGAGATATTTTCACAATGCTTTGCACACACATACAAAAACTCAAAAAGTTTTTTTAGGCATTCACAAATGTTCGATATGTGCCCCTTTAGTGATTCGGCAGACATCAAGCCGATAATCAAGTTCCTCCCACACTCGGCGCAGCATGTCCCCATCAATGAGTTCGAAAGCATCGTTGATGCGAGCTCGCAGTTCTGGCACGTTTCTTGGTAGAGGAGGTTTAAACACTGAATCTTTCACATAACCCCACAGAAAGAAATCGCATGGGGTTAAGTCGGGAGAGCGTGGAGGCCATGACATGAATTGCTGATCGTGATCTCCACCACGACCGATCCATCGGTTTTCCAATCTCCTGTTTAAGAAATGCCGAACATCATGATGGAAGTGCGGTGGAGCACCATCCTGTTGAAAGATGAAGTCGGCGCTGTCGGTCTCTAGTTGTGGCATGAGCCAATTTTCCAGCATGTCCAGATACACGTGTCTTGTAACGTTTATCTCGCAGAAGAAAAAGGGGCCGTAAACTTTAAACCGTGAGATTGCACAAAACACGTTAACTTTTGGTGAATTGCGAATTTGCTGCACGAATGCGTGAGGATTCTCTACCGCCCAGATTCGCACATTGTGTCTGTTCACCTCACCACTAAGAAAAAATGTTGCTTCATCACTGAAAACAAGTTTTGCACTGAACGCATCCTCTTCCACGAGCTGTTGCAGCCGCGCCGGAAATTCAAAGCGTTTGACTTTGTCATCGGGTGTCAGGGCTTGTAGCAATTGTAAACGGTAAGGCTTCTGCTTCAGCCTTTTCCGTGAGATTTTCCAAACCGTCGGCTGTGGTACGTTTAGCTCCCTGCTTGTTTTATTCGTCGACTTCCGCGGGCTACGCGTGAAACTTGCCCGCACGCGTTCAACCGTTTCTTCGCTCACTGCAGGCCGACCCGTTGATTTCCCCTTACAGACGCATCCAGAAGCTTTAAACTGCGCGTACCATCGCCGAATGGAGTTAGCAGTTGGTGGATCTTTGTTGAACTGAAGTGTCGTTGCACTGTTATGACTGACTGATGTGAGTGCATTTCAAGCACAACATACGCTTTGTCGGCTCCTGTCGCCATTTTGTCTCACTGCGCTCTCGAGCGCTCTGGCGGCAGAAACCTGAAGTGCGGCTTCAGCCGAACAAAGCCTTATGAGTTTTTCTACGTATCTGTAGTGTGTCGTGACCGTATGTCAATGAATGGAGCTACAGTGAATTTATGAAATCGCTTCAATCATTTGTAATAGCCCTGTACATTGTTAATTAATCAAAACTTTAATATGGAGTGATCTCTTCAACATCCAATGCACAGTGAGCCGTGTCTGGCTCATGTTCCCGCCATCATGTATTTTACACCCTGTTTTTAACTTACATCCCTCAACGTTAATTTAAATTACTGACGTCACCGAGTTGCTGCTTTGCCTGACCGTGACCGGCGCTAGCAGCGCGTATCGATATATCTCCTCTCGTAGCGTCTTTGCTCGACTGCTGTTACTTCCCGGTCGTTGTCTGTCGTAAGGGGGTTCGGGTCGCGATTTCGGTCTGCCAGTCAGTTGGAACGCGTCTGGAGCGCAGTCCGGACCTGCCAATCGGGGAGTTGCAGTGCGGCACTGGTGCAGTCGGGTTGGAGCAGCAGTGAGGTCTGCGTCGACATGGCTCGCCCGACCATTGCCGCCACGCATCACGTGAGCCGGGCCACGGTCTTGGTGGATCGGCGGTCGGTCGTCCTACCGGACGACGCGTTTTGGCTCGCCGATCGTTCATGAGTCGGCTGTGTGTGTGTGTGTGTGTGTGTGTGTGTGTGTGTGTGTGTGTGCGCGCGCATCGAATCCCGATTTATCTTCGTGCGTGCTTACAAGGGAACCTCCCCATCGCACCCCCCCTCACATTTAGTTATAAGTTGGCACAGTGGATAGGCCTTGAAACACTGAACACAGATGAATCGAGAAGACAGGAAGAAGTTGTGTGGAACTATGAAAAAAATGAGCAAAATATAGAAACTGAGTAGTCCATGCGTAGGATATGCAACATCAAGGACAACCTGAGCTCAGGAGCGCAGTGGTCCCGTGGTTAGCGTGAGCAGCTGCGGAACGAAAGGTCCTTGGTTCTAGTCTTCCCTCGAGTGAAAATTTTAATTTTTTATTTTCAGACAATTATGAAAGTTCAGGCACTTACACATAATCAACTTCGCTCTCCAAAATTCCAGGACATGTTCAGATTTGCTTGGACATATGCAGGATT
The DNA here is from genome assembly GCF_021461385.2 of Schistocerca piceifrons. Classification (NCBI taxonomy): domain Eukaryota; kingdom Metazoa; phylum Arthropoda; class Insecta; order Orthoptera; family Acrididae; genus Schistocerca; species Schistocerca piceifrons. The sequence goes on along the minus strand of NC_060147.1, from coordinate 47,414,685 downwards.
TGGCGGTCTACACACGGAAAAATTTGAAAACGTTAAAAACATATGTTTTGACAGAGCACAGGGAAAACTGAGCGACTGTGAAACTGTTCCATTCATTTGTTGCAGTTTATGTGACAAACTCTTATGTTTTCATCGCTTTATTGGACTGATTATCACATCCACAAGAAAACCTAAATCGGGAAAGGTAGAAGAATCTTTTTACCCATTCGCCAAGTGTACAAGTTAGGTGGGTCGACAACATATTCCTGTCATGTGACGCACATGCCGTCACCAGTGTCTTATAGAATATATCAGACGAGTTTTCCTGTGGAGGAATCGTAAGACCTTGCGATTAAATGTTTTCGGTTCCCATTGGAGAGGCACGTCCTTTCGTCTACTAATCGCACGGTTTTGCGGTGCGGTCGCAAAACACAGACACTAAACTTCTTTCAGTGAACAGAGACGTCAATGAACGAACGTACAGATCATAACTTTGCGAAAATAAAAAAAATTAAACTTTTCACCCGAGGGAAGACTTGAACCAAGGACCTTTCGTTCCGCAGCTGGTCACGCTAACCTCGGGACCACTGCGCTCCTGAGCTCACGTTCTCCTTGATGTTGTATATCCTACGCATGGATAACTCAGTTTGTATATTTTGCTTATTTTTTTCATAGTTCCACACAACTTCTTCCTGTTTTCTCGATTGATCTGTGTTCAGTGTTTCAAGGCCTGTCCACTGTGCCAACTAAATCTGAGGGGGGTGCGATGGGGAGGTTTCCTTGTTAGTTACGGTTGGGTATCGTTCGCGGCTTCGTGCAAGGTTGTGTGTGTAGTTTGTGTGAATTTAATTGGCAAGTTATTTTAAATTTTTTCGGCGTACTGCCTCTGAGAGGTCGGTCGTCTCATCGGGCGGCGTGTAACTGGTTCTCGGAGCGCTTCTGGCCCCCTTCAGTTACTATCTTGTGGAGCTTGGGTCGGTCCTTTCCTGGTGCAGGGATGTCGTTTATCCAGTGGGCGTGTTTCCTCTGCATGGTTGGGTCCGAGCCAGTATTTCCGCCGTCGTGTGTCTGGAAGTGAGTGGGAGACGCACCAGCAGTGCAGTCGCGACGGAGCAGCAGTCGTGGACGGACCAGCGGGCAGTCGGTCGGTTGCTGCGGACCAGGGCAGTTATCTCCGCGCGGTGCAGGCGGCTGGGTCCGCTGGCGGTCCCTGTGCAGTGTCGGAGCGTATGTGGAGCTGTCCGATCGTTACGAGCTTCGTGGTTCACCGACCCAGGACGTCAAAGTTGAGTAGTGATTTCAAGTACCCAAGCCACGTCCATTTATGTTGTGGTGGTTCGTTTCGGTGGTTCGCTGTTGGGGAGGATTTCCTGTGAGCAACACAGTGTGTTTGTACTGCCGAAATTTAGCCGCCATACGGTGCAATTAACTATTCTGGTTGACAACAATTCGAGTACACCAGCGGAATTTTCTGCCTTGTGGCAGTGTTTTGGTTACCTGCCCTGGCCACTAACGTAATTTCAGGCAGCGTTCTTTCCTCACGTGTTGTCGCTGTCGAACATGGTGTGTAGTTTTGACAACTAATACATACTCCATTGTGGATTATCACGTTTGTAATCTTTTCTGTTTGGGTTCTCATGTACTGATTGTCGGTCGGTCCGTGGCTGTCCCCTGGTTGGGTTCTGACGGATCAAGTGTAGTTGGGCTCACCACCTGTCTCACCTAAGTGAACGAGGGCAGACCGACCTCCCTCGTGCTTCTGAGTGCCACCGGTGTTTAATTAACCATTTTCAGCTACTTTAAATTTAAGGCTTATGGTTATTTTTTTTCTTAAGAATTTTGCAAAATTAGTTCTTCAATTTATCTTTCAAGACTAAACATTGTGGCCTTCTGCCTTTAAAAGATTATGGTAATATATTTTAAAATTCTGAAACTTAATTGTGGCCTTCAGTCACTGGTACTGCACCTTGCATATGTTTGTTCTATTTACTTTGCTATGATTCTTTTTCAATTGCTTTATTGTTATCTTAACTGGGTTTTATCTTGTTGATTTGTTAAGATTTCTTGTTTGGAGGCCTTCTGCCGTGAAAGAGTGGCATTCGGTAAAGGTCCGGCTATGTGCCGCTGTGGTTGTAAAAGTTATTAAATTACAATTAGAAGGCGAAACTGACCTCAACCTATTTGGCCCTTCTCGCAATCCTATTACCTGTTGTGCCCAGCGGGTTCAGCGGGCGTATCACACAGTTACTCTTTGAAACTCTTAATTTCCGTTCACGCTTCGTCCTCTACATTTCTCCGACAAATGAATGGCTGATTGGCTCACTCGCAAAGACCTCTTTTAAAGACATACCACCAGTTGCTCAGCGTGCTGCAACACCCTTCAGATCAACACCCTGCGGCCTTTGTCGAGTTTCGTGACAAAGTACCGTTTGTTTCTTTTGTTACAGGTGAGTTATCGCCGGGCGATGCATCAGCTTGTACCCGGAATCTGCGCAGACCAATATCACTTGTGACAAGTACGTAACTCTGTTGCTTATTTCTTTTTGTAGCGTTTCTTATATTAATTGCAGCGATCTAGCTCTATTATGCTCCCCAATGTTGGCACCTGGAACGCACAAATCCAACAGACTGGCGTTGTCGTCTGTCCGTAACAGTAATTTAGTACTAAGCATGACATTCTGAGAACTATGGATGAAGGGCAAAAGACAGATTCCATATTTCTAAATTTTAATGGTGCCCCAATTACAGACTGTTAACGAAGGTACGAGCATGTGGAATAAGTTCACAGATATGTGGGCGGCTCGAATACTTGTTAAATAATAGAACCCAGTATGTTATCCTCGACGGCGAGTTTTCATTAGAGACAAGGAACTCGTTAAACTTCGGTTACACGATAAATCAGTCTAATCTAAAGCCGTAAATTCAACTAAATACCTAGGTATTACAATTACGACCAACTTAAATTGGCAGGAACACATAGAAAATGTTGTGGGGAAGGCTAACCAAAGACTGCGTTTTATAGGCAGGACACTTAGAAAATGTAACAGACCTACTAAGGAGACTGCCTACACTACGCTTGTCCGTCCTCTTTTAGAATACTGCTGCGCTGTGTGGGATCCTTACCAGATAGGACTGACGGAGTACATCGAAAAAGTTCAAAGCAAGGCAGCACGTTTTGTATTATCGCGAAATATGGGAGAGAGTGCCACAGAGATGATGCAGGATTTGGGCTGGAAATCATTAAGGCGTTTTTCGTTGCGACGGAATCTTCTCACGAAATTCCAATGACCAACTTTCTCCTCCGAATGCGAAAATATTTTGTTTACAGCGACCTACACGGGGAGGAACGATCACCAAGATAAAATAAGGGAAATCAGAGCTCGTACGGAAAGATATAGGTGTTCATTCTTTCCGCGCGCTATACGAGAGTGGAATAACAGAGAATTGTGAAGGTGGTTCGATGAACCCTCTGCCAGGCGCTTAAATATGATTTGCAGAGTATCCATGTAGATGTAGATGCAGATGTAGATGAGGTATCGTCAGGAATTCACCAGGGCAGTGTCATAGAACCACTATTATTTTCTATCTACATAAATGATCTGGCCGACAGGGTGGCCAGAGATCTGCGGTTATATGCTGGTGATGTAGTATCGTACGGTAAGGTGTCGATGTTGGGTGATTTTAGGAGGATTCAAGATGACTTACACAAAATTTGCAGTTGGTCTGATGGATGGCAGGTAGCCTTAATGTGGAAAAATGTAAGTTAATGCGGATGAGTAGGAAGAACAAACCGGTAATGTTAGGATACAGTATTACTTGCGTCCAGCTTGACAGTGTCAAGTCCTTTACATACCACGGCGTAACATTGCAAAGCGATAGGAAGTAGAACGTGCTTGTGGCAATCATGGTTTGGAAGGCGGATGGTCAACTTCTGTTTATTTTACGGGAGAGGTGCGACCTATTGTTGAGTACTGCTCCAGTGTTTGGTACCCGTACCAGGCCGGACTGAAGGAAGACATCGAAGCAATTCAGAGGAGGGCTGGTACATTTGTTACCGATAGATTCCCAGATAACGTAAGTGTTACGGAGATGCTTGGGGAACTCAAAAGGGAACCCCTGGAGAGAAGGCAGCGTTCTTTTCGAGAAACTCTACTGAGACCGTTTACAGAAGCGGCATTTGAAGCTGACTGCCGAAATATTTTACTGCCTCCAACGTACGAGGGGCGTTTGGAAAGTCCGAGAGATGGCACCACCGGCATGTTTAGTTAGTAGCATCTTTGGAAAGAACGCACACGAAGTTTCAGCAATATTGGTCTATTTCTTTGTGTTTTTCATTCGTGTGAATTAAGAAACTCGAGCGATTGTCAAAAAATGGACGAAAAAGAATTTCGTGTGGTGATTAAACACTACTGAGGAGACTAAAGAGAAGCTTAATAAACATTACGGTGACTCTTCACCTTCGATTAGTTACCGAGCGAGGTGGCGCAGTGGTTAGCACACTGGACTCGCATTCGGGAGGACGATGGTTCAATCCCGTCTCCGGCCATCCTGATTTAGGTTTTCCGTGATTTCCCTAAATCGTTTCAGGCAAATGCCGGGATGGTTCCTTTGAAAGGGCACGGCCGATTTCCTTCCCAATCCTTCCCTAACCCGAGCTTGCGCTCCGTCTCTAATGACCTCGTTGTCGACGGGACGTTAAACACTAACCACCAACACCACCACCTTCGATTAGAACAGTTTATAAGTGGTTTCAAAATTATCGGAGTGGGCATATGGGCACAAGTGATGCTGAACGTTCTGAACAGCCAGTGGGGGTTACGACTCCAGAAATCGCTGATAAAATCAATGATATCGTGATGGATGACAGAAGCGTTCAGGTGCGTGAGATTGCTAGTGCTGTGGGCACCTCGAATGAACGGATACATAATATTTTGCATAAACATTTGGACATGAGAAAGCTATCCGCAAGATGGGTTCCGCGATTGCACATGCTTGACCAAAAACGGAATCGTGTCAAGTGTTGCAAGGATGGTTTGCAGCTGTTCAGGAAGAATCCACGGGACTTTACGCGTCGTTTCGTCACTGTGGATGAAACATGGATACGTTACTATACTCCTGAGACCAAACAACAATATAAACAATGGGTTACCAAGGGAGAATCTGCACCAAAAAAGGCGAAGACCATTCCTTCGGCCGAAAAGGTTATGGCGACTGGCCGGTCGGAGTGGCCGAGGGGTTCTAGGCGCTACAGTCTGGAACCGCGTGACCGCTACGGTCGCAGGTTCGAATCCTGCCTCGGGTAAGGATGTGTGTGATGTCCTTAAGTTAGTTAGGTTTAAGTAGTTCTAAGTTCTAGGCGACTGATGACCACAGCAGTTAAGTCCCATAGTGCTCAGAGCCATTCGAACCATTTATGGCGACTGTCTTTTGGGATTGGCAAGGGATAGTCCTCATCGCCTATCTAGAAAAGGGTAAAACTATTACAGGTGCATATTATTCATCATTACTGGACCGTGGTGCATATTATTCATCATTACTGGACCGTTTGAAAGTCGAGCTGCAAGAAAAACGCCGGCGATTGGACAACAAAAAGTCCTTTTCCATCTCGACAATGCACCAGCACTCACATCAGCAGTTCTGGCCGCAAAATTATTGGAAATAGGATTCCATCTCGTTTCACATCCCCTCCTAATCTCCAGACTTGGCTCCGTCGGACTACAATTTGTTCCTCAATTTGAAGAAATGGCTGGTGACACAAAGATTTTATTCAAACGAGGAGGTGACTGCAGCAACTAATAGCTATTTTGCAGACTTGGACAATTCCTCTTATTCGGAAGGGATCAGCAAATTAGAACAGCGTTGGACGAAGTATATAAGTCTAAAAGGAGACCATGTGGAAAAATAAAAAGAGGTTTACGTAAGTAGTTTTTATTTTTGCAGGTACTTTTCAAACACTCCTCGTACATCACGCGTAAGGACCACGAAGATAAGATGCGAGAATTTAGGGCTCATACGGAGGCTACAGGCAGTCGTTTTTCCCTCGCTCTGTTTGCGAGTGGAGCAGGAGGGGAAATGAATAGTAGTGGTACAGAGTACTCTCTGCCACGCACCTTACGGTGGCTTGCACAATATCTTTGTAGATGTAGCTGTAGAACATTCGTTCGTAACATGTCGCTCGAACAAAATCCACAGATGTGTAAGTAAATTGAGGAGCAGCCACAGGAAGTGATACGACCGATGCTGCCTACAATATACGTTCTCGCTTCCCACGCCCGGGTTCCCGGGTTCGATTCCCGGCGGGGTCAGGGATTTTCTCTGCCTCGTGATGACTGGGTGTTGTGTGACGTCCTTAGGTTAATTAGGTGTAAGTAGTTCTAAGTTCTAGGGGACTGATGACCATAGCTGTTAAGTCCCATAGTGCTCAGAGCCATTTGAACCATTTTGCTTACAATATACAAATAATACCTGTAAACCCGGTAAACAAATGATGCTATTCATAGCTGATGTTGTCGTCTGTCGGAAGGTTGCAAGGCCAAAAGACCGTAGCGAAATGCAGAAACGGGCATAAATACACAGAAAAACCGACTAACGTACTATTACATTGTTTGCGACGAATCACAGTAATTACCGTAAATTATCTACACTACTGGCCATTAAAATTGCTACACCACGAAGATGACGTGCTACAAACGCGAAATTTAACCGACAGGAAGAAGATGCTTAGCTTTTCAGAGCATTCACACAAGGTTGACGCCGGTGGCGACACCTACAACGTGCTGACATGAGGAAAGTTTCCAACCGATTTCTCATACACAAACAGCAGTTGACCGGCGTTGCCTGGTGAAACGTTGTTGTGATGCCTCGTGTAAGGGGGAGAAATGCGTACCATCAAGTTTCCGACTTTGATAGTCGGATTGTAGCCTATCGCGATTGCGGTTTATCGTATCGCGACATTGTTGCCCGCGTTGCTCGAGATCCAGTTACTGTTCCGACTGCACGAACATTTCGACGACTTTTGCTGCAGCACGGACTATCAGCTCGGAGACCACGGCTGTAGTTACCCTTGACGCTGCATCACAGACAGCAGTGTCTGCGATGGTGTACTCGACGACAAACCTGGCTGCACGAATGGCAAAACGTCATTTTTTCGGATGAATGCAGGTTCTGTTTACAGCATCATCCTGGTCGCATCCGTGTTTGGCGACATCGCGGTGAACGCACATTGGAAGCGTGTATTCGTCATCGCCATACTGGCGTATCACCCGGCGTGATGGTATGGGGTGCCATTGGTTACACGTCTCGGTCACCTCTTGTTCGCATTGACGGGACTTTGAACAGTGGACGTTACATTTGAGATGTGTTACGATCCGTGGCTCTACCCTTCATTCGATACCAGCGAAACCCTACATTTCAGCAGGATAATGCACGACGGCATGTTGCAGGTCCTGTACTGGCCTTTCTGGATACAGAAAATGTTCGACTGCTGCCCTGGCCAGCACATTCTCCAGATCTCTCGCCAGTTGAAAACGTCTGGTCAATGGTGGCCGAGCAACTGGCTCGTCACAATACGCCAGTCACTACTCTTGATGAACTGCGGTATCGTGTTGAAGCGGCATGGGCAGCTGTACCTGTACACGCCATCCAAGCTGTGTTTGACTCAATGCCCAGACGTTTCAAGGCCGTTATTACGGCCAGAGGTGGTTGTTCCGGGTACTGATTTCTCAAGATCTATGTACCCAAATTGCGTAAAATGTAATCACATCTCAGTTGTAGTATAATATATTTGTCCAATGAATACCTGTTTATCATCTGCATTTCTTCTTGGTGTAGCCATTTTAATGGCCAGTAGTGTACACTGAAGCGCCAAAGAATCTGGTATAGGCACGCGTATTCAGATACAGAGATATGTAAACTGGCAGAATACGACCCTGCAGTCGGCACCGCTTATACAAGGCAACAAGTGTCTCACGCAGTGGTTAGATCGGTTACTGCTGCTACAATAGCAGCTTATCAAGATTTAAGTGAGTTTGAACGTGGTGTTATAGTCGGCGCACGAGCGATGGAACGAAGTATATCCGAGGTAGCAATGAAATGGGGATTTTTGCGTACGTACATTACAAGACTGTACTGTGAATATCACGAATCCGGAAAAACATCAAATCTCCGACATCGTTGGGGCCGGAATAAGATCCTGCAAGAACAGGACCAACGACGACTGAAGAGTATCATGCAACTTGACACATGTGCAACCCTTTTGCAAATAGCTGCAGATTTCAACGCTGGTCCATCATGAAGTGTCAGCGTGCGAACTATTCAACGAAACATCATCGATATGCGGTTTCGGAGCTGAAGGCCCACTCGCGTACCATTGATGACTGCACAACACGAAGCTTTACACCTCGCATGGGCCCGACAACACCGGCATTGGACTGTTCATGACTGGAAACAAGATGCCTGGTCGAACGAGTCTCGTTTCAAATTGTATCGAGTGGATGGATTTGTACAGGTATTTAGACAATGGACTGCTTATCAGCGGGGGACTGTTAAAGCTGTGATGGTCAGGGGCGTATGCAGTTGGAGCGATATGGGAACCCTGTCCGGAACCGCGGTACTGCTACGGTCGCAGGTTCGAATCCTGCCTAGGGCATGGATGTGTCCTTAGGTTAGTTAGGTTTAAGTAGTTCTAAGTCTAGGGTGAGCAAGATGTATGAGACAGATGAAATACCCTCAGACTTCAAGAAGAATATAATAATTCCAATCCCAAAGAAAGCAGGTGTTGACAGATGTGAAAATTACCGAACTATCAGTTTAATAAGTCACAGCTGCAAAATACTAACGCGAATTCTTTACAGACGAATGGAAAAACTGGTAGAAGTGGACCTCGGGGAAGATCAGTTTGGATTCCGTAGATATGTTGGAACACGTGAGGCAATACTAACCCTACGACTTATCTTAGAAGAAAGATTAAGAAAAGGCAAACCTACGTTTCTAGCACTTGTAGACTTAGAGAAAGCTTTTGACAATGTTGACTGGAATACTCTCTTTCACATTCTAAAGGTGGCAGGGGTAAAATACAGGGAGCGAAAGGCTATTTACATTTTGTACAGAAACCAGATGGCAGTTATAAGAGTCGAGGGGCACGAAAGGGAAGCAGTGGTTGGGAAAGGAGTGAGACAGGGTTGTAGCCTCTCCCCGATGTTATTCAATCTGTATATTCAGCAAGCAGTAAAGGAAACAAAAGAAAAATTCGGAGTAGGTATTAAAATTCATGGAGAAGAAGTAAAAACTTTGAGGTTCGCCGATGACATTGTAATTCTGTCAGAGACAGCAAATTACTTGGAAGAGCAGTTGAACGGAATGGACAGTGTCTTGAAAGGAGGATATAAGATGAACATCAACAAAAGCAAAACGAGGATAATGGAATGTAGTCAAATTAAATCGGGTGATGCTGAGGGAATTAGATTAGGAAATGAGAACTTAAAGCAGTAAAGGAGTTTTGATATTTGGGGAGCAAAATAACTGATGATGGTCGAAGTAGAGAGGACATAAAATGCAGACTGCCAATGATAAGGAAATCGTTTCTGAAGAAGAGAAATTTGTTAACATCGAGTATAGATTTAAGTGTCAGGAAGTCGTTTCTGAAAGTATTTGTATGGAGTGTAGCCATGTATGGAAGTGAAATATGGACAATAAATAGTTTGAACAGGAAGAGAATAGAAGTTTTCGACATTAGGTGCTACAGAAGAATGCTGAAGATTAGATGGGTAGATCACATAACTAATGAGGAGGTATTGAATAGGATTGGGGAGAAGAGAAGTTTGTGGCACAACTTGACTAGAAGAAGGGATCAGTTGCTAGGACATGTTCTGAGGCATCAAGGGATCACAAATTTAGCATTGGAGGGCAGCGTGGAGGGTAAAAATCGTAGAGGGAGACCAAGAGATGAATACACTAAGCAGATTCAGAAGGATGTAGGTTGCAGTAGGTACTGGGAGATGAAGAAGCTTGCACAGGATAGAGTAGCATGGAGAGCTGCATCAAACCAGTCTCAGGACTGAAGACAACAACAATAACAACAACAAGTCTAGGGGACTGATGACCTCAGTCGTTAAGTCCCATAGTGCTTATGAAGCTGTTTAGATACGATTTTGACAGGTAACACGTACGTAAGCATCCTGTCTGATCAGCCGCATCCATTTATGTGCATTGTGCATTCCGACGGACTAGGACAATTCCAGCAGGACAACGTGGCACGCCACACGTACAGAATTGCTCCAGAGTGCCTCCAGGAACACACTTCTGAGTTTAAACACTTCCGGTGGCCCCCAAACTCTCCAGACATGAACATTATTCAGCATAATTGGGATGCCTTGCAACGTGCTGTTCAGAAGAGACCTCCAGCCCCTCGTATTCTTACGAATTTATGGACAGTCCTGCAGGATTGGTTGTGCCAGTTGCCTCCAGCACTACTTCAGATATTAGTCCAGTCCATTCCACTTTTGCGTGGTCCCAGGGCCCCTCCACGATATTAGGCAGCTGTACCAGTTTCTTTGGCTCTTCAGTGTACGGTTTAAATACAAAAGCTATGTATTTTTCCAAGAGGTTGTGGATCCGCAATGAAAAATAGGGGTTCCTATTTAGGATTTTTAAGTTGATCCCCATTCCGCCCCGTTGGCATGGGGCTGGAGGGTCGAGTTTGATCTAACTAGGATGTCGCCCTTCGAGACGAACAACTTTCATACCAGCCTTTCTTCAATCTGATTTGTACTTTTCCCGATATTTCCAAAAACTGTTTTAAATGTCTCGCCCTGGGGAGAGTAGGCTGATTGGTTTGACCTGAAATCCATGTGAATTTTTTTGATGTTGTTGTTTTAGGGCGCACAACTACAGTGGTCATTAGCGCCCAGACTAATTTATGAATGCACTGCGAGGCACAATGTTAAAACAGCAACTAAAAAGGACAACACTATAAAAGGCACATGAACAGGCAAGGGATTAAAAGAAAACAGGATAATCAAATGTGCTGAGACAGGTTTGTCAAGTGAATAAAACGAAGAACGCGAGCAGCTGCTCCCGGGTCATCCGCTAAAATGTCATCCAGAGTACATGGCAGGCCGAGATCAATGCTCAGTGCATTAAAATTCGGACAGGACGTTAAAATGTGGCGGACCGTCAGCAATTGCCCACACGGGTAGAACGGCGCCGGCGCAGCCGTCAAGCAGATGGCGGTGGCTGAACCGGCAGTGTCCAATCCGTAGCCGGGCCAAAACGACCTCCTCCCGCCGAGAAGGGCGTGAAGAGGTCGTTCGAGCCGTGGGGAGAGGTTTCGAGGCCCGAAGCTCGTTTTCAGTAAGTGTAGCCCAGTCGGCATGCCACAGCGATAAAATGCGCTGAAAAGTGACCCTGCTAAAACCAGATGAAGGCACACAACAAATCCATGGGGAGTCGTGCCTTACATGCGGCAGAAATTCCATGTTGGGATGCAGCATTTGGTGATCGCCCACACGCATGTTCTTCAGCTTGCATTGGTAGTACTTCAGTCTTTTCTGACTGGTTTAATGCGGTCCGCCACGAATTCCTCTCCTGTGCTAACCTCTCCATCTCAGAGTAGCACTTGCAACCGACGTCCTCCATTGTTTGCTGTATTTACTTCAATCTCTGTCTTCCTCTACAATTTTTGCCCTCTACAGCTCCCTCTAGTATGATGGAAGTCATTCCCTGATGTCTTAAATATGTCCTAACATCGTATCCCTTCTCATTGTCAGTATTGTTCACATATTCCTGTCCTCTCCGATTCTGGCCAGAGCCTTCTCATGCTTTACCTTATCAGTCCACCTAATTTTCAACATTCGTCTGTAACACCACATCTTAAATGTTTCTATTCTCTTCTGTCGGTTTTCTCACAGTCCATTTTTCACTACCATACAATGCCAAGCTCCAGACAATCTCAGAAATTTCTCTCCTAAATGAAGGCCTATGTTTGATATTAATAGACTTCTCTTGGCCAGGAATGCCCTTTTTGCCATTGCTAGCCTGCTTATGATGTACTCCTTGCTCTGTCATTGGTTATTTTACTGCCTAGGTAGCTGAACTCCTTAACTTCATCTACTTCGTGACCATCAATGCTGATGCAAAGTTTCTCGCTGTTCTCATTTCTGCTACTTCTAATTGCTTTCGTCTTTCTGCGATTTACTCTCAATCCATACTCTGTACTTATTAGACTGTTCATTCCATTCAATATACGAGGGCAGTTCAATAAGTAATGCAACACATTTTTTTTTCTCGGCCAATTTTGGTTGAAAAAACCGGAAATTTCTTGTGGAATATTTTCAAACATTCCCGCTTCGTCTCGTATAGTTTCATTGACTTCCGACAGGTGGCAGCGCTGTACGGAGCTGTTAAAATGGCGTCTGTAACGGATGTGCGTTGCAAACAACGGGCAGTGATCGAGTTTCTTTTGGCGGAAAACCAGGGCATCTCAGATATTCATAGGCGCTTGCAGAATGTCTACGGTGATCTGGCAGTGGACAAAAGCACGGTGAGTCGTTGGGCAAAGCGTGTGTCATCATCGCCGCAAGGTCAAGCAAGACTGTCTGATCTCCCGCGTGCGGGCCGGCCGTGCACAGCTGTGACTCCTGCAATGGCGGAGCGTGCGAACACACTCGTTCGAGATGATGGACGGATCACCATCAAACAACTCAGTGCTCAACTTGACATCTCTGTTGGTAGTGCTGTCACAATTGTTCACCAGTTGGGATATTCAAAGGTTTGTTCCCGCTGGGTCCCTCGTTGTCTAACCGAACACCATAAAGAGCAAAGGAGAACCATCTGTGCGAAATTGCTCGCTCGTCATGTGGCTGAGGGTGACAATTTCTTGTCAAAGATTGTTACAGGCGATGAAACATGGGTTCATCACTTCGAACCTGAAACAAAACGGCAATCAATGGAGTGGCGCCACACCCACTCCCCTACCAAGAAAAAGTTTAAAGCCATACCCTCAGCTGGTAAAGTCATGGTTACAGTCTTCTGGGACGCTGAAGGGGTTATTCTGTTCGATGTCCTTTCCCGTGGTCAAATTCAGAAATTGAAGAAACGACTTCACCGTGTTTTTAGGCACAAAAATCTGAACGAACTTCTCCTTCTTCATGACAACGCAAGACCTCACACAAGTCTTCGCATCCGAGAGGAGCTCAAAAACTTCAGTGGACTGTTCTTCCTCATGCACCCTACAGCCCCGATCTCGCACCGTCGGATTTCCATATGTTTGGCCCAATGAAGGACGCAATCCGTGGGAGGCACTACGTGGATGATGAAGAAGTTATTGATGCAGTACGACGTTGGCTCCGACATCGACCAGTGGAATGGTACCGTGCAGGCATACAGGCCCTCATTTCAAGGTGGCGTAAGGCCGTAGCATTGAATGGAGATTACGTTGAAAAATTGTGTTGTGTAGCTAAAAGATTGGGGAATAACCAGGTGTATTTCAATGCTGAATAAAACAACCCCTGTTTCAGAAAAAAAGTGTTGCATTACTTATTGAACTGCCCTCGTATCATTCATTCAGGACAGCAATGTCATCAGCGAATCATAACACTGAAATCTTTTGATCTTGAATTTTAGTTCCACTCCTGGATCTTTCTTTTATTTTCATCATTGCTTTTTCGATGTATAAATTGAACAGTAGTGGGGGAAGACTAAAACCCCATTTAAAAAAACGCTGTTGATATCCGTTTGACCTATGGCAGCACCATCTAGCGGGCCAAGCATAGCGCCATCTGGTTTCCCCCTTCAAGCTAGACGAGTTTCGTTCTTTGTAGTTTTTTCGTTTGGTGCTTATTTCGTTAGATATTTGGCCTGGTCACTGTCAATGGGCCACCCTGTATATTACTCGTCTCTCCCTGTAGCTTACTCTTTTTATTCTCAGAATTCCCAACATTTTGCGCCTTTTTACAATGTCGAAAACTCTTTTTCAGGACGACATATCCTATGAATGTAACTTGATTTTTCTTCAGTCTTGCTCCCATTATCAATCGTAACGTCAGAATTGCCTCTCTGGTGCGTTTACCTTTTCTAAATCCAAACTGATCGTACTCTAAAACATCCTCAATTTTCTTTTTCATTCTTCTGTATATTATTCTTGTAAATATGTTGGATGCATTAGCCGTTAAGCTGATTGTGCGATAATTCTCGCACTTGTCCGCTCTTGTAGTCTTCGGAATTGTATGGTTGATATTTTTTCGAAAGTCAAATGCTATGTCGCCAGACTCATACATTCTACAAACCGACGTGAATAGTCATTTTGTTGCCACTTCTCCCAATGATTTTAGGAGTTCTGATGTAATGTTATCTATTACTTCTGCCTTATTTGGTCTGGAATCTTTCTCTTAAATTCTCATTCTAATACTGGATCCCCTATCTCTTCTAAATCGACTCCTGTTTCTTCTTCTATCACATCTGACAAATCGTCTCCCTCATAGAGCCCTTCGATGTTCTCTTTCCACATATCCGCTCTCTCCTCTGTATTTAACAGTGCAATTCCCCTTGCACTCTTAATGTTACCACCCTTGCTTTTAATGTCTCAGAAGGTTGTTTTAACTTTCCTGTACGCTGAGTCAGTCCATCCGACAATCAATTCATTCATCTTCTTCACATTTTTCATGTATCCATTTCGTCTTAACTTCCCTGCACTTCCTATTCATTTTCTCCCTCAGCGACTTGTATTTCTGTATTCCTGAATTTACCCAAACATTTTTGTACTTCCTTCTTTCATCGATCAGCTGATGAATGTCTTCTGTTACCTATGGTTTCTTCGCAGTTAACTACTTTGTACCTATGTTTTTCTTTCCAACTTCTCTGCTTGCCCTTTTTAGAGATGTCCATTCGTTTTCAACTGTACTGCCTGCTGAGTTATTCCTTATTGCTGTATGTGTAGTTTTAGAGAACTACAAGCGTGTCTCGTGATCCCTTAGTAATTCTTGCTGATTAATCTCGTGAAGTTCGGCCTACTCTTCATCACTACTATATTGTGATCTGAGTATATCTCTTCTCCTGGATAGGCCTTACAAAGCAGTATCCGATTTCGGAATCGCTGTCTAACCATGATGTAATCGAACTGAAATCTTCTCGTATCACCCGGTCTTTCCCAAGTATACCTCCTCCTCTTGTGATTCTTGAGCATTCGCTATTACTAGCTGAAATTTATTACAGAGCCCAATTACTCTTTCTCCTCTCTCATTCCTTGTCCCAAGCCCATACTCTCCTACAACTTTTCTTCTATTCCTTACCCCATGACTAGTAATTTTCATCTTCCTTTATCTATTCTATTACCCCATTCAATATCCTCACGTACTTTATCTATCTCTTCATCTCCAGCCTGCGACGTCGGCAAGTATACGTGAACTATCGTTGTCTGTGTTTGTTTGCTGTCGATTCTGACAAGACCAACACTATCAGTGAACAATTCACAGTAACACACTCTCAGCCCTACCCTCCTATTCATAACGAATTCTACCCCCGTTATACCATTTTCTGCTGCTGTGGTATTATCCTAGACTCTTCTTTCTATTTAATTTCACTGACCTGAGCCTTTGTATTGTCGTTTACAGATTTTCTAGCTTTGCTACCACGTTCAAGCTTCTGACATTCCACGCCCCGACTCGTAGAACGTTATCCTTTCGTTGATTATTCAATTTTTTTCTCATGGTAACCTCCCCCTTGGCAGTCCCCTCCCGGAGATCCGAATGGGCGACAATTCCGGAATCCTTTGCCAATGGAGAGATCATCATGACACTTCTTCAATTACAGGCCACATGCCCTGTGGATACACGTTGTATGCCTTTAATGCAGTGGTTTCTATTACCTTCTGCATCCTCATGCTGTTCATCATTGCTGATTTTTCTGCCTTTAGGGGCAGTTTCCCACCAGAAAGGCAAGAGGGTGCCCTGATCCTCTGTCCATGAATTTTTTTGAACAGCATTTTAATTAATACTCTTCTTCAGGAAGCTTTATGTACTCCATGAGCAAAGCACGTCACATGATTCAAATTGGGATAAAATATTTGAGGGCTTCTCCTGTTTTGATCATATAGGGAGCAGCATCTGAAATAAACACAAACACTCTTTGACCTGCAGAAGATTCTGGAAATATTTTTCTAATACTCTCATTCACAAATCTGGCGATCGTAGAACGATTTACTTTTTCAAGTTCTTTGCAGGTTGCTAAATAGGAGGAAGAGGACTCTTGTTTTAAAGCACCAACAATTAAATTTACAATGTAACGCCCATAAGTGTCTGTAGTTTCGTCAACTGAGATCCAGATACTGCTGTCCTTGAGTTCATTGCGTATTTCTTCGAGAACACTTAAATTGTCGGTAAGCAATTTTTACGCAATGTTGATTCATCTGGTATATTTCGATTTAAACAATATTTACTCACGAAGCCTTTGACGATAGTGTTTATAAGTTTGTGAAGTGGGAATGCTTCATTTGAGGGAATGCTTCACATAGAACCATGTTAAACCGACTTTTTTGGTTACCTTTGGACAAATCCCTGCTACTGCAGCTTGCTGTTGTCTGAAGTTGTTGTTTTGGTCCTCTCTTCTGCATTCCTGCGATATGAAGACTTGTCTTGACCGAGCGGGGTGGCGCAGTGGCTAGCACACAGGACTCGCATTCGGGAGAACGACGGTTCAATCCCGCGTCCGGCCATCCTGATCTAGGTTTTCCGCGATTTCCTTAAATCGCTCCAGGCAAATGCCGGGATGGTTCCTTTGAGAGGGCGCGGCCCACTTCCTTCCCCGTCCTTCCCTAATCCGACGAGACCGATGACCTCGCTGTCTAATCTCCTCCCCCCCAAACAACTCAACTCAACTTGTCTTGACCCGCTGGTTTGTTTTTCCCGCAAACTCGACAGTGTAAAACAACTCCGTCATACGTAAATGTTCTAGGATGGTCGGCTGTGCACGAAACGACGTTCCTTTTTTCGGGCGGCATGGCGCACAACAGGTTACGCACCACACGCCGTGGCCGGCCTGAGTGTACGAGTGGTTCTAGGCGCTACAGTCTGGAACCGCGCGACCGCTATGGTCGCAGGTTCGAATCGTGCCTCGGGCATGGATGTGTGTGATGTCCTTAGGTTAGTTAGGTTTAAGTAGTTCTAAGTTCTAGGGAACTGATGACCTTAGAAGTTAAGTCCCATTGTGCTCAGAGCCATTCGAACCATTTGAACCAGACGCCGTATACACGTTCAAAAATGGTTCAAATGGCTCTGAGTACTATGGGACTTAACATCTATGGTCATCAGTCCCCTAGAACTTAGAACTACTTAAACCTAACTAACCTAAGGACAGCACACAACACCCAGCCATCACGAGGCAGAGAAAATCCCTGACCCCGCCGGGAATCGAACCCGGGAACCCGGGCGTGGGAAGCACTATGGGACTTAACATCTATGGTCATCAGTCCCCTAGAACTTAGAACTACTTAAACCTAACTAACCCAAGGACAGCACACAACACCCAGCCATCACGAGGCAGAGAAAATCCCTGACCCCGCCGGGAATCGAACCCGGGAACCCGGGCGTGTGAAGCGAGAACGCTACCGCACGACCACGAGATGCGGGGTATACACGTTCAGCTGTGTACAAGTAAACAGAAAGCTAAACAGAAGCAAATGACGTGCGTAGTTTTATTGTTGCCGAGGCGTACGGTATGACAGCGGGGGGGTTAACCGGTGGGGGGGGGGGGGGGAAGACCATTGACTCTGTCTGCCTGTTCCTGTTCCTATTCTGTAATCATTTCGCTAGGCAGAGGCCTCTCGGTTAGCGACTGCACGCAGGTCTAAGTCGCGGTTAATCTGTGAGACACCAAAACTAGATCGAACTAGAGACCCCCCGCCGAAAATTTTTAAAATATTGTACACATAGACCGAAAATATGCATCTTGACTCGTTTTTAGTTAAATATGCAATTACCCGTGAAAAGGAGCCAAATATGCATATGCAACATGCAGATACGTATAATCTGTTCTGTAGTTATGACTGCCACAATGGAACGCGTCGGATAAGTCGCAGAACGTCTTTCAAGCAGTTAAGGGGATTTGTACTATCTTTTGGTTCAAAAAATCAATTTTTAACTGCATTTTTTGATCCACAAAAGGGTTTAGAATCCACCTCTGAAACGGTTTTTCCGAATACGGAACTGAAGTAAATGATGACTAACTGAAACCCTCAGCTGCCGACAGGTGTTGTTGATATACCTCGATGTGGACAGTTGAAAATGTGTGCCCCGACCGGGACTCGAACACGGGATCTCCTGCTTACATGGCAGACGCTCTATCCATCGTTTTTTTTTTTTTTAAGATTTACATACAAGTTAAATGAAAGTGAAAATAAAAAAATAAAAATTCGTATTCCAAGCGGATTTTTTTATCTTTTTTTTTGGGAGCAGGAAGGCAGGGTAAACAAACAATCTTTATTCGTACAATTGTACTATCTTAGGGATAAGAAAAGGATCGAGACAGCAAAAACAATTTGGAAACCAGAAAATCAACGTAAAGGCCGCCCTTTTTTTTTTTTTTTTTTTTTGTGGAACATGAATAAAGTAAATGACAATCCTAGTCACGGGCGGGAGTGAAAATGAAGTTATCATCTGCATCACAATCCCTGCAGCACGCGGTGTCGCATCATAAATCTGGCAGACAGCCATAGAATCTTGACCATTTCTGCCTTTGTGGGCGGCATATATTTATGTATTTCTTCTGCGTCGACCATGTAGGGGCCAGTTTTCTTCTCAGTGTGCTGTATGCCAATAGAACTGAACCATGCAGTACTGTCTCTAGTCGTTCTGCTGCAGGAGTCTTCTCAGTTCTGGGACACCCCAGCTGTCGGGCGGATTGTGAAAAACACTTCATCTGAGCCACCGAGGACACAGACGAACAGCGCGACTGCAGGGACTTACCCCTTGCACTATTCCCGTGAGACTCACATTCCCAACTGTCCAAAATTCTACATATGTAATGTACCTTATAGACATTTCCCCATCCACTCATTACTCGCGCGCGCTTTGGCGATTCCCGTAATTCTACATGTGTAGAATTGTGGACAGTTGGGAATGTGAGTCTCACGGGAAGCGTGCAAGGGATAAGTCCCTGCAGTCGCGCTATTCGTCTATGTCCTCGGTGGCTCAGATGGATAGCGCGTCTTCCATGCAAGCGGAAGATCCCGTGTTCGAGTCCCGGTCGGGGCACACATTTTCAGCTGTCCCCATCGAGGTATATCAACAACACCTGTCGGCAGCTGAGGGTTTCAGTGAATCATCATTTATTCCAGGGAAAAGCTGCACAGTCATCAACAGTATTGTGTTCTTTCGAGAACAGTTACTGTCTTTACATACGGAACTGAAGTGTTTGTTATCCGCGCAAAAAAATGCACCTACCTGAAAGCGGCCTTTTTCACGCACAAGCTTTTCTTTTCTTTCGGAGGACCAGTTATTGTACCGATGCTTGGGAGGGAACACACAAAATTTAAATGAAAGTTTGAACCCGTGTGTTTGGAAGTCAGCCCTCAAGCATTTGCATTCTGTTGGAAAGACTGTGGAGATTCACAATGTTCGAACACAGTATATGTTCCAAAACCCTACTGCAAATCGTCGTTAGTGATATGGGCCTGTAATTCAGCGGATTATTCCTATTTCACTGTTTTGGTTATTGGTGTGTCTTGAGCTATTTTCCAGTGTTTAGGCAGGGATCTTTCTGCGAGAGAGCCGTTGTACATAACTGCTAAATATGTATCACCATACTGTGGAAGGAACCTGACTGGTATACAATCTGGACCGGAGGCCTTGCCTTTCCTGGCAGTGAGCAGCTTCAACGAAAGGTTTTCAGCAATTCCGAAGACCATGACAACGATGGACGTCACCATGGGACTCTATTCGACGCAGTTCGCCAAGCATTCGGACGACCACCGGATTCAAGCGGCCGGAGACCGCTTGTCCCGGGCCGTACGAGCGGCTCTGGAGCAGCGCAGGGTGGCCCAGATCGAGCAGAACGCCCTCTATGAGGAAGAGAAAGCACTACTTTATGGACCCGGAATAGCAGATTGAATGTAAGATGCAGGATATTGCATTTATATGTAGTCAAAACTTCAAACGCGTTTTTCTCGATATGACTTTTTTTCTGCGCCGTATGGTAACTTCATATCTACTGAACCAATTGGCATGATTCTTTGTTTCCAACGAAGCTAACTAAATTGTCTAGGAGTTGTACCACTTTTATTCAGATCCATCAACTATAAATATTTTTATTCGGCCGACGAATTCGAAAACTCGATGAAAAGAAAACCTATTTTTCCAAATGACCGCCATTTCGTTTCCTATGGTCCAAATAACTTAAGCGAGGTACAACACCTAAAGAACCTTAGTCAGTTTATGATATGTGAACTTTAACAGTGAGGAACATATTTTCAAGTATGTTTTATACTGTGAAGTGATGTTTTAGAACGAGTTACGTGATATTGCAACAAAAGTAATAAAAAAGAATGTGACTTGAATTCGGAGTGCTGATTACTTTTGTACATCACCATTGTCCTAAGTTGCAAGAGTTTAATCTTCAAGAATGGTTTATGAAACGCATCTATAAAACTTTTGAATATCGCAGAATAACACCTATAGGCCTCTTTGCATCCGAGCTTGGAATCATCACTACCTAGATTTTCGACGATTGAGCCATGAGTTCACAACGAGACCAGCGTGGGAAACACGAAAAAATGAGTGCCTAGTTTATCCATTATTTCAAGAAATGACTTTAATAACTGTGCTCTAATGACACCTGCCACATAACATAACTTTGTTGTTGCCAGAAAATGCAATATTTAGCAGCGTGAGCAACACTACAATCACAATTAATTTTTGACCTTTGTTGTTGTAGGGTTGTTAGAAGGTCTACATCGAAAGTTTGTTTCGTTCCGACGGCACATCCGCCTTTTCTCTTCAAAATTTCAGGTCGAAAAAATTCCAGTTTGTAGAGGAAATATCAATAAACATTCTGACAAAATTTGAGACTGATATCTATAACACATCCCGAGAAAAAATTCTCAAAAAACATGCTTTTTTTTTCGGGCCGAAGGTAGTAAACCTTGCCTTAAGTCTGATAGGTTCCTGCAGGCAGTCTACGGTTGCAGCGAACTAGGGGGAACGCCTGGGTGGAGAGGACGCTTTTGATACGGCGCCCAGGTGCAAGATGTCGGTCTGCGGCGCCCAGCTGATTGGCTGCGGGTATAAATAGAGTTCTCCGACTGTTGGCGACCGTCCCCAACACGTGATGGCCTGGGCTGGGGACACCGCAGGTCCGGTCGACTCCGCGAGCGCTGTGACTCCCAGGGCACTACACTACGCTAACGATGGACTCACACGGCACTACACCACACTACACTACATTAACGATGGACCTACGGCACTATACTACACTATACTACGCTAACGATGGACTCACAGGGCACTGAACTACACTACACTACGCTAACGATGGACTCACAGGGCACTCCACTACACTACGCTAACGATGGACTCACAGGACACTACACTGCGCTAACGATGGACTCACAGGGCACTACACTACACTACACTTCGCTAACGATGGACTCACAGGGCACTACACTACCCTAACGATGGACTCACAGGGCACTACACTACCCTAACGATCGGCTCACAGGGCACTACACTACGCTAATGATGGACTCACAGGGCACTACACTACGCTAACGATCGGCTCACAGGGCACTACACTACACTACACTACGCTAATGATGGACTCACAGGGCACTACACTACGCTAATGATGGACTCCCAGGGCACTACACTACGCTACCGATGGACTCACAGGGCACTACACTACACTACACTACATTAACGATGGACCTACGGCACTATACTAAGCTAACGATGGACTCACAGGGCACTGAACTACACTACACTACACTAACGATGGACTCACACGGCACTCCACTACACTACGCTAACGATGATCTCACAGGACACTACACTGCGCTAACGATGGACTCACAGGGCACTACACTACACTACACTACCCTAACGATGGACTCACAGGGCACTACACTACCCTAACGATGGACTCACAGGGCACTACACTACCCTAACGATGGACTCACAGGGCACTACACTACGCTAATGATGGACTCACAGGGCACTACACTACGCTAACGATCGGCTCACAGGGCACTACACTACACTACACTATGCTAACGACCGAGCGAGGTGGCGAAGTGGTTAGCACACTGGACTCGCATTCGGGAGGACGACGGTTCAATCCCGTCTCTGGCCATCCTGATTTAGGTTTTCCGTGATTTCCCTAAATCGCTACAGGCAATTGCCGGAATGGTTCCTTTAAAAGGGCACGGCCGATTTCCTTCCCCATCCTTTCCTCACCCGAGCTTGCGCTCCGTCTCTAATGACCTCGTTGTCGACGGGACGTTAAACACTAATCTCCTCCTCCTCCTCTTCCTATGCTAACGATGGACTCACAGGGCACTACACTACACTAACGATGGACTCACAGGGCACTACGCTACACTACACTACGCTAACGATGGCGAAAACTCACCGGCTACAACCTATACTGGTGTTTTAGATCTGAACACCCGATATTTGCCCTTATTTATTTATTTACTTGTGAAGTTCCGTAGGACCAAATTGAGGAGCAAATCTCCAAGGTCATGGAACGTGTCAGTATATGAAATTACAACATAAACGTAATAACAGATAAGAATAACTGTTCATGAAACTTAAAAAAGTCAGTCCATAAGCTTAAGCAAACGCTGTCAGCAATGCGATAGAAATCAGCTTAATTTTTCAAGGAACTCCTCGACGGAGTAAAAGGAGTAACCCATGAGGATACTCTTCAGTTTAGATTTGAAAGCGCGTGGATTACTGCTAAGACTTTTGAATTCGAGTGGCAGCTTATTGAAAATGGATGCAGCAGTATACTGCACACCTTTTTTCCACAAGAGTTACGAAAGTCTGATACAAATGCAGATTTGATTTCTGTCGGGTATTAACCGAGTCAAAGCGTTTATATAGATAAGGAACAGCAAAGGGCCTATAACACTACCGTGGGGAAGGCCTGAAATCACTTCTGTTTTACTCGATTACTTTCCGTCAATTACTACGAACTGTGACCTCTCTGACAGGAAATCGCAAATTCACTCACATAACTGAGACGATATTGCATAAGCACGCAATTTTACTACGAGCCGCTTGTGTGGTACAGTGTCAAAAGGCTTCCGTCGTCGTTGAGTGACTGTAGGAGGATTCAAGATGACTTGGACAGGACTTGCGATTGGTGTACAGAATAGCCGCAAACTCTAAATATAAATAAACGTAAATTAATGCAGATGAATAGGAAAAAGAATCCTGCAATGTTTGAATACTCCATTAGTAGTGTAGCGCTTGACACAGTCACGTCGATTAAATATTTGGGCGTAATATTGCAGAGCGATATGAGGTGGGACAAGCATGTAAAGGCAGTTGTGGGGAAGGCCGATAGTCGTCTTCGGTTCACTGGTAAAATTTTGGGAAGATGTGGTTCATCTGTAAAGGACTAAAACACTAATACGACCTATTCTTGAGTACTGCTCGAGCGTTTGGGATCCCTATCAGGTCGGATTGAGGGAGGACATAGAAGCAATTCAGAGGCGGGCTGCTAGATTTATTACTGGTAGATTTGATCAGCACGCGAGTGTTACGGAAATGCTTCAGGAACTCGGGTGAGAGTCTCTAAAGGTGGCGTTCTTTTCATGAATCGCTACTGAGCAAATTTAGAGAACCAGCATTTGAGGCCGACTGCAGTACAATTTTACTGCCGCCAACTTACATTTCGCGAAAAGACCACAAAGATAAGATAAGAGAGATTAGGGCTCGTACAGAGGCATATAGGCAATCATATTTCCCTCGTTCTGTTTGGGAGTGGAACAGGTAGAGAAGATGCGAGTTGTGGTACGAGGTACTCTAACAAGCCTACCAGAAGAAAGGCCAAAATTTAATTATGATTGTAGTGTTGCTCACGCTGCTAAATATTGCATTATGGGCCGACAACAAAGTTATATTATGCGGCAGGTGTCATTAGAGCACAGTTATTAAAGCCATTTCTTGAAATAATGGATAAACTAGGCACTTATCTTTTCGTGTTTGCCACGCTGGTCTCGTTGTGAACTCATGGCTCAATCGTCGAAAATCTAGGTAGTGATGATTCCAAGCTCGGATGCAAAGAGGCCTAGGTGTTATTCTGCGATATTCAAAAGTTTTATAGATGCGTTTCATAAACCATTCTTGAAGATTAAACTTTTGCAGGTTAGGACAATGGTCATGCAGAAAAGTAATCAGCACTCCGAATTCAAGTTACATTCTTTTTTATTACTTTTGTTGCAATATCGCGTACCTCGTTCTAAAACACCACTTCACAATATAAAACATAATTGAAAATATCTTCCTCACTGTTAAAGTTCACATATCATAAACTGACTACAATTTGCGTCTTTTTAACGTGACGACTAAAGCTTGACTCTCTAATAACCGCTTACGCGCCCAAAAAGCAGAGTTACAAGTACGTCAAAGATCGTAGAGACAAAAGAAAGAATACACATAAGATTAGTGTCATTGCAATGTAAAAATATCGATGTATCGAAGTACCTCTACATTGTTGTTGTTGTTGTCTTCAGTCCTGAGACTGGTTTGATGCAGCTCTCCATGCTACTCTATCCTGTGCAAGCTTCTTCATCTCCCAGTATCTACTATAACCTACATCCCTCTGAATCTGTTTAGTGTATTCATCTCTTGGTCTCCCTCTACGAGTTTTACCCTCCATGCTGCCCTCCAGTACTAAATTGGTGATCCCTTAATGCCTCAGAACATTAATGAAATCAAATCTGAATGTTGTAACAGAAATATCAGTACTTTAAACATAGCTGCGCTACAGCAACGGTTCCACGTAAATCAGACTAAGAACAGCCGACCAGTTGCAAAGGGCTATATTTTATATGATTAATGTAACTATGCAGATGTTTGCCTAAACGATAAGGACATATCACTTCATGTTATAATATTGCCGTCTTCTGAAGAAGATAGATTTATATCTATTGAAACCTAGGTAAAGATCACTTTATCCTTTGCAACTGGTCGGCTGCTCTTAGTCTGATTTAACAGAAATATGTTATCTATTTTACAGAAACACAGTAGAATATTACTGGTATCGAGAGGTTGAGGTGAGGTACTGTAATGGTTACGTAATTCAAGTACCATTACAGTACCCTCCGCCACGCTCCGTATGGTGGATTGTGCAGTATGTATGTAGATGCAGATGTACTACATTTCTTGAATATTGGTGTGACCTGTGCAACTTTCCAGTCTTTGGGTAAACGTGACGTCACCAGCAGTCGACTATATGTTCGCCCTGAAGATGGCCCCTGCGATGGGCTGAAACGCGATTCAGACCGTTTCCTTAATACTGGAGTAGCTATCTTTTGCTAAAAGTGAGGACGGCGGGCATTACTCGGTACAAACGTGACCAGGGCAGACAACCAGTAGCAGCGTGAGCTCTGGTGCGCTGCATGTCGGGGAGTGGCATCACGCTCCAGGCGTGTTGTGGTACTGGGACAGAAGCAGGCCGCTATGGCCTTGCGGGAGCCTGGGCAGTGAGTGCCAGTAGCCGGCTAGCGCTATGATTCGCGTCGAACTGCTAAATGCCGCCCGGCCGTAGGGCAGCGGAAGTGAAGTGGCGGTTCACTGGAGAAGCGGCTGGCCAGATGGTGCTCCATAACACTGTCCGCAGCAGTCGAGGGCCGAGCCGTTCCAGGCGCTTCAGTCCGGAACCGCGCTGTGGCTACGGTCGCAGGTTCGGATAATGCCTCGGGCATCGATGTGTGTGGTCTCCTTAGGTTAGTTAGGTTTAAGTGGTTGTAAGGTCTAGGGGAATGATGACCTCAGATGTTAAGTCCCACAGTGCTCAGAGCCATTTTGAACCATGAGGCGCAGAACTCGCTACTCCCGATGTACGCTACTGGCCATTTAAATTGCTACACCAAGAAGAAATGCAGATGATAAACTGGTATTCATTGGACAAATTTATTATGCTAGAACTGACATGTGAATACATTTTCACGCAATTCAGGTGCATAGATCCTGAGAAATCAGTACACATAACAACCACCTCTGGTCGTAATATCGCCCTTGATACGCCTGGGCATTGAGTCAAACAGAGCTTGGATGGCGTGTACAGGTACAGCTGCCCATGCGTCTTCAACGCAATACCACAGTTCATCAAGAGTAGTGACTGGCGTACTGTGACGAGCCAGCTGCTCGGCCACCATTGACCAGACGTTTTCAGTTGGTGAGAGATCTGGAGAATGTGCTGGGCAGCCCAGCAGTCGAAAATTTTCTGTATCCAGAAAGGTCCGTACAGGACCTGCAACATGCGGTCGTGCATTATCCTGCTGAAATGTAGGCTTTCGCAGGGATCGAATGAAGGGTAGAGCCACAGGTCGTAACACATCTGAAATGTAACATCCACTGTTCAAAGTGCCGTCAATGCGAACAAGAGGTGAGCGAGACGTGTAACCAATGGCACCCCATACCATCACGCCGGGTGATACGCCAGTATGGCGATGACGAATACACGCTTCCAATGTGCGTTCACCGCGATGTCGCCAAACACGGATGCGACCACCATGATGCTGTAAACAGGTTCATCCGAAAAAATGATGTTTTGCCATTCGTCGTTCAGTAGGCCGATACCATCGCAGGCGCTCCTGTCTGTGATGCATCGTCAAGGGTAACCGCAGCCGTGGTCTCCGAGCTGACAGTCCATGCTGCTGCAAACGTCGTCGAACTGTTCGTGCAGACGATTGTTGTCTTGCAGACGTCCCCATCTGTTGACTCAAGGATCGAGACGTAGCTGCACGATCCGTTACAGCCGTGCGTATATGATGGCTGTCATCTCGATTGCTGGAGATACGAGGCCGTTGGGATCCAACACGGCGTTCCGTATTACCCTCCAGAACCCACAGTTTCCATATTCTGCTAACAGTCATTGGATCTCGACCAACGCGAGCGGCAATGTCGCGATAAGATAAACCGCAATCGCGATAGGCTACAATCCGACCTTTATCAAAGTCGGAAACGTGATGGTACGCATTTCCCCTCCTTACACCAGGCATCACAACAACGTCTCACCAGTCAACGCCGGTCAACTGATGTTTGTGTATGAGAAATTGTTTGGAAACGTTCCTCATGTCAGCACGTTGTAGGTGTCGCCACCGACGCCAACCTTGTGTGAATGGTCTGAAAAGCTAATCATTTGCATATCAAAGCATCTTTTTCCTGTCGGTCTGTAGCAGTCATCTTCGTGGTGTAGCAATTTTAATGGCCAGTAGTGTAGATATTTGCCACAGTGAACACTTGTACCATCACCTCTCAGAGGTGCTGGCAGGACGTGCAGCTAACCACCGGCTTCCGCCTTTCAACGGCAGCCATTACGGCCGCAAAATTACTTAGAGCAGACATTGCAGCGGGAAGTGCGTGGCGCTTACACTTTCCGGCGCTGTATAGCTGGCCGGAAGTGCGTGACACGAGCCGCCGGCTGCGTGCCACCCGGCACGCCGCTAAACACGCACGCACTTGCGTAGCGATCGCTTAATCTCGCACCGTCGTGGCAACCGGCGTCCGATAGCCACAGCTGCCGCCGCCACTGCATCATTGTGTCTGCTCACTCCAGCCGCAGAGTATACACTACTGGTCATTAAAATTGCTACACCACGACACTGATGTGCTACAGACGCGAAATTTAACCGACAGGAAGAAGATGCTGTGATATGCAAATGATTAGCTTTTCAGAGCATTCACACAAGGTTGGCGCCGGTGGCGACACCTACGTGCTGACATGAGGAAAGTTTCCAATCGATTTCTCATACACAAACAGCAGCTGACCGGCGGTGCCTGGTGAAACGTTGTTGTGATGCCTCGTGTAAGGAGGAGAAATGCCTACCATCACGTTTCCTACTTTGATAAAGGTCGGATTGTAGCCTATCGCGAATGCGGTTTATCGTATCGCAACATTGCTGCTCGCGTTGGTCGAGATCCAATGACTGTTAGCAGAAAATGGAGTTCAGGAGGGTAATACGGAACGCCGTGCTGGATCCCAACGGCCTCGTATCCCTAGCAGTCGAAATGACAGGCATCTTATCCGCACGGCTGTAACGGATCGTGCAGCCACGTCTCGATCCCTGAGTCAACAGATGGGGACCTTTGCAAGACAACAACCATCTGCACGAACAGTTCGACGACGTTTCCAGAAGCATGGAGTATCAGCTCGGAGACCGTGGCTGCGGTTACCCTTGACGCTGCATCACAGGCAGGAGCGCCTGCGATGGTGTACTCCACGACGAACCTGGGTGCACGAATGGCAAAACGTCATTTTTTCGGATGTATCCATGTTCTGTTTACAGCATCAAGATGGTCACATCCGTGTTTGGTGACATCGCGGTGAACACACATTGGAAGCGTGTATTCGTCATCGCCATACTGGCGTATCACCCGGCGCGATGGTATGGCGTACCATTGGTTACACATCTCGGTCACCTCTTGTTTGCACTGACGGCACTTTGAACAGTGGACGTTACATTTCAGATGTGTTACGACCCGTGGCTCTACCCTTCATTCGATCCCTGCGAAAGCCTACGTTTCAGCAGGTTAATGCACGACCGCATGTTGCAGGTGCTGTGCGGGCATTTCTGGATACAGAAAATGTTCGACTGCTGCCCTGGCCAGCACATTCTCCAGATCTCTCACCAATTGAAAACGTCTGGTCAATGGTGGCCGAGCAACTGGCTCGTCACAATACGCCAGTCACTACTCTTGATGAACTTAGTATCGTGTTGAAGCTGCATGGGCAGCTGTATCTGTACACGCCATCCGAGCTCTGTTTGACTCAATGTCTAGGCGTATCAAGGCCGTTATTACGGCCAGAGGTAGTTGTTCTGGGTACTGATTTCTCAGGATCTATGCACCCAAACTGCGTGTAAGTGTAAACACATGTCAGTTCTACTATCGTATATTTGTCCAATGAATACCGGTTTATCATCTGCATTTCTTCTTGGTGTAGCAATTTTAATGGCCAGTAGTGTACGTAATATGTTATTGCGTATGAAATTTAGCTAACGTATTGAATTCTTCTCTACATGTGCGTAGAGGTATTTGTCTGTCACGAGTCTCCAGAAAATTGATCTGACGTAGCACACTCATTTGCGATCACGCTGGTCCAGCGATAAAGCGAGAGTGAAATATCAACAACATTCCTCATATTTCATAAACGTTTGCAGATATCGAAGTGACATTTTGGCAATTGATAGCATGTGAATATCGTTATTATGTAAAACTTCATTATCTATCCTTTTACTCCAATAACTACAGACATTTTCGGAGAAATAATGTAATTTTTAAGTTCCATCAGTAGCTGCTGAAACAAGAAATGCTATGGCTGACATAGTGCTGACATTTTAATGTATCTGGGATTGTAAAACAGTTAAGATCCTTAGACGCCAGAAAGGCACCTGGCCCAGACGGTATCCTGGTAAGATTTTATGTTGAGTATGCCACAAATATAGCACCATTCTTATCTATCCGAGATCATTGGAACAGCAGAAAGTTCCACGGGACTGGAAGAAGGCCCAGATGATAGCAATCTACGAAAAGGGTAGAAAATCGGATGCACATAATTACTGGCCAATTTCACTGACATCTATTTGTTGTAGAATCGTGGAAAATTTTTTTTCAGACATATTGACCTTTGTAGACTCTGAGAAGCTCATCTGCAGAAACCAGCACGGTTTTAGGAAACAGTGGTCATGCGAGACAGAGCTTTGTGCATGATATACAACAGGCTCTAGATACCGGCTCCTAGGTTGATGCCATATTGCTCGACTTTCGAAAGGCATTCGACTCAGTTCCGCACTGCCGCTTGCTCCAAAACCGGCGCGCTTACGGTCCATCCGGTGACATACGCGGTTGGACAGAAAGTTTTCTAACAGGCAGGGAGCAGTATGTCGTCCTGAACGGGGTAACTTCAACAGAAACTAGCGTAACTTCAGGTGTTCCCCAGGGCAGCGTAATACGTCGTCTGGTAAACGATCTGGTTGATGGTATTGACTGCGGCCTTAGACAGTTTTCCGATGATGCTGTAGTCTACAGGAAAGTAGTGTCACACGAAAGTTGTGAACAAATCAATGAGGATTTGCAGAAAATAAATGCGTGGTGTAATGACTGGCAGTTATCTGTCAATATTAGTAAGTGTAATCTACTTCGTTAACAAGGTGAAAATCCCCATTAATGTCTGAGTACAAAATAAATGATCAGTCTTTGGAAGCGGTAACATCCGTCAAGTATCGGGTGTGACTATTCGAAATGATCTCAAATGGAATGATCAGATTACACAAGTAACGGGCAAGGCGAACTCTAGATAGCGGTTTATTGGTGGAATCCTGACGTGGAGTCCTTCAACAAAGGAAATAGCTTACAATATGTTAGTTCGTCCAGTCTTAGAGTATTGCTCGTCTGTATGGGACTGATTCAAGAGACTGAGAAGTTCCAAAGAAGACTGATTCAAGAGAGCAAGAGCAGCAAGATTCGTGCCTGGTACATGTAGCCATCTCCTCCCCGTAGACGTACTTGATGGAACTTTGGGACACAGTCTTCACCCAAAGCCGACACACACAGATTGGTATCTGCACCCTAAGAGTTGTCATCCACCACACCAACGTAGTGACGTCCTTAGGACTTTGGTACGGAGAGACTATGCCATTTCCGATGCAGACAGCTTAACCCAAGAACTTGAGCATTTGATGAATGTTTTTAAGGAAAATGGATACACCGAGAAACAGATTCGTCGGGCTATGGAGTTTGGACCATCTCCGGAGGTGTACGAAGAGGAACATAGATCTGTGGCCTTTCTTCCTTATGCTGGAGCCTTATCGTTTAAGATTGACCGAATTTTAAGGAATTTTAACATTAAGGGTGTTTTCCGTGCACCTTGTAAGATTCGGGCTCTGCTCGGCTCTGTGAAGGATGATTTAGGCCTTAGGAAACCCGGGGTGTACAAAATTCCATGTCAATGTGGGAAAGTTTACGTTGGCCGTTCTATTCGCACAGTGCAAGACAGGTGTGTGGGACATCGCCGACATACGAGGCTACAACAGCCGGAAAAATCGGCGGTAGCAGAACACTGCCTAAATGAGGGACACAAAATGAAATTTGAGGAAACTGTTGTGGTTGCCAACATTTCCGGTTTTTGGAACAGTGTGTATAAAGAGGCGATTGAAATTAGGTTGACTGATAATTTAATCAACAGAGACAATGGGTTCCCTCTTAGCAAGACGTGGAATCCTGTATTATCTCGCATCAAAACTGAGCGTTCTTCGGTGCGGCCTTGATTGCGATATATCGTTGCCAGCAGTGTTTCACTAAGGGCGGCGCCACCTCCGTGTTTTGGAAGGCAGAAACCGTGATGGGCGGCGCATGCGCCGTGTACTGGACGGTGGCCCATATAGGACGTCGATTTGCAACCTGGCGCCAGTTCTCAGCGGGACTAATCAGCATAAGCAGCATTTTCCTGAAGATGGCGAACAGTTGGATCCCCGAAATATCGAGTCAAGTTGATTTTAGGATCCGGCAGCAAACCCGAAGAGACTTTCAAGACTTATTACGCCGGGAAAGCCTACGCAATCACACCAAAGCGAATTCTTTACAGACGAATTGAAAAACTGGTAGAGGCCAACCTCGGGAAAGACCAGTTTGGATTCCGTAGAAATACTGGAACATGTAAGGCAATACTGACCTTACGACTTATCTTAGAAGAAAGATTAAGGAAAAGCAAACCTACGTCCCTGGCATTTGTAGACTTAGAGAAAGCTTTTCACAATGTTGACTGGAATACTCTCTTCCAAATTCTAAAGGTGGCAGGAGTAAAATACAGGGAGCGAAAGGCTATTTACAATTTATACAGAAACCAGAAGGCAGTTATAAGAGTCGATGGGCACGAAAGGGAAGCAGTGGTTAGGGAGGGAGTGAGACAGGGTTATAGCCTCTCCCCGATGTTATTCAATCTGTATATTGAGCAAGCAGTAAAGGAAAGAAAAGAAAAATTTGGAGTAGGTATTAAAATCCATGGAGAAGAACTAAAAGCGTTGAGGTTTGCCGACGACATTGTAATTCTGTCAGAGACAGCAAATTACTTGGAAGAGCAGTTGAAGGGAATGGATAGTGTCTTGAAAGGAGGATATACTATGAACATCAACAAAAGCAAAACGAGGATAATGGAATGTAGTCGAATGAAGTCGGGTGATGCTGAGGGAATTAGATTAGGAAATGAGACGCTTAAAGTAGTAAATGAGTTTTGCTATTTGAGGAGCAAAATATGTGATGATGGTCGAAGTAGAGAGGATATAAAATGTAGAGTGGCAATGGCAAGGACAGCGTTGGTGAAGAAAAATTTGTTAACATCGAGTATACAGTTAAGTGTCAGGATGTCGTTTCTGAAAGTATTTGTATGGAGTGTAGTCATGTACGGTAGTGAAACATGGATGATAAATAGTTTGGAAAATAAGAGAATAGAAGCTTTCGAAATGTGGTGCTACAGAAGAATGATGAAGATTACATGGGTAGAGCACATAACTAATGAGGAGGTATTGAACAGAATTGAAGAGAAGAGAAATTTGTGGCACAACTTGACTATAAGAAGGGATCGGTTGGTAGCACACGTTCTGAGGCATCAAGGGATCACCAATTTAGTATTGGAGGGCAGTGTGGAGGGTAAAAATCGTAGAGGGGGACCAAGAGATGAATACACTAAGCAGATTGAGAAGGATGTAGGTTGCAGTAGGTACTGGGAGATGAAGAAGCTTGTACAGGATAGAGTAGCATGCACAGCTGCATCCAACCAGTCTCAGGACTGAAGACCACAACAACAACAACAATGGCATCTGACAGGCCAATTTGTGAGTGGTTACAATTACAGTTCACCTACTCACAGAGGTCCTGTGGGCTGCAATCCTCGTATGGCAGCGAAACTTGGTAGGAGGGTCGTTTAAGTAATTCCTCTCTTTTTTTTCCTCAGAACATAGTTATTGTGGACATGCTTTCACTGCATGATTGACACTATCGTCATCTTTAAACTCTGTTCCCCATATAGAATCTTTAAGCAGCCCAAGGAGGGTCCCAAGTCTGGACTGTACAGTGGATGAGGCAATGATGCCCAACCCAATTACGCGATGTGTTAATGGGTTGGGGCATTTATTATCGTGCTGGAGCAACATTTTTGCTTGGATTTTTGCCCAATCCAACACATCCGAAACTGTTCTTGAGTTTATTCAGAGTCTTCACGTATGCCTTTGAAATTACGGTTGACCCTCTCGGCATCACATCCACGAGAACGACGCCATCACGTTCGCAGAAGATTGTCACTGTGACTTTTCCAGCAGAGTGGGTTGTCTTGAATTTATTATTTTGTGGTAAATGAGGATAATGGCACTCCATGTACTAACCTTTTGTTTCTGGCGCAAGATGTTGCACCCAGCTTTCATCCCCCGTAATGATCTGTGACAGAAAGGCCTCCCCAACAGTCTCAAAACGTTGCAACAATTCAGATGAAATGGTCTTTCTTTCAATCTTGTTGAATCTTGTGGGCCACTGTGAGCATTCGTGGAACCCATCGGGAGCACCTCTTGGAATATCCGAGAGTCTCGATCATTGCAGACGCACTTTCAATGCTGACCGACAACCGTAGAGCCAACTGTCGATTTGTGATGCGCCGGTCGGCACGAATAATGGCATCCACGCGATTCAGCACGTCTGGAGCAGTGGCTGTGACAGGACGTCCCGAGCGTGGCTGATCGTGGAGCTTTGTTTCTGCATTTCCTGAGGCTGTGACTTTCTTTACCCATCGCCCAACTGTACTCCTATCAACTGCAGCGTAGCCATACACTGCACATAAACGTCCATGGATGTTCACCACAGTTTCCTTTTCTGTGCACAAGAATTCAATAACGGCTACTGCTTGTGACCTATGTAGACGCCATTTTGACGCTGTACTACAGCTCTGCCATATGTCAGAACGGTTCGGAACTTCACTGGCGCGTAGAACAAATATCAAATGTGAAGCACCAACAATGACGTTTGTCTATGGTTCAAAGGGTTCTGAACACTATGCGACTTAACGTCTGAGGTCATCAGTCGCCTAGAACTTAGAACTAGTTAAACCTAACCAACCTAAGGACATCACACACATCCATGCCCGAGGCAGGATTCGAACCTGCGACCGTACCGGTCGCTCGGTTCCAGACTGTAGCGCCTACAACCACATGGTCACTCCAGCCGGCGTTTGTCTACGTATATTATTTTTTTAAAAATGTGGGGCATTACTTATTGAATGACCTTCGTACATTCCCTTATGCGTTAATGTGGAACCAATTTATGCTGGAAAAAACTTAGTTTAAATTTTTGGCCAACATGTGTAAATCTGGCACTGTGAATACAAGAAATAAATGCAGATATGTTTCTGTATCTAATGCCCTAGGAACTGGGTGGGGGTAGAAAACTCAAACGAGTGAAAGAGGAATAATGTTGATTTTATTATTAACTGCTGCTTACACAGTTTGTTCAATATAAGCACTGGGAAAGTGAATACGATACTGTACAGCGCCAGATTTTCACCTGGGGGCTAAAATTGGAACTAATTTTTTTCCAGTGAAAATCGGTTCCGTATAATCGTCTTAGAATAACTACCAAGTTTCACTGTCATGCGATAATTACGGCCCATGCTGGACCTCTGTCAGTACCTGTACTTAATTACCACATGGTATGTTGGCCATCTGTATGCCTTTTATACACTGAAGAGCCGAAGAAACTGGTAGACCTGCCTAATAACGCGTAGGGTCCCAGGTGGTACATAGAAGTGCCGGAACACGACATGGCATGAAATCGACTAATGTCTGAAGTAGTGCTGGAGGGAACTGACACCATGAATCCTGCAGGGCTGTCCATAAATCCGTATGACTACGACAGGGTGGACATCTCTTCTGAACAGCACGTTAGGAGGCATTCCGGATATGTTCAATAACGTTCATGTCTGGAGAGCTTGGTGGCCAGCGGAAGGGTTTAAACTCAGAAGAGTGTGCCTGGAGCCACTCTGTAGCAGTTCTGGAAGTGTAGGGTGCCGCATTGTCCTGCTGGAAGTGCACAAGTCCGTCGGAATGGAATGTTAGAGTATAATGACTTTCCTGGAGACTAGAAATCTACTCTGTAGGAATCAGCATTGGTTTCGAAAAAGACAGTCGTGTGAAACCCAGCTCGCGCTATTCGTCCACGAGACTCATACGGCCATAGACACGGGTTCACAGGTAGATGCCGTGTTTCTTGACTTCCGGAAGGCGTTCGATACAGTTCCCCACAGTCATTTAATGAACAAAGTAAGAGCATATGGACTATCAGACCAATCGTGTGATTAGATTGAGGAGTTCCTAGATAACAGAACACAGCATGTCATTCTCAATGGAGAGAAGTCTTCCGAAGTAAGAGTGATTTCAGGTGTGCCACAGGGGAGTGTCATGGGACCGTTGCTGTTCACAATATACATAAATGACCTGGTGGATGACATCGGAAGTTCACTGAGGCTTTTTGCAGATGATGCTGTGGTGTATCGAGAGGTTGTAACAATGGAAAATTGTACTGAAATGCAGGAGGATCTGCAGCGAATTGACGCATGGTGCAGGGAATGGCAATTGAATCTCAATGTCGACAAGTGTAATGTGCTGCGAATACATAGAAAGATAGATCCCTTATCATTTAGCTACAATATAGCAGGTCAGCAACTGGTAGCAGTTAATTCCATAAATTATCTGCGAGTAGGCATTAGGAGTGATTTAAAATGGAATGATCATATAAAGTTGATCGTCGGTAAAGCAGGTGCCAGACTGAGATTCATTGGAAGAATCCTAAGGAAATGCAATCCGGAAACAAAGGAAGTAGGTTACAGTACGCTTGTTCGCCCACTGCTTGAATACTGCTCAGCAGTGTGGGATCCGTACCAGATAGGGTTGATAGAAGAGATAGAGAAGATCCAACGGAGAGCGGCGCGCTTCGTTACATGATCATTTAGTAATCGGGAAAGCGTTACGGAGATGATAGATAAACTCCAGTGGAAGAGTCTGCAGGAGAGACGCTCAGTAGCTCGGTACGGGCTTTTGTTGAAGTTTCGAGAACATACCTTCACCGAAGAGTCCAGCAGTATATTGCTCCCTCCTACGTATATCTCGCGAAGAGACCATGAGGATAAAATCAGAGTGATTAGAGCCCACACAGAAGCATACAGACAATCCTTCTTTCCACGAACAATACGAGACTGGAATAGAAGGGAGAACCGATACAGGTACTCAAGGTACCCTCCACCACACATCGTTAGGTGCCTTGCGGAGTATGGATGTAGATGTAAATGTAGATGTAGAATAGATGCAGGTGATCAGACAGGATACTTACGTATGTGTCACCTGTCAGAGTCATATCTAGACGTATAAGGGGTCCAATATCACTCCAACTGCACACGACCCACACCATTACCGAGCCTCCACCAGCTTGAGCAGTCCTCTGCAGACGTGCAGGGTCCATGTATTCATGAGGTTATCTCCATAACCACACACGTTCATCCGTTCGATAGAATTTGAAACGAGACTCGTCCGACCAGGCAACATGTTTCTAGTCATCAAGAGGCCAATGTTGGTGTTGACGGACCGAGGCGAGGCGTAAAGTTTTGTGTCGTGCAGTCATCAAGGGTACACGAGTGGGCCTTCGGCTCCGAAAGCCCGTATCGATGATGTTTCGTTGAATGGTTTGCAAGCTGACACTTGTTGATGGCCCAGCATTCAAATCTACAGAAATTTGCGGAAGGGTTGCACTTCTGTCACGTTGAACGATTCTCTTCAGTCGTCGTTAGTCCCGTTCTTGCAGCATCTTTTTCCGGCCGATTGATGTCGGAGATTTAATGTCTTACCGGAACCCTGCTATTCACGGTACACTCGTGAAATGGTCGCAGAGGAAAATCCCTATTTCATCGTTACCTCGGAGATGCTGTGTCCCATCACTCGTGCGCCGACTATAACACCGTGTTCAAATTCACTGCCGGCCTGTGTGGCCGAGCGGTTCTAGGCGCTACAGTCTGGAACTACGCGACCGCTACGGTCGCAGGTTCGAATCCTGCCTCGGGCACGGATATGTGTGATGTCCTTAGGTTAGTTGGGTTTAACTAGTTCTAAGTTCTAGGGGACTGATGACCTCAGAAGTTAAGTCCCATAGTACTCAATTTGTTTTCAAATTCACTTGAATCTTGATAACCTGTCACTGTAGCAGCAGTAAGCGATCTAACAACTCCGCCGGGCGTTGCCGACCGCAGCGCCGTATTCTGCCTCTTTAAATATCTCTGTATTTAAATACGCAGGCGTGTACCAGTTTCTGTCGTGCTTGAGTATGTTTCCCCTAGCAAGTTATAAGGCACGATACGTCTGATGGATTAATAGCCTGGTCAATGACGACGAAAAAAGTTGAATATGGGAAATAATCCGTGTAGCCACAGATTTTTTTTTACATTGGTAGGTGGATTACCATGAACAACTTACCAGAAATCCCAGACGGGTGGGAGTGACGTAGGGGGGCGGTGAGTGTGGGGGTGGAGTGAGCGTTTGAAGGTGCCTTTTGTATGTTTTTTTATGTATATATATAAAAGAACCGCGAGGTCCACTGAAAACGACTACCGAGTACCACATTAAACTGCATTAAATTCAATGGAAGAAAGATACAGTTAATTGTTTTTTTTCTATGACAAATAGCTTGCCAGAATAGGAAGAGAAATGCGTGACATGCGTAGCTTAGGTAGTTTCTCTAGGCAAATTTGAGGCTATTTCCCGACTGGATAGACCTCAAGTTTCCTGCGTAAAACTGTTCGTCTCGACTTCTTCTACACCACTGTCGTACATTGTAAACAGCTGTCTATACTCAGCAGTTACAGGGTGACAATTACTGAACTGTTGTTGTTGTGGTCATCAGCCCTGAGACTGGTTTGATGGAGCTCTCGATGCTACTCTATCCTGTGCAAGCTTCCTCATCTCCCAGTACTTACTGCAACCTACATCCTTCTGAATCTGCCTAGTGTATTCATCTCTTGGTCTCCCTCTACGATATTTACCCTCCACGTTGCCCTCCAATGCTAAATTTGTGATCCCTTGATGCCTCAGAACATGTCCTACCAACCGATCCCTTCTTCTAGTCATGTTGTGCCACAAACTCCTCTTCTTCCCAATTCTATTGAATACCTCCTCATTAGTTATGTGATCTACCCATCTAATCTTCAGCATCCTTCTGTAGCACCACATTTCGAAAGCTTCTACTCTCTTCTTGTCCAAACTATTTATCGTTCATGTTTCACTTCCATACATGGCGACACTCCATTCAAATACTTTCAGAAACGACTTCCTGACACTTAATTCCATGCTCGATGTTAACAAATTTCTCTTCTTCAGAAACGCTTTCCTTGCCATTGCCAGTTTAGATTTTACATCCTCTCTACTCCGACCCTCATCAGTTATTTTGCTCCCCAAATAGCAAAACTCCTTTACTACTTTAAGTGTCCCATTTCGTAATCTAATTCCCTCAGCATCACCCGATCTAATTCGGCTAGATTCCATTATCCCCGTTTTGCTTTTGTTGATGTTCATCTTATATCCTCCTTCCGAGACACTGTCCATTCCGTTCAACTGCTCTTCCAAGTCCTTTGCTGTCTCTGACAGAATTACAATGTCATCGGCGAACCTCAAATTTTTTATTTCTACTGCATGGATTTTTATACCTACTCCGAATTTTTCTTTTGTCTCCTTTGCTGCTTGCTGAGTATACAGATTTAATAACATCGGGGATAGGCTACAACCCTGTCTCACTACCTTCCCAACCAATGCTTCCCTTTCATGCCCCTCGACTCTTATAACTGCCATCTGGTTTCTGTACAAATTGTAAATAGCCTTTCGCTCCCTGTATTTTACCCCTGCCACCTTTATAATTTGAAAGAGAGTATTCCGGTCAAACTATATGAAAAAAGAATTAGTTACAAATTACGGCCTGCACACACTTCATTCGACATGTAAACGTCACTACAGATATTCGGATGTGGGTTATGACAAGTTCGATATGCCTACCATCACTGGCGATGATGTGGCGCAGACGAATAGCGAAATTCTGCAAGACCCGCTGATGCTGTCAATAACCTCCTGAATGGGTCACTTCATCTCAGTAATGGTTTTGGGGTTATTGCCGTACGCCTTGTCCTTCATGTAGCCCCACAAAAAGGAGTCGCGTGTGTTCAGATCCGGAGAATATGGCGGCCAATCGAGGCGCATGCCAGTGGCCTCTGGGTACCCAAGAGCTACACTCCTGGAAATTGAAATAAGAACACCGTGAATTCATTGTCCCAGGAAGGGGAAACTTTATTGACACATTCCTGGGGTCAGATACATCACATGATCACACTGACAGAACCACAGGCACATAGACACAGGCTACAGAGCATGCACAATGTCGGCACTAGTACAGTATATATCCACCTTTCGCAGCAATGCAGGCTGCTATTCTCCCATGGAAACGATCGTAGAGATGCTGGATGTAGTCCTGTGGAACGGCTTGCCATGCCATTTCCACCTGGCGCCTCAGTTGGACCAGCGTTCGTGCTGGACGTGCAGACCGCGTGAGACGACGCTTCATCCAGTCCCAAACATGCTCAATGGGGGACAGATCCGGAGATCTTGCTGGCCAGGGTAGTTGACTTACACCTTCTAGAGCACGTTGGGTGGCACGGGATACATGCGGACGTGCATTGTCCTGTTGGAACAGCAAGTTCCCTTGCCGGTCTAGGAATGGTAGAACGATGGGTTCGATGACGGTTTGGATGTACCGTGCACTATTCAGTGTCCCCTCGACGATCACCAGTGGTGTACGGCCAGTGTAGGAGATCGCTCCCCACACCATGATGCTGGGTGTTGGCCCTGTGTGCCTCGGTCGTATGCAGTCCTGATTGTGGCGCTCACCTGCACGGCGCCAAACACGCATACGACCATCATTGGCACCAAGGCGGAAGCGACTCTCGTCGCTGAAGACGACACGTCTCCATTCGTCCCTCCATTCACGCCTGTCGCGACACCACTGGAGGCGGGCTGCACGATGTTGGGGCGTGAGCGGAAGACGGCCTAACGGTGTGCGGGACCGTAGCCCAGCTTCATGGAGACGGTTGCGAATGGTCCTCGCCGATACCCCAGGAGCAACAGTGTCCCTAATTTGCTGGGAAGTGGCGGTGCGGTCCCCTATGGCACTGCGTAGGATCCTACGGTCTTGGCGTGCATCCGTGCGTCGCTGCGGTCCGGTCCCAGGTCGACGGGCACGTGCACCTTCCGCCGACCACTGGCGACAACATCGATGTACTGTGGAGACCTCACGCCCCACGTGTTGAGCAATTCGGCGGTACGTCCACCCGGCGTCCCGCATGCCCACTATACGCCCTCGCTCAAAGTCCGTCAACTGCACATACGGTTCACGTCCACGCTGTCGCGGCATGCTACCAGTGTTAAAGACTGCGATGGAGCTCCGTATGCCACGGCAAACTGGCTGACACTGACGGCGGCGGTGCACAAGTGCTGCGCAGCTAGCGCCATTCGACGGCCAACACCGCGGTTCCTGGTGTGTCCGCTGTGCCGTGCGTGTGATCATTGCTTGTACAGCCCTCTCGCAGTGTCCGGAGCAAGTATGGTGGGTCTGACACACCGGTGTCAATGTGTTCTTTTTTCCATTTCCAGGAGTGTATAATGCGGTCCCCACAGTGCTTCTCCAGGACATCAAACACTCTTCTGCTTCGATGGGATGTAGCTCCGTCTTGCACGAACCACACCTTGTCGAAATCACGCTCACTCTGGATAATGAGGATGAAATCATCTTCTAAGGCCTTGGCGCACCGTTCGGTAGTCACGGTGCCATCGAGAAATGTCGCACCGATTATTCTATGACTGGGCATTGCACAGTACACAGTCTCCCGTTGAGGCTCCAGAGACTTCTCGATCACGAAATGCGGATTCTCATTCCCCCAAATGTGCGAAATTTGCTTATTGACGAGTCCATAAATGTCCCAGAGATCAGTGTTGGGGCCACTCCTGTTCCGTACTTATATAAATGATATGCCCTCTCTGAAGAAGAGAAATTTGTTGACATCGAGTATAGATTTAAGTGTCAGGAAGTCATTTCTGAAAGTATTTGTATGGAGTGTAGCCATGTATGGAAGTGAAACATGGACGATAGATAGTTTGGACAAGAAGAGAATAGAGGCTTTCGAAATGTGGTGCTACAGAAGAATGCTGAAGATAAGGTGGGTAGATCACGTAACTAATGAGGAGGTATTGAATAGGATTGGGGAGAAGAGAAGTTTGTGGCACAACATGACTAGAAGAAGGGATCGGTTGGTAGGACATGTTTTGAGGCATCAAGGGATCACAAATTTAGCATTGGAGGGCAGCGTGGAGGGTAAAAATCGTAGAGGGAGACCAAGAGATGAATACACTAAGCAGATTTAGAAGGATGTAGGTTGCAGTAGGTACTGGGAAATGAAGAAGCTTGCACAGGATAGAGTTGCACGAAGAGCTGCATCAAACCGGTCTCAGGACTGAAGACCACAACAATAACAACATGCCCTCTAGTATTACAGGTAACTCTAAAATATTTCTGTTTGCTGATGGCACTAGATTGATAGTAAAGGATGATGTGTGTAACATTGGCCCGGTTTCAGATAGTGCAGTTAATGACATAAGTTCATGGTTTGTAGAAAAGAAACTAAAGCTAAATCACAGTAAGACTCAGTTTCTTGAGATTCTAACACACAATTCAACAAAACTCGAAGTTTTAATTTCATAGAATGGGCATATGATTAGTGAAACTGAACAGTTGAAATTTCTAGGTGTTCAGATAGATAGTAAACTGAAAGTCCACGTTCAGGATCTTGTTCAAAGACTTAATGCTGCCAATTTTACTATTCGAACGGTTCAAGTTTGTAGGTGTTCAGGTAGATAGTAAACTGTCGTTCGGGATCATGTTCAAAGACTTAATGCTACCTTTTTTACTATTCGAACGGTATCTGAAGTAAGTGATCGTTCGACTTGAAAATTTGTCTACTTTGAATATTTTGATTAGCTTATGTCTTACGGTATTATATTTTAGGGTAACTCTTCCCATTCTAAAAGGATATTTTTGGCTGAGAAACGAGCGGTTCGGGTAATAAGTGGTGTATTTTCGAGAATCTCTTGTCGACCCTTGCTCTCTAGGCTGGGTATTTTGACATTGGTCTCTCAATATATATAAATATTCTTTATTGTAGTTTCTAGTTAACAATATCAGGTTATTCCCAAGCAACTTTCACTCATTTACTACTAGGCTGAAATCCAATCTGCATTTGGATCGCACTTCCCTAACTCTTGTGCAGGAAGATGTGCAGTATAGTGGTGCATACATTTTCAATAAGCTTCCAGAAGGATTCAAAAATCTTAGCAGAAATCCACGCCCTTTCAAATCGAAACTGACATGTTTCCTCATGGATCACTCCTTCCATTCCGTCGAGGAGTTCCTTGAAAAATTAAGCTCATTCTTACTGTATTGTTGATTGCGTTTACTTAAGCTTACAGCTTGACTTCTTTTCGGTTCATAAACATTTTATTTCATGTGTTATTACTTTCATGTTGTAATTGCGTATACTGACACGTTCCATGACCTTGGAGATGTGTTTCTCAATTTGGTCCTACGGAAGTAGACGTGAGAAATAAAATAAATAAAAATGAAAATGGCCTTCGTTGCTCATGTACATACTAATTCCCGCCATGCACCGCCGCCAACGGTTCAGTTAGAACGTCCTAAAGCAACATGACGATGATGCTCACAAATTAAGGATAACTGCAGAATGTGGTGCCACACAACGTGGCACTACACAAAACTGGCGCTAATAGCGTAGGCACGTAGGGAACACACACGACACAGATCTGCAATCCCACGGTATTGGTGATAAGTTGAGAAAACCGTCCCGAAACACATGTGCTACAAAACGCCTCTGTTTCCTGCGCATGTACCCCGACATCAATACGGGATATGATCACCAACCACACGTACACAGGCCGCACAACGGGTTGGCATACTCTGGATCAGGTGGTCGAGCAGCTGCTGGGGTATAGCCTCCCATTCTTGCTCCAGTGCCTGTCGGAGCTCCTGAAGTGTCCTAGGGGTATGAAGAAGTGCAGCGATACGTCGACCGAGAGCATCCGAGACGTGGTCGATGGGGTTTGGGTCTGGAGAACAGGCAGGCCACTCCATTCGCTTGGTATCTTCTGTTTCAAGGTACTCCTCCACGATGGCAGCTCGGTGGGGCAGTGCTTTGTCATCCGTCAGGAGGAAGGTGGGACCCACTGCACCCCTGAAAAGTCGGACATACTGGTGCAAAATGACGTCCCGATGCACCTGACCTGTTACAGTTCCTCTGTCAAAGACATGCAGGGGTGTACGTGCACCAGTCATAATCCCACCCCACACAATCAAACCACAACCTCCATACAGGTCCCTTTCAAGGACATTAAGGGGTTGGTATCTGGTTCCTGGTTCATGCCAGATGAATACCCGGCGAGAATCGCTGTTCAGACTATACCTGGACCCGTCCGTGAACATAACCTGGCACCACTGTTCCAATGACCATGTACTGTGTTCGACACCAGGCTTTACGGTCCCTCCTGTGACTAGGGATCAGTGGATTGCACCTTGCAGGTCTCCGGGCGAATAAAGCATGTCTGTTCAGTCGTCTGTAGACTGTGTGTCTGGAGACAGCTGTTCCAGTTGCTGCAGTAAGGTCCCAAGCGAGGCTACCTGCAGTACTCCGTGGCCGTCTGCGGGCACTGATGGTGAGATATCGGTCTTCTTGTGGTGTTTTACACTGTGGACGTCCCGTACTGCAGCGCCTGGACACGTTTCCTGTCTGCTGGAATCGTTGCCATAATCTTGAGATCACACTTTGTGCCACACGGAGGTCCCGTGTTACGACCTGCTGTGTTTCACCAGCCTCCAGTCGCCCTAGTATTCTACCCCTCATAACGTCATCAATATGTGTGCTTTGAGCCATTTTCAACACACAGTCACCATTAGCACGTCTGAAAACGTCTGCACACCTATTCGCTGCACCGTACTCTGACAAGCACCGACACAGCTCTCTGCGTATGTGGACTGCTGCCAGCGCCACCGTGCGACGACCTCAGGTCAAATGCACCGCATGGTCATACCCCGAGGTGATTTAAACC
Organism: Schistocerca piceifrons; assembly: GCF_021461385.2. NCBI lineage: Eukaryota > Metazoa > Arthropoda > Insecta > Orthoptera > Acrididae > Schistocerca > Schistocerca piceifrons. Next base: position 47,370,257 of record NC_060147.1, on the reverse strand, counting down.
CGCAAACCGCCCACGAGAGCGTTGTTTCACCATATATCAGCATTATCCTTAATTTATGAACATGAGTGTAGTTCAATAATTGTCAACCTGTAAGTTCAGCACTGTGTGTTAGAAATTAACTTTTCACATACTCTCTCTCTCTCTCTCTCTCTCTCTCTCTCTCTCTCTCACACACACACACACACACACACACACACACTCACACAAGGAGAGAGCGAGACAGAGAGAAGGGAATACAACTTGAAACGTCCCCTTATTAAAATTAGTGAATTACTGTGCTGGTAAACCCCTTACGTTATTTGATTTTCAAACAGCTGAGCAAAACTGAACGTACTCAGACATTTCTCTCTTTACTTATTCTGATCATCAGTAAACTGACACACAATATTTTTTGCGCAACGCAATCTGACTTTCAATAATCCCTACAAAAGAATGGCCCTGACTAACAATAACCTATACCTATCACGAATCACTTACCTCACAAAAATCTGCGTTACTCGAACTACTGCAATACAGCGAGCGCCAATACTACCAGCTAAATAAAAGATTCTAACTAGTGAAGGCACTAACTGCTGATAGGCATAGTTAACAAATGAGAGATTTTGATAGAGAAAAAACAATGCATTTACCTTAATTATGTTCAAAAGTCGTCATACACAGGCTGAGTCACCTAACGTTACCGCTGGATATATTTCGTAAACCACATCAAATACTGACGAACCGATTCCACAGACCGAACGTGAGGAGAGGGGCTAGTGTAATTGTTTAATACAAACCAGACAAAAATGCACGGAAGTATGTTTTTAAACACAAACCTACGTTTTTTTTAATGGAACCACGTTAGTTTTGTTAGCACATCTGAACATATAAACAAATATGTAATCAGTGCCGTTTGTTGCATTGTAAAACGTTAATTACATCCGGAGATATTGTAACCTAAAGTTGACGCTTGAGTACCACTCCTCCGCTGTTCGATCGTGTGTATCGGAGAGCACCGAATTACGCAGGGATCCAAAGATCACCGCTTTCACCCATTTCATGTGTCGCTACATCAGCAATTACATGGTGATGACTTTAATCATCGAGTGCAATTCTGTCAATGGGCATTGACAGAGAATGCGTTGCAGTTCTACCTGTTTACCGAAGAAGCGGGTTTCACAAACCACGGGGCAGTGAATCTACGGAACATGCATTACTGGTCCGTGGACAATCCTCGCTGGCTCAGACAGGTAGAGCGACAGCGACCGTGGACTGTAAATGTATGGTGCGGAATCATTGGCGACCACCTCATTGGTCCTCACTCCATTGCAGGGGCCCAAACAGCTGCAACATACATCGCGTTTCTACAGAATGATCTGCCAATGTTGCTCAAAAATCTCCCACTGGGAACGCGTCGACGTATGTGGTATCAGCATGATGGTGCACCTGCACATTCCGCAATTAACACTAGGCTGACCCTCGACAGGATGTTCGACGGGCGTTTCATAGGACGTGGAGGACGCATAAATTGGCCAGTCCGTTCTCCTGATCTTACACCTCTGGACTTCTTTCTGTGGGGTACGTTAAAGGAGAATGTGTGCCGTGATGTGCCTACAACCCCAGAGGATATGAAACAACGTATTGTGGCAGCCTGCGGCGACGTTCCACCAGATGTACTGCGGCGTGTACGACATTCATTACGCCAGAGATTGCAGTTGTGTGCAGCAAATGATGGCCACCACATTTAACATCTATTGCCCTGAAATGTCGGGACACACTCTATTCCACTCCGTAATTGAAAACGGAAACCACGTGTGAACGTGTACCTCCCCCCTCATGGTAATGTACGTGTGCGTCAGTGAAAAAGACCAATAAAAAGGTGTTAGCATGTGGACGTATTGTGCTGTTCCAGTCTCTTCTGTACCTAAGGTCCATCACCGTTCCCTTTGGATCCCTACGTAATTCGGTGCTCTCCGATACACACGATCGAACAGCGGAGGAGTGGTACTCAAGCGTCAACTTTAGGTTACAATATCTCCGGATGTAATTAACATTTTACAATGCAACAAACCGCACTGATTACGTATTTGTTTATATGTTCAGATGCGCTAACAAAACTAACGGGGTTCCATTTAAAAAAAACGTTGGTTTGTGATAAAAAACATATTTCCGTGCATTTTTGTATGGTTTGTATTAACCAATTATACTAGCCCCTCTCCTCACGTTCGGTCTGTGGAATCGATTCGTGAGTATTTGATGTGGTTTACGAAATATATCCAGCGGTAATGTTAGGTGACTCTCCCTGTATATACATCAGTTCATGATATCCAGTATGATAAATTTACTCTTTCTGGCGGACACACGTCCAGATCGCCCGCTCTTAAAATTCCGCCAGCTCTCTCCCCACATCCACCACTGCTGGCGGCTCACCTCCAACTGCGCAACGCTACGCGCTGTTAACAGCCAACTGCCCAGCACTACAATAGTAAATTCCAACAATGCAAACCAGCCATAGACTGCACACAGCACAGCCAGTGATTTTCATACAGAGCGCTACGTGGCGTTACCAACCTCAACTGCCTACTTACAAACTGTGCTGATAACCTGTCTAGAACCGCAGAGTCCCTCGGCATACGGTAGGCCTACTTGACGTGCATCGCACGCACGCTGTGAAGTAGCCGTGCGAGACCCACCGGGACCCTGGTGCTGGGTTGCGCAACCGCATCAACCTGTTATTTTTCTATTGGGTTGGAACTCCGCGGGCGAAGTCTTGGAGGCCGGGACGGCTGCGGCGAGATACGATCTGAGGCAATTAGAACAATGCCTCGTTCGGGTGCTCCCACGCCAGATACCATCTGCACGGCGGCGCCGAAAATTTAGCAGGGCCTGCCCCGTGTTGTAGGCGTGTCTGTCCCGTCCTGTGGGAAGGGAAGCCAAGCCAAGCAAAGGACGCAGTCGGCACCTTTTGTTCCAACCTCTGTAGGCGGACGTGTATACGTGTAGCAACCAGTCCCCTCTAAGTTTTCTCCCAATTTATGATTGCCCACTCTAGTGATTCCTTTAACCGATGACTACTTTCCCACGCTTTGCTTATTAATTCTACATCTGCACGTCACCCTGTCTATGCTTTGTCTACATTGCAATTTTTATTTATTTTTTTTTTTTTGATCACCAGTCTTCTGGCTGCTTTGAAGCAGCACACCACGAATCCCTTTCCTGTGCCAATCTCTGCATCTCAGAGTAGCACTTGCACCCTACATCCCAACATATTTACTGCACACATTCCAATCTCTCTACATGTCAGAGTAGCACTTGCACCCTACATACATATTTGCTGGACACATTCCAGTCTGTCTACATGTCAGAGTAGCACTTGCACCCTACATATATATTTGCTGGACACATTCCAGTCTGTCTACATGTCAGAGTAGCAGTTGCAACCTACATCCCCACATATTTGCTGGACACATTCCAATCTCTCTACATGTCAGAGTAGCACTTGTACCCTACATCCCCACATATTTGCTTGTTACATTCCAATCTGTCTACATGTCAGAGTAGCAGTTGCAGACTACATCACCACATATTTGCTGGACACATTCCAATCTCTCTACATGTCAGAGTAGCACTTGCACCCTACATACATATTTGCTGGACACATTCCAGTCTGTCTACATGTCAGAGTAGCACTTGCAACCTACATCCCCACATATTTGCTGGACACATTACAATCTCTCTACATGTCAGAGTAGCACTTGTACCCTACATCCCCATATATTTGCTTGTTACATTCCAATCTGTCTACATGTCAGAGTAGCAGTTGCAACCTACATCCCCACATATTTGCTGGACACATTCCAATATCTCTACATGTCAGAGTTGCACTCGCACCCTACATCCCCACATATTTACTGGACACATTCCAATCTCTCTACATGTCAGAGTAGCACTTGCACCCTACATCCCCACATTTTTACTGGACACATTCCAATCTCTCTACATGTCAGAGTAGCACTTGCACCCTACATCCCAGCATATTTACTGCACACATTCCAATCTGTCTACATGTCAGAGTAGCAGTTGCAACCTACATCCCCACATATTTGCTGGACACATTCCAATATCTCTACATGTCAGAGTTGCACTCGCACCCTACATCCCCACATATTTACTGGACACATTCCAATCTCTCTACATGTCAGAGTAGCACTTGCACCCTACATCCCCACATTTTTACTGGACACATTCCAATCTCTCTACATGTCAGAGTAGCACTTGCACCCTACATCCCAGCATATTTACTAGACACATTCCAATCTCTCTACATGTCAGAGTAGCACTTGCACCCTACATCCCCACATATTTACTGGACACATTCCAATCTCTCTACATGTCAGAGTAGCACTTGCACCCTACATCCCCACATTTTTACTGGACACATTCCAATCTCTCTACATGTCAGAGTAGCACTTGCACCCTACATCCCAACATATTTACTGCACACATTCCAATCTGTCTACATGTCAGAGTAGCAGTTGCAACCTACATCCCCACATATTTGCTGGACACATTCCAATATCTCTACATGTCAGAGTAGCACTTGCACCCTACATCCCCACATATTTACTGGACACATTCCAATCTCTCTACATGTCAGAGTAGCACTTGCACCCTACATCCCCACATTTTTACTGGACATATTCCAATCTCTCTACATGTCAGAGTAGCACTTGCACCCTACATCCCAGCATATTTACTGCACACATTCCAATCTGTCTACATGTCAGAGTAGCAGTTGCAACCTACATCCCCACATATTTGCTGGACACATTCCAATCTCTCTACATGTCAGAGTAGCACTTGCACCCTACATCCCCACATATTTACTGGACACATTCCAATCTCTCTACATGTCAGAGTAGCACTTGCACCCTACATCCCCACATTTTTACTGGACACATTCCAATCTCTCTACATGTCAGAGTAGCACTTGCACCCTACATCCCAGCATATTTACTGGACACATTCCAATCTCTCTACATGTCAGAGTAGCACTTGCACCCTACATCCCCACATTTTTACTGGACACATTCCAATCTCTCTACATGTCAGAGTAGCACTTGCACCCTACATCCCAGCATATTTACTGCACACATTCCAATCTGTCTACATGTCAGAGTAGCAGTTGCAACCTACATCCCCACATATTTACTGGACACATTCCAATCTCTCTACATGTCAGAGTAGCACTTGCACCCTACATCCCCACATTTTTACTGGACACATTCCAATCTCTCTACATGTCAGAGTAGCACTTGCACCCTACATCCCAGCATATTTACTGTACACATTCCAATCTCTCTACATGTCAGAGTAGCACTTGCACCCTACATCCCCACATTTTTACTGGACACATTCCAATCTCTCTACATGTCAGAGTAGCACTTGCACCCTACATCCCCACATATTTACTGGACACATTCCAATCTCTCTACATGTCAGAGTAGCACTTGCACCCTACATCCCCACATTTTTACTGGACACATTCCAATCTCTCTACATGTCAGAGTAGCACTTGCACCCCACATCCCAGCATATTTACTGCACACATTCCAATCTGTCTACATGTCAGAGTAGCAGTTGCAACCTACATCCCCACATATTTGCTGGACACATTCCAATATCTCTACATGTCAGAGTTGCACTCGCACCCTACATCCCCACATATTTACTGGACACATTCCAATCTCTCTACATGTCAGAGTAGCACTTGCACCCTACATACATATTTGCTGGACACATTACAAACTGTCTACATGTCAGAGTAGCGGTTGCAACCTACATCCCCACATATTTGCTGGACACATTCCAATCTCTCTACATGTCAGAGTAGCACTTGCACCCTACTTCCCAGCATATTTACTGCACACATTCCAATCTCTCTACATGTCAGAGTAGCACTTGCACCCTACATACATATTTGCTGGACACATTCCAGTCTGTCTACATGTCAGAGTAGCAGTTGCAACCTACATCCCCACATATTTGCTGGACACATTCCAATCTCTCTACATGTCAGAGTAGCACTTGTACCCTACATCCCCACATATTTGCTTGTTACATTCCAATCTGTCTACATGTCAGAGTAGCAGTTGCAGACTACATCACCACATATTTGCTGGACACATTCCAGTCTGTCTACATGTCAGAGTAGCAGTTGCAACCTACATCCCCACATATTTGCTGGACACATTCCAATATCTCTACATGTCAGAGTTGCACTTGCACCCTACATCCCCACATATTTACTGGACACATTCCAATCTCTCTACATGTCAGAGTAGCACTTGCACCCCACATCCCCACATTTTTACTGGACACATTCCAATCTCTCTACATGTCAGAGTAGCACTTGCACCCTACATCCCAACATATTTACTGCATACATTCCAATCTGTCTACATGTCAGAGTAGCACTTGCACCCTACTTCCCAGCATATTTACTGCACACATTCCAATCTGTCTACATGTCAGAGTAGCACTTGCACCCTACATCCCCACATATTTACGGGACACATTCCAATCTCTCTACATGTCAGAGTAGCACTTGCACCCTACATCCCCACATTTTTACTGGACACATTCCAATCTCTCTACATGTCAGAGTAGCACTTGCACCCTACATCCCAGCATATTTACTGCACACATTCCAGTCTGTGTACATGTCAGAGTAGCAGTTGCAACCTACATCCCCACATATTTGCTGGACACATTCCAATCTCTCTACATGTCAGAGTAGCACTTGCACCCTACATCCCCACATATTTACTGGACACATTCCAATCTCTCTACATGTCAGAGTAGCACTTGCACCCTACATCCCCACATTTTTACTGGACACATTCCAATCTCTCTACATGTCAGAGTAGCACTTGCACCCTACATCCCAGCATATTTACTGCACACATTCCAATCTGTCTACATGTCAGAGTAGCAGTTGCAACCTACATCCCCACATATTTACTGGACACATTCCAATCTCTCTACATGTCAGAGTAGCACTTGCACCCTACATCCCCACATTTTTACTGGACACATTCCAATCTCTCTACATGTCAGAGTAGCACTTGCACCCTACATCCCAGCATATTTACTGCACACATTCCAATCTGTCTACATGTCAGAGCAGCAGTTGCAACCTACATCCCCACATATTTACTTGACACATTCCAATCTCTCTACATGTCAGAGTAGCACTTGCACCCTACATCCCCACATTTTTACTGGACGCATTCCAATCTCTCTACATGTCAGAGTAGCACTTGCACCCTACATCCCAACATATTTACTGGACACATTCCAATCTGTCTACATGTCAGAGTAGCAGTTGCAACCTACATCCCCACATATTTACTGGACACATTCCAATCTCTCTACATGTCAGAGTAGCACTTGCACCCTACATCCCCACATTTTTACTGGACACATTCCAATCTCTCTACATGTCAGAGTAGCACTTGCACCCTACATCCCAGCATATTTACTGGACACATTCCAATCTCTCTACATGTCAGAGTAGCACTTGCACCCTACATCCCCACATTTTTACTGGACACATTCCAATCTCTCTACATGTCAGAGTAGCACTTGCACCCTACATCCCAGCATATTTACTGCACACATTCCAATCTGTCTACATGTCAGAGTAGCAGTTGCAACCTACATCCCCACATATTTACTGGACACATTCCAATCTCTCTACATGTCAGAGTAGCACTTGCACCCTACATCCCCACATTTTTACTGGACACATTCCAATCTCTCTACATGTCAGAGTAGCACTTGCACCCTACATCCCAGCATATTTACTGGACACATTCCAATCTCTCTACATGTCAGAGTAGCACTTGCACCCTACATCCCCACATTTTTACTGGACACATTCCAATCTCTCTACATGTCAGGGTAGCACTTGCACCCTACATCCCAGCATATTTACTGCACACAATTCAATCTGTCTACATGTCAGAGTAGCACTTGCACCCTACATCCCCACATTTTTACTGGACACATTCCAATCTCTCTACATGTCAGAGTAGCACTTGCACCCTACATCCCAGCATATTTACTGCACTCATTCCAATCTGTCTACATGTCAGAGTAGCAGTTGCAACCTACATCCCCACATATTTACTGGACACATTCCAATCTCTCTACATGTCAGAGTAGCACTTGCACCCTACATCCCCACATTTTTACTGGACACATTCCAATCTCTCTACATGTCAGAGTAGCACTTGCACCCTACATCCCAGCATATTTACTGGACACATTCCAATCTGTCTACATGTCAGAGTAGCAGTTGCAACCTACATCCCAGCATATTTACTGGACACATTCCAATCTGTCTACATGTCAGGGTAGCACTTGCACCCTACATCCCCACATTTTTACTGGACACATTCCAATCTCTCTACATGTCAGAGTAGCACTTGCACCCTACATCCCAGCATATTTACTGCACACATTCCAATCTGTCTACATGTCAGAGTAGCAGTTGCAACCTACATCCCCACATATTTACTGGACACATTCCAATCTGTCTACATGTCAGAGTAGCAGTTGCAACCTACATCCCCACATATTTACTGGACACATTCCAATCTCTCTACATGTCAGAGTAGCACTTGCACCCTACATCCCCACATTTTTACTGGACACATTCCAATCTCTCTACATGTCAGAGTAGCACTTGCACCCTACATCCCAGCATATTTACTGCACACATTCCAATCTGTCTACATGTCAGAGTAGCAGTTGCAACCTACATCCCCACATATTTACTGGACACATTCCAATCTCTCTACATGTCAGAGTAGCACTTGCGCCCTACATCCCCACATTTTTACTGGACACATTCCAATCTCTCTACATGTCAGAGTAGCACTTGCACCCTACATCCCAGCATATTTACTGGACACATTCCAATCTGTCTACATGTCAGAGTAGCAGTTGCAACCTACATCCCCACATATTTACTGGACACATTCCAATCTCTCTACATGTCAGAGTAGCACTTGCACCCTACATCCCCACATTTTTACTGGACACATTCCAATCTCTCTACATGTCAGAGTAGCACTTGCACCCTACATCCCAGCATATTTACTGGACACATTCCAATCTCTCTACATGTCAGAGTAGCACTTGCACCCTACATCCCCACATTTTTACTGGACACATTCCAATCTCTCTACATGTCAGAGTACCACTTGCACCCTACATCCCAGCATATTTACTGCACTCATTCCAATCTGTCTACATGTCAGAGTAGCAGTTGCAACCTACATCCCCACATATTTACTGGACACATTCCAATCTCTCTACATGTCAGAGTAGCACTTGCACCCTACATCCCCACATTTTTACTGGACACATTCCAATCTCTCTACATGTCAGAGTAGCACTTGCACCCTACATCCCAGCATATTTACTGGACACATTCCAATCTGTCTACATGTCAGAGTAGCAGTTGCAACCTACATCCCAGCATATTTACTGGACACATTCCAATCTGTCTACATGTCAGAGTAGCACTTGCACCCTACATCCCCACATTTTTACTGGACACATTCCAATCTCTCTACATGTCAGAGTAGCACTTGCACCCTACATCCCAGCATATTTACTGCACACATTCCAATCTTCTACATGTCAGAGTAGCAGTTGCAACCTACATCCCCACATATTTACTGGACACATTCCAATCTCTCTACATGTCAGAGTAGCACTTGCACCCTACATCCCCACATTTTTACTGGACACATTCCAATCTCTCTACATGTCAGAGTAGCACTTGCACCCTACATCCCAGCATATTTACTGGACACATTCCAATCTCTCTACATGTCAGAGTAGCACTTGCACCCTACATCCCCACATTTTTACTGGACACATTCCAATCTCTCTACATGTCAGAGTAGCACTTGCACCCTACATCCCCACATATTTACTGGACACATTCCAATCTCTCTACATGTCAGAGTAGCACTTGCACCCTACATCCCCACATTTTTACTGGACACATTCCAATCTCTCTACATGTCAGAGTAGCACTTGCACCCTAGATCCCAGCATATTTACTGCACACATTCCAATCTGTCTACATGTCAGAGTAGCAGTTGCAACCTACATTCCCACATATTTGCTGGACACATTCCAATATCTCTACATGTCAGAGTTGCACTCGCACCCTACATCCCCACATATTTACTGGACACATTCCAATCTCTCTACATGTCAGAGTAGCACTTGCACCCTACATCCCCACATTTTTACTGGACACATTCCAATCTCTCTACATGTCAGAGTAGCACTTGCACCCTACATCCCAACATATTTACTGCACACATTCCAATCTGTCTACATGTCAGAGTAGCAGTTGCAACCTACATCCCCACATATTTGCTGGACACATTCCAATGTCTCTACATGTCAGAGTAGCACTTGCACCCTACATCCCCACATATTTACTGGACACATTCCAATCTCTCTACATGTCAGAGTAGCACTTGCACCCTACATCCACACATTTTCACTGGACACATTCCAATCTCTCTACATGTCAGAGTAGCACTTGCACCCTACATCCCAGCATATTTACTGCACACATTCCAATCTGTCTACATGTCAGAGTAGCAGTTGCAACCTACATCCCCACATATTTGCTGGACACATTCCAATCTCTCTACATGTCAGAGTAGCACTTGCACCCTACATCCCCACATATTTACTGGACACATTCCAATCTCTCTACATGTCAGAGTAGCACTTGCACCCTACATCCCCACATTTTTACTGGACACATTCCAATCTCTCTACATGTCAGAGTAACACTTGCACCCTACATCCCAGCATATTTACTGCACACATTCCAATCTGTCTACATGTCAGAGTAGCAGTTGCAACCTACATCCCCACATATTTACTGGACACATTCCAATCTCTCTACATGTCAGAGTAGCACTTGCACCCTACATCCCCACATTTTTACTGGACACATTCCAATCTCTCTACATGTCAGAGTAGCACTTGCACCCTACATCCCAGCATATTTACTGCACACATTCCAATCTGTCTACATGTCAGAGTAGCAGTTGCAACCTACATCCCCACATATTTACTGGACACATTCCAATCTCTCTACATGTCAGAGTAGCACTTGCACCCTACATCCCCACATTTTTACTGGGCACATTCCAATCTCTCTACATGTCAGAGTAGCACTTGCACCCTACATCCCAGCATATTTACTGGACACATTCCAATCTGTCTGCATGTCAGAGTAGCAGTTGCAACCTACATCCCCACATATTTACTGGACACATTCCAATCTCTCTACATGTCAGAGTAGCACTTGCACCTACATCCCCACATTTTTACTGGACACATTCCAATCTCTCTACATGTCAGAGTAGCACTTGCACCCTACATCCCAGCATATTTACTGGACACATTCCAATCTCTCTACATGTCAGAGTAGCACTTGCACGCTACATCCCCACATTTTTACTGGACACATTCCAATCTCTCTACATGTCAGAGTAGCACTTGCACCCTACATCCCAGCATATTTACTGCACACATTCCAATCTGTCTACATGTCAGAGTAGCAGTTGCAACCTACATCCCCACATATTTACTGGACACATTCCAATCCCTCTACATGTCAGAGTAGCACTTGCACCCTACATCCCCACATTTTTACTGGACACATTCCAATCTCTCTACATGTCAGAGTAGCACTTGCACCCTACATCCCAGCATATTTACTGGACACATTCCAATCTCTCTACATGTCAGAGTAGCACTTGCACCCTACATCCCCACATTTTTACTGGACACATTCCAATCTCTCTACATGTCAGAGTAGCACTTGCACCCTACATCCCAGCATATTTACTGCACACATTCCAATCTGTCTACATGTCAGAGTAGCACTTGCACCCTACATCCCCACATTTTTACTGGACACATTCCAATCTCTCTACATGTCAGAGTAGCACTTGCACCCTACATCCCAGCATATTTACTGCACACATTCCAATCTGTCTACATGTCAGAGTAGCAGTTGCAACCTACATCCCCACATATTTACTGGACACATTCCAATCCCTCTACATGTCAGAGTAGCACTTGCACCCTACATCCCCACATTTTTACTGGACACATTCCAATCTCTCTACATGTCAGAGTAGCACTTGCACCCTACATCCCAGCATATTTACTGGACACATTCCAATCTGTCTACATGTCAGAGTAGCAGTTGCAACCTACATCCCAGCATATTTACTGGACACATTCCAATCTGTCTACATGTCAGAGTAGCACTTGCACCCTACATCCCCACATTTTTACTGGACACATTCCAATCTCTCTACATGTCAGAGTAGCACTTGCACCCTACATCCCAGCATATTTACTGCACACATTCCAATCTGTCTACATGTCAGAGTAGCAGTTGCAACCTACATCCCCACATATTTACTGGACACATTCCAATCTCTCTACATGTCAGAGTAGCACTTGCACCCTACATCCCCACATTTTTACTGGACACATTCCAATCTCTCTACATGTCAGAGTAGCACTTGCACCCTACATCCCAGCATATTTACTGCACACATTCCAATCTGTCTACATGTCAGAGTAGCAGTTGCAACCTACATCCCCACATATTTGCTGGACACATTCCAATATCTCTACATGTCAGAGTTGCACTTGCACCCTACATACATATTTGCTGGACACATTACAAACTGTCTACATGTCAGAGTAGCGGTTACAACCTACATCCCCACATATTTGCTGGACACATTCCAATCTCTCTACATGTCAGAGTAGCACTTGCACCCTACATCCCAGCATATTTACTGCACACATTCCAATCTCTCTACATGTCAGAGTAGCACTTGCACCCTACATACATATTTGCTGGACACATTCCAGTCTGTCTACATGTCAGAGTAGCAGTTGCAACCTACATCCCCACATATTTGCTGGACACATTCCAATCTCTCTACATGTCAGAGTAGCACTTGTACCCTACATCCCCACATATTTGCTTGTTACATTCCAATCTGTCTACATGTCAGAGTAGCAGTTGCAGACTACATCACCACATATTTGCTGGACACATTCCAGTCTGTCTACATGTCAGAGTAGTAGTAGCAACCTACATCCTCACATATTTGCTGGACACATTCCCATCTCTCTACATGTCAGAGTAGCACTTGTACCCTACATCCCCACATATTTGCTGGTTACATTCCAATCTGTCTACATGTCAGTGTAGCAGTTGCAACCTACATCCCCACATATTTGCTGGACACATTCCAGTCTCTCTACATGTCAGAGTAGCACTTGCACCCTATGTCCCCACGTCTTTGCTGGACACATTCCAATCTGCCTACGAGTAGCACTTGCAACCTATATCCCTACATATTTGCTGGACATATTCCAATTTCTCTAAATGTCAGAGTAGCCCTTGCACCTTATGTCCCCACATATTTGCTGGACACATTCCAATCGCTCTACTTGTCAGAGTACCAGTTGCACCCTACATCCCCCCATATTTACTGGACACATTCCAATCTCTCTATATGTCAGAGTAGCACTTGCACCCTACATACATATTTGCTGGACACATTACAAACTGTCTACATGTCAGAGTAGCGGTTGCAACCTACATCCCCACATATTTGCTGGACACATTCCAATCTCTCTACATGTCAGAGTAGCACTTGCACTCTACATCCCCACATATTTGCTGGTTACATTCCAATCTGTCTACATGTCTGAGTAGCACTTGCAACCTACATCCCCACATATTTGCTGGACACATTCCAAGCGCTCTACTTGTCAGAGTACCACTTGCACCATACATCCCGACATATTTACTGGACACATTCCAATCTCTCTACATGTCAGAGTAGCACTTGCACCCTACGTCCCCACATATTTGCTGGACACATTCCAATCTCTCTACATGTCAGAGTAGCATTTGCAACCTACATCCCCACTTATTTACTGGAGATATTCCAGTCTCTCTCTTCCTATACAGTTTTTGCCTTCTACAGCTCCCTCCAGCACCATGGAAGTCATTTCCTGATGTCTCCACAGATGTCCTATCATTCTCTCTCTTCTCCTTGTCAATGTTTTCCACATATTCCTTTCCTTTCCGATTCAGCACAGAAACTCCTCATTTCAAATGCTTTGATTCTCTTCTGCTCCGGCTTTCCCACAGCCATGTTTCACTACCACACAACACTGTGCTCCAAACGTACATTCTCAGAAAGTTCTTCCTCAAATTAAGGCCTGTGTTTGATGCTAATACACTTCTCTTGGCAAGGAATGCCCTTTTTTCAGCGCTAGCCTTCTTTTGATGTCCTCCTTGCTCCATCCGCCGCCACTGGTTGTTTTGCTGCCTACTTCCTCATCATGTATCCTGATATTAAGTTTCTCTCTGCTCTCATTTCTGCTATTTCTCATTACTTTACCTTTCTTCAATTTACTCGCAATCTATATTCTGTACTCATTAGACCGTTCATTCCATTCAGCAGATCCTGTAACACTTCTTCACTTTCATTCAGTATACCAGTGTCATCAGCCAATCATATCGTTGCTATCCTTTCACCTTGAATTTTAATCCCAGTGCTCAACCTTTCCGTTATTTTCTGTCATTGCTTCTTTGAGTGTACAGATTGAACAGTAGGGGCAAAACACTACAACCCTGTCTTACACCATTCTTAATCCGACCACGTCGTTCTTGGTTGTCCAATCTTGTTATTCCCTCTAAATTCGCATAGCTCAGTGTATTTTCGCCATTTTCGTCCCATATCGTCGCTAGAATGGCCCTTTGCCAGCACCATCACATCTTGTGTATGTGCTGGTGTGCAGTATTTAACTTGACGACATTTACTGCTGTATTTGTAGGGAAGGAGTTACGCACACCTCGTTATTTTGTGTGCCATCGGTTGTGCGTAGGAGGTATCGGGCCAGATGTACCACCTATTGTGCCTTATACCATACTGAGTGGGCGTCTGTTAAGGTATCGAGGATCACTGGGCCTACCTAAGTGGCGAATGAGTGAAATACCGGACCCAAATGTCTGTCTGTAGGAAGATTGGGCAGTCTTCCTAAAACGGTTGATAACCTCCAGTTCTCTCGTAATGGTAGCGAGACAGATGAAAAATCCTCCATAGTGCCTTACTGCGGAGGATCTGCAGCTGGTGAAGGTGGGATTTCGGTGCTTTACCCCAGGAAACACAAGCATAATTCATCACGGGTTGCACGAAGAGTCTGTAGATGATGATACCTTAACGGATGGAGAGCAGAGAACTTTCGTTAAGCAGGGTACATAGTCGCTGTTACACCTTGCTAAAGGTTCTTGGACTAGCCTCTACCAGGAAAATCGAGTGTCAAGAATTGAGCCCAGGTATTGGACTGACGTGGTCCACTGAATTGGTTCGCCAAGATGTTCCACTTCTGGGATGTACAACCAATGTTTCTTCGATAATATCAGCTCCTGGCTCTTGGTAGCATTACAACGCAACGCGCCATTTCGTCGGCCATGTCTCAAGGGCATCACAAGCTTCTCCGAGACGAAGGTCTAGTGCAACACACCACCAGCTTTTCCTTAGCAGCCCCGTATCGTCCGCATAGATGGCTCTTAGTGATCCCCGGGTTCTTGAGCAGGTCAGACGTCTACAGGGAATAAAGTACTGGACGGAGCACCGAACCCTGCAGAACGCCAGCTCACACATCACGGACTGTGGACATTGCTTCATCGGTGTGGTCAATGAATGTGCGTCGCTGAAGGTCTACGGGCAGTAGCGCAATGTAGGACGAGAAGTCCAGATCAAAGAATGTCCTGCCAGACGCGGTCGAACCCAGGAGCGACGTCTAACGAGACTGCAGCATGGGACTCCTTGTTGGTCGCCTCTTCCACTACACGAAGGAGCTACTGTAGAATGGCCCTTACGCGAGCCGAACTGCTCTGACGGCAATATGTTATCTTCAGAGATCTTTAGGCTGAGCCTCTGCTCAGAGCCGGCAGAAGGCTGATTGGCCTGTAACTCCTCGGGTCATCTCCATTCTTCCCATGGCTTTTGACACCAAGAGTACATGTATGGCTATGGCTGAAATACCGAAATGTGGTTATTGTATAAAGCAAAACGAGGGTAATGGAATGCAGTCGAAAAAAAAAGGTTCAAATGGCTCTGAGCACTATGGGACTTAACTTCTAAGGTAATCAGTCCCCTAGAACTTAGAACTACTTAAACCTAACTAACCTAAGGACATCACACACATAGATGCCCGATGCAGGATTCGAACCTGCGATCGTAGCAGTCGCGCGGTTCCTGAGCGGTTCCAGACTATAGCGTCTAGAACCGCTCGGCCACCTCGGCCGGCATGTAGTCGAATTAAGTCGGGTGATGCTGAGGGAATTAGATTAGGAAATGAGACACTTAAAGTAGTAAAGGAGTTTCGCTATTTGGGGAGCAAAATAACTGATGATCGTCGAAGTAGAGAGGATATAAAATGTAGACTGGCAATGGAAAGGAAAGCGTTTCTGAAGAAGAGAAATTTGTTAACATCGGGTATAGATTTAAGTGTCAGGAAGTCGTTTCTGAAAGTATTTGGATGGAGTGTAGCTATGTATGGAAGTGAAACATGGACGATAAATAGTTTGGACAATAAGACAAGAGAAGCTTTCGAAATGTGGTGATACAGAAGATTGCTGAAGATTAGATGGGTAGATCACATAACTAATGAGGTATTGAATAGAATTGGGGAGAAGAGGAGTTTGTGGCACAACTTAACTATAAGAAGGGATCGGCTGGTAGGACATGTTCTGAGACATCAAGGGATCACCAATTTAGTACTGGAGGGCAGCGTGGAGGGTAAAAATCGTAGAGGGAGACCAAGAGATGAATATACTAAGCAGACTCAGAAGGATGTGGGTTGCAGTAAGTACTGGGAGATGAAGAAGCTTGCACAGGATAGAGTAGCATGGAGAGCTGCATCAAACCAGTCTCAGGACTGAAGACCACAACAACAACATGTTGTTGTCATGTTCTGCCTTGATGGTACTGTGTCCGCAGCTTATGAAACAATTCTTACAACATACACTCCTGGAAATGGAAAAAAGAACACATTGACACCGGTGTGTCAGACCCACCATACTTGCTCCGGACACTGCGAGAGGGCTGTACAAGCAATGATCACACGCACGGCACAGCGGACACACCAGGAACCGCGGTGTTGGCCGTCGAATGGCGCTAGCTGCGCAGCATTTGTGCACCGCCGCCGTCAGTGTCAGCCAGTTTGCCGTGGCATACGGAGCTCCATCGCAGTCTTTAACACTGGTAGCATGCCGCGACAGCGTGGACGTGAACCGTATGTGCAGTTGACGGACTTTGAGCGAGGGCGTATAGTGGGCATGCGGGAGGCCGGGTGGTCGTACCGCCGAATTGCTCAACACGTGGGGAGTGAGGTCTCCACAGTACATCGATGGTGTCGCCAGTAGTCGGCGGAAGGTGCACGTGCCCGTCGACCTGGGACCGGACCGCAGCGACGCACGGATGCACGCCAAGACCGTAGGATCCTACGCAGTGCCGTAGGGGACCGCACCGCCACTTCCCAGCAAATTAGGGACACTGTTGCTCCTGGGGTATCGGCGAGGCCCATTCGCAACCGTCTCCATGAAGCTGGGCTACGGTCCCGCACACCGTTAGGCCGTCTTCCGCTCACGCCCCAACATCGTGCAGCCCGCCTCCAGTGGTGTCGCGACAGGCGTGAATGGAGGGACGAATGGAGACGTGTCGTCTTCAGCGATGAGAGTCGCTTCTGCCTTGGTGCCAATGATGGTCGTATGCGTGTTTGGCGCCGTGCAGGTGAGCGCCACAATCAGGACTGCATACGACCGAGGCACACAGGGCCAACACCCGGCATCATGGTGTGGGGAGCGATCTCCTACACTGGCCGTACACCACTGGTGATCGTCGAGGGGACACTGAATAGTGCACGGTACATCCAAAACGTCATCGAACCCATCGTTCTACCATTCCTAGACCGGCAAGGGAACTTGCTGTTCCAACAGGACAATGCACGTCCGCATGTATTCCGTGCCACCCAACGTTCTCTAGAAGGTGTAAGTCAACTACCCTGGCCAGCAAGATCTCCGGATCTGTCCCCCATTGAGCATGTTTGGGACTGGATGAAGCGTCGTCTCACGCGGTCTGCACTTCCAGCACGAACGCTGGTCCAACTGAGGCGCCAGGTGGAAATGGCATGGCAAGCCGTTCCACAGGACTACATCCAGCATCTCTACGATCGTCTCCATGGGAGAATAGCAGCCTGCATTGCTGCGAAAGGTGGATATACACTGTACTAGTGCCGACATTGTGCATGCTCTGTTGCCTGTGTCTATGTGCCTGTGGTTCTGTCAGTGTGATCATGTGATGTATCTGACGCCAGGAATGTGTGAATAAAGTTTCCCCTTCCTGGGACAATGAATTCACGGTGTTCTTATTTCAATTTCCAGGAGTGTATTCAAACGAACATTTGATTGTTAATTTAGATATGTAATCATTAATATGGATCGAACTGGGAGTATCCCATATGTGTACCGACGGCATTTTGTCCTTTCTTCTTGTGTTACCCGCAGGCGTTTTATAGCATGCTGTCTAGGTGTATCCTGTGTTAGAGTTTCGTCTTATTCCGTGTTCCAGCATACCGTGAGTGTAAAATTTGCTTTATGTCGGAATCGATCCTTTGTAGAGCCTATGTAACTTCATACTAGGATACAGCTTGCTCTAATGTGTGCTCTGCATTTTCAGAACAAACTGTAGAATCGTTCAAATGGTTTAAATGACTCTGAGCACTGTGGGACTTTGGTCATCAGTCCTCTAGAACTTAGAACTACTTAAACCTAACTAACCGAAGGACATCACAAACATCCCTGCCCGAGGCAGGATTAGAACCTGCCACCATAGTGTCCGCGCGGGTCCAGACTGTAGCGCCTAGAACCGCTCGGCCACTCCGGCCGGCGATTACCATTATAATGTGTGCAGAGCCGACTACAGGGATAGTTGTTGTACTGCTGATGTTACTGCCTGCAGACATAGACCACTCATGTTGATTAATAATGTAATACTTGTAACTCCGGCCTTGGCGAGACTGTATATTTCGTTCGCCGCGCTCTGCCGTACAGAAATCTGCAGTCCAGTACAGGTTAACGTGATTGCAGGCCATTAGAGGATTCGCTAACGGGCCGGAAACTCGCGAACTTAAACAGAAATTACGACACCGCGGCTGCTGGTTTATGCAGGCACAGCGCTAATGGCTTCTTTTCCGCAGTCACGCAAGTAACAGGGGGCAAATGGAATTCCGAAATATACCTGTCTGTCCGCTCTCCGTACGATCCAGTAATCTCTGTTTAAAAATATATGTGCCCAGGATCAACGAGGACTCCACCGTCAAACTTCCGGAGGTCCCAGTATGGTCCGAAACAAGAAAACACATGAGTTCTAGAGTGCATATCATAAGACCTATGAACTCTTGATCATCGTCACTATTGTGACACACATTTCTTCTACTGAACAAGTTCTAATACACTACTGACCATTAAAATTGCTACACCACGAGGATGACGTGCTACAGACGCTAAATTGAACCGACAGGAAGAAGATGCTGTGATATGCAAATGATCAGCTTTTCAGAGCATTCACTCAAGGTTGGCGCCGGTGGCGACACCTACAACGTGCTGACATGAGGAAAGTTTCCAACCGGTTTCTCATACACAAGCAGCAGTTCACCGGCGTTGCCTGGTGAAACGTTCTTGTGATGCCTCGTTGAAGGAGGAGAAATGCGTACCATCACGTTTCCGACTTCGATAAAGGTCGGATTGTAGCCTATCGCCATTGCGGTTTATCGTTTCGCGACATTGCTGCTCGCGTTGGTCGAGATCCAATAACTGTTAGCAGAATATGGAATCGGTGGGTTCAGGAGAGTAATACGGAACGCCGTGCTGGATCCCAACGGCCTCGTATCACTAGCAGTCGAGATGACAGGCATCTTATCCGCACGGCTGTAACGGATCGTGCAGCCACATCTCGATCCCTGAGTCAACAGACGGTGACGTTTGCAAGACAACAACCATCTGCACGAACAGTTCGACGACGTTTGCAGCAGCATGGACTATCAGCTCGGAGACCGTGGCTGCGGTTACCCTTGACGATGCATCACAGACAGGAGCGCCTGCGATGGTGTCCTCAACGACGAACGTGGGTGCACGAATGGCAAAACGTCATTTTTTCGCATGAATCCAGGTTCTGTTTACAGCATCATGATGGTCGCATCCGTGTTCGGCGACATGGTGGTGAACGCACATTGGAAGCGTGTATTCGTCATCGCCATACTGGCGTATCACCCGGCGTGATGGTATGGGGTGCCATTGGTTAAACGTCTCCGTCACCTCTTGTTCGCATTGACGGCAATTTGAACAGTGCTTTCAGATGTGTTACGACCCGTGGCTCTACCCTTTATTCTATCCCTGCGAAACGCTACATTTCAGCAGGATAATGCACGACCGGATGTTGGAGGTCCTGTTCGGACCTTTCTGGATACTGAAAATGTTCGACTGCTGCCCTGGCCATCACATTCTCCAGATCGCTCACCAACTGAAAACGTCTGGTCAATGGTGGCCGAGCAACCGGCTCGTCACAATACACCAGTCACTACTCTTGATGAACTGTGGTATCGTGTTGAAGCTGCATGGGCAGCTATACCTCTACACGCCATCCAAACTCTGTTTGACTCAATGCCCAGGCCGTTATTACGGCCAGAGGTGGTTGTTCTGGATACTGATTTCTCAGGATCTATGCACCCAAATTGCGTGAAAATGTAATCACATGTCAGTTCTAGTATAAAATATTTGTCCAATGAATACCCGATTATTATCTGCATTTCTTCTTAGTGTAGCAATTTTAATGGCCAGTAGTGTAATACATGACAAGGTACACTTTTTACAGCTGAAGAGTCCTCGACATTTTTTTTCTTCTTTTGGTGCATACAACCTTTCCCCAAAACATGGAAAGCAAAGCGCTTGCAGTGGACGAGATGTGTTTCACAGTAGCAGAGACGAACAGGTGCAAATAGCTGTTGTGGTCTTCAGTTTAGAGTCCATGCTTTCTAGACGTTATACCACCTCTGAGACTTTCACGATGGAGTTCTGGTTCGCCATGACTGGCGGAAGCGGAACTTCGAATTGAGTAATCTGAATTTGTAACTCCGCCCACACGATGTTGTTGTCCCATTGCTCCCTCCCATTCTTAACACTGCCGTCCGTATGGTGTCGTTCTTATAACAGGTCAATCCGGTCAGGTGCACTTGTCTGTTATCTTATAGCTACTTCGCTTGCAGCTGCCAGACTAGGTATTTAGAGACTGATCCATGGCTGGCTCATGCTATGCGCTGGATTAAACCTTCGTTCCGATTCTGTGTGTAGTCTCCCGCGGTTAGCACGATTATGCTCTACTTCTGTGGGTGGCAGCAGCAGTGTGTATCGATATTCGCACCTTGGACTATCTTTGACGTGGCGCTTATAGTTCCTAACTGTGCGGTGTACGGCCAGCAGGTCGGTTGGCGTGAAGCAGCGAGGAATTCTCTGCGGGACGTAGTTTGGCCGGGCCCGCTGGCAGTCTCTACATGGTGTTGGAGTGTGTGGGGCTGTTCCCATTGCTACAAGGTCCGTGGCTCATCGACCCTGGACGTGAAAGTTGAGTTTTGATTTAATCTACCAGCAAGTCAAGACCGTTCACACTGCGTCATTCGAACTTCGTTGTCAGCTGTTGGGATATTCCCATGAGCAACAACACCCTCTGGTGGATTTTCACTGTATTTGGTTGTTTGAACTGAAGTGCACCAGCGGGATCTTCTGCCTTGTGGCCGTTGACGTTCCGGTTACCTGCCCTGGCCGTTGACGTAAGTTCAGGCAGCGTAGTTTCCTCATAATCGCGATAACCGCGGGAGACTAAACAGGAGTCGAGTTAGAAGAGACAGGGGATCCAGCATTAGAATCGGAATTTAAAAGAGCTTTGGAGGACTTACGGTCAAATAAGGCAGAAGGGATAGATAACATTCCATCAGAATTTCTAAAATCATTGGGGGAAGTGGCAACAAAACGACTATTCACGTTGGTGTGTAGAATATATGAGTCTGGCGATATACCATCTGACTTTCGGAAAAGCATCATCCACACAATTCCGAAGACGGCAAGAGCTGACAAGTGCGAGAATTATCGCACAATCAGCTTAACAGCTCATGCATCGAAGCTGCTTACAAGAATAATAGACAGAAGAATGGAAAAGAAAATTGAGAATGCGCTAGGTGACGATCAGTTTGGCTTTAGGAAAAGTAAAGGGACGAGAGAGGCAATTCTGACGTTACGACTAATAATGGAAGCAAGGCTAAAGAAAAATCAAGACACTT
The DNA here is from genome assembly GCF_021461385.2 of Schistocerca piceifrons. Classification (NCBI taxonomy): domain Eukaryota; kingdom Metazoa; phylum Arthropoda; class Insecta; order Orthoptera; family Acrididae; genus Schistocerca; species Schistocerca piceifrons. The sequence goes on along the minus strand of NC_060147.1, from coordinate 47,347,724 downwards.
TCATAGGATTTGTCGACCCGGAAAAAGCGTTCGACAATATAAAATGGTGCAAGCTGTTCGAGATTCTGAAAAAAGTAGGGGTAAGCAATAGGGTTATATACAATGTGTTCAACAACCAAGAGGGAATAGTAAGAGTGGACGATCAAGAACAAAGTGCTCGTATTAATAAGGGAGTAAGACAAGGCTGTAGCCTTTCGCCCCTACTCTTCATTCTGTACATCGAGGAAGAAATGATGGAAATAAAAGAAAGGTTCAGGAGTGGAATTAAAATACAAGGTGAAAGGATATCAATGATACGATTCGCTGATGACATTTCTATCCTGAGTGAAAGTGAAGAAGAATTAAATGATCTGCTGAACGCAATGAACAGTCTAATGAGTACACAGTATGGTTTGAGAGTAAATTGGAGAAAGACGAAGGTAATGAGAAGTAGTAGAAATGAGAACAGCGAGAAACTTAACATCAGGATTGATGGTCACGAAGTCAATGAATTTAAGGAATTCTGCTACCTAGGCAGTAAAATAACCAATGACGGACGGAGCAAGGAGGACATCAAAAGCAGACTCGCTATGGCAAAAAAGGCATTTCTGGCCAAGAGAAGTCTACTAATATCAAATACCGGCTTTAATTTGAGGAAGAAATTTCTGAGGATGTACGTCTGGAGTACAGCATTGTATGGTAGTGAAACATGGACTGTGGGAAAACCGGAACAGAAGAGAATCGAAGCATTTGAGATGTGGTGCTATAGACGAATGTTGAAAATTAGGTGGACTGATAAGGTAAGGAATGAGGAGGTTCTACGCAGAATCGGAGAGGAAAGGAATATGTGGAAAACACTGATAAGCAGAAGGGACAGGATGATAGGACATCTGCTAAGACATGAGGGAATGACTTCCATGGTACTAGAGGGAGCTGTAGAGGGCAAAAACTGTAGAGGAAGACAGAGATTGGAATACATCAAGCAAATAATTGAGGACGTAGGTTGCAAGTGCTACTCTGAGATGAAGAGGTTAGCACAAGAAAGGAATTCGTGGCGGGCCGCATCAAACCAGTCAGTAGACTGATGACCAAAAAAAAAAGTTTCCTCATCGTGTTGTGCTGTCTAGCACGGTGTGTAGTTTGACAGCTCCGTGTATGATTGGTTCTGGGCGGCAATATCTTATACGTTGTTCCGTTGAACTCCCTGTTGTGCCCTGGTCGGGTGAAGTGGAAGTTATCTTGTCGGTGGGTCCGTTGACTGTCGGTCGGTTGGGCTGTCGTCTGGTCGTGAATGGTTGGCCCGACTGCCTGTCTCACCGAAGCGAGCGTTAGTGTTTGAATTACAGGCCGACCCTCGAACGTCTGAGCGCCCTTGGGTGTTCTGCCGTTTCTGTTATTTGTTCTTGTTGTCTGTACTTGTATGGCTTCTAGCCGATTTTTTTTTTAATTAAGGTTGTTTTGCCCTTAAGGCGTAATATTCTTTAGGTGTTCCGCTTAATTTAAAGAACTGTTTCACTTAAGACCTTTGGCATTTTTAAAGATTTTAATGTTGTTGAATTTTAAGTGTTGGATATTCAGCTGATTTTGAGTTCGTTTTGCTCTTAAGGCCTTCAACCTTGTTCAACAACTGCTTCACGTAAGGCCTTTGGTATTAAAAAAAAAGTAATGTTATGGTGTTTTAAGTGTTAGGCCTTCAGCCGATTTGAATTTAACTTGTTTGCTCTTGAAGTGTCAGATTCTTTGGGCCTGCAGCCTAACTAAAGAACTGTTTTAAGATAAGGCTTTGCCTTTTAAATTTATCTTTTGGTTGAGTTTTGCCTAATTAAGAACTGTTTTACGTAAGGGCTTGCTTGTTTTTTAAAAAAATAATGTTGTTTAGCCTTAAGTGTTGGGCTTTCAGCCGATTTTGAATTCAAATTGTTGCTCCAAAAATCTCAGATTCTTTTGGCCTTCATCTTAAATAAACAACTGTTGTAAGATAAGGCTTGCCTTTTAAATTTCTGATTAAGTTATTGGCCTTCAGCTGTTTTTAAATTAGAGTGCGTTGCAGCCGGTAATTAAGTCCCATAGATTAAAGCTGTGTGTTTAAAAAAAATTTTTTTTGGGGCTCTTGTAATGTTTGATCAAATAATAAAGTTGTACGTTCGAGTGTAACTGACAGCCCCTTATTTTGGCCCCTTTCCACAATTTAAACTACCTGTCCTGTCCTGCGGGTTAAGCTGGGCGTCTCAGAGACGTATAAAAAAAAAAAATTGGTTCAAATGGCTCTGAGCACTATGGGACTCAACTCCTGTGGTCATCAGTCCCCTAGAACTTAGAACTACTTAAACCTAACTAACCTAAGGACATCACACACATCCATGCCCGAGGCAGGATTCGAACCTGCGACCGCAGGAGTCGCACGGTTCCGGACTGCGCGCCTAGAACCGCGAGACCACAGCGGCCGGCAGAGACGTATCAGGAAATTAATTTACGGCTATACAAGGAAATTCTGTGTTATTTCTGTACATTTGTCATAAAGAACCATTTCCAGCGTAGCTCTGATCACTATAAGTCGTTGGATGCTATAATTCTTCAAGAGGATTGCAATTACTGCCAATGTTTCTTATCTAACAGTTCCGTAGTTCTGTCTTAATAGCTTTAACTTTATATCACATTCATTATTAAAAATAACAACAACATGTCAACGTGAACATCTCTAAAATGAGGATTCACGGAGTCTTATTACACTGAAGAGCCAAAGAAACTGTACACCTGCCTAACATCGTGCAGGACCCCTGCGAGCACGCAGAAGTGCCGCAACACGGCGTGGCATGGACTCGACTAATGTCTGAGGTAATGCTGGAGGGAACTGACACCATGAATCCTGCAGCGCTGTCCATAAATCCGTAAGAGTACGAGGGCGCGGAGATCTCTTCTGAACAGCAAGTTGCAAGGCATCCCATACATGCTCAGTAATGTTCATGTCTGGGAAGTTTGGTGGCCAGTAGAAGCGTTTAGACTCAGAAGAGTGATCCTGGAGCCACTATGTAGCAATTCTGGACGTGTGGCGTGTCGCATTGTCCTGCTGGAATTGTCCTAGTCCGTCGGAATGCACAATGGACATGAATGGATGCTGCTACGGTCGCAGGTTCGAATCCTGCCTCGGGCATGGATGTGTGTGATGTCCTTAGGTTAGTTAGGTTTAAGTAGTTCTAAGTTCTATGGGACTGATGACCTCAGATGTTAAGTCCCTTAGTGCTTAGACCCATTTTTTTTCTATTTCGTTCCAAGAACTTTTCAAACCGCCCTCGTAGGTTAATAAGTCAGTTGTCTGGTAATCTCTTAGCTCGCTCGTTCCCTATCCGAATCCGAGAAATGCACTTCATTACTGGAAGTGTCATTTGCGACGTTGAGAACGAGTGGATCAACAACAGTATCCACGAAGCCGGCCAAACGCAGTATTTTGTCACGTTTTATGACGTGCCGTTCTCGTGGTGAACAAAGTACACACTGGGTGTTGATCGCACCGTCGCGCGGGTTTGCGATGCGGCTGAGCGTTTTGTGCGTGCGTGGAATTGCAAGGAGCGAGTGAGCGGGTGGGTGGGTGGGTGGGTATTTACGACGGCGCTGACGGGCCTAAGTCAAGACGGGCCGGGTCGCCGACTCCCGCCAGAATAGCTGCCGCCCCCTGGCTGGCGAAATTAGAACACCACCTCGTTCCGCTCTCTCCTTGCCGCGTCCTCCGACCTCTGCAGTACCAGGTGACTCAGCGTCTTCGGGACAGCTAAACAAAACATTGGGGCGCCCTCACACTCGTAAACTCCCAACAACAATAAATTTTGACTGGTAGGATCCATGTGGTTCCCAAGTTGTGCACCGACCGTAAACCATAAGATAACCAAATAAGCAGCAACCAGTCGCAAAATCATGTTTCATTTGTTCACTTTTGCAAACCGATTTCAACTGATTATAAACCATCATCGGTGCTTTCAACAGATATGTGCCCTGAGTAGTATAATCAGTTGAAATCGATTTGCAAAAGTGAGTAAATAAAACGTGATTTTGCGACTGGCTGCTGCTTATTTGGTAATTTTAATTAAGTGAAGTGTGTCAGGTTTTCGTATGTTTCCTGCCATTGTAAATAATTCAACGTTACTGGACTGGAGTAGTTTCCCAACCTGGGGTAATTAACCCCTGAGGGGTAAAATGAAATTTTCTCAGTGGTAAAAAAAAAAGGGTTCAGTATAGTCTGGGTCTCGAAACTGAACTATTTTCAAAATATCATTGTTATTATCGTCACTGTTCCATAAAACGCTAATACTGATTACTAGAGATCGGATTATATGCATCATAAAAACATTAAAATATGCATGAAAAATGGTTAAAAATGCATGAAAAGTGTCGAAATATGCAAGATCAAATAATAAAAAGACATTGTAGTTGGTAGAGTTCCTGCACTTAATTTAGGATCCACTTAGCAACTAATAAATACACGAAACCCTCCGTTGCCAAATTTACCTTTACTGAAACTTTAATTAACGTGAAAGCCATAAAAACACCAAACATGGAGGCAAAATGTACGCATCTAAAGGCTACTTAAAAAAGGAATAAAATCACTTAAATTTGTTTCCACAGGAGGAGAATACAACGTCCCAATTCGGACCTCGCTAACACTTACATTTTACTGACATTAAATATAATAAGATAAATAATCATACATGTGACGAGTAACGCAGTTGATTTCCGTTTGACCTATGGTAGCGCCATCTAGCGGTCCAACCATAGCGCCATCTGGTTTCCCCCTTCAAGCTAGACAAGTTTCGTCCTTTGTAGTTTTTTCATTTGACGCTCATTTCGTGAGATATTTGGCCCGGTCACGATCAGTAAGAATACGACTATAATCACGAAGGTTCGCACCCTGTCAAGGGAGATACTTAACTTTAACATATTAGGTGATTACAGTAAGCCCTAATTCCACTCGATAAAGGTAGTAACGATGTAAGCGACACAAATGTACTGAAGGAGGATAGCCGGATGTGCCGTAGTAAAAAGGGCCACTATCAACCCCGTCAGGACGCGGCCCCCGTCCGTAGTGTCCCCAGCTGAAATCCAGATAATGCTGTCCTTGAGTTCATTGCGGATTTCGTACGGAACACTTACGTAAATTACCGATATGTAGTTTTTACGCAATGTTGATTCAGCTGGTATATTTTGATTTAAGCAGTATTTCAAATGGTTTAAAATGGCTCTAAGCACTATGCGTCTTAACATCTGAGGTCATCAGTCCCCTAGACTTAGAACTACTTAAACCTAACTAACGTAAGGACATCACACACATCCATGCCCGAGGCAGGATTCGAACCGGCGACTGTAGCAGCAGCGCGGTTCCGGACTGAAGCGCCTAGAACAGCTCGGTCACATCGGCCGACTAAGCAGTGCTTGCGCAGGAAGCTCAAAAATGGTTCAAATGGATCTGAGCACTATGAGACTTAACATCTATGGTCATCAGTCCCCTAGAACTTAGAACTACTTAAACCTAACTAACCTAAGGACATCACACACATCCATGGCCGAGGCAGGATTCGAACCTGCGACCGTAGCAGGAGCGCGGTTCCGGACTGAAGCGCAGGAAGCCTTTGATGGAGTTTGTAAGTTTGTGAAGAGGAATATTGTTTGCGATGAATGCTTCACATAGATCCCTGTAAAACCGACTTTTGTGGTTACCTTTGGACAAATCCCTGCTACTGCAACTTGCTGTTGTCAGAAGTTGTTGTCGTGGTCCTTTCTTCTGCATTCCTGCGATATGAAGACTTGTCTTGACATGCTGGTCTATTTGAGACTTTATTTTGCACGAAACGTTTTTCTCGCAAACTCGACAATGTAAAACAATTCTGCCGTATGTAAATGATCCATGGTGGTCAGCATCCACGAAACGACAATTCTTTTTTCGGGCGGCATGGCGCACAACACGTTACACAATACGCGTCGTAAACACGTTTAACTGTGTACTTGTAAGTAGAAAGCTAAACTGAAAAATGGACGCTCGACTCTTGTGCAGTTTAATTTAATTGTTGCCGACGCGTACGGTATGACAGCGGAGGGGATTAACCGGGGGCGCGGGCGTAGGAGCATCGACTCTGCCTATTCCTGTTCCTCTTATGTAATGATTTCACTAGACAGTGGCCTTTCGGTTAGCGATTGCACGCAGTTCTAGGTCGCGGTCAATCTATGAGACACCAAAATTAGTTCGAGCTAGAGACCACCCGTCTAAGTTTTTAAAATACTGTAAACATAGAGCGAAAATATGCATCGTCACTAGTTGAAATATGGAATAACCGGTGAAAAGGAGCCAAATATGCCAATGCATATAATTAGAATTATATTAATACCTTCAGCTGCTAACGGGCGTTGAAATATATCAACGGGGTGCAAATGTGTGCCCCGACCGAGGCTCGAACCTGGGATCTCCTGCTTACATGGCAGACGCTCTATCCATCTGAGCCACAAAAGGCACAGAGGATACTGCGACTCCAGGGAGTGTCTCGCGCACGCCTCCCGCGAGACCCACATTCTCACCTTGTATGTCCACACACTACATTCGGACATGTCAGAAAGAATAGACACCGTATCCATATAAATTCATATAATCCGGTCTCTGCTGATTACATAACTTACCTAAAATTACATTTTTTTAAAATTTGGAATACTAGCATTAACTCGTGAGGCAGTGTGGTGGAGATTACAGTTTGTGAAACTAATTTATAAACATCATATTCCTTGTTCCTCACATAATCCATCTACTCCAGATATACTTTGTATCATCCATCTTTGACAGTAAAATAGATACATTTATGTTCAAATGTTCAAATGTGTGTGAAATCTTATGGGACTTAACTGCTAAGGTCATCACTCCCTAAGCTTACACACTAATTAACCTACATTATCCTAAGGACAAACACACACACCCATGCCCGAGGGAGGACTCGAATCTCCACCAGGACCAGCCGCACAGTCCAGATACATTTATGCTTAAATATCTGATGAAAATGACTTCTCCGATTTGTATGCAGTGGCCAAAAGGGGCCAGAAACTGCTTCCTCATTCACTTTGCTGCAATAAACGATCTAATTGAGATCACAACACCGCAGTAATTATTTAATGACTAGTACAGTGCCGTGCAGTAGTGGTAATACGCAAACCATTGGCGGCCGAAGATCTTCCAATTTCTACCATTTCAGCAGCGGTAAGGAGTTCAGGAATGGTACAGAAGCAGTAGGTATAGTCTACAGCCTTTGACGTGGTTGATTTTAAAATGGGGTTGCAGGCTGTGACTGAAGTAAGTATCATTAGGGACAGAAGTGGTTCACCAGCTGCGACATAGTCATGTATACGAACAGTGATCCAATACTGTCAAATGTTTTTTATTCCAGTCTTTGATCACAATATCTATTCTTTTGGCGATGACCGGTTTCAGTCCGTAATGACCATCCTCAGATCTTTTCTACACCAGATCCTGAAGTGAAGCTTAATCACTTCAGGACATGGTGTAGAAAAGATCTGAGGATGGTCATTACGGACTGAAACCGGTCATCGTCTAAAGAATTGATATTGTGATCAAAGACTGGAATAAAAAACAACTGAGAGAAGTGGTTTTGTAATAAGTATGTACCCTCAATGTGGGTAATTAGCTTCCTTGTCTGAGGAGTAGCTGTAGGTAACACTCACAGCGCACTGAGAATTCCTTTTTATCTCTCTAAAAATATAAATAAAATGTTGTTAGAATAATTCTCTCAAATTGTCTAATTGACTCATTATTTCGTGCTGTAATAAGACACCTCTTTATTCCACTGGCGGAGGTATAAGAACGGTTTTCGCTTGTAACTTTCAACTCGTTCGGTGTCTGTACTACGTCCGTCACCTCAAATTCATTCACTGATCCTTCTCCGTCATCCCTGGAAGTTTGTAACAATGTCACGGAATCACCCTCTGTAACCACAGCAGTAAAAATTCGTAACAGAGCTGTTAAACCAGCAGTGCCCGGTAACATGGGTCCGTGTACGGACTTCTGGCCAGGCTATTGGCAACAGCTGCAGAGCATCAGTCAGCGACACGTGTGCTATCGTCCTCTCCCCCCTCCCTCGCTCTTCCCCACTACACGTTCCACACACTACGCTGCGTCTTCCGCCACTAAGCACGCTTATACGCGTCTATGTTTACATCACTTGCTTTCTCTCTCTCTGTCTCTCTCCCATGAGGCAGTTTCATCAGCTGTAGCTGTGACGCATTCCGGATCACGCGTAGGAACGCTTGTGATGCGAAATTCTCCAGCGGGGGACACATACGAGGGCTATTCAGAGAGTAGGGAACGTTTCCGCCAGACGCCGCTAGGCGCGCTCCGATCGCGTATATTTTGGTATGTGCGTGCTCGGCTGCTCAGTCGGCATCCATCCGTGACAGCGGGAACGTCTCTGCGCGTCTGGTTTTTTTTCGATATTAGAATTTGAAATGTGCGCTGCAATCGAAAATCCCGCCAGTTGTGAGGTGCAGTCTGTGATACGGTTTTTGTTGGCAAAAAACCTAAAACCTATAGAAATTTATTGTGAACTGCGCGAAGTGTACGGAAACAACTAAATGGGTGAATGTTCCATCCGGAAATGGTGCATTCGGTTTAAAAATGGCCGAACCAGCGTTCAGGATGAAGAGAAGGGTGGACACCCGAGTATTGTGACTGACGATGTTGTCGCTAAAGTTGATGAAACGATTCGTGAAAACCGTCTCTGCACAATAACGGAGCTTTAGCTTTCTTTTCCACAAGTTTCACGGACTTTGTTGTTTGAAATTGTTATTCAAAAGCTAGGCTACCACAAATTTTGTGCTCGACGGGTGCCCAAAATGCTTACAGAGGACTATAGAGAACAGCAAATGGAGGCAACATTGACATTTATGGAGGCCTACCACAAACATAGTGATTCATTACTGGATCGAATCGTAACTGGTGACGAGACTTGGGTGAAACACGTCCGTTGCGAGACAAAATTACAGTCCATGGAGTGGGGGCACACAAGGTGCCCCACAAAACCAAGGAAATGCTTGCAAACCTTGTCAGCAAGGAAGTTGTCGGCGACATTGTTTTGGCATAGACAGGGTGTGCTTCTTATTGATTTTCTCGAACGTGGAGCAACCATAAATTCTGCCTGGTACTGTCAAACTTTGCACAGCCTTAGAAGAGCAGTTCAAAACAAATGGTGAGGAAAGCTGACGTCCAAAATTTTGTTTCTGCCCGACCTCACACGACAAACTGCACTAAAGAACTCCTTAATTCATTCAAGTGGGAAATTTTCCCTCATCCGACCTGCAGCCCCGATCTTGCACCAAGCGACTTCCACTTGTTTCCCAAGATGAAGAACTGGCTTGCAACGCAGTGTGCTTTGATGAGGACGCGGAACTCCAGGTGTATGCGACTCACTGGCTGAAGTCTCATGCGGCAGAATTTTACGACGAAGGTTGTCCACCGCTATGATAAGTGCCTCATTGTGTTTGGTGACTATGTGGAAAAGTAGTATGTCAGTCGCTCTTTCAGATATAAATATAATAACATGTATTTCTTGTACTTAGTTTTTGTTAATGCCAAAACGTTCCCTACTTTCTGAAGAGCCCTCGTATTATCGCCACATCTAGTTTAGGGTGAATACTGCTTAACCCTCGCATGGTATCATATCCGGGAAAAATATAGACTGTGATTCAGGAGGAATGTCATATAATTTGTGAGGTGATTCTACATGTGAAAATAAATCGAAAAAGTCCTATGTACATGTGTCTAGTTTTCGATTGTAACGTAACTGGAGCGGGTTGAAGACTACACACATGCTTGAATGATTATGAAGACAGTACAGTACAGACAGTACAGTACTTGTCATTTTCTTAGCATTGCTGGTGGATTAAATAAAAATTTACTTTCTGCAAGGAATCATATAATTCGCTAGGTAAATGCCTTTCCGAGTTGACTTCTGAAATAATCCTCTGTGACACGGACATGGAGGAGATTGACTCAATAATTAAATCACTGGAGACTAAGGACTCTCGTGGGTATGATGAGAGTGCCTAGCAGAATATTAAAGTACTGTGCTGCACATGTTAGCCCTGTATTGAGCCATATTTGTAATTTTTTCCTTTAGTAATGGTCCGTTTGTTCAAATGTGTGTGAAATCTTATGGGATTTAATTGCTACGGTCATCAGTCCTTAAGCTTACACACTACTTAACGTAAATTACTCTAAGGACAAACACACACACCCATGCCCGAGGGGGGACTCGAACCTCCGCCGGGACCAGCCGCACAGTCCATGACTGCAGCGCCCATAGACCGCTCGGCTAATCCCGCGCGGCAATGGTCCGTTTCCTGAACGATTAAAGTACTCATTAGTAAAGCCGCTTTATAAAAAGGGAGAAAGGGATAATGTACACAATTTTAGACCTATTTATATGCCAGCAGTGTTTGCTAAAGTTATTGAAAAGGCTGTGCATGTAAGGATAATTGATCATTTTATATCACACAATTTGCTATCAAATGTACAGTTCGGGTTTAGAAGTCGTTTAAAAACTGAAAGTGCTGTAATTTCTTTTCTCTGCGAGGTACTGTGTGGGTTAAACAAAAGGCTACGAACGCTCGGCATATTTTTTTTATTATTTAACTAAGGCATTTGAAAGTGTTCATCACGAAATATTGCTCCAGAAGTTGGACGATTAAGGAATACGGGGAGTATCTCACAATTGGTTCACCTCTTACTTTAGCAACAGGCAGCAAACGGTCATTCATTGTTCATAGTGTTGAGAATGGCTGTGATGTTGGGTCTGAGTGCGGTACAGTCAAGTCGGAGGTGCCCCAGGGATCAGTGTTGGGGCCACTCCTGTTCCTTATTTATATAAATGATATGCGCTCTAGTATTATGGGTAACTCTAAAATATTTCTGTTTGCTGATGACACTAGCTTGGTAGTAAAGGATGTTGTGTGCAACATTGGCTCGGTTTCTAATAGTGCATTTCATGGGTGGTAGAAAATAAACTAATGCTAAATCATGGTAAGACTCAGTTTTTACAGTTTCTAACACGCAATTCAACAAAACCTGACATTTTAGTTTCATAGAATGGGCATATGATTAGTGAAACTGAACAGTTCAAATTTCTAGGTGTTCAGATCGCTAGTAAACTGAAAGCCCACGTTCAGGATCTTGTTCAAAGACTTAATGCTGCCATTTTTACTATTCGAACGGTATCGGAAGTAAGTGATCGTTAGACATGAAAATTAGTCTACTTTGCTTATTTTGATTCGCTTATGTCGTATGGCTTTATATTTTGGGGTGAATCTTCCCATTTTAAAAGGATATTTTTGACTCAGAAACGGGCTGTTCGGGCAATAAGTGGTGTAAGTTCGCGAACCTCTTGTCGACCCCTGTTCATTACTCTGGGTATTCTGACAATGGCCTCTCAATATATCTATTCTCTACTGTCATTTGTTGCAAACAATATCAGCTTATTCCCAAAAACTAGCAACTTTCACTCAGTTAACACTCGGCAGAAATCAAACCTGCATTTCGATCGGACTTCCTTAATTTTTGTGCAGAAGGTGTGCAGTATACTGCTGCATCCGTTTTCAATAAGCTATCACAAGAAGTAGTAATCCACGCGCTTTCAAATCGAAAGTGAAGAGTTTCCTCACTGGTCACTTCTTCTATTCTGCTGAGGAGTTCCTTGAAAAATTAAGCTGATTCTTCTGTTTTATTGTTGATTATATTTACTTAAACTTACGGCTTGACTTTTTTTTGGGTTCGTAAACATTTTATTTTTATCTGTTATTACTTTTACGTTGTAATGTCATGTGCTGAGATGTTCCATGACCTTGGAGATTTGCTCCTCAATTTGGTCCTACGGAACTTGACGTGTAAATAAATAAATAAATAAACAAGTGTGAATATAAGTTCCTGAAATGCTGTGCAACCGTTTGGTGGGCAGAATTGTAGTGGGACAGATGACTGATCCATCCTGCAAGAGGTGTTCATAAAGTCCCCTCCCACCTCAGTGCATTTGGAGGGTGTGTTGTGTTGCGCATCGATCATCATCTCGCCGAGATTACATGCGGGCTACAGCGTCAGTGATGCGAGCATCTTCACGTGTATCCACCTTCACTGGTCCCGTAAACAGAATAGTTTGTGCATGTTCATCTTTTCAGAGATGGTTACGGGACTTGGCTGTTTGATACAGGATGTCAAATTAAACACTTTTCCCACGGTTTATGAAACATGTGAATCTGGAACCTACCCAGTGTACACATAACATTAGGACATGAGGCCGTTCAGTTAGCTGAGGAAAGGGAAGACATTACTGAAATAGTACAACAGTTTCCAAACTTACTTTATTTCGCTACCAGTATCGGTATCTTATTACGCCATCTTCAGGCCCCTGAACGAAGATTCCACCTAGGTTCTGATCAAAATAGGGGCCAGCATACTGATATTAGTAGATTTCTGCGTGCTGTGGCGATACCTTCAGAGATCTAATAGTGTTTGATCAGGTGATCTGGCAGACCAATTAATGGATCCACCACGGCCAATTCACCATTCAGGAAATCTGTTTCCCACATACTGGGATACTTGTCTGGTACAGTGAATGGGTGACCCATCGTCTTGCAGGTACTTTTGCCGTCGTGGCTCTAATGTCACGTCTTCCAAAAGTGCACGTAGGTCTTCAGTCAGCATATGCTGCGGCTGTCATGAGATTTGGCAGCAACACAAACCCTATCACCAGCTCATGAATCATACCACACCAGACGTTCAATGAGAACCTAACTTTAAATCTTGTTTGCCTAGTGTTATGTGGGTTCTTAATCACCTGTGTGTGAGAACTGTGGGATTTCATGATACTATTTCGTATAAATGTAGCCTCGACTGCTGTCCACCTGTCAACACCTGCTTTCTTTGTGACTGGAATGATTACATTCTTCTTGAAGTCTGAGGGCATTTTCGCCTGTCATACATCTTGCTCACCAGATGGTAGAGTTTTGTCAGGGCTGTCTCTCCCAAGGCTATCAGTAGTTCCAATGGAGTGTTGACTACTCCTGCGGCCTTGTTTCGTCTTAGGTCTTTTAGTACTTTGTCAAATTCTTCACGCTTTCTTCATTTCATCTTCATCTACGTCCTCTTCCATCTCCATAAAATTGCCCTCGGGTACGTCACCCTTGTATAGAGCCTCCTTAACGTATACATTTTACACCTTACTAGACTTTGTTGTCATACCTCAGAGTATTAACTATTCCTCCTGGGGACTTATAGAAGGACCTATATAATTACACTATCAGACCAATTGTGTGATTCGATTGAATAGTTCGTAGACAACAGAACGCAGCGCGTCATTCTCAATGGAGAGAAGTCTTCCGAGGTAAGAGTGATTTCAGGTGTACCGCAGGGTACTGTCGTAGGACCGTTGCTATTCACAATATACATAAATGACCTTGTGGATAACATCGGAAGTTCACTGAGGCTTTTTGCGGATGATGCTGTGCTATATCGAGAGGTTGTAACAATGGAAAATTGTACTGAAATGCAGGAGGATCTGCAGCGAATTGACGAATGGTGCAGGGAATGGCAATTGAATCTCAATGTAGACAAGCGTAATGTGCTGCGAATACACTGAAAGAAAGATCCTTTATCATTTAGCTACAATATAGGAGGTCAGCAACTGGAAGCAGTTAATTCCATAAATTATCTGGGAGTACGCATTAGAACTGGTTTAAAATGGAATGACCATATAAAGGTGATCGTCGGTAAAGCAGATGCCAGATTGAGATTCATTGGAAGAATCCTAAGGAAATGCAATCCCAAAACAAAGGAAGTAGGTTACAGTACACTTGTACGCCCACTGCTTGAATACTGCTCACCGGTGTGGGATCCGTACCAGATAGGGTTGATAGAAGAGACAGAGAAGATCCAACGGAGAGCAGCGCGCTTCGTTACAGGATCATTTAGTAATCGCGAAAGCGTTACGGAGATGATAGATAAACTCCAGTGGAAGACTCTGCAAGAGAGACACTCAGTAGCTCGGTACGGGCTTCTGTTGAAGTTTCGAGAACATACCTTCACCGAGGAGTCAAGCGGTATATTGCTCCCTCCTACGTATATCTCGCGAAGAGACCATGAGGATAAAATCAGCGAGATTAGAGCCCACACGGAGGCATACCGACAATCCTTCTTTCCACGAGCGAGATTGGAATAGAAGGGAGAACCGAAAGAGGTACTCAAGGTACCCTCCGCCACACACCATCAGGTGGTTTGCAGAGATTGGATGTAGATGTAGATGAAAAAAGCCTTTAATTGGAATTATAAATAACTCTCTAAATGGCTGGCCAGTATAAGCGTAGATCGCATGCGCCTCGCTCTATGACGAACCGCCGTCCGACTTTTCGGCAAAAGGTCAGCCGCTCCCTGCGCAGTAGTCGACATTCCTGCCTTCTAATGTCAGCCGGTGCTGACCGCCGCTCTCCCACTGTGTGAAAGCCCCAAACTGTCAAGGATGCGCCGCGCTACAAGCACCCACTGGGCAACACACACCGTCCACGATGAGTTGCATGTTACGAGCGGCCGTCCAACGAGTTGTTGTTGTTGTTGTTGTTGTGGTCTTCAGTCCTGAGACTGGTTTGATGCAGCTCTCCATGCAACTCTACCCTGTGCAAGCTTCGTCATCTCCCAGTACCTACTGCAGCCTACATCCTTCTGAATCTGTTTAGTGTATTCATCTCTTGGTCTCCCTCTACGATTTTTACCCTGCACGCTGCCCTCCAGTACTAAATTGGTGATCCCTCGATGTCTCAGAACATGTCCTACCAACCGATCCCTCCTTCTAGTCAAGTTGTGCCACAAACTCCTCTTCTCCCCAATTCTATTCGATAACTCCTCATTAGTTATGTGATCTATCCATCTAATCTTCAGCATTCTTCTGTAGCACCACATTTCGAAAGATTCTATTCTATTCTTGTCCAAACTATTTATCGTCCAAGTTTCGCTCCCATATATGGCTACGCTCCATACAAATACTTTCAGAAACGACTTCCTGACACTTAAATCTATACTCGATGTTAACAAATTTCTCTTCTTCAGAAACGCTTTCCTTGCCATTGCCAGTCTACATTTTATATCCTCTCTACTTCGACCATCATCAGTTATTTTGCTCCCCAAATAGCAAAACTCCTTTACTACTTTAACTGTCTCATTTCCTAATCTAATTCCCTCAGCATCACTCGACTTAATTCGACTATATTCCATTAGCGTCGTTTTCCTTTTGTTGATGTTCATCTTGTACCCTCCTTTCAAGACACTGTCCATTCCGTTCAACTGCTCTTCCAGGTCCTTTGCTGTCTCTGACAGAATTACAATGTCATCGGCGAACCTCAAAGTTTTTATATCTTCTCCATGGATTTTAATACCTACTCCGAATTTTTCTTTTGTTTCCTTTACTGCTTGCTCAATATACAGATTGAATAACATCGGGGAGAGGCTACAACCCTGTCTCACTCCCTTCCCAACCACTGCTTCCCTTTCATGCCCCTCGACTCTGGTTTCTGTACAAATTGTAAATAGCCTTTCGCTCCCTGTATTTTACCCCTGCCACCTTCAGAATTTGAAAGAGAGTATTCCAGTCACATTTTCAAAAGCTTTCTCTAAGTCTACAAATGCTAGAAACGTAGGTTTGCCTTTCCTTAATCTATCTCCTAAGATAAGTCGTAGGGTCACTATTGACTCACGTGTTCCAATATTTCTAGGGAATCCAAACTGATATTCTCCGAGGTCGCCTTCTACAAGTTTTTCCATTCGTCTGTAAAGAATTCGCGCTAGTATTTCGAAGCTGTGACTTATTAAACTGATGGTTCGGTAATATTCACATCTGTCAGTACCTGCTTTCTTTGGGATTGGAATTATTATATTCTTCTTGAAGTCTGAGGGTATTTTGGCAGTTTTGAAACTTCCTGCCGGACCGAGACTCGAACTCGGGACCTGGCAGAAGAAAGCTGTGAGGACGGGGCGTGAGTCGTACTTGGGAAGTTCAGACATTGCCGGCACGGTAGCTCAGCGTGTTCGGTCATAGCCCTGGCGTGTCTCTGTAATTAAAAATACTGAGGGAAAAGATCAACAATGTACTTCAGTGGATGTCATGTGACGTCCGCTTCGACCAAATACAATGAACAAAATGCAAAAAAAAGAGAAAAAAAGACAGTGGAGCTCTTGCCGCGAAAGGCAAAGATCCCTAGTTCGAGTCTCGGTCCGGCACACAGGTTTAATCTGCCAGGAAGTTTCAAAACTGCCAATGTTAGCACATAAAACGAGAAACTGTGAGTGGCACCGTACAAAGTTGTCACGACTGGTAAAATGTTTGACGTGACTGACTGTGCAGTATGGTTTAAACTTATATTTACGTTGCTCACAATAAAAGATCGTACTTTGTTCCATAGAATATAATGAAAAATAATTCAGTAAGCAAATACCGAACTTATGGCCTTTCATTCAGTAACCATTAACGTTTCGGCCAGGAAGTTTCATATCAGCGCACACTCCGCTGCAGAGTGAAAAATCTCATTCTAGTGGCAGTTTTATCTGTAACATTTCTATTTTGTAATTAATTTACCATTAAACCATCCTATTAGCTCTTGGACTTTTTTTTTCTTTTTGCTGTTCGAGCGGAATGGAAACTAAGTAACACAAATGTACTGAGGAGAGGAAGACAAAAGGCCAGAAATGAATGAAATTAACTGAATGTTTCCTGTAACCTTTCCCATTGTGGCCAATATTTTGCTCGTCGTCGCATCTCTCCCTTCGGCAGGAATTCTGTACAGTTTTCCTACCTTTTCGCCTCGAAACGAACAGCCTAAAGCAGAGCACTGAGGCATTATTCTACTTAAAAATCAGGAGATACAGAACACTTCCTATGCTTCACACGTAACACTTGGGTCCACAATGGCTGCTGATGTCACGTGACGCGGTTTCAGCCAATCCTGAACTGCGGGCGGCGGCAAACGCAGGGGAAAAGAGTGAGATTTTCACTCTGCATCGGAGTGTGCGCTGATATGAAACTTCCTGGCAGATTAAAACTGTGTGTCGGACCGGGACTCGAACTCGCGACCTTTGCCTTTTGCGGGCATGTGCTCTACCAACTGAGCTACCCAAGCACGACTCACGCCCTTTCCTCACAGCTGTAATTGCGCCAGTAGCTCGTCTCCTACCTCACAAACTTCACAGAAGCAGCGCACACTCCGCTGCACAGTGAAAATCTCATTCTGGAAACATCCGCCAGGCTGTGGCTAAGCCATGTCTTCGCAATATCCTTTCTTCCAGGAGTGCTGGTTCTGCAAGGTTCGCAGGAGAGCTTCTGTAAAGTTTGGAAGGTAGGAGACGGGGTACTGGAGGAAGTAAAGCTGTGAGGACGGGGCGTGAGTCGCGCTTGGGTAGTTCAGATGGTAGAGCACTTGCCCGCAAAAGGCAAAGGTCCCGAGTTCGAGTCTCGGCCCGTCACACAGTTTTAATTTGCCAGGAAGTTTCGTAGGGGAAAAGGATTGCCATACTTTCCTTTATACAGAGCTGTAGACGTACGGTTTAGGCGCACCGTGTAATAGGGGCTTCATTGAACACTCCCCTCGTGCTTCCCATACTGCGTCACGTACCAGTGACGCTAGCAGTTGCGTCTGTCTTGCTGGGGCCCGTGGTCGTAATGGTATGGCTGACCAGTGTAGGTCACGATGAAGAAAGAGGTTCCAATTCGAAGCAACCGATTAGAGATGGACCAAGTGCTTGGTTGAGCAAAGAAATCGATGATCCCACAGCACCGTGTGACAACGACACGTCGCTTAGCAGGGGGGGGGGGGGGGGGGGTAGGAGGGGCTTACACGTCTAGCGGTAAGACGAGACGCTCCAGGCCTGCCAACAACACAGAGAGCAGGCGCCCCCGCCGTTTAGCGCGCGAGGCAGCTGCGGCGCTGTTTTCGCCGGCGCTGCGGGGTCCCTGACCCCGTGCGAGATAACGCCCACGCGATCGCTGAGACGGCCTGTTGCCTGCGGGCGCACACACTGCCGGTGGAAGGCACCTGGCCCCTGTGTCTGCCTGCCAGCTACCTAGGTAGAGGCTCCACACGTGCTTTCTGTAGGCCACAGTACGGCATCTGCAAGGCTTGATCACAATTTAAAGTGGATTCGCACAGTTTATAAAGTGACCAGCACATGTAAACACTTTAAATTGTGGATTCGCACTGTTTATGTAAACAGTTTTATTTTTCTTTATTGATTTTCAATTCCCCCCGAAGGGGGCGGGCTGGCAGCAGCTTAGTACACTGCTCTACAGCCTACAGACTTTTATTTAAAAAAAAGGCAGAAGAAAGAAACAAGGAAAAACAGGCGATAAAATGGTGACTTAAAGTGTAAAATGGCGTAAAAATGCGGAAAGTTAAAACAGAAAGCAAAAGGGGTTGGCAATGTTGATAAAATACACAGGGATCAGACAGGTAATATAGTAGACACACAATTAAAAAACAGGGCGACAGTCTGGTTTCTGTTCGCAAGAGATAAAAAATCACACCCAGTTACAGTATGATGGCTGTTCGCTACACTTCCCAAAAGACACAACACGGAACACTCACTGGAAAAACACACACTGTAAAACACTGCACGAAAATGGCGGCACAAATATGGCACTCCCGAGCCAAAGGCAGATGGGGGGGGGGGGGCCTCCAGGGGGAAAAACAAGGAGGGAGGAGAGGAAAAAACGAAAAAGGGGGGGGGAACCAAGGAGGGAGAGGACTAATAAAGGGGGAGAAGGGCAGACGCGACAGGGAATCAGAGGAGGCAGAGGAGGGAAATGTAAAAGGACTCGGGGGAGAGAAGGGGGCAAAGAGAGGGGAGGTGGGGAAGAAAGAGGATGGAAGGGGGGGAGAGGGAGCCCGGGAAAAGGACAGAGGAAAGGAGGGGGAGTGAGGATCAGAGGAGGGATAAATGGAGGGAGAGAGGGCATCATCCGGGAGGGAGAGTTGACGGAAGCCACCTTGGGAAAGGAGATGAAGGGTGTAGAGGTGGAGGGTAGGGGGGACGCAACAGTGAAGATATGGCAGGGGGCAGGGATGGGAGAGGAGAGGAGCAACCAGGGGGTGAGACGGTTCTAGGCGGCGGGAGGTGTAGAGGTTGCGGATATGTTCGAGGAATAGGAGCAGATGGGGGAAAGGAATGAGATCATAGAGGATACGCGTGGGGGACGGGAGGCGTATACGGAAGGCGAGGCGGAGTGTATGACGCTCAAGGATCTGAAGGGACTTATAGAATTTGGGGGGGGGGGCAGATATCCAGGAAGGACTGGCATAACAGAGGATGGGACAGATTAAGGATTTGTGTAAACAGTTGTGCTGTTCTGTATCGTCTTTGTATGATGTAACAAGCAAATGTGAGAAGGACGTTCACTAAAGTGCCAAAGAAGCTGGGACACTTGTCTTATATTGTGTAGGGTCCCCGCGAGCACGCAGACGTACTGCAACATGACGAGGCATGGACTCGACTAATATCGGGAATAGTGCTGGAGGGAACTGACACCACGAATCCTGCAGGGTTGTCTGTAAGTCCCTAAGAGTACGAGGGGTTGGAGATCTCTTCTGAACAGCACGTTGCAAGGCAATCCAGATGTTGTGTACATAGTTCCGTGTAGTCAGCGCGTACACAACTTCCCCACTAGAGCACGCCCCGCTAAGCACAACAGCGCAGGCGCAGCGCTCGTCCGTCTCCGCACTACGAGATGGCGCTGTCTTAGAGACGGACCAAATTCTGCTTCCGCCGATCCGCGTATTAATATGTAACTGCAGCCAATGAGATTGACGCTAACGTAGAACCTTTTCTCCTCGCGGATCACACTCGCGCAGTGATACCTGATCGCGCGAGGTATTATAACGAGTGTACAGACCTCGGATTAGTCAGTCTGCATTTGTCTGCACCAGTATGTACCAGTCTATAGTCAAGTTTCAGTCTGCGCCTAATAAGATAATCATATTCCTGTACGTAGCCATGAAGATAAATGAACAGACACTTTGTCAAGTATCAATGTGAGAATAAGATTAATGTACCAAGACCAAAGGAACTTCAGATTGTCAATTGTAAACAGCATCTAGAATCAAGTTACGTAATGTCTATCCTTTTTATTATTATAATAAATATGTGTGAAAATTAATCAAGTTCTGCTTAAAGTTGGTCACCGTCAATCTGCTACTCTAAGCGTGCAAGTGGCATTTCTATTATCTGACCAAACGGCAGAAGATAAACACGCCACGATAAGACCACGAGACATATTGCTGGCACTCGCCTACTTCGTTAGAGCGACAAGTCAAATATTTTTTTGGTGTGTGTACCGAAGGTCTTACAGTACGCGCACCACACCAGATATACTCAATGTTCGTGGGTTGGGGTTGGTTGGCTTGTTTTGGGGGAAGAGACCAAACATCGAGGTCATCGGTCTCATCGGATTAGGGAATGATGGGGAAGGAAGTCGGCCGTGCCCTTTCAAAGGAACCACACCGGCATTTGCCTGGAGCGATTTAGGGAAATCACGGAAAACCTAAATCAGGATGGCCGGACACGGGATTGAACCGTCGTCCTCCCGAATGCGAGTCCAGTGTGCTAACCACTGCGCCACCTCGCTCGGTCGTGTGGGGGGAGTTTGGTGGCCAGCAGATTTGTTTTACACAGAACAGTGTTATGGACCCAGTCTATAGCAATTATGGACGTGTGGGGTGTCGCATTCTCCTCCTGGAACTGCCCATCGGAACCCACAATGGACATGAATGGACGCAGGTGATCAGACAGGATGCTTACGTACGTATCACCTGTCAGAGTCGTATCTAGACGTATCAGGGCTCCCACATCACTCCAACTGCACATGACCCACACCATAACTGAGCCGCTGACGTACAGGGTCCTTGGATTCATGAGGTTGTCTCCAGACCGGTACACCTCCATCCGCTCGATGCAACCCGGAACGAGACTCGCCCGACTTGGCAACAGTCATCAACAGTTCAATGTCGCTGTTGACGGGACCAGGCGAGGAGCAAAGCTTTGTGTCGTGCAGTCATCAAGACTGCACGAGAGGGCCTTCGGCTGCGAAAGCCCGTATCGATGATGTTTCGTCGAATGGTTGGCACGCTGACACTTGTTGACGGCCCATCATTGAAATCTGAAGCAATTTGCAGAAGGGTTGCACTTCTCTGTCACGTTGAACGATTCTCTTCAGTCGTCCTTGGTCTCCATTCTCGCAGATGCTGTGTCCCATCGCTCGTGCGCACGTTCAAACATTTAAAATGGTTCATATGGCTCTGAGCACTATAGGACTTAACATCTGAGGTCATTAGTCCCCTAGAACTTAGAACTACTTAAACCTAACCAACGTAAGGACATCACACACACCCATGCCCGAGGCAGGATTCGAACCTGAGACCGTAGCACTCACGCGGTTCCGGACTGAAGCGCCTAGAACCGCTCGGCCACAACGGTCGGCTTCAAACATTTAAATCTTGATAACGTGCCATTCATTGTAGCAGTAGTAACCGATCTAACAACTGCGCCAGACACTTGCTGTCTTATATAGGCGTTTCCGGCTTCAGCAGTATATCCTGCTTGCTTATATATCTCTGTATTTGAATACGCATGCCTATAGCAGTTTCTTCGGCGTTTGAGTGTATAAGGTCGCTGCGTAATGCACAAGGCGCTTCATGTTTTTTGATATTTTAGCGATGACAAACGGTTTATAATGTGCTATTTTTTTCGCTTGAGATCTTGTGCGTGAGGTCAGCGTAAAATCAATATGTTTTACATCAAAAAGATTGGAAGACCTGAACATGACAGCATAGTCAGTTGAAACCGATTCTCTCTCTCCAAAAAAAAAAAGGGATATTTTATGCGATCTTGATTGTTGAATGGTTTTCAATAACGAGTTTTGTGGTATCACCGCCAGACACCACACTTGCTAGGTGGTAGCCTTTAAATCGGCCGCGGTCCGTTAGTATACGTCGGACCCGCGTGTCGCCACTATCAGTGATTGCAGACCGAGCACCGCCACACGGCAGGTCTAGAGAGACTTACTAGCACTCGCCCCAGTTGTACAGACGACTTTGCTAGCGATGTTTCACTGACTACAGACACTCATTTGCAGAGACGACAGTTTAGCATAGCCTTCAGCTACGTCGTTTGCTACGACATAGCAAGGCGCCATTACCAGTTACTATTGATGCTGTAAAACATGTACCGTCAAGAGCGATGTTCACCATTTATGGATTAAAGTTAAGTATTCCATCAGCTACGTCAGTTTCTTCTACAGTCTAATTTCCTTGACCTGTTCCAGACCTCACGCCAGCCTGCGTGGGCTAAAACGCGTGCCTTTCGGCTTCCTCTCATACCGGGTTGGCTCTCTTGCCAGCCCACAACAAGTTTAATTATTATATTTTCGTTCGTCTCATTGCTTATTTCTTTAAGTTACAATCCGTGCCAAATTATGGCAGCTCTTTCTATGTGCGGACCTAGGTCCACCGAGCTATGTTACTTGGCAGTGATACGCGAAAGTGAATTTCGTCCTTAA
The DNA here is from genome assembly GCF_021461385.2 of Schistocerca piceifrons. Classification (NCBI taxonomy): domain Eukaryota; kingdom Metazoa; phylum Arthropoda; class Insecta; order Orthoptera; family Acrididae; genus Schistocerca; species Schistocerca piceifrons. The sequence continues at coordinate 47,325,129 of NC_060147.1, read as the reverse complement.
GTTTTGCACGCAATTGTATATTCATCTTTCACCAATCGTAACTTAATTATACCATTTTTCTCTACTGTTCATCTTGAAGTGACTAATTTCTGCATTTTTTCTCTGTTGCAGGTTAGTCCCAGACACACTCCACTGGAGGAAGTAACCACAGTCTCCAAAGCAGGCGTACGTACTTTTCAAAGTATGTAACACTTTTAACTCTGCACTGTGCGACACACCCCACGCACTGCAGGTAGAGACATTGTAGGCAGCATTACGAAGGGAGACGGGTAAATGTGCTACTCTGAATACGGTAGACGGCCAAAGTGGCCGAGCAGTTCTAGGCGCTTCAGTGTGGAACCGCGCGACCGCTGCGGCCGGAGGTTCATATTCTGCCTCGAGCATGGATCTGTGTGATGTCCTTAGGTTAGTTAGGTTTAAGGGGATACGGAATCACCTATCCCCGCAATGTTAATATATGCCTACTATAGGGAACATTTTCTCACAAACTACTGGAGACAGAGAGGTAAAAATTTTACTGTATGTGCATTCATATGTTACAACAATACTGAAACAACAGTTTATTGTCAAAGTATTTTCTTACAGAGATATTGTACATTTATTTTTAAGTAAATTTTTTCCATCGCTTTTTACTAGACTATCACCCCTAAGTCTTTTGTAAATCAAGTAATTAAAAAATCGTTGTTTCAGTATGTAATAGGGACCTATGTCACTACGTCATAAAAATTTCAGACTTCTAGGTTGACCAGTACCTGAGATAATGTTCCTAGATGAAGTAAAAAGTAAACTTACGGGAAACGGAGAAAGAAGATTAAAACATTCCTGATCCGTAGCTAATACCCCCTTCACAGTCTTCATAATCATCTTCAAGTCTTCTTTTGGCACCCCTCTGCACCTGTCTTGCTTTTTTCACTAATGTCTTGATTATATTATCAGCATGCCTTAGTCTGTGCTGATCTAAAAAGAACATAGCACGTACCGTACGGGAACCAACACACATACCCAACTTTTGAAGGACCTGGCATTTAGTTATATTTCCAAGATTGAAGGTTGCCACAGCATCATACACACCAAAATGTAGTGTATTAATTCCGACAAACACTGTTTTTGGGAGACGATGCCATATCACACTATTCAAGCACTCGTTGGGGTTCTGCGTTTTTCCGTGAAGACATTTCATCAGAAGACTTCTGTCAGCCAGATCTCTGAAAATGGGCTTTATTTCTGCCATGATGGCTGATGGTAGACTGTGGTGGTGAATGTATTTCTCTCCTGTTGTTAGTCCCCTATTGTATTTACACCAGCTGTTTTCACCTTTGGGGCACAAACCATGTTGTGGATGCTCATCCGTGGATGCGGTGTGGAAATATAAAGCCCATATAGCTCTCCTCATTTCTTCAAGATTGCCTGTATTTTGCCTGATTGCAAGGCCATAGCAGTTCTGAATGTGGTCTATTATGGAATCAGTCAATCTTCCTCTGCCATCCAAGGTTTTCCCATCATCTAGTTTTTTCCCTTTCATAACTGATTTTAACCTTCTCAGCCTGGCACCCATTCTCTTCTGCACATGTCCTATACATTCAAGTTTGCTTATATTTACACTGTTCCCATATGGTTTGCTTTCCAAAACTTCTTTGAATGCTTTAGAGTCACCATCTCCCAGATATTTGACATAGCGAACATTATACCACTGTGAAGAGCGATGAAAAATTTTCTTCACCCCAGCAACCTCCATGCCACCACTACTACCATAATAATTAGCAATACAGTCATCACTGTGTTCATTTTTCATCCTGCCTGTGCACCTACAGTATTTAGACATTATTGCAACATCAATAACCTTGCCAGTATCAACACTAGTTGCTGTTACAACACCATTGTTGGAGGTGTGGCCCCTTTTCTGCCACGTGCCATCAAACGCCACTGTGAGGTCACGACTGCCGTCATTTTCTTCCACTGCTTCTTCCACAGCAACCTGCATTGACTTCTGTGCTACATCTTCAACTGCAGATCCTAGTACATAATTGTAAGCTTCAAACTTTGAAGGTGCACTTGGAAGATTTAGAACACCACATAGCATATCACCAGCTGCTTTGCCCTTACCAATTGCTCGCAATCCATAAACTAACCTAATATTTACACTATAAAGTTCAGTTTTCTTGTATCCATTATTTACAGTTACTGAAACCGAACTTGGAAACTTACAGCTGTATTTACAAACACTGCATATTAAATTAAACTGGGCAGCCAGGCCAACATGGGATTCTACTTTCAGAGAAACGTTTCCATGACATTTTTTGCAGCACAAACTGTTTTCAAGAGCTTCACACAATATATTCGTATCAATGAGTTCAAAAACTTCATTCCCTCTATCAAGTAAATTATATTTCTCTTCCAAATCTCTTAGTTTTTTATGAGAAGCACTGTTTTCATTTGGTGTAAGTTCGTTCGGCAAATCAGTAATAAGTGGATTCACATTTTCCAACAGTGATGATGATGAACTGCTTTGCTTTGCTAATGAATCATTATTTCTTTTCTTTTGCCAGTTCACACGCTTTTTAAATACTTTTGCTTTAGCTCTAGGCATTTTCACTGCGAAAAATGAAGCACTAAATACGAAATAACTCAACAACAACTACTTTCTTATATCACACTGTTTACAAAACAGTCCCGCCACAAAGTCAAAGAGTAACTTGAGGAAACCAGAGAGAAACATTTTCGGGCAACTAGTGTATAAATAGTCGCTGGAAACCGGGATATTTGAATTCATGTCACTTTAAAGGTACTGCCAAAAAGTTCATGGTCAGCCACGAGAGACGTGTATAACTAAAGCGCAATACCCGATCTCACAAATATATAAAAATAAAATAGTTATAATTGTAGTAGAGCTATGTATGATACGTCATTTTAAAGAGGAAACATGGCAGAATATAATACGCCAATAAAAAAAAATTCGATTTTTTAGCCCAAAATCCGATTCCGTATCCCCTTAAGTAGTTCTAAGTTCTAGGGGACTGATGACCTCAGATGTTAAGTCCCGTAGTCCTTAGAGCCATTTGAACCTTTTGAATACCGTAGGTTTGTCGCTTGTCGGAATCCGGGGTAATAAAATATTTCGGCCACCGTTGCTTTGCGCAGCTTTCTCACGTGTTTCACTGAAAGCGGGACAACGGACATTTATCAACACGCGTACAAGTTCTCTGTCTGCTTCCCTGTACACCAGCATGGGGTCAACCCTCCCCCCCCCCCCCCCTCGCTGTCACTCATCTTAAGGCAGCTGGAGGCCGTGCCCCGTTACTGCTTTCTCAGAGTTTGAGCCGTCCTAAGCTGCCTATTCTTGCTTCCCTTCGCCACTCCTCAGCTCGGCCGCGGTCAACTCTGAATACTTCCCTGGGATAAACTAGCCTCCAGTAATTCGACGAGTTTCCACAAAGTTTTTATTTCGTGAGAATTACTTTAAAACCATCACCCAACATTAATTATTCGAATACGTCCATACTATACCCTCTACAAGATGCATTGTGCCTTGTCAGTCATTTTTGTTCAGCCCTACTGCTCACTCAACGGGAGTTCGGTGATCTTTAATGTCTTCATGTAAGGGGCATAGTTCTTACCATCTTACAGAATGATCTCCTAAAAGCAAAATTTAAAGCTGCTGGCTTCTATTGCCACTGCAGACTGGTCAATCAAAATTTTCTGGGGTTCTCAGCAAGACTGTTCCCTAACATTTAACGGTGGTAATTGTATTCTTCGTGCATCGATTTCTTAGGCGCATGAAAGTCTGCTGACTTTTGCCTATCGTCATTTGCGCGTTCTCTTTTGAACCGAGAGAGCAATAATGTCTGCTTCCACAGTATTTTTCGAATTTCCACCCGCAATTTTGATATCACAACACGCGCCCTATTAACCGGACCCTTCTCTTAGACAAGTTTTGCCATACCGTCCATAAGGTCCTCCACTCTTGGCAAAAATTTGGCGAATTGAAGGGTGAATAAGTAGAGAAGGGCCAATACCATCACCCAAATTTTCATGGCCGCAGCTTGGATTTTTATTTATTTATTTATTTATTTTTTTTTTGAGGTGATAATTGTAACTTGCAGAATAATGGAAAAATTGGTAGAGGCCAGTTTGGATTCCGGAGAAATTTAAGAACACACAAGGCAAAACTGACACGACGATTTATGTTAGAAGAGAGGTTAAAGAAAGTCAAAAATATGGTCATAACTTTTGTATGTTTGGACAAACCTTTTGACAATGTCAGCTGCAATATAGCGTTTGAAATTCTGAAGAAGATTTCAGGGGAAATAGAGAGGGAACCAAAGATTGTGTACAACTTTTACAGAAACCAGACGACAGTAATAAGAGTCGAGGTCCTATCAAAGGGAAGCAGTTGTTGAGAAGGGAATGAGACAGGGTTGTAGCCTGTCCCCGATGTTATTAAATCTGTACACTGAGCAAGCAGTAAAGCAAACGAAAGAAAAATTCGGAGTAGGAATTAAAGTTGACGGAGAAGAAAGGAAAACCTTGACAGTTGCCGATAACATTGTAATTCTGCCGGAGACAACAGAGGACTTGGAAGAGCAGTTGAACAGAATGGACAGTGTCTTGAAACTAGGATATAAGATGAACATTAAAAAAAAAGAACGAAGATAATGGAATGTAGGCAAATTAAATCAGGTGAACGTGAGGGAACTGCATTAGGAAATGAGACACTTAAAGTAGTATAAGAGATTTGCTATTTGGGGACGATAATAACTTATGAAATAGAGAGGGTGTAAAACGTAGATTGACAATGGCAAGGAAAGCGTTTCTGGCGAAGAGAAAATTATTCGAATGTAGATTTAAGTGTTATGAAGTCTTTTCTGAAGCTATTTGTCTGCAGTGTAGCCATGCATTGTAGTGAAACATGGGCGATAAACAGTTTAGACAAGAAAGGAATAAAAGCTTTTGAAATGTGGTGCTACAGAAGAATGCTGAAGATTAGGTGAACAGATCACGTAAGTGATGAGGGGATACTGAATGGAATTGGGCAGAAGAGGGATTTGAGGCATAACCTGAATAGAAGAAGGGATCGGTTGGTAGGACATGTCCTGAGGCATCAAGGGATCACCAATTTAGTATTGGAGGGCAGCGTGGAGGGTAAAAATCGTAGAGGGAGACCAAGAGATGAATACACTAAGCAGATTCAGAAGGATGTAGGTTGCAGTAGTTATTTGGAGACGAAGAGGCATGCACAGGATAAAGTAGCATGGAGAGCTGCATCAAACCAGTCTCTGGACTGAAGACCACCACAACACCACTTACAACATTACAACAAAGTCTTGAATATTGCTAATGGCTACACATACACCTCTCTGTGCACCACTCAGCACTGTGCAACGAGTTCTGGTAGATACAAGGCCTGGGGCAATATTCTGTAAGCGCACAATGTTATGTTTGCAAATGGGGAGCAAAGAACTACACTGAGGGCTAAGTGGAAATCAAGAAGCGTGACGTCATGTGGGTCTATGAGATGCGACAATAAAGTAATGAGACTGATTTTTTTTGCAAGATGTGGCAACCCTGCAGGCTTGCGTAGGCACAATATCTTTGACCTTGGCCTATAAGCTGCTTCTGGTCCAAGTGGCACATCGATGCAACTCCTCAGTCCTGCGTTGTGCTGTAATAAGGTAACATGTGTTTGTGTCTCTCATCACAGAAATAAAACCCCATAATATTGCGCAATGGTATGCCATTTCTTTTTGCGTTACATTGGATGAAAACACGATGACAACTTACGGTAAGCTTCAGAAGGCTTTTGAAGAGGAACTTATGTCAAGAGCTCAAGTTTTCCGTTGGCATAAAATGTTTAGTGAAGGCAGAACGAATGTTGAAGATGAAGACCACAGTGGACGACCATCAACCTCACGGACAGATGTCAACTTTGCCAGAGTGCGTGAACTGCTATGATCTGATCGAAGATTATCCGTGAAAATGATTGCAGAATAACTGAACATCAATTGAGAAACAGTTCGTCCAAAAATAACTGAAGATCTTGGTATGAGAGAGATTTGTGCAAAAATGGTCCCCAAAAACAGCGAGAAACACGGAAAAATATGGCAGCCGATCTGATAGAGCAAACGGAAATCATTCCAGAATTGTTGAGACATGTTATCACTGGTGATGAAAGTTGGTTTTTTTCAGTACCATCCAGAGACAAAACGCCAAAGTTCGCAATGGTGCTCAAATGTTTTTGTTGTTGTGGTCTTCAGTCCTTCGACTGTTTTGATGCAGCTCTCCATGCTACTCTATCCTGTGCAAGCTTCTTCATCTCCCAGTACCTACTGCAGCCTACAGCCTTCTGAATCTGCTTAGTGTATTCATCTCTTGATCTCCCTCTACGATTTTTACCCTCCACGCTGCCCTCCAGTACTAAATTGGTGATCCCTTTATGCCTCAGAACATGTCCTGCCAACCGATCCCTTCTTCTAGTCAAGTTGTGCCACACTCCTCTTCTCCCCAATTCTATTCAATACCTCCTCATTAGTTATGTGATCTACACATCTAATCTTCAGCATTCTTCTGTAGCACCACTTTTCGAAAGCTTCTATTCTCTTCTTGTCTAAACTATTTATCGTCCATGTTTCACTTCCATACATGGCTACACTCCATACAAATACACTCCTGGAAATGGAAAAAAGAACACATTGACACCGGTGTGTCAGACCCACCATACTTGCTCCGGACACTGCGAGAGGGCTGTACAAGCAATGATCACACGCACGGCACAGCGGACACACCAGGAACCGCGGTGTTGGCCGTCGAATGGCGCTAGCTGCGCAGCATTTGTGCACCGCCGCCGTCAGTGTCAGCCAGTTTGCCGTGGCATACGGAGCTCCATCGCAGTCTTTAACACTGGTAGCATGCCGCGACAGCGTGGACGTGATCCGTATGTGCAGTTGACGGACTTTGAGCGAGGGCGTATAGTGGGCATGCGGGAGGCCGGGTGGACGTACCGCCGAATTGCTCAACACGTGGGGCGTGTGGTCTCCACAGTACATCGATGTTGTCGCCAGTGGTCGGCGGAAGGTGCACGTGCCCGTCGACCTGGGACCGGACCGCAGCGACGCACGGATGCACGCCAAGACCGTAAGATCCTACGTAGTGCCGTAGGGAACCGCACCGCCACTTCCCAGCAAATTAGGGACACTGTTGCTCCTGGGGTATCGGCGAGGACCATTCGCAACCGTCTCCATGAAGCTGGGCTACGGTCCCGCACACCGTTAGGCCGTCTTCCGCTCACGCCCCAACATCGTGCAGCCCGCCTCCAGTGGTGTCGCGACAGGCGTGAATGGAGGGACGAATGGAGACGTGTCGTCTTCAGCGATGAGAGTCGCTTCTGCCTTGGTGCCAATGATGGTCGTATGCGTGTTTGGCGCCGTGCAGGTGAGCGCCACAATCAGGACTGCATACGACCGAGGCACACAGGGCCAACACCCGGCCTCATGGTGTGGGGAGCGATCTCCTACACTGGCCGTACACCACTGGTGATCGTCGAGGGGACACTGAATAGTGCACGGTACATCCAAACCGTCATCGAACCCATCGTTCTACCATTCCTAGACCGGCAAGGGAACTTGCTGTTCCAACAGGACAATGCACGTCTGCATGTATCCCGTGCCACCCAACGTGCTCTAGAAGGTGTAAGTCAACTACCCTGGCCAGCAAGATCTCCGGATCTGTCCCCCATTGAGCATGTTTGGGACTGGATGAAGCGTCGTCTCACGCGGTCTGCACGTCCAGCACGAACGCTGGTCCAACTGAGGCGCCAGGTGGAAATGGCATGGCAAGCCGTTCCACAGGACTACATCCAGCATCTCTACGATCGTCTCCATGGGAGAATGGCAGTCTGCATTGCTGCGAAAGGTGGATATACACTGTACTAGTGCCGACATTGTGCATGCTCTGTTGCCTGCGTCTATGTGCCTGTGGTTCTGTCAGTGTGATCATGTGATGTATCTGAGCCCAGGAATGTGTCAATAAAGTTTCCCCTTCCTGGGACAATGAATTCACGGTGTTCTTATTTCAATTTCCAGGAGTGTACTTTCAGAAACGACTTCCTGACAGTTAAGTCTATACTCGATGTTAACAAATTTCTCTTTTTCAGAAACGCTTTCCTTGCCATTGCCAGTCTACATTTTATATCCTCTCTACTTCGACCATCATCAGTTATTTTGCTCCCCAAATAGCAAAACTCATTTACACTTAGTCTCATTTCGTAATCTAATTCCCTCACCATCGCCCGATTTAATTCGACTAAATTCCATTATCCTCGTTTTGCTTTTGTTGATGTTCATCTTATACCCTCCTTTCAAGACACTGTCCATTCCGTTCAGCTGCTCTTCCAAGTCCTTTGCTGTCTCTGACAGAATTACAATGTTATCGGAGAACCTCAAAGTTTTTATTTCTTCTCCATGCATTTTAATGCCTACTTCGAACTTTTGTTTCCTTCACTGCTTGCTCAATATACAGATTGAATAGCATCGGGGAGAGGCTACAACCCTGTCTCACTCCCTTCCCAACCACTGCTTCCCTTTCATGTCCATCGACTCTTATAACTGCCGTCTGCTTTCTGTGCAAATGGTAAATAGCCTTTCGCTCCCTGTATTTTACCCCTGCTACCTTCAGAATTTGAAAAAGAGTATTCCAGTCAACATCGTCAAAAGCTTTCTCTAAGTCTACAAATGCTAGAAACGTAGGTTTGACTTTCCTTATCTTTCTTCTAAGATAAGTCGTAGGGTCAGTATTGCCTCACGTGTTCCAACATTTCTACGGAATCCAAACTGATCTTCCCTGAGGTCAGCTTCTACCAGTTTTTCCATTCGTCTGGTGCTCAAAGGGATCACCGAAACCAAAATTAGCTCGCATGTCAAAGTCAAAAGTGAAATGCATGCTTGTGTGCTTCTTTGAGTCCAAGGGAATTTTTCATAAAGAGTGGATGCCTCCTGGACAAACAGTTAACCAATATTATTACAAAGAAATTTTAGAAAGACTTCGTGAAAGAGCTCTTTGTGTCCGTGCCAACATTGCTCATAATTGGAATAATTGTATTCTGCATCACGATAATGCTCCATCCCATACTGCTCTGTCAGTACAGCAATTTTTAGCCCGAAAACAAATTTCAGTACTACCACAGCCACTTTACTCACCAGATATCGCTCCATGCGACTTTATTCTAGTTCCAAGAGTCAAGACGGCGGTAGAGGGACACCATTTTCAAACAACACCAGATGTCCAAAAATCAGTGACGAGGGTCTTGGAGGATATTACTGAAGATGAGTTCCAGAAATGTTACCATTACTGGCAGAAGCGCTGGAAAAAGTGTGTGCAATCAGAAGGGAACTACTTTGAAGGAGGCAACACTAAACTTGACTAAAACGGTAAGCGACATTTTTTTTTCACATCAGGCTCACTACTTTATTGTCGCACATCGTATGACGGCCATTCCGTTCAACTGCTCTTCCAAGTCCTCTTTTCTCTCCGACAGAATTACAGTGTCATTGGCAACTGTCAAGGTTTTTATTTCTTCTCCCTTAACTTTAATTCCTACTCCGAATTTTTCTGTCGTTTGCTTTACTGCTTGCTCAGTGTACAGATTGAATAACATCGGGGAGAGGCTACAACCCTGTCTCATTCCCTTCTCAACAACTGCTTCTCTTTGATAGGCCCTCATAACTGTCGTCTGGTTTCTGTAAAAGCTGTAAATAAACTTTCGTTCCCTGTCTTTTTCCCCTGATACCTTCTTGATAATTTCAAACACTGTATTGGAGCTGGCGAGACCTTCACGCTGCCGTAGCCTAAGCAGCTCGTGTCCTAACACCCACGCCATCCGTTAGTTCGCCGTTGTTTTACGTAAACGGGACAGGATGGTTAGACCACACCCACCGCCGGCAGTGGGTGACAACACCCAGTCGACGACCATTCAGACGTGACGTCATGAGCACGAGGTCGCGAACCGGCAGGCAGCTCACGACTTGTCTGGTTAGACATTATTGCGTCACACTTCTGAGAATACGCCGCGACCCACACGCAGTCCCGAGAGAAACAGAATGGTTTCCTCCTGACGTAAGTGTGAGGCTGTGGGTAGCATCACAGTGGCAATGTTAACCGTGCTAGTCTCCATTTCGTGTAGAGGAACTGGTCTAATTACTTTTTAACCCTCCGCTACTCGCGCTGTAATTCCTGACACGGTTATTCACACGGATGGCCTATGTCATGCCAACATAAATGGTAGGAGAGCTTCTGCAAAGTTTGGAAGGTAGGAGACGAGGTACTGGCAGACGTAAAGCTGTGAGGACGGGGCGTGAGTCGTGCTTGGGCAGCTCAGTTGGTAGAGCACTTGCCCGCGAAAGGCAAAGGTCTCGAGTTCGAGTCTCGGTCCGGCACACAGTTTTAATCTGGCAGGAAGTTTCATATCAGCGCACACTCCGCTGCAGAGTGAAAATCTCATTCTGAAAACATAAATGCTGTATTTGGACACTCTGAACAACTTCAGAACTGTTTATTTAAATATAATTTATTTAATACACGCATACTGTAAGGTATACACTAGATGATAAAGATTTCCTGTACCCCTTTCCGGCCTGCTTGTCATTCTTTCCGTGAACATCTCTGTCCAGGATACTATCAAACCTGAGACATCTCACGTGCAACCTGAATCGGGTTTTACTCGCGCACAAGTAGCATGATTCAAGTCTGTTGCCCTTTGAGTCATCCCACAAACTTTATTAGCTCTTTCTAGGATATCTTGGATATCCACACATACATTACCAACCAAGTTCTGATATCTGTAGCGTTAGTTTGGTTAGCATTCCTTTCGCCAGATCAGCTACCACGAATTTCATTGATGTAGATATTAGCACATGTCACAATAGTCGATATCAAATTTTCAATCAAGAATATCTCCATAATATCTATTTCTGTCTTTTTTGTATGAGCTTGATCTTTCGGTTCAGGTAAATGCATAATAACATCAAGTCCTATTCTAACATTGGTAGGATATTTACTTTTCCTCCTTTTAGCTACTCCATCTTTTCATGAACGAAAAAGAAAGTTCTTTCTGTGATTCATATTTATCATTTTCTGACACTTCTTGTTCTGTTGCTGGCTCATGACGGCTTTCATGTACACAGTCTTCGTTATCTGATTGGTTCAAATGGCTCTAAGCACTGTGGGAATTAATATGTGATATCATCAGTCCCCTAGACTTAGAACTACTTAAAACTAACTAACCTAAGGACATCACACACATCCATGCCCGAGGCAGGATTCGAACCTGCGACCGTAGCGGCAGCGCAGTTCCGGACTGAAGCGGCTAGAACCGCTCGGCCACAGCGGCCGGCCCTCTTTATCTGAGTCAGCAGCGTCACTGTAAGAAGCTTCTTCGTTCAGCTCTTAGAAAACATTCCAACCAAGCATCAGGATGTCTGCCAATCTCTGTCCAGGGTTTCCTTTACCTTTGACATTTATTCCACAAACTAAAACTACAGAGAATATTTACTTTTCGTAGGTAAGTAGGTAACGAAATTAACTGTAATTCGTTTAGATACGACTAAAATTACGCACTTGGAAGTAGATATCAATCTAGGAAAGCAATAAAGTAACGAATGCTTTGTTTTACACCGTAGCACTAATTATCGCCCGGATGACGAATGTCCTCCAAGGTACAACAATGTTTCATATTGTTACTGTGGTCTTCAGTCCTGAGACTGGTTTGATGCAGCTCTCCATGCTACTCTATTCTGCGCAAGCTTCTTCATCTCCCAGTACCTACTGCAACCTACATCCTTCTGAATCTGTTTAGTGTATCCATCTCTTGGTCTCCCTCTACGATTTTAACCCACCGCGCTGCCCTCCAGTACGACATTAGTGATCCCTTGATGCCTCAGTCCTACCAACCGATCCCTTCTTCTAGTCAAGATGCGCCACAAACTCCTCTTCTCCCCAATTCTGTTCAGTACCTCCTCATTAGTTACGAGATCTACCCATCTAATCTTCAGCATTCTTCCGCAGCACCACTTTTCAAGGTTTCTATTCTCTTCCTGTCTAAACTATTTATCTTCCATGTTTCACTTCCATACATGGCTACACTCCATACAAATACTTTCAGAAACGACTTCCTGACACTTAAACCAATACTCGGTTTTTACAAATTTCTCTTCTTCAGAAACGCTTTTCTTGCCATTGGCAGTCTACATTTTATATCCCCTTTACTTCGACCATCGGTTATTTCACTGCCTAAATAGCAAACTCCCAATCTAATTCCCTCAGCATCACCTCATTTAATTCAACTAAATTCCACTATCCTCGTTTTGATTTTATTGATGTTCATCTTATATCCTTCTTTCACGACAGTATCCATTCCGTTCACCTGCTCTTCCAGGTCCTTTGCTGCTTCAGACACAATTACAATGTCATCGGCAAAACTCAAAGTTTTTATTTCTTTTCCATGGATTTCAATTCCTACACCAAATTTTTCTTGTGTTTCCTTTACTGCTTCCTCAATATACAGATTTAATAACATCGGCGATAGGCTACAACCCTGTCTCACTCCCTTCCCAACCGCTGCTTCCCTTTCATGTCCCTCGACTCTTACAACTGCCTTCTGGTTTCTGTACAAATTGTAAATAGCCTTTCGCTCCCTCTATTTTACCCCTGCCACCTTCAGAATTTGAAAGAGAGTGTCCCAAGCAACATTGTCAAAAGCTTTCTCTAAGTCTACAAATGCTGGAAACGTAGGTTTGCCTTTCATTATACTATCTCCTAAGATAAGTCGTAGGGTCACTATTGACTCACGTGTTTCAACATTTCTACAGAATCCAAACTGATCTTCTCCGATGTCGGCTTCTACGTTTTTCCATTCTTCTATAAAGGATTCGTGTTAGTATTTTGCAGCCGTGACTTATTAAACCGATAGTTCGGTAATTTTCACACCTATCAACACCTGCTTTCTTTGGGATTGGAATTATTATACTCTTCTTGAAGTCTGAGGGTATTTCGCCTGTCTCATACATCCTGATCATCGGATAGTAGAGTTTTGTCGTCGCTGACTCACCCAAGGCTATCAGTAGTTCTAATGGAGTTTTCTACTGCCAGGGCCTTGTTTCGACTTAGTTATTTCAGTGATCTGTCAAATTATTCACCCAATATCGTATCTCCCAACTCATCTTCATCCTAGTCCTTCCATTCCAATAATACTGCCGTCAAGTACATTGCCCTTGTATAGACTTCTATATATTCCTTCCATCTTTCTCCTTTTCCTTCTTTGCTTATGACTGGTTTACCATCTGAGCTCTTGATATTCATACAGGTGGTTCTCTTTTCTGCAAGGTGTCTTTAATTTTCCTGTAGGCAGTATCTATCTTCCCCCTAGTGAGATAAGCCTCTACATCCCTACATTTGTCCTCTAGCCACCCCTGCTTAACCATTTTGCACTTCCTGTCGATCTCATTTTTAAGACGTTTGTATTCCTTTTTGCCTGCTTCATTTACTGCATTTTTATATTTTCTCCTTTCATCAGTTAAATTCAATATTTCGTCTCTTACCCAAGGATTTCTACTAGCTCTCGTCTTTTTACCTACTTGATCCTCTGCTGCCTCCACTACTTCATACCTCAAAGCTACCCATTCTTCTTCTACTGTATTTCTTTCCCCCATTCCTGTCAATTGTTCCCTTTATGTTCTCCCTGAAACTCTGTACAACCTCTGGTTTAGTCAGTTTATCCCATCTCCTTAAATTTCCACCTTTCTGCAGTTTCTTCCTTTTTAATCTACAGTTCATAACCAATAGATTGTGATCAGAGTCCATATCTGCCTCTGGAAATGTCTTACAGCTTAAAACCTGTTTCCTAAATCTCTTTCTTATCATTATATAATGTACTTGAAACCTTCCAATTTCTCCAGGTCTCTTCCACGTATAAAACCTTTTTTCATTATTATGGTATTTTCATGAGTATTAGCTATGATTAATTTACGCACTGTGCAAAATTCTACCTTTCATTCCTTACCCGCAGTCCATATTCACCTCCTGCTTTTCCTTCTCTTCTTTTTCGTACTATCCAGTTCCAGTTCCCCATGAGTATTGAATTTTCGTTTCCCTTAACTATCTGAATAATTTCTTTTATCTCATCATACATTTCTTCAATCTCTTCGACATCTGTGGACCTAGTTGGCATATAAACTTGTACTACTGTGGTAGGCGTGACTTCGTGTGTATCTCGGCTACAAAAATGCGTTCACCGTTCCTCTTGCCACCGAACCTCACTAATTACCACTATATCTAACTTTAACCTATCTATTTTCCTTTTTAAATTTTCTAACCTACCTGCCCGATTAAGGGATCTGACATTACACGTTCCGATCCGTAAACGCCAGTTTCCTTTCTCCTGATAACGACGTCCTTCTGAGTAGTCCCCGCCTCGAGATAGAACGGCGGACTATCATACCTCTGGAATTTTTATCCCAAGAGGAGGCCATTATGGTTTACTCATACAGTAAAGCTGAAGGTGGAGAAAAATAAAAATTACAAATGAAAATTGACAAGAAAGGAAGACAGGGGAGTCACGCACAGATGAACCGGCCACGTCACTCGTTGATGATTTGAGTGATGTAGAGTTCGCTGCTGGAGGAAAGAATCCAGACGTTAACGCCGCAAAATGGATTTTTTATGAAGGAAACTTCCTGAAAGAACAAGCACCATACGTTCATATACGTCAGAGGTTGCCAGCCTAGGACTGTGCAATATGGATGAGAGGTCTTGAGAATGTTGCCTATAGTTTTATCTCTCACTGCCTCGATCTCCCTTGTCACATCTGTTTCGTTCCATTTCTTCCTCGTCCCCTGTGAGATATCTTTTGTCTGTGTTCTTGGCGTTCTAGAACGAAAACGGCATAGGACAGTCATTTTCAGAAATCGCTCCAAAATCGGGCTAAAGCCCATCTTTTGATTACATAAAATAGCCCGAATTTAGACCATCACTAGTACGTGAAATTCAGATTAATTACAAAATAGCGAAAAATACACCGACAGAAATAAGGTAACGCCAAGAAGAAGCTGTGCGACATAAACGAAATTTGGTAGACGTGATTCCACATGTGAAACGCGATTCCTGTTGAAATTTTGTCCCAGTGGCATAAGAGTGGAGCTGGTAGTGCGACTATGAGGATGCGTATCAGGTCTGCTTTAAATAGGCGCTGTAACGTTCGTGAGCGTTAGTCGCCTTTGAGATTGGATGTGGTGAGATGATGTTAGTCAAGAATGCTTCTAAGGAGACAAAGACACCGTTATCGACACCTCACTAACTTGACCAGGGAAGACGAATGGAATATTCCAGAAATTGAAACACGAACAGCTGCTAGCATGAGTTTCTTAGAAGTAGATAACTTAGGGGTTGCGAAGCAACTCAAATCGCTTGATATGGGCAAGTCTTCAGGTCCAGATTGTATACCGATTAGGTTCCTTTCAGATTACGCTGATACAATAGCTCCCTACTTAGCAATCATATACAACCACTCGCTCACCCATAAATCTGGTCCTACAGATTGGAAAATTGCGCAGGTCGCACCAGTGTTTAAGAAGGTAGTAGGAGTAATCCATCTAACTACAGACCTATATCATTGACGTCGGTTTGCAGTAGGGTTTTGGAGCATATACTGTATTCAAACATTATGAATCACCTCGAAGGGAACGATCTATTGATACGTAATCAGCATGGTTTCAGAAAACATCGTTCTTGTGCAACGCAGCTAGCTCTTTATTCGCACGAAGTAATGGCCGCTATCGACAGGGGATCTCAAGTTGATTCCGTGTTCCTAGATTTCCGGAAAGCTTTTGACACCGTTCCTCACAAGCGACTTTTAATCAAGCTGCGGGCATATGGGGTATCGTCTCAGTTGTGCGACTGGATTCGTGATTTCCTGTCAGGAAGGTCTCAGTTCGTAGTAATAGACGGCAAATCATCGAGTAAAACTGAAGTGATATCAGCTGTTCCCCAGGGAAGCGTCCTGGGGCCTCTGCTGTTCCTGATCTGGGTGACAATCTGAGCAGTTCTCTTAGGTTGTTCGCAGATGATGCTGTAATTTACCGTCTAGCAAGGTCATCCGAAGACCTGTATCAGTTGCAAAGCGATTTAGAAAAGATTGCTGTATGGTGTGGCAGGTGGCAGTTGACACTAAATAACGAAGAGTGGGAGGTGATCCACACGAGTTCCAAAAGAAATCCGTTGGAATTAGATTACTCGATAAATAGTACAATTCTCAAGGTTGTCAATTCAACTAAGTACCTGGGTGTTAAAATTACGAACAACTTCAGTTGGAAAGACCACATAGATAATATTGTGGGGAAGGCGAGCCAAAGGTTGCGTTTCATTGGCAGGACACTTAGAAGATGCAACAAGTCCACTAAATAGACAGCTTACACTACACTCGTTCGTCCTCTGTTAGAATATTGCTGCGCGGTGTGCGATCCTTACCAGGTGGAATTGACGGAGGACATCGAAAGGGTGCAAAAAGGGCAGCTCGTTTTGTATTATCACGTAATAGGGGAGAGAGTGTGGCAGATATGAGACGCGAGTTGGGATGGAAATTAAAACAGAGACGTTTTTCGTCGCGGCGAGATCTATTTACGAAATTCCAGTCACCAACTTTCTCTTCCGAATGCGAAAATATTTTGCTGAGCGCAACCTACATAGGTAGGAATGATCATCAAAATAAAATAAGAGAAATCAGAGCTCGAACAGAAAGGTTTAGGCGTTCGTTTTTCCCGCGCGCTGTTCGGGAGTGGAATGGTAGAGAGATAGTATGATTGTGGTGCGATGAACCCTCTGCCAAGCACTTAAATGTGAGTTGCAGAGTAATCATGTAGATATAGATGTAGATGTAGATGTAGATTTAATAGGGCTACGAGGAGTTTGATGTTGCTTCTACAGTATTGTGCGGTGCTGTCAAAATGTGCAGTTTCGCTTTCTTTCTCAGTCAGTTTTAACTACGGTAGCAAGGCATTTAAACTATTAAAAAATTAACTATGGCCGTATCCTACAAAAGAGGATAGAAGAAGAAATAACTGAATCTGAAGAACAAAATGGATTCAGACCTGGTCGCTCCTGTACTGATGGAGTATTTACCCTCAAAAACCTAGTGGAGGAAAGGACAGCAAGGGGCCTTACAACACATCTTGTCTCTGCAGACCTCCAGAAAGCTTATGACACAGTTCCACAGAACAAGCTGTGGACAATTCTAATTGATTATGGTGTGTCACCGAGCTATGTGAAAGCTGTCAGACCCCTCTACCAAGGTTGTACGGCAATGGTTAAAGTGAGAAATCAACTATCTCCAGGGATGCACACTTGCCCCTACACTCTTTAAGATCTACCTAGAGGAGGCACTAAAATCATGGAAAAGGAAATGTGGAGGAATGGGTGTCCCTATAGACGAGATCTTGTTCACTCTATTTTTTGCTGACGACCAAGTGTTAGTAGCTGGAGATGAGGAAGATGCAAATTACATGCTCCGCAAATTAAAAGAAGAATATGAAAAATGGGGTGTTATCATAAACGTATCTAAAACAGAATATCTGAAAGTGGGAGAAAATACTGTTAACGACTTAGAGCTCGGTTCTGATACTGTTAAAGGGTTTCATAATTTTAAGTACTTGGGAGTGACACTGTCGTCCAATGGTAGAAGTATGGATGATGTAAACAATAAAATAGGCCAGGGCAAGCGAGCCATAAATCAACTAAATGGTATTCTCTGGAACAAAAACATAACGCGCAGAACAAAACATACCATCTACCACACAGTTACTGAAAGTATCACAACATATGAGCTGGCTGTCGAGATGGATTTCTCGAGACGGAGTTGTGGATACTCCAGACTTGACCATATTAGAAATGATAGGATCAGAGAGGTTATAAATGTCAAAAGCACAACCCTAGACTACATAGTACATAGAAAGGAAGCACCTACTCTGGTATGGTCACTTACAGCGTATGCCAGACAAGATGGCCAAAACGGGTATGGCAATGGAATCCACATCATAGAAGAAAGAGGCTGGAAAGACGACGTCAACGAAGTAATGGCGGCGAGAGGTCTTAATGAAGGAGACTGGAATGACCGCGAACGATGGAGACTGGGATGCGAGAGGCGGCGGCAGCCGTAGGAACATCGCTCACATCAAAAAGTCAGTATAAATTTGAAAACTTAATAAACCACGGAATAATGTAGATAGAGAGGTAAAAATTGACACACATGATTGGAATGACATGGGGTTTTATTAGAACCACCCCATATTGCTAGACGCGCGAAAGATCTCTTGCGCGCGTCGTTTGGTGATGATCGTGTGCTCAGCCGCCACTTTCGTCATGCTTGGCCTCCCAGGTCCCCAGACCTCAGTCCGTGCGATTATTGGCTTTGGGGTTACCTGAAGTCGCAAGTGTATCGTGATCGATCGACATCTATAGGGATGCCGAAAGACAACATCCGACGCCAAAGCCTCACCATAGCTCCGGACATGCTTTACAGTGCTGTTCACAACATTATTCCTCGACTACAGCTATTGTTGAGAGGAATGATGGTGGACATATTGAGCATTTCCTGTAAAGAACATCATCTTTGCTATGTTAAAAAATATATCGGCTCAACCACTTGTTTATAGTGTAAAACACTAAGATTGACAATCGTAGCGTTTTACACTATAAACAAGTGGTTGAGCCGATATATTTTTTAACATTTACATTCACAACCACGACCTCTCATCTAGTATGAATAAAATCAAAAATCTTTGCTTTGTCTTCCTTTATTATGCTAATTATTGCTATTCTGATCAGATGAAGCGCCATGTGTCAGACATTTTTTGAACTTTTGTGTTTTATTGGTTCTAATAAAACACCATGTCATTCCAAGCATGTGCATCAATTTGTACTTCTCTATCTACATTATTCCGTGATTTATTCAGTTTTCAAATTGTTGTGTAGATAGTTCCGCGTAGTCAGCGCGTACACAACTTTCCCAATAGAGCGCACCCCGCTAAGCACAACAGCGCAGGCGCAGCGCTCGTCCGTCTCCGCACTACGAGATGGCGCTGCCTTAGAGACGGACCAAATTCTGCTTCCGCCGATCCACGTATTAATATGTAACGCAGCCAATGAGATTGCTGCAAAGTAGAACCTTTTCTCCGCGCGGATCACACTCGCGCAGTGATACCTGAACACGTAAGGTATTATAACGAGTGTACAGACCTCCGATTAGTCAGTCTGCATTTGTCTGTAGTCAAGTTTCAGTCTGCGCCTAATAAGATTATCATATTCCTGTACATAGCCATGAAGAGAAATGTATAGACACTTTGTCAAGTATCAGAGATATGTGAGAATAAGATTAACGTACCAAGACCAAAGGAGCTTCAGATTGTCAATTGTAAACAGCATCCAGAATCAACTTACGTAATGTCTATGCGTTTTATTATTTTAATAAATGTGTGCGAAAATTAAGTTCCGTTTCAGGTTGGTCACCGTCAATCTGCTACTCTAAGCGTGCAAGTGGCATTTCTATCGTCTGACCTAACGGCAGAAGATAAACACGCCACGATAAGACCACGGGCCATATTGCTGACACTCGCCTACTTCGTTAGAGCGACAAGTCAAATAATCTGATGGTGTGTGTACCGAAGGTCTTACAGTACGCACAGCACACAAATTTATACTGACTTTTTGATCACCTGGTATATAAAAATTGTTTCTTACAAATATGTTACTTCTCCTTATGTATAGAGTGAATTACCTATAACTTGCACTGCAAATATTTCGACAATGGAATGAAGTCTTGCGGGCATCACCCATCGTCTCTCTGGTGGCCTTAGTTTTGCGAAAGCCAAACTGCTTGTCCTGTAACACACCGACAGTTCTCTTTTCGTAGTCTTCGTATAGTACGTCGCTTGTACAGCTGGAGGGGTTGCAGTATTTTTGGTCGCTGGGACACGGTGTCGCGTTGCGCGGTTCATCGACACTTGGCGACGATTGTGGACGCTTCTGGCCGGCCTAACCGGCGAGAGCGCGCGCTAAAGAGGAAGCGTGACGTCACTGGGGCCACGCAGCCGGCGGGTCGCTTCGCTAAAGCTGACCAGCTGACCGCTCACCGCTGACCACTCACCGCTGAGTCCGCTTCGTGCTCCGAGACCCCAGTGCGAATACCAGGGCGACCGTCCAAACGTGGTGTGTTCCGCATCCACGAGAACGGTTGAACGTCTCGCGACCTCACTTGCCTTCCGAGAGTCAGAACACACATAGAGTAAACATCTCTGGAGTGAGCATTGCGTTCTGCGCATGTTGTCAACATTAAAGCAGGATTGTCACGTGATCTCGGGACTTCGCTGCGCCTGTGTGCTTTCTGCAGCATTTGAAGTTTATAATACCAAGAGTTTTTGTTGTGTTTTCACCGTTTGTTGATAGTGTAATAGCGATGGTGAATTACTGTTGTTGCTACGCATGCAAAGAAAAATATGTGAAACGAGGGATAGTAGCTGTAATGTTTAAATATTTCGAGACGCATTATAATTAAGGCTTGATTCTGGAGACCTATTTTTCTACGCTTTTATGAGTATATAATAGATATTACGGCTCGTACAAAAGCTTACAAACAATCGCTTCCTCTCGTAAATTTGCTAGTGTAACAGGAAAGGGGATGGTTAGTTGTTTCAGCAAATACTTCATGCATTTATCAGTGACTTGTCGATTATGTATATAGATTTGAAAGACGGGAGACAGATAAATTCAATAGAGTGGGAGTCTGTAATTCTCTTTCTTTAATATGTGTGTCCAAACCTTTTTATTCACTATAAAGTTACAGCAGGAGACCATGTTAAGTGTGTCTAGGACATGGAGAATGATTATGTGTGGTTTATATTTTAATTTCCGGAAGGATGAAGAACGAGTAAAGATGTGGCTCCAGAAAATGAGGAGTAATTTTGTCCCCACAAAATCTTCCAAAGTATGTTCAAAACACTGGGAGCAAGTACGTAAAATGCGTTAAATAAACACTTCAAAGTGTCACCAGTAAAAAAATTGTGCTTTAGGTCGCAAAAACGAGAAAATAGATACGCAGAAATAGCAGAAAAAGAGGACGAATTAGCAGGGATATAATCGCTAAGGTGTGGCAAGTTCGGTGTTTTTCGGACACTTGCAAAAGTACTAGTGTACTGTCAAGTCGTTTTGCAGGACTATCACTGCAAACATGTACTTCAGGCTCTGTAATACTATAAAGTGCCGTATCATACCGAAAACTACCAAAAATCGAGTGCATCTCAACTGTGACACCCATCGCAAAGAAGCAGAATGCAATATCACTTGCCCTTAAAATTTACGTACCTGCTTTATTCCCAGTATCAAATGGATACTGTTAAAATGTCTGCGCAGCATATATAAATAATCCACGACACGTACGAAAAGAATCCGTCTGTACTAGGGATGTAGTGACATTCGAAATATAGAGGGCGCTATACGGACAAACACACGAAGTCCCGAGAACACGTGACCAGGACGGCAATGTATGTTGACAACACAAAATCTGTTCTGCGCATGTGAATTCTCACTCCAGAGATATTTACTCTATGAGAACACCCCGAGATGTACGAGGAGCGGTCATGATGTTTTAATTACCACGTTGAAAAAAAAATTACATGATTAATGTACGAAGTCTGTTCAACAAATTTCTGAAACTTTTATTACGGTATATTGATAATTTTTACTTATGGACCGTTTGACAGCAATTGAATAAAACACAATTTTAGTGCCATTCGCGTTTCGCCTTTATTTTCTGCAAGGCATCATCAGTGGCAGGTTGCGTGGACAATTTCTTACATATTACGCTCCTGTTGCATTTTTGGTGTTGTTCTTTTTCTTATGAACGCCAATTTGCGGTTTTTTCCACATTCCACAGCACTATGCACTGATCGCTTGTTTTAATGCAATGTTTTGGTGCATAAGCAAAAATTAGCAATATACCGTAATATTACACGCAACTGAGGAAGACAGGACTACAAAAGTTGAAGATGTCAATACAGCTATGTTCTGAAACTTTGTCCACAAAATTTTTCTGCGCTTACCTTTACCAGTGGCAAGAAGCAATCAATACCGTCACTGCGCGATATCAACGGTGAAGTCACTGTGTAAGTAGGCTGTTTAAATTTTTATGTTGGTAACGCCACGTAGCGCTCTGTATGAAAATCTCTGACTGCTGTGTGGAGTCTGTGGCTGGTTGGCATTGTTGGAATATTCGCTATTGTAGTGTTCGGCAGTTGGATGTCAACAGCACGTTGCGTTGCGCAGTTGGAGGTGAGCCGCCAGCAGTGGTGGATGTGAGGAGAGAGATGGACGTGTCCGCGAGGAAAAGGAAATTGGTAAAGATGGATCACAAGAATTGATATATATATAAATATCTGTGGTCGGCGTCTGTTCACCAGAGGTGCGGCGGTAATACAAATTCTGGAACTAACCACTCCAGTCTTAACCACTGAGCTTTTCTGAGCTCAACCCTTTGATTCTAAGTACTATTATGGAGCGTTTTAGTAATTACAAAATTACCCCAGGTGGTAACAAATCCTCCGCCATCAGTGGCGCAACTAGTCTATCGGATTCTGGGGAGACTAGGCTGAAACGCTATATCCCAAACCAGAGGAAATCGAAGTCTTTTGACCGACTCATGCCCAAGGTCGAAACATTTTTTGGAACTATCAATATTAACTCTCTCTTGACACCAGGAAAACTCTATAAATTAGGAGACACACTAAAAGAACAAAATATCAAAATTTTAGCCCTGCAAGAAACAAGGTTGCCTGATGAGAATACCATGGATTTTGGAAACTACCGATTGTTTAAAAGTAAAACAGACAAAAGAATTCTTAAAAACACTCCGCATCTGGGTGTTGCATTCGCAATTTCGCAAGACATTCTTGGCTCCGTAATCGAAGTAAATCCAGTAAACAACAGACTAATGACAATTTCCATGAAATGTGCAAATAAAATGTACTGTTTAATTAACGCACACATGCCTATCAACCAGGAGAATAAAACAAATCCAGAAAAAGTAAATAAGTCATGGGACGTGTTAGAGAATACAGTCTCCAAAATTCCTCAAAATTATGTAAAGATTTTAATGGGTGATTTTAATGCACAGTTAGGGAAAGAGAGAAAATTTAGAAAAACGGTCGGTGAATTCCCTGCACATAAATGGACCAATCAAAATGGAAAGAGGCTGGTAGAATTTTGCAGAAATTTCAATCTCAAAATTATGTCAAGTCATTTTAAGAAAAAACCTTCAAAACAAAAGACATGGCGATCACCTAACAAGGACATAGGTGAATTCCAAACTGACCATATTGCAATCTCGTATCCATGTCACAAAGAAATTTTAAATGTTCAAGTTCGTAAAGGCGCCAATATTGACTCAGACCATTACTTAACCCGTGTGAAACTGAAGCTAAAACCCCAAAATTTCAACAAAAGGACACCATTAATCCCCAAATTTGACACCAGTAAAATCCAACCATCATTATTAGCAGACGAATTTGACAAAACAAGTGCACAAAATTGGGAACAACTCAAACACAAGATTGTCAAAACAGCTCAAGATCAAATTCCTTTACGAAAACACAAGAAACATGCTTGGTGGAATGAAAACTGTGATCATGCAATCAAAGCCAGACAAGAGACATTTAAAGCATGGAATAGCAACAAGACAGAAGACACATATGATACATTCCTGACAACTAGAAAAGACACTTCAAAACTAATTAGACAAACAAAAAGACGATATGAGAATAGTCAACTCTTAGAAATTGAAGAAGATTTTCAGAAATACAATACCAGAAATTTTTATAAAACTTTTAAAACCAAAATAAAGGGGTACCAACCCCAGAATCTTTGCTTCAAGAAGGAAAATGGACAGTTGGCTCTTAACAACAAAGAAAATTGCAAAGAACTTTCTAAATATTTTAAGAATCTTCTAAATTGCCCCGAGCCCACAGAAAGATTTCCACCAAAAATTCCCCAACAATGCAATCCAGTTTCACTTGCACCAAATGAAGAGGAAATTCATAGGTTGAAAAACAACAAAGCATCTGGTGAAGATGGAATTGTTGCAGAACTTTTAAAGGCAGCTGGTCCAAAAACCGTTAAAGAAATTACTTCAATCATGCAAAACATTTGGCAAACTGAAAAAATTCCTGATGAATGGAAAACCGCCTTGATTCACCCACTTCATAAGAAGGGAGACAAAACTGATGTTAATAATTACAGAGGAATTTCTCTTCTTCCAGTCACATACAAAATCCTCTCTCAATGTCTTCTGAACCGAGCACAACAACAACTTGAATGGAAAATTGGCGAATATCAAGCAGGTTTCAGGCCAAATAGATCTTGCCCAGAACAGATTTTAGTCCTCAAACTAATTCTCAGACATCACAAAATTTACAATAAAAAACTAGTTTGTACCTTTGTAGATTTTAGAAAGGCTTATGACTCAGTGGATCGTGAATCTCTTTTCCAAATTGTGAAAGAACAAGGCCTGGATCCTAAAACCACGGCAATTATCAGAGACACGCTAACTGGTACAAAATCAAAAGTAAAGTTCAGAGGAGAAATTTCAGAATCCTTTGAAATAAAAACAGGCGTGAGGCAAGGTGATGGACTCTCTCCGTTGCTATTTAACTGCGTTCTAGAAAAAGTAATACAAGAGTGGCGCGAACGAAAATTGGAGTTCAAAATTGACCAACCAGTGAAATTACGACGAACAAATATTCGAATAGACTGTTTGGCCTTTGCAGACGACTTGGTTATTCTAACGCAGGACATCCAAGTTGCTCAGAAACAAATAGAAATTCTTAAAGAAACAGCAGAAAGAGTAGGTCTCCAAATATCATTTGAAAAAACACAGTATATGACTAGCAACAAACTGGCACCCAAACTTTTGGAAACTAAGTATGGAAAAATCAAAAGAGTTTCGCAATTCAAATATTTAAGTGAAACAATCTCAGAGACTGGTCTAGAAAAAATTGGAAACGAAATTCGTTGTCAAAAGATGGAGATAGCTTTTAGACTTACAAAAGACATCTACAACAAAAAATGTCTCTCGAGGTACTCTAAATTGAGACATTACAACACGGTCATAAAACCAGAGTGCCTTTATGGGGCTGAAACGCTAATTTTAAACAGAAAAAAGGACATTCAAGAAATCCAAAAAAGAGAAAGAAAAGTAATCAGAAAAATTGTAGGTCCAAAATATACTGAAGAAGGAACATACAGGCTAAGAGCAAATAGTGAAATTCAACAATACACCAGCATATATTCGGATATGAAAAAACGCAGATTAAAATTTTATGGGCATATTAAAAGAATGGATGCTACCAGACTAACTAAACAAGTAGTGGAATTCTACGAAAATCGAAGTAAAGCTAAATTTGAAACAATAAAATGGATTGCTGCTATAAAAGAGGACATGAAAGAGGCAGATATAAAACAAGATGAAATTCAAGACAGAAAATTATTTAGGCAAAAAATTCATGACTGGGTAGTTGGTCAAGCTGAAAAACCAAAGAAAACTGGAACCACATGGTCTGATGAAAGGAAAAGAGCTCATTCCGAGAGAATGAAAACAATTTGGGCAGAGACAAAGTCTAAAAGAAAATAACTGAATGCCCCGTGATTGTACTTCGCGTGGTCCAGTAGGGCCCAAACGTGAATAATAATAATAAATGGTGGATGTGAGGAGAGAGATGGACGTGTCCGCCAGGAAAAGGAAATTGGTAAAGATGGATCACAAGAATTGATATATATATAAATGATGACTTTTGAACACTATTAAGGTAAATAAATTGTTTGTTCTTTATCAAAATCTTTCATTTGCTAACTATGCCTGTCAGTAAGTAGTGCCTTCAGTAGTTTGAATCTTTTATTTAGCTGGCAGTAGTGGCGCTCGCTGTGTTGCAGTAGTTCGAGTAACGAAGATTTTTGGTGAGGTAAATGATTTGTGAAAGGTATAGGTTAATGTTAGTCAGGGCCATTATTTTGTAGGGATTTTTGAAAGTCAGATTGCGTTCCGCTAAAAATATTGTGTGTCAGTTTAGTGATGATCAGAATAAGTAAAGAGAGAAATGTCTGAGTACGTTCAGTTTTGCTCAGCTGTTTGAAAAACAAGTAACGTAACAGGTTTTCCAGCACTGTTATTTATAAATTTTTCTAGGGGGAGGTTTCAACTGATGACAGTTCCACTAAAGCACAGCTATTAAACACGGTTTTCCGAAACTCCTTCACCAAAGAAAACGAGGTAAATATTCCTGAATTCCAATTGAGAACAACTACGAAGATAATAAACACAGAAGTAGATATCCTCGGTGTGCCGAAGCAGCGTAAGTCACTTAATACAGGCAAGGGCTCCTGTCCAGATCGTATACCAGTCAGGTTCCTCTGAGAGTATGCTGATAAAATAGCTCCATATTTAACAATTATGTACAACTGCTCGCTCACAGAAAGATCCGTACCTAAAGACTGGAAAATTGCTCAAGTCACGCCAATACCCGAAAAGGCAAATAGGAGTAACCCGAGCCGGCCTTTGTGGCCGAGCGGTTCTAGGCGCTTCAGTCTGGAACTGCGCGACCGCTGCGGTCGCAGGTTCGAATCCTGCCTCGGGCATGGATGTGTGTGATGTCGTCAGGTTAGTAATGTTTAAGTAGTTCTAAGCTCTAGGGGACTGATGACCTCCGATTTTAAGTCCCATAATGCTCGGAACCATTTGGAGTAACCCGCTAAATTACAGGCACATATCACTAACGTAGGTTTGCAGTAGAGTTTTGGAACATATACTGTGTTCCAACATTACCCATTACCTCGAAGAAAACGACTTATTGAGAAATATCCAACACTGATTCAGAAGATATCGTTGTTGTGAAACACAAGTAGCTCTTTACACCCATGAAGTAATGAGTTCTACCGACAGGGGATGTCAAGTTGATTCCATATTCCTAGATTTCCAGAAGGCTTTCGACACCGTTTCTCACAAGCGTCTTCTAACCAAACTGTGTACCTGTGAAATATCGCCTCCGTTGAGCGACTGGATTCGTGATTTCCTGTCAGGAAGGTCACAGCTCATAGTAATAGACGAAAAGTCATAGAGTAAAACAGAAATAATATCCGGCGTTCCCCAAAGAAGTGTTATAGGCCCTCTACTGTTCCTGATATATATTAACGACATAGAAGACAACGTGAGTTGCCCTATTAAAGTTTGCAAATTATGCTGTCATCAGATGACCAAAACGAATTGGAAAGTGATTTAGATAAGATATCTGTGTGCTGCGAAAAGTGGCAACTGACCCCGACTAAAGAAAAGTGTGACGTTATTCACACGAGTACTAAAAGAAAGCAGCTAAATTTCGATTACGCGATAAGTCACACAAATCTGGGGGCTGTAAATTCAACTAAATACTTAGGGATTACAATTACAAATAACCTAATTGGAACGATCACATAGATAATATTGTGGGTAGGGCAAACTAAAGAGTGCGATTCATTGGCAGAACACTTAGAAGGTGCAACAGGCTGCTTACAGTACGCTTGTCCGCCCTGTTCTGGAGTATTGCTGCGCGGTGTGGGATCCGCATCAGGTGGGACTGATTCGTACGACATCGAAAAAGTACAAAGAATGGCAGCGCGTTTTATATCACGCGAAAGGGAGATAGTTTCACCAGCTGCGACATGGTCGCGCATTTTAACCCCAATTTTGTCAAATGTTTTTTATTCCAGTCTTTGATCACAATATCAATTGATATTGGGAGATAGTGCCCGATACGTGAACTGGGGAGGTAATCATTAACACAAAGGCGTTTTTCTTTGCGAGGAGATCCTCTCATGAAATTTCAGTCACCAGTTTTCTCCTCCGATTGCATCACAAAAATGCACCTGCTAGTTCTGTTTTCACCCACCGACATAGGGAGAAATGATCATGACGATAAAATGTGAAGCCAGGACTCGCTCGTTTTTCCCTCGTTCCGCTAGAGAGTCGAACGGCAGAGAGAGAGCTTGAAGGTGGTTCATTGAACCCTCTGCCAGGCACTTTATTGTGAGTAGCAGAGTAATCACGTAGACGTAGATGTCTGCTTTGAAATACTATCCTCAGCAATAGATAACACCGCTCCGAACACTGTTTCCACTTCCAGAAGCAGCCTTGGTACACGCCTTGCTGGGTCGCGCGAAGCGCCGCCTGCGAATTTTCTTTTATCTCGTCTATCGTTGCAGATGTTCGTCCTATCAACGAGGTTTTCAACTTCGCAAATAAAGTAACTTCGCAGGGATCAGTACTGAGAATGACGCAGAGCAGTGATTTCGTTTTTGGGGCATTAGTACGCAACAACAGGGATGAATGTGCGGGTGCGTTATGGTGACGCAAGAGCCGTGAACTGTCTCGCCAAATTTAATTCCGTTTCCTCCTCACAGTGGCACGAATTCATGCTGAACTAACCCTTCAAAGACAAAGAAAACTATCAGCGTGGCTTTGACATTTGAGCTGACCTGACGATCTTTGTTTGGTCTCGGAGAACCTTTCCGAACCATGGTCTCAACTTCATAACCGTAGACCCACGTCTGATCGCCCGTTCCGATTCTCTTAAGAAGCATCTGGTTCTCATTTGTGTTATCCAAAACCTCTTCGCAGACTGCGAGGCGCAGGTCTTTCTGGTCTTCACTTATGAGCTGTGGGACGAACTTGGCGACAACACGATGCATCATGAGCAGTTGGCAACGAAACGTCAGAAGGAAGAATTTCAACTGGTCGACTACGGCCTCTCATCCCGGAAGTTTTAATTAATAGTTTCGTTGACTTTTCTCGGTAATATCATTGTGCTGGATAGCTATGACCTCCTGCAATGCAAACCATTCGACGAGGGTTCAATCAGTTTGGAGACCCTGGTTGTTAATGTTAGTGGAAAGAATACAGGTCGACCCCACTGCGCTCTTTCAGGTCGGAGAGTGGATCCAAAAGATTTTCTCCACACAATCCACACGTGTAAGAGGAGAATTAGCTATGCCTCACGGGTGTCTGTCTGGCAGTTTTGTTTCAATCGTGCAGCACTCTATTGCTACAAGCCCTTCATCATCGTCATCATCATCATGAGCCAATTCAATCATTAAATGATGTGGCCTCTTCGAGTCGTGGATTCAGGTAGGGTTTCAGCAGTCTTCTCCAAGTGGGACGGCCTTGGGCAGCCCTCTGCCAGGTGTTACTAGCGATCTTCTTGATGTCTTTGTCCCATCTGTCTGGTGGTCTTCCTCTAGGCCTCCGGTGCTCTCTCGGACTCCACTCCAGTACTAGCTTCGTCCATCTGTTGTCTTTTCTTCTCGCGACGTGGCCAGTCCACTACCATTTCAAGGAACCTACTGTCCCTAAGATGTCATTAACCTTCGTCACAGACCGGATGTCATCTGCCCTTTTCCTGTCCTTTCTTGTATAGCCCAGCATTGATCTCTCCATGGCTCTCTGTGCTGTCCTAAGTTTCCCTTCACTATGGTGAAAATTGTTCCTTCCGAAACAAATAGGCTACTAAATTTAGGACATTTCGAGAACAGAAGAGTGAGGGAAGTAAGCGAGGTGTTAAAAAGATGATGCTTTCTGAACAAATCTTGAAAATTAAAAAACAAAATTGAAAAATTTCTCTTAGGTGTTTTGTGAAATTATTTGTCTAAAGG
This sequence comes from Schistocerca piceifrons, assembly GCF_021461385.2. Lineage (NCBI taxonomy): Eukaryota > Metazoa > Arthropoda > Insecta > Orthoptera > Acrididae > Schistocerca > Schistocerca piceifrons. Next base: position 47,295,375 of record NC_060147.1, on the reverse strand, counting down.
AGGGAGTAAAATAGATTAGTTTGATGTGTCTTTGATTGGTTGGTACATTTGGCTGAGGGGACCAAACAGCGAGATCATCGGTCCCAGCAGATTACGGAAGGGTGGGGAAGGAAGTCGACCGTGCACTTGCAAAGGAACCATGCCGGCATTTGCCTGAAGCGATTTAGGGACAGCACGGAAAACCTAAATCACGCGGGTTTGAACCGTCGACCTCCCGAATACGAGTCCAGTGTGATTATCACTGCGCCACCTCGATGGGGTGATGTGTCTTTGAAAGATGCTCGAAAACCTGAACAACAAATGAGATGCATCAAATGTTTCTCTTTTTTTTTTATTTCGTAATTTTAGTAAACTCATTGCACGAAACATTTGACCGGTTTTATCTAATTTTCAAATCTGTTTTGTCATCGTCATCTGACGAGTGTGATACTTTCCGCCACGATTTTCTCTCTTGTGTCACACTCTTCATTCTAGTACGTCGTCAATTATTTGTAGGCTAAGGTCCTATCTCTATGTCCCCTCTTGCCCTCTACATCTCCTTCTCGTAACATGGCAATTATTCCCTGACTTCATAATGTACGTCCAACGATCCTCTTCTACATACGTTCCTTTCGTCACAGATTTTGCTAATAAACTCTTCACTCCTTATCCTATCGGTCAACCTAATTTTTAATATCTTACTATAGCACCACATCTGAAACGTTCCAATTATCTTCTTTTCCAGTGTTTCCACAGACCTTGATCACTTCCACACAGTCGTATGCTCCAGACGTACATTTTCAGAAATTTCTTCTTTAAATGCTAGTAGGATTTTCTGTTCAGGAATGCCCTTTTTGCCTGTGCTACTCATTTTTTGTGTCTTCTCCTCAATTCCCCAACTTTGTCTGCCTTATGGTCCCCAATTTTGATTTACATTTACCAGCGGTGCTCCTCATTTTCGGCTTCCGTTCCTTTACTATTATGTACTCATTAGACTGTTCGTTCCATTGAACATGTTCTGTAGCTCTTCTTCAGTTTGACTGAGGATAACTACATCTACATGGATACACTGCAAATCACATTTAAGTGCCTGGCAGAGGGTTCATCGAACCACCTTCACAATTCTCTATTGTTCCAATCTCGTATAGCGCGCGGAAAGATCGAGCACCTATATCTTTCCGTGCGAGCTCTGATTTCCCTTATTCTATCATGGTGATCATTTATCCCCATGTAGGTCGGCGTCAAGAAAATATTTTCGCATTCGGACGAGAAAGTTGATGATTGGAATTTCGTGAGAAGATGCCTTCGCAACGAAAAAGGCCTTTGTTTTAGTGGTGTGTATCCCAAACTGTGTATCATTTCAGTGACACTCACTCCCATATTTCGCGATAATACAAAACGTCCTGCCATTCTTTGAACTTTTTCGATGTTCTCCGTCAATCCTATCTGCTGAGGAGCCCACACCGCGCAGCAGTATTCTAAAAGAGGACGGACAAGTGTAGTGATGGCAGTCTCCTTAGTAAATCTGTTACATTTTCTAAGTGTCGTGCCAATAAAACGCAGTCTTTGTTTAGCCTTCCCCACAACATTTTGTACGTGTTCCTTCCAATTTAAGTTGTTCGTAATTGCTAGGTATTTAGCTCAATTTACGCCCTTTAAATTTGACTGATTTATCGTGTAAGCGAAGTTTAACGGCTTCCTTTTAGCACTCATGTGGATGGCCTCACGCTCTTCGTTATTTAGGGTCAATTGCTAATTTTCGCACCATACAGACGTTTTTTTGCAGTTTATTCTGATCTTCTGATGACTGTACTAGTCGACGTCATCAGCAAATCGTATCATTGATCCCCTTTCGCCCTGAACTTTAGTTCCAGTAGCGAACATTTATTTCCATCACTGCTTATTCACCGAGCGAGGTGGCGCAGTGGTTAGCACACTGGACTCGCATTCGGGAGGACGACGGGTCAATCCCGCGTCCGGGCATCCTGATTTAGGTTCTCCGTGACTACCGTAAATCGCTCCAGGCAAATGCCGGGATGGTTCCTTTGAAAGGGCGCGGCCGACCTCCTTCCCTAATCCGATGGGACCGATGTCCTCGCTGTTTGGTCTCTTTCCCCAAACAATCCCAACACCCACTGCTACTTCGATGTATGAACTGAACAGTTGGGGGGAAAGACTGAATCTCTTATACCCCTTTTAATCCGTGCAATTGGTTCCTGGTCTTACAGCCTTATTGTTCCCTCTTGCCTCTTGTTCATGCTGTATGGCCTATATTACCCGTACTTCCCCACAGCTTACTCCAATTTTTTTCACAATTGCGAACGTCTTCCACCATTCTACATTGTCGAACTCTTTTTCTGGATCGACAAATCCGGTTAATGCGTTTTGATTTGTCCTAACTTTGGCGTTCATAATTAAGCGCAAGATGAGGAGCGCCTTCGTTGGGATTCATTTCGCGCGTTCTGCGTGGCCAAACCATTCGCTCCAACAGTCCATAGTGTTCTTCAAACCGATTGCGGACATTTGTGAGCCAGTCACATGGCGCATTGTGATTCCATCGTTGGTTGGGAACGTGAAGTCTATGAATGGCTGCAAAAGGTACCCAAACATAACCGTTTCCAGTCAATGATCGCATCAGTTGGTCCAGAGGACGCAGTCGACTCTATTTAAACGTAGCTTACAGAATTCTGGAGCCACCATCAGCTTGCACAGTGCCTTGTTGACCAACTTGCGTCCGTGGCTTCAAGTAGTCTGCGCCACACTAGAACTCTACCATCATCTCTTGCCAACTGAAACCTGCACTCACCTGACCATGCCACAGTTTTCCAGTCGTGTAGGGTCCAACCGATATGGTCACGAGCCCAGGAGAGCCGCTGCAGGCGATATCGTGCTGTTACCAAAGCCTGCCACAGGCTATTATCGTCATATTTCGCCAGACTATTTCCTGTCTAAAGAACACGTCGATTCTGCAGCTGTCTCTCAGAGTGTTGCTTGTCTATTAGCACTGACAACGCTGGGCAAACGCCGCTGCTCTCGGTCGTTAAGTGAAGGGTGTTGGCGTCTGTGTTGTCCGTGATGGCAGGTAATGCCTGAAATTTGGTATTCTCAGCACACGCTCGACAGTGTATATCTGGGGTCATTGGATTCCCTAACAATTTCCAAACGGAATGCCCCATGCTTTCTGCATCCAACTACCAGTCCGCGTTCCAAGACTGTTAATTCCCGTCGTGCGGCCGTAACCAGGTCGGAAACCTGAATATAAATGAAACCTCCGGGCTCTAAGGCGCTGCAGTCATGGACTGTGCGGCTGGTCCCGGCGAAGGTTCGAGTCCTCCCTCGGGCATGGGTGTCTTTGTTCGTCCTTAGGATAATTTCGGTTAAGTAGTGTGTAAGCTTACGGACTGATGACCTTAGCAGTTAAGTCCCATAAGATTTCACACACACGAAACCTCCGGCAATGCACTGCAGTTTTATACGTCGTGTGCGCGGGGTTACCACCATCCGTATATCTTTGTATGGTTATCTCGTGAATTCCATCGTCTTAGTGTAGTGCACATTGTATGGTATTGAGTAGCCTTTTGTTACCTACCCAGTATGTAGGTGTAGAGAACGTGTCTTTTCCTTCCCCTGATTCGTGAATTTAGTAGTCTGTGAGCTGCAAATGTTAGTGTGAACTAATCTCTTCCGTGCACTGTTGAGTGGCTTCCGCCATATATGCACTGAAGCGCCAAAAAAACTGGTATTGGCATGCGTGTTGACATATAGAAATATGTGAACAGCCACAATACGGCGCTGCGGTTGGCAAGGTATATACAAGACAACAAGTGTCTGGCGCAGTTGTTTGCTGCTACAATGGCAGGTAATCAAGATTTAAGTGAGTTTGAACGTAGTGTTATAGTCGGCGCACGAGCGATGGGACACAGCATCTCCAAGCTAGCGATCAGTGGGGATTTTTGCCGGATGACCACTTCACAAGTGTACCGTGAATATTAGGAATCCGGTAGAATATCAGATCTCCGACATCGCTGCGGCCGGAAAAATATACTGCAAGAACTGGACCAATGATGACTGAACAGAATCGTTCTACGTGACAGTAGAACAACCCTTAAGCGAATTGCTGTAGATTTTAGTGCTGGGCCACGAACAAGTATCAGGGTGCGACTTCATCGATATGGGCTTTCGGAGCCGAACGCCCACACGTGTACGTTTGATGACTGCACGACACAAAGCGTTAGTCCGCGCATGGGCCCGTCAACACCAACGAGTTTGAACTGTTGATGACTGGAAACATGTTGCCTGGTCGGACAAGTCTCGTTTCAAATTGCATCAAGCAGATGGACGTCTACGGGTATGGAGACCTCCTCATGAATCTATGAACCCTGCATGTAAGCAGGCGACTGTTCAAGCTGGTGGAGGTTCTATAATGGTGTGGGGCGTGTGCTGTTGGAGTGATATGGAACCCCTGATACGTCTAGATACGATTCTGACAGATGACATTTACGTATGAATCCTGTCTGCTGACCTGCATCCATTCATGTCCACTGTGGATTCAGACGGACTTGGGCGATTCCAGCATGACAATGCGATACCACACATGTCCAGAATTGCTACAGAGTGGCTCCATGAACACTCTTCTGAGATTAAGCACTTCTGCTGGCCATCAATCTCGCCAGGCATGATCATTAAAGAGCATATCTTAGATGCCCCGCAAGGTGCTGTTCAGTTGGTTGGTTGGTTGTTTGGGGAAGGAGACCAGACAGCGTGGTCATCGGTCTCATCGGATTAGGGAAGGATGGGGAAGGAAGTCGGCCGCGCCCTTTCAGAGGGCCATCCCGGCATTTGCCTGGAGTGATTTAGGGCTGTTCAGTAGAGTTGTCACCCCCTCGTAATCTTACGGATTTATGGACAGCCGTGCAGGATTCATGGTGTGAGTTCCCTCCAGCACTGCTTCAGACATTAGTCGAGTCCATGCCACGTCGCGCTGCGGCACTTCTGCGTGCTCACAGGACCCTACACGATATTAGGCAGGTGTAGCAGTTTCTCTGACTCTTCAGCGTGTATATGAGGAGCTTTTGAAAAGTCGGTGCAAAGTCTGAGAGATGGCACCACTGGCGCGTATCGAGCTCATGTTTAGTTAGTAGCATCTTTGAAAAGAACGCACTCCAAGTTTCAGCTACATTGGTCTATTTCTTTGTGTTTGACATTCGTGTGAATCACGGAAGTCGGGTGATTGTCAAAAAATTGACGAAAAAGAATTTCGTGTGGTGATTAAACATTACTATGAAAGGCACAACGCCTCAGGAAACTAAAGAGATGCTTGATAAACATTACAGTGACTCTGCACCTTCGATTAGAACAGTTTATAAGTGGTTTCAAGATTTTTGGAGTGGCCATATGGGCACAAGTGATGCTGAATGTTCTGGGCCCCCTATGGAGGTTGCGACTCCAGAAATCATTGATAAAATCCGTGATATGGTGATGGATGACAGAAGAGTTAAGGTGCGTGAGATTGCTAGTGCTGTGGGCATCTCGAATGAACGGGTACATAGTATTTTGCATAAACATTTGAGGAAGCTATCCGCAAGATGGGTTCTGCGATTGCTCACGCTTGATGAAAAACGGATGGTTTGCAAACTGTTCACGAAGAATCCGCAGGACTTTAAGCGTCGTTTCGTCACTGTGGATGAAACATGGATACATTACTATACTCCTGAGAGCAAACAACAATCTACATCTACATCACTACCCTCCAATTCACATTTAAGTGCTTGGCAGAGGGTTCATCGAACTACAATAATACTATCTCTCTACCATTCCACTCCCGAACAGCGCGCGGGAAAAACGAACACCTAAACCTTTCTGTTCGAGCTCTGATTTCTCTTATTTTATTTTGATGATCATTCCTACCTATGTAGGTTGGACTCAACAAAATATTCTCGCATTCGGAAGAGAAAGTTGGTGACTGAAATTTCGTAAATAGATCTTACCGCTACGAAAAACGTCTTTGCTTTAATGACTTCCATCCCAACTCGCGTATCATATCTGCCACACTCTCTCCCCTATTACGTGATAATACAAAACGAGCTGCCCTTTTTTGCACCCTTTCGATGTCCTCCGTCAATCCCACCTGGTAAAGATCCCACACCGCGCAGCAATATTCTAACAGAGGACGAACGAGTGTAGTGTAAACTGTCTCTTTAGTGGACTTGTTGCATCTTCTAAGTGTCCTGCCAATGAAACGCAACCTTTAGCTCGCCTTCCCCACAATATTATCTATGTGGTCTTTCCAACTGAAGTTGTTCGTAATTTTAACACCCAGGTACTTAGTTGAATTGACAGCCTTGAGAATTGTACTATTTATCGAGTAATCTAATTCCAACGAATTTCTTTTGGAACTCGTGTGGATCATCTGACACTTTTCGTTATTTAGCGTCAACTGCCACCTGCCACACCATACAGCAATATTTTCTAAATCGCTTTGCAACTGATACAGGTCTTCGGATGACCTTGCTAGACGGTAAATTACAACATCATCTGCAAACAACCTAAGAGAACTGCTCAGATTGTCTCTCAGGTCATTTATATAGATCAGGAACAGCAGAGGTCCCAGGACGCTTCCCTGGGGAACAGCTGATATCACTTCAGTTTTACTCGATGATTTGCCGTCTATTACTACGAACTGCGACCTTCCTGACAGGAAATCACGAATCCAGTCGGACAACTGAGACGATACACGATAGGTCCGCAGCTTGATTAGAAGTCGCTTGTAAGGAACGGTGTCAAAAGCTTTCCGGAAAATCTAGAAATACGGAATCAACTTGAGATCCCCTGTCGATAGCGGCCATGGGTTACCAAGGGAGAATGTACACCAAAAAGGGCGAAGACCAGTCCTTCGGCCGGAAAGTTTATGGCGACTGTCTTTTGGGATTCGCAAGGGATAATCCTCATCAACTATCCGGAAAAAGGTAAAACTATTACAGGTTCATGTTATTCTTCGTTATTGGAACGATTGAGAACCGAGCTGAAAAAAAAAAGCGCCGACGATTGGACCGCAAAAAAGTCGTTTTCCATCACAACAATGCACCGGCAGACACCTCAGCAGTTGTGGTCGCAAAATTAATGGAAATTGGGTTCCAACTCATTTCACATCCCCCCTATTCTCCGGACTTGGCTCCCTCTGTGTACTATTTGTTACCCAATTTCAAGAAATGGCTGGTGGGACAAAGTTTTTATTCAAACGTGGAGGTGATTGGAGCAACTTATAGCTATTTTGCAGACTTGGAAAATTCCTATAATTCGCAAGGGATCAACAAACTAGAAGAGCATTGGACGAAGTGTGTAAGTGTAAAAAGGAGACTATATCGAAAAATAAAAAACGTTTACCCCAAACACGTAATCAGTTTTTATTTTTGCACGGACTTTTGAAACGCCCCTCGCATTGTGGTGTGGACGTGGGAGGGGCGCCACGCACGGCTGCTGCTGTGATACGGCTGCTGCCTTGGATGGCAGCCCAGGGCGGGCCGGGAGCGCTGAGGAGTCCCCCAGGGCTCCGTGCTGGGACCGCTGCTGCTTTGCCACTCGGCGCGGCCGTCAGCGACGACACTCTGCCCGCAGCTTAAAGGGGACGTGCCCTCCGGCCTGGGCCGCTACCACAGCAACCGCACAGCGGCCAACCTGTACATTTGTGTTGCTCAGGCTGGCACACAGCCACAGAGGAACCAGGGAGTGGCAACTGATTCTTAACATAGACAAATGTAATGTATTGCGAATACATAGAAAGAACGATCCTATATTGTATGATTATATGATAGCGGAACAAACACTGGTAGCAGTTACTTCTGTAAAATATCTGGGAGTATGCGTGCGGAACGATTTGAAGTGGAATGATCATATAAAATTAATTGTTGGTAAGGCGGGTAACAGGTTGAGATTCATTGGGAGAGTGCTTAGAAAATGTAGTCCATCAACAAAGGAGGTGGCTTATAAAACACTCGTTCGACCTATACTTGGGTATTGCTCATCAGTGTGGGGTTGACAGAGGAAATAGAGAAGATCCAAACAAGAGCGGCGCGTTTCGTCACAGGGTTATTCTGGTAAGCGTGATAGCGTTACGGAGATGTTTAGGAAACTCGAGTGGCAGACTCTGCAAGAGAGGCGCTCTGCATCGCGGTGTCCGGGTTTCGAGAGGGTGCGTTTCTGGATGAGGTATCGAGTATATTGCTTCCCCCTACTTATACCTCCCGAGGAGATCACGAATGTAAAGTTAGAGAGATTCGAGCGCGCACGGAGGCTTTCCGGCAGTCGTTCTTCCCGCGAACCGTATGCCACTGGAACAGGAAAGGGAGGTAATGACAGTGGCACGAAAAGTGCCCTCCGCCACACACCGTTGAGTAGTTTGCGGAGTATAAATGTAGATGTAGATGTAGATGTAATGTTGTACAACTTCATTCCGTTGTTCTGTACCCCATGTTCTCACATTATGGTGGTTCACCATTCTCTTTAAATGGAATGTTGCCTCGTCACTTAACACTAAGTGGAAGAAAACTGTCATCCTCCATCATGCCAAGAACGAAATTACGGAACTCCACACGTTGTTTGTCACCTTCACGAAGAGCTTGTAGTAGCTGAATTTTGTTTGGTTTCCGTGTGCAAACGTCAACGCAACGCACGCCTGATGGACATCGGGTGCATGTTGAGCTGTCGAGATGCACGGCGAACGGATTTCTGCGGACTCCTTGTGAAACTGTGGCGGATGAGTTCGATGTCTGTTTCAGACAGTCGGGGACGGCCCGGCGATTTGCCTTCACACCAACAACCAGTTTCTCGGAATTGTTCGTGCCATCGCCTAATGCTCTGTGCTGTAGGAGGATCCACACCATACCTAGTACGAAAGTCACGCTGAACAGTTATTACTGACCCGCGCTGCGCAAAACGTTGAACACGAAACGGTTTCCGTTGTCCCGACACCGTTTTTACTAGAACTGAAGTGGGCACACATTCTTGCTACCTAGCGGGAACCATGTAAAACTCGAGAGTTTGCTCTACCAGCAGTACGTTGTTCACGCACAAGGGAAGGTCGTCAAACCACTTCTTATCAAACGTTCCACGTCTTTCTTTGACGCTTCTGCCATCCAGAACAAAGCAGTCTCTTCATAAATTATCGATACATCGACATCTTTCTCAAAAATAGCTATGTATAGTGCCCTCCTCTATCACAGACACATCGATACATAATTCTCGAAATAATAATATCGAGTACCGATATTTTTATTTTATATTTTTTTCGCAACTTTCGGCAAACTTTTGAAATTGTTCTTTTCGAAGTTTTAGTAGAACATAATGTTACTTTCACTGTCTCACGGGAGTCTCACAACTTTTTGAGCTTGCACCACGTCCAGTCTTTCTCTTTGACTATCTATAGCAAATATATGTGGCACAGAAGAAGTCCGATTGCACTGGAAGGCGGCTGTTTGAGAGGAATAACAAGATATCCGATGTGAAGAAATAGCACACCAGCTGCGTTTAAAACCATTTATACCCAGCTAGTCTGTTATTTCTTTACGTTCTTCGGCGTTCTTCAAAAACAGTTGCTGAAAATGATGAAAAAAAAGTTAAATGTGAACACTGGTCTTTATGGTTAGGGGAAATCCTGACTTAATCGGCGCTCAGTGACACCAACAGAAACTGCAACGTTTAGCTTCACAACGTTTAGCTTCACCACTTAGTTTTGACACTACGACTGTTAAGTGGCTGGCGTTCGCAGAAATGAAAGAAAAAAAAAAGCGAGGAAGAGAACATGAAGTGTTCCGGACAAATCCGATATGTGACGAAACAGAACGTCGGACACCTTTTATTGTGTCACTTCGATGCAGTCGCCATTGTTAGCAAAGTGGCTATCCCCACGCGTGAATGTGCATTGTTTTGCTTTGAATTCTTGCTCTAGGCGGAATAAGCAGGGTGGTACCTTGTTGATGTACAGAATATCTAATAACAAAACACTACTTAAATATTGACTGTAATTAAGTTATACGAAACTGCAACCAGTCACTTTTTTGAATAATTGTGTTTTATCCTATGAACCGGTTATAGAACCTTTTCAGGTTCATCTTCAGAGTCGGCAAGACTCACCGGAGGAGAAACACCCCTCTGAAGATGTCCAGCGCAGCTCTGGACGAAACGTTAGGAGCTGAAGAGTTTCATGGACCACGACCTTACATCCCGGAAGGTTTACCAGAAGATATGTCATCCGGTCGTGAAAGCCTTCATACTATGATCATCTTCAGATGGTTTCAAGAAGTTACATCATTATTGCTAGCATAATGGTGGGTGCTGGCTTGTGACCCAATGGAAAGGTGCTGTGTCACACATCATTCACCACCATGCATCGCCGTTTGTGCAAAACTGGCTCGTTCCATGTGCTTAAGCTGGCTGCTGGTCGCCGACGAACAATGGCGGAATAAATCATTCTCTATAGGGTGTAGCGTATGCCATCAAGAAGCATATGACTTGCATCCCATGCCACTGACATGTCCCAACCCTCCATGTGGCGCATTGTATACGACGAAGGCCTGCATTCGTTTCACTTCCAATGTGTCCAAGCATCATAGTGCCCGCAAAATGCCGTGGGCGCTAGATGGGCAGTCGGCTGTGGAAGCGTGGGGAGAGTGGCAGTGGTGGGGGGTCGCTCAGAGCGCTGTAGGGGAAATGACGAGCACTGGAGGGGAAGTGCCGCTCTAAACCGGAGCCTGCGCTCACATTTTCTGTAAATATTAAGTGGAGCTCCTCCATGCCCAACACTTACATGATGACCATTCAAAAAGATCTACTTTCACCTCTTCTTTGGTTAGTGTAACGTTCAGAGAAGGGTCACAGCTGGGGAATTTTGAGTAAAAGCTACACATTTCTCTCGTTGCCATGCCAAAATTTCGTTCTTTTGACAAAAGACAGCATAGTTTACACTGTCTCACGTCATTAACATGTTTCAGAAACAGTGGCTTATTAAGTGATTATCTGAGGAAAACTAAGGTCAGCATTTTATGAAAAGCACATCCTTGATACAAAATAAACGTACAATGTTGTCACATATGTTGTTCCAAAAACCATAGCATTCCTCGTTACACCAGCTATTGATGACCCTTAAAAATTATGTTCTTTCATCGGAAAAGTCTGTAGTTACTGGAATAACGCAGTATATAATGAAGTTTTGCATAATAACCATATGGCAAAATACTTTCCTCTTTGTGTACTTTCTTTTGCCAAAATCTCATTTCTGTATCTCAAACCATTTATCAAATGTGAGGAATGTTTTGGATATTCCACTCTTCATCGCTGGCGCGGTGCGATCACAAATGAGTGTGCTACATCAGATCAATTTTCTCGAGGCTGGTGGCAGATAGAGACCTCTAACGAAATCTAAAGAAAAATTCAATATGTTAGCTAAATTTGATATGCAGCAACATATTATGTGATATGCACCAGACGCAAAATCATAGCGATCTCTATTTCTCATTGCAAACTTTTTTCGAATTTCGCACAGTGTCTTACTTCTGCGTAAATATCACGATAACTATGACTGAAACGCCCTGCTAAACCCACAGGACAGGACAGGTAGTTGGAAGTGGAAAGAGACCAAAATGAGTGGCTGTCAGTTACATTCGAACTGTGGTGTGCGTACTGCAAGACCTTCGGCACACACACCATCAGATTATATGACTTGTCGCTCTAACGAAGTAGGCGAGTGTCAGCAATATGTCTCGTGGTCTTATCGTGGCGTGTTTATCTTCTACCGTTAGGTCAGGTGATAGAAATGCCACTTGCATGCTTAGAGTAGCAAATTGACGGTGACCAACTATAAACAGAACTTGATTAAATTTCACACACATTTAATAACAATCATAAACCTTACTTAACTTGATTCTGGATGCTAATTACAATTGACAATCTGAAATTCCTTTGGTCTTGGTACGTTAATCTTATTCTCACATATCTCTGATACTTGACAAAGTGTCTATACATTTATCTTCATGGCTATGTGCAGGAATATGATAATATTATTAGGCGCAGACTGAAACTTGACTATAGACTGTTACAGACAAATGCAGACTAATGCAGACTGGTGCTGACAAATACAGACTGACTAATCGGAGGTCTGTCCACTCGTTATAGTACCTCAAGCATTCAGGTATCACTGCGCGAGTGTGATCTGCAAGGAGAAAAGGTTCTACTTTAGCAGCGATCTCATTGGCTGAGTTACATATTAATACGCGGATCGGCGGAAGCAGAATTTGGTCCGTCTCTATGGCAGCGCCATCTCGTAGTGCGGAGACAGACGAGCGCTGTGCCTGCGCTGTTGTGCTGAGTGGGGCGCGCTCTAGTGGGAAAGTTGTGTACGCGCTGACTATGCGGATCTATGTACACAACACGAACACATATAACTTTATTTATTTGACCAAATATTACAGTACCAATTCTTGAACTTAGTTATCAGCTGAATAGACCACACTACCTTATGCCTTAAGGGCACAACCACTTAAATTTAAAAACGGCTAAAAGCCATTAACTTAAGATTCAGACCGAAAACAGAATATTTAGAAGGCAGAAAGCCTCACGTAAGTATGTTCTACAACTTGACTAAAGGCCCTAAAAATCTAACATTTGAAAAGCAAACAAGTTTAGTTTAAAGACGGCTGAAGGCCAATGATTTAAGACTCAAGGCAAACTTAAATTTAAAAAAAAAGCACAGCAGGAAGCCTTATTTTCAATTAGGCTCAAGGCCAAAACAGTCTGATGCTCGAAAGACAACAACTTTAAATTAAAAACGGCTGAAAGTCCCATGACTTAAAACTCAGAGTAAAATAAATTTAAACAACAAAGCCTTATCTTAAATTAGGCTGAAGGCCCCAAACAATCTAATGCTTGACAAGCAAAGAACTTTAATTTTAAAACAGCTGAAGGTCGATGACTTAAAACACGACTAAAATAATTTTTTAGTAGACAGAAGGCTCAAGGCTTAATCTTTAAACAAGATTTTAATCAGGCTGAAAGCCCAAACAATCTAGCAGTTGGCAATTTTAAAGCGGCTGAAGGCCTATGACTTAAAACACAACTAAAAACAATTCAAACTTAATTCAAAACATCGGCTACGAGCCATACAAATAGACACAACAAAAAATAATAAAAGGCATTGCAGCTAACAGTACTCAGAAGTTTCGGGAGGGGGGAGGGGGGGGGTGGTCGGCCAGCACTTGAAATACTATGAAATCGTAACATTCACTACTGAGATGAGACAGGCAGTCGGCCCAACCATGCTCGATCCGATGGCAACCCAACCAAGAGACAGTCAACAGACCAATGCTCCGCACTCGCACCAAAATTCCACCGATGCTGACAGCAGAGACTGTGGAACCAAACAAGAACGGATGCTAGACAACCCATAAGGGGTGGACGACCCGAAAGCCCACGTTGTGTAATCAAATGACCGACTAACTCGCAGGCAAAATAAATGATAATTAATTGAAACCCTCAGCTGCCGACAGGTGTTCTTGATATGCCTCAATGGGGACAGCTGAAAATGTGTGCCCCGACCGGGACTCGAACCCGCGATCTCCTGCTCACATGGCAGACGCTATATCCATCTCTACCACCGAGGGTACACTTGAATTTGAAACACGGTTATATAGAATGAGATTTTCACTCTGCAGCGGAGTGTGCGCTGATATGAAACTTCCTGGCAGATTAAAACTGTGTGCCCGACCGAGACTCGAACTCGGGACCTTTGCTTTCGCGGGCAAGTGCTCCACCATCTGAGCTACCGAAGCACGACTCACGCCCGGTACTCACAGCTTTACTTCTGCCAGTACCTCGTCTCCTACCTTCCAAACTTTACAGAAGCTCTCCTGCGAACCTTGCAGAACTAGCACTCCTGAAAGAAAGGATATTGCGGAGACATGGCTAGCCACAGCCTGGGGGATGTTTCCAGAAGCTGTGAGGACGGGGCGTGAGTCGTGCTTGGGTAGCTGAGATGGTAGAGCACTGGCCCGCAAAAGGCAAAGGTCCCGAGTTCGAGTCTCGGTCGGGCACACAGTTTTAATCTGCCAGGAAGTTTCATATCAGCGCACACTCCGCTGCAGAGTGAAAATCTCATTCTGGAAACATCCCCCAGGCTGTGGCTAGCCATGTCTCCGCAATATCCTTTCTTTCAGGAGTGCTAGTTCTGCAAGGTTCGCAGGAGAGCTTCTGTAAAGTTTGGAAGGTAGGAGACGAGGTACTGGCAGAAGTAAAGCTGTGAGTACCGGGCGTGAGTCGTGCTTCGGTAGCTCAGTTGGTAGAGCACTTGCCCGCGAAAGCAAAGGTCCCGAGTTCGAGTCTCGGTCGGGCACACAGTTTTAATCTGCCAGGAAGTTTCACGGTTATATAGTTAACTTCGCTCAAAAGAACACTGCTTGAATTTACATCAGTGACCAGAACACTAATGGTCACAAGACAAAAAATTCCACTGCTGCATTCATGGCGGCTAAATCTCGGCAATAGAACCACTACGGGTTGCTCACTGGCAAACCTCCCCAACAGCAAACCACCGAAGCGAACCACCACAACGTGAATAGACGTGTGCTTGGTTAGTTGAAACCACTACTCGACTTTGACGTCTTGGGTCGGTGAACCACGAAGCTCGTAGCGATCGGACAGCTCCACACACGCTCCGACACTGCACAGGGACCGCCGCCGGACCCAGCCGACTGCACCGCGCGGAGATAACTTCCCTGGTCCGCAACAACCGACAGACTGCCCGCTGCTCCGTCCGCGACTGCTGCTACGTCGCGACTGCACTGCTGGTGCGTCTCCCACTCACTTCCAGACACACGACGGCGGAAATACTGGCTCGGACCCAACGGTGCAGAGGAAACACGCCCACTGGCTAAACGACATCCCTGCACCAGGAAAGGGCCGACCCAAGCTCCACAAGATGGTAAGTGAAGGGGCCCAGAAGCGCTCGGAGAACCAGTTACACGTCACCCGATGAGACGACAGACCTCTCAGAGGCAGTACGCCGAAAAAATTTAAAATAACTTGCCAATTAAATTCACACAAACTACACACACAACCTTGAACGAAGCCGCGAACGATACCCAACCGTAACTAACAAGGAAACCTCCCCATCGCAGCCCCCTCAGATTTAGTTGGCACAGTGGACAGGCCTTGAAACACTGAACACAGATCAATCGAGAAAACAGGAAGAAGTTGTGTGGAACTATGAAAAAAATAAGCAAAATATACAAACTGAGTAATCCATGCGTAGGATGTGCAACATCAAGGACAACGTGAGCTCAGGAGCGCAGTGGTCCCGAGGTTAGAGTGAGCAGCTGCGGAACGAAAGGTCCTTGGTTTAAGTCTTCCCTCGGGTGAAAAGTTTAATTTTTTTATTTTCGCAAAGTTATGATCTGTCCGTTCGTTCATTGACGTCTCTGTTCACTGAAATAAGTTTAGTGTCTGTGTTTTGCGACCGCACCGCAAAACCGTACGATTAGTAGACGAAAGGACGTGCCTCTCCAATGGGAACCGAAAACATTTAATCGCAAGGTCTTACGATTCCTCCACAGGAAAACTCGTCTGATATATTCTATAAGACACTGGTGACGGCATGTGCGTCACATGACGGGAATATGTTGTCGACCCACCTAACTTGTACACTTGGTGAATGGGTAAAAAGATTCTTCTACCTTGCCCGATTTAGGTTTTCTTGTGGATGTGATAATCAGTCCAATAAAGCGATGAAAACATAAGAGTTTGTCACATAAACTGCAACAAATGAATGCAACAGTTTCACAGTCACACAGTTTTCACTGTGCTCTGTCAAAACATATGTTTTTAACGTTTTCAAATTTTTCCGTGTGTAGACCGCAGCAACTGAACGACTAACTCCAGACCCCCTTGCTGGAAACCATATACACCAAACCAAAGATGGTACAGGTGCAAATATCGATACACATCACTGCTGCTACACGTAGAAGGAAGAAGAACCACGGCATAACCGCGACAAGGACTTTAACCCAAACACAAATAGACAGCGAAGTTCACGAAAACGCATAGTTGGAAGAGAGCACGGCTCATCCATGAATAAAACACCTGTTCTTGCTGCAGCAATATATCTTCTTGCTGCAACAGTATGTCTTCGAGACACTCCACGTGTCTTTGAGAGGATGCAGCGGTCATATCAGGTGTGCCGTGATACATCTGGAGAATTGAACATCTCTTGTACCGGACGTCCACTCCGTTTCCTGGGTGATTACTGATTCTTGTATGCCCGATATTCCATGCGTAAGGGATCAACCACCTATTACGTATTGAGAGCAATATTATCTTTGCCTCACGCAGGTCGCAGTAGGTACTACCGATAGTCGAGCGCCCAGTGCGCCAGAGAGCAGTCAGTGTGGAGACTTCGATCAAATAAGTTGGTTGGCTGCTAAGAGAGCAGGACGGATTTCGGCAGGACTGCCGACCACAGTTACAATTCTTTAACGGCTATGTGTGTCAAAAATGGTTCAAATGGCTCTGAGCACTATGGGACTTAACTTCTGAGGTCATCAGTCCCCTAGAACTTAGAACTACTTAAACCTAACTAACCTAAGGACATCACACACATCCATGCCCGAGGCAGCATTCGAACCTGCGACCGTAGCGGTCGCGCGGTTGCAGACTGTATATGTGTGTCTCCAGCAAACACTTAAATGGTGTTAATTGAGTGATTTTTTTCATGTGTTTAAGCGTTCATTCTGTGCACCGTGATTACGCGACAACCGCGCCGGACACCCACGATTTGGATTACAGGGAGGAAAGTTCATTCCGTGCCATATGAAGAAAACTGGCGTATGACGACATTAATAGGCGACCTGTGATGAGCTAACCGTTACTACTTTGTCACACGAAGGGAGTAACTGCCTCATCCGTGCTGTTTAGACAACAGATATAGAACATTGAAAACGAAGTATGTACCCATTGCTACCTGACATCCTAGTTACCTTTGTTGGATTTGATACGAAACAACTCCCGTGCAAATATTAACCGATCAGTCTATATCAGTTGCACACGGCCTAGCTATTTTAAACTACGAAGGTCACTCCAAAAGAAACGCATACTATTTTTTAAAAAATCGATCCTTTATTCTACATGTTTGAAAGTTTTATAGTGTGTAGATACACCCTTTAGGAACAATATTTTCATTTCTCCACATAATTTCTACCCCTCTGACCTGCCGTACGCCATATTGGAACCAGCGCCTGTATACCCGCACGGTAAAATTCTGGACCAACCTGTTGGAGCCACTGTTTGGCAGCGTGCACAAGGCAGTCATAATCTTCAAACCTTGTTCCACAAAGAGAGTCTTTCAGTTTCCCAAAGAGATGATAGTCACATGGAGCCAGGTAACGACTGTAAAGCGGGTGTTTTAGTGTTGTCCATCCGAGTTTTGTGATCGCTTCCACGGTTTTTGACTGACATGTGGCCGTGCATTGTCGTGCAACAGCAAAACATCCTGCTTTTGCTAATGTGGTCGAACACGACACAGTCGAGCTTGAAGTTTCTTCAGTGTCGTCACATATGCGTCTGTCAGCAGTCACCAATTCGTTAACTCTCTGCACATTGCCTGGAGTGTGTGCAGTACGAGGCCTGCCGCTGCGAGGACAATCCTCAAATCGCCGTAACCTGCTTGCCCACCGACTAACTGTACTGCGATCGACAGCAGCTTCTCCATACACCTTTTTCAACCTCTTGTGGGTGTTTCCCACTGTCTCGTTTTCAGAGCACAGGAATTCTATGACAGCACGTTGCTTCTCACGAACGTCAAATGTAGCAGCCATCTGAAGACATGCTGTGACGGCGCCACTCACGGGAATAGGTTGAACTAAGTATGTAAACAAGTGGGAAGGTTGTGTCTACACACTGTAAAACTTTCACACATCCAGAACGAAAGTTGTATTTTTACAAAAATAGTGTGCACTTATTTTTTAGTAACCCTCGTATTAGGGTATAATCCACTAGTCAGCGTAGTGGGTGTCATAGGGAGTGTTTCACATGTTTGTAAACGTCTTTTTGAGTCACCCTGTGCAATTGTAGGCCTCCCACAGTTGGGATTAAAGCATCCTGAATTTTAATGACACATTGCATGTTGGACGGCATGATATCATGTGTCAGATTATAAGACACCACATTACGGTGCATATTACTTTACTTGGAACGATTCGTTGTATTACATGGCATTGGTACTAACACTAGCACGTAACAAACATGTCAGTATATTTTGATTATCCTTGAAACTGCCAAGATAAATCGAAAAGCTAATTCCCTTCTTTTACATCGCCAACTCCTCCAAGAACATATTCGCATTTTTTGTGCTACGATAGGAGCAGTTTCCATTCCTCAGATACCTGGCCGTGGTAACGATCCGCCGGTGTTGTTGTTGGAAAGCGAGCCACACTGATCAGAATATACACTGCGCGCCGGAGCACTCAGCGTCCATTAGCGTCTGCTAACTTCGTCTGTCGGCAAACTCTGTTACCGTCATTTCATTACCGGGCCCGGCCGTGTATTTCAAACCGTCCAACACGGACAGAGGTCGCAGGCAGCAGAGACTTCTACGGTGGGTCGGCCACTGGATGCTGGAAAATTCCTATGCCTTCTGATTGGCGATAGTCAGATCAGTTATATACTGCCAGGATATCAACAACTTATGGCCAGTAAAATTTATTGTGTTGCGATAGGCGACCTTGAGCCCAGTAAACGCTGGAATAGCGCTGAAATCGTTTTATCAGTCAAAACATTTTTATAAGTATGTGCAGCAGTGACAAATGTAAATAGCATGAAACTAGCTAATCCTCATTCATCGACTTCTAACAAAAAATGGTTCAAATGCCTCTGAGCACTATGGGACATCTTAGGTCACCATCCCCTACTACTTAAACCTAACTAACCTAAGGACATCACACGCATCCATGCCCGAGACAGGATTCGAACCTGCGACCGTAGCAGCAGCGCGGTTCCAGACTGAAGCGCCTAGAACCGCTCGGCCACAACGGCCGGCGCTTTTAGTCCTACAGAAAAAAAATGAAAGGGACATTCTTGTAGGAAATATAATGTAGATGAATTTTGTACTGGGTACGTTTTCACTACAGGCCGTAGTTCCCGAATCATCGAAGAAAACAGTACAAAAGTTACCTATAAACGTGTTTTTCTTGAATAACTCTTAAATCGTGGCCTCCACCGAAAATGTGCGCAGCTCGTGGTCTAGTGGCTAGCGTTTCTGCTCCTGGATCACCGGCTCCCAGGTTCGATTCCAGACCTGGTTGAGGATTTTCCCTGCCCGATCTCTTGTGTTTGTGCTGTCCTCATCATTTCATCATCATCATCATTCGTGACAGTGGCTCGATCATCATCATAATCATCATTTAAGACTGATTATGCCTTTCAGCGTTCAATCTGGAGCATAGTCCCCCTTATAAAATACCTCCATGATCCCCTATTCAGTGCTAACATCGGTGCCTCTTCTGATGTTAAGCCTATTACTTCAAAATCATTCTTAACCGAATCCAGGTACCTTCTCCTTGGTCTACCCCGACTCCTCCTACCCTCTACTGCTGAACCCATGAGTCTCTTGGGTAACCTTGCTTCTCCCACGCGTGTAACATGACCCCACCATCTAAGCCTGTTCGCCCTGACTGCTACATCTATAGAGTTCATTCCCAGTTTTTCTTTCATTTCCTCATTGTGGACACCCTCCTGCCATTGTTCCCATCTACTAGTACCTGCAATCATCCTTGCTACTTTCATATCCGTAACCTCAACCTTGTTGATAAGGTAACCTGAATCCACCCAGCTTTCGCTCCCATACAACAAAGTTGGTCGAAAGATTGAACGGTGCACAGATAGCTTAGTCTTGGTACTGACTTCCTTCTTGCAGAAGACAGTAGATCGTAGCTGAGCGCTCACTGCATTAGCTTTGCTACACCTCGGTTCCAGTTCTTTCACTATGTTGCCATCCTGTGAGAATATGCATCCTAAGTACTTGAAACTGTCCACCTGTTCTAACTTTGTTCCTCCTATTTGGCACTCAATCCATTTATATCTCTTTCAAACTGACATTACTTTTGTTTTGGAGATGCTAATCTTCATACCATAGTCCTTACATTTCTGATCTAGCTCTGAAATATTACTTTGCAAACTTTCAATAGAATCTGTCATCACAACTAAGTCATCCGCATATGCGAGACTGCTTATTTTGTGTTCACCTATCTTAATCTCACACAGCCAGTCTACTGTTTTCGATATATGATCCATAAATAATATGAACAACAGTGGAGACAGGTTGCAGCCTTGTCTTACCCCTGAAACTACTCTGAACCATGAACTCAATTTACCGTCAACTCTAACTGCTGCCTGACTATCCATGTAAAGACCTTTAATTGCTTGCAAAAGTTTGCCTCCTATTCCATAATCTTGTAGAACAGACAATAACTTCCTCCTAGGAACCCGGCCATATGCCTTTTCTAGATCTATAAAGCATAGATACAATACCCTGTTCCACTCTTAACACTTCTCCATTATTTGCCGTAAACTAAAGATCTGGTCCTGACAACCTCCAAGAGGCCTAAACCCACACTGATTTTCATCCAATTTGTCCTCAACTAATAGTCGCACTTTCCTTTCAACAATACCTGAGAAGATTTTACCCACAACGCTGATTAAAGAGATACCTCTGTAGTTGTTACAATGTTTTCTGTTTCCATGTTTAAAGATTGGTGTGATTACTGCTTTCGTCCAGTCTGATGGAACCTGTCTCGACTCCCACGCCATTTCAGTTATCCTGTGTAGCCATTTAAGACCTGACATTCCACTGTATTTGATGAGTTCCAACTTGATTTCATCCACCCCAGCCGCTTTATTTCGCTGCAATCTATTAACCAATTTCTCCACTTACTCGAATGTGATCCTATTTCCATCATCATTCCTATCCCATTGTACATCGAAATCTGAAACACTACTGATCGTATTTTCACCTACATTGAGCAACTCTTCAAAATATTCCCTCCATCTGCCCAAGGCATCAACAGGATTCACCAGCAGTTTTCCTGACCTGTCCAAAATACTTGTCATTTCCTTCTTACCTCCCTTTCGAAGACTGCTAATAACACTCCAGAATGGTTTTCCAGCAGCTTGACCCAAGGTCTCCAACCTGTTTCCAAAGTCTTCCCAAGATTTCTTCTTGGATGCTGCAATTATCTGTTTGGCTTTGTTTCTTTCTTCAACATAACTTTCTCTGTCTACCTGAGTTCTAGTAAGTAGCCATTTTTGATACGCCTTCTTTTTCCTTTTACAAGCTGCCTTGACTGTGTCATTCCACCAAGCTGTTTGCTTCATCCTAGTATTACACACTACTGTTCCAAGACATTCTTTGGCCACTTCTAGTACTGCGTCCCTGTACCTTGTCCATTTCTTTTCCAGTGACTGCAATTGACTACATTCAACTAACTGGTACCTTTCTGAGATCACTGTTATGTACCTGTGTCTGATTTCCTTATCCTGAAGTTTCTCCACTCTTATCCTCCTACATATGGACCTGACCTCCTGCACTTTCGGCCTCACAATACCAATTTCACTGCAGATTAAATAATGATCAGTGTCATCAAAGAATCCCCTGAATACACGTGTGTCCCTCACAGCCTTCATGAATTCCTGATCTGTTATTATATAGTCAATGACAGATCTGGTTCCCCTGCCTTCCCAAGTATACCGGTGAATGTTCTTATGTTAAAAAAAGGAGTTTGTGATTACTAAGCCCATATTGGCACAGAAATCCAAGAGTTTTTTCCCGTTCCTGTTGGCCTCCATATCCTCTCCAAATTTACCCATAACCTTTTCATACCCTTCTGTTCGATTTCCAATCCTGGCATTAAAATCACCCATGAGTAGAACACTGTCCTTGTCCTTTACTCTAACATCTCCATCATTGAGTGCCTCATAAAAACTATCCATCTTATTTTGATCTGTCCCTTCACAATGCGAATATACTGACACAATCCTAATTTTCTTGCTAGGCACTGTCAGATCTATCCACATCAGTCGTTCGTTTACATACCTTATTGCAACTACGCTGTGTTCCATTTCTGTCCTGATGAAAATCCCCACACCCCATTGTGACTCGATTGGATTGTGAAAAAAATTTGACTATGTCAAAATTGGAACTTCATATCGGCGCTGATGACCGTGCAGTTGACGCCCCACAAACCAATCATCATCATCTTCGTTGTCGTCGACCGAAAACGAATCCCAGAACAAAGTTTGACAGCATTAAATTTCCTACAAAAAGATCTTTTTCTTTTGTTTCTGTAGGACTAAGAGTATGTGCGCAGCGAACGAGAGAATACGAAAATCTAGTGCGTGGTTTTCATATGTGATGCGGCTAAAACTCATAGATAGGGGTAGCTGAATGTAATAAGCTCACCCTGTACGTATGGTGTCTGTTCTGTCGGAGACACACCCACACATACAGATCTCAGCCGTGCAATTGGGTACCGTATCGTAGCACTCCGCACGCATCTGCTGGGGATAAAACAAAAGGGCGCAGGCGTGTTAACGATGTCGTATGTACAGTTTGTATCAAAAAGAATCATCCGGTTTTAAAAAGTCGTAACTATTATGTTATTTGAGATACGTGCCTGAACAATGTTTTGTTTGAAGGAGCAAACTCTTGAGTTCTAGCCGGCTGGGGTGACCGAGCGGTTCTAGGCGCTACAGTCTGGCACCGCGCGACCGCTACGGTCGCAGGTTAGAATCCTGCCTCGGGCCTGGATGTGTGTGATGTCCTTACGTTAGTGAGGGTTAAGTAGTTCTAAGTTCTAGGGGACTGATGACCTCAGAAGTTGTCTCATAGTGCTAAGAGCCACTATGGCACTAACAATTCCGAGAAACAGGCTGTTTGTGTGAAGGAAAATCGCCGGGCCGTCCCCGAATGGCTGACACAGACGTCGAATGCATCCGCCATAGTTTCACAATCTGCTGCGGTCGCAGGTTCGAATCCTGCCTCGGGCATGGATGTGTGTGATGTCCTTAGGTTAGTTAGGTTTAAGTAGTTCTAAGTTCTAGGGGACTGATGACCATAGATGTTAAGTCCCATAGTGCTCAGAGCCATTTGAACCATTTAAAGTTTCACAATGAGTCCGCAGAAATCCGTTCGCCGTGCACCTCGACAGCTCAAACAAGCCCCTATGATCGTCTGGCGTGTGTTGAGTCGACCTTTACACACGAAACCGTACGAAATTCAGCTACTGAAAACTCTTCGTGGAGGTGACGAACAACAACGTGTGGAGTTCTGTAATTTCGTTCTCGGCAAGATGGAGGATGGGATTTTTCTTCCACGCTTAGTGTTTAGTGAGGAGGCAGCATTCCATTTAAATGGAAAGGAGAACCGACATAACGTGAGGTTATGGGGGACGGAACAACCTCATGAACTCGTACAACGTGAGGGGGACTTTCCAAAATTTGATGTATTTTGCACACTGTCACGGGAAAACATGTACGATCCACTTTTCTTTGCTGAGAGCACTGTTACAGGAAGCACATACACTCCTGGAAATTGAAATAAGAACACCGTGAATTCATTGTCCCAGGAAGGGGAAACTTTATTGACACATTCCTGGGGTCAGATACATCACATGATCACACTAACAGAACCACAGGCACATAGACACAGGCAACAGAGCATGCACAATGTCGGCACTAGTACAGTGTATATCCACCTTTCGCAGCAATGCAGGCTGCTATTCTCCCATGGAGACGATCGTAGAGATGCTGGATGTAGTCCTGTGGAACGGCTTGCCATGCCATTTCCACCTGGCGCCTCAGTTGGACCAGCGTTCGTGCTGGACGTGCAGACCGCGTGAGACGACGCTTCATCCAGTCCCAAACATGCTCAATGGGGGACAGATCCAGAGATCTTGCTGGCCAGGGTAGTTGACGTACACCTTCTAGAGCACGTTGGGTGGCACGGGATACATGCGGACGTGCATTGTCCTGTTGGAACAGCAAGTTCCCTTGCCGGTCTAGGAATGGTAGAACGATGGGTTCGATGACGGTTTGGATGTACCGTGCACTATTCAGTGTCCCCTCGACGATCACCAGTGGTGTACGGCCAGTGTAGGAGATTGCTCCCCACACTATGATGCCGGGTGTTGGCCCTGTGTGCCTCGGTCGTATGCAGTCCTGATTGTGGCGCTCACCTGCACGGCGCCAAACACGCATACGACCATCATTGGCACCAAGGCAGAAGCGACTCTCATCGCTGAAGACGACACGTCTCCATTCGTCCCTCCATTCACGCCTGTCGCGACACCACTGGAGGCGGGCTGCACGATGTTGGGGCGTGAGCGGAAGACGGCCTAACGGTGTGCGGGACCGTAGCCCAGCTTCATGGAGACGGTTGCGAATGGTCCTCGCCGATACCCCAGGAGCAACAGTGTCCCTAATTTGCTGGGAAGTGGCGGTGCGGTCCCCTACGGCACTGCGTAGGATCCTACGGTCTTGGCGTGCATCCGTGCGTCGCTGCGGTCCGGTCCCAGGTCGACGGGCACGTGCACCTTCCGCCGACCACTGGCGACAACATCGATGTACTGTGGAGACCTCACGCCCCACGTGTTGAGCAATTCGGCGGTACGTCCACCCGGCCTCCCGCATGCCCACTATACGCCCTCGCTCAAAGTCCGTCAACTGCACATACGGTTCACGTCCACGCTGTCGCGGCATGCTACCAGTGTTAAAGACTGCGATGGAGCTCCGTATGCCACGGCAAACGGCTGACACTGACGGCGGCGGTGCACAAATGCTGCGCAGCTAGCGCCATTCGACGGCCAACACCGCGGTTCCTGGTGTGTCTGCTGTGCCGTGCGTGTGATCATTGCTTGTACAGCCCTCTTGCAGTGTCCGGAGCAAGTATGGTGGGTCTGACACACCGGTGTCAATGTGTTCTTTTTTCCATTTCCAGGAGTGTAGATCGATATGCTAGAGAACTTTGTTTTCCCACAGTTGGAGACTGATTCGAATGACTTCATTTACCAACAGGATGGGGCACCGCCAACTGGCACCTGGAAGTGTGGGAATTTTTAAATCAGAGCATTCCTGAACGATGGATCGGTCGCACTGGACCAAATGATTCAGCCTTACATTACTGGGCTCCAAGGTCACCTGACCTGACTGTATGTGATTATTTCTTCTGAGGGTTTATAAAATGTTTATGTGCTTCCGTTACCACCAACAAAGAATGAACTGAGACATCGCATAACAGCAGCTGTGGAAGCTGTAACTCAAGGTGTGCTCGTTGGAGTGTGGGAACAGTTTGAATACCGCACTGGCATACGCGGCATATTGAACACCTACGAAAAGGTGTGAAGAAAATAGTTTCCCGTACATGAGAAAACGAAATTCATTCTATATGTTTATTAGTTTCAGAAATGTAGATCTGCGAAATCGGATGATTCTTTTTGACACACCCTGTATTTTCGGATTATTTGCGAGGGCCATTCAGCAATTAAAGAGACGAATTGGTTTGGAGAAAAAAGCGTTTATTTTTACAAAGCAATGCTTTTTCTACTTTTCAACATAATCCCCGTGAACATATATGCACTTGTTCCAACGGGCTAGAAGCTTTTTTATTCCTGCTGCAAAGAACTATTTATCTTGATATTTGAATCAGTTTCCCACAAACATTTTCACTTTCTAGTTTTCCTGGAACCTCTTCCCAGGTAACGCCTCCTTCAGTGCACCAAACAAATGAAAATCACTCCGTGCTAAATGAGGGCTGGAAGGGGGATGAGGCAGTACTTCCCAGACCATTCTGTCGACGGTTTCACAGGTTAGTTGAGCAATATGAGGACGTGCATTATCTTACTGGAGAATCACTCCTCTCTGAGATCCACGTCTTGTCTCTCTATGGCTAGCTTCACCTTGTTTTAAGCAGATTCGAGTAGTATTCGCTGTTCATTGTACGCTGCTCGTCTGGATAATCACAAAAACTGGGCCTTCAACATCACAAAACACTGTCAACATCACTTTTCCTGCTGATGCTTGGATTTTGACCGTCAACATGGCTTTTCCTGCTGATGCTTGGATTTTGAATTTTTTCTTCACAGGTGAGTTGGTGCGCTTCCACTCCATGCTTTGTCTGTTTGATTCTGGCTCATAATAGTGAACCCAGGTTTCATGACAAGTTGAAATTTTGTTGAAGTGCTCACCTTACCATTCGTAAAGTTGCTTTAATTCTGTGCACAGTCTCAAACTTGTTTCCTTGTGTAACCGTGTCAACTCCTTTGGGACCCATCTCGCACATGTTTTCTACGTCTACATCTGCATGGTCACTCTGCAATTCTCACTTAAGTGCCTGGTAGAGGATTCATCTAACCATTTTCATACTACTTCTCTACCATTCCACTCTCGAATGGCGCGTAGGACAAAGGAACACCTAAATCTTTCCGTTCGAGCTCTGATTTCTCTTATTTTATTATGATGATCATTCCTTCCTACATAGGTGGGTGTCAACAAAATTGGTGATTGAAGTAGATCTCGCCGGAAAGAAAACCGCCTTTGTTTCAGTGACTGCCACCCCAACTCGCGTATCATATCAGTGACACTCTCACCCCTATTGCGCGGTAACACGAAACGAGCTGCCCTTCTTTGCACTTTTTCGATGTCCTACGTCAATCCTACCTGGTAAAGGGTTCCACACCGTGCAGCAATATTCCAACGGGAGACCCTCACCGCCGACTAGGCAAGGTCCTAGCGGAGGTGGTTTCCCATTGCCTTCCTCCGACCTTAATGTGGATGAATGACGATGATGAAGACGACACAACACCACCCAGTTATCTCGGGGCAGGGAAAATCCCTGACCCCGCCTAGAATCGAACCGGGGACCCCGTTGCTACAGACAATGTTAGGAACTGTACCAGTACTAACTTGAACCTTATCAACTTTATTTCCACAGTCACACGGCGGCTAGCACGAATAATGTCACCAATTCGACTGTCAAGTGAAACTGCAACAGGTCGGCCAGAACGGTGTTCGTCAGTCACTGAATCGCGACAATTTTTGAACTGCTCTACCCACCCGTAAAAATTTGCACGATTCATACAAACTTCACTATAAACTTTAGACACTCTACAGTATATATTCACTGGTTTCTCGCCTTCAGCAGATAAAAAACGAATAACAGAACGTTGTTCCAGTAATGTGGACGTTTCAAGCGGACTCGCCATCTTGAAATGTATTTTTGAGGTTATAAACAATAGAATGTTGATACGTCAGCTGATCAAGGCTCATCGAGTGATGCCGACTTAAGGCCATGAATGTACCACACTTGCCCTACTAACAGTTTTTATCCTAGACCAATTTGTCTCTCTAATTACTGAATGACCCTCGTATTTTTCTTTGACGGCGTGCATGCTAGGTGTACGCTGCCACTTCCTTCGTTACTTAAATATTTATAGCTTTGAAGGTTCGTGTCTCTCCCAACATCGAATGAGGAGTAAAAGTGTTAATACTGCCGTTGGTGTGGTCGCCGTTTCGGCACTGATGCCGGCTGAGGAGACAGCCGTGTTGCCACGGCGTAAGCTCCGGGCGGCCATTAGCCCGTCACGGGAGAGTGCGCAGAAAAAAACAGACGCGTGTTTCTCTTTCCAACGCGCCAGTTAACTAAGAGCCCATATTAAATTTCGTCACTCCCAACGACGCACTATGTTGTGTAAATGGCGCCTCCGAGCACGAAGCGGTTTCGATGCCGTCCACATTAGTTCGGCATTTCAAAGTACCATGAGATCTACAGTACTTCCTGCAACGCACACCTCATATAAGGTATCTGGAGTAGGTGAGGTTCCCTCAGAATAATAACGTACCTGGGAGTGTAGAAGCCATGGCAAAACTGCCCCACCTGGCGTGCAAGATTCAAAAGACAGGCGAAATTTCCTCAGGTACTGCGAGCTCGTGTTTCGGTAGCGTTCTCGCTTATACATCTACATCCACATCTATATTTATACTCCGCAAGCCACCCAACGGTGTGTGGCGGAGGGCACTTTACGTGCCACTGTCATTACCTCCCTTTCCTGTCCCAGTCGCGTATGGTTCGCGGGAAGAACGACTGCCGGAAAGCCTCCGTGCGCGCTCGAATCTCTCTAATTTTACGTTCGTGATCTCCTCGCGAGGTATAAGCAGGGGGAAGCAATGTATTCGATACCTCATCCAGAAACGCACCCTCTCGACTCCTGGCGAGCAAGCTATACCGCGATGCAGAGCGCATCTCTTGCAGAGTCTGCCACTTGAGTTTGCTGAACATCTCCGTAACGCTATCACGCTTACCAAATAACCCTGTGACGAAACGTGCCGCTCTTCTTTGGATCTTCTCTATCTCCTCTGTCAACCTGACCTGGTACGGACCCCACACTGATGGGCAATACTCGAGTATAGGTCGAACGAGTGTTTTGTAAGCCACCTCCTTTGTTGCTGGACTACAATTTCTAAGGACTCTCCTAATGAATCTCAACCAGGCACCCGTCTTACCAATAGTTAATTTCATATGATCATTCCACTTCAAATAGTTCCATACGCATACTCCCAGATATTTTACAGAAGTAACTGCTACCAGTGTTTGTTCCGCTATCATATAATCATACAATAAAGGATCCTTCTTTCTATGTATTCGCAATACATTACATTTGTCTATGTTAAGGGTCAGTTGCCACGCCCTGCACCAAGTGCCTATCCACTGCAGATCTTCATTTAGTTGCAATTTTCTAATGCTACAACTTCTCTGTATACTACAGCAACATCCGCGAAAAGCCCGACACTATCTACTAGGTCATTTATATATATTGTGAAAAGCAATGGTCCCATAATAGTCCCCTGTGGCACGCCAGAGGTTACGTTAACGTCTGTAGACGTCTCTCCATTGAGAACAACATGCTGCGTTCTGTTCGCTAAAAACTCTTCAATCCAGCCACACAGCTGATCTGATTTTCCGTAGGTTCTTACTTTGTTAATCAGGCGACAGTGCGGAACTGTGCGCTTCCCACGCACGGGGTCCCGGGTTCGATTCCCGGCGGGATCAGGGATTTTCCCTGCCTCGAGATGAGTGGGTGGTGTTGTGTCGTCTTCATCATCATCATTCATCCCCATTGCGGTCGGAGGAAGGCCATGGCAATCCACCTCCGCTAGGACCTTGCCTAGTCGGCGGTGCGGATCTCCCGCATCGTCCCCTACGCTCCCCGGAATTTATTTCAGTTTCAAAGAAGACCAGTGAAGCCCTCAGCAGTCATATTTCGTCTGAACGTGCAAATGAACAAAGTGTGGATGAATAAGAAGACCATATCCAAGATATGGCGGTGATTACGCATGCTCTTCCTCTATTCTTACCGTTTACAGCGTGTTCAGTACCTTAGAGGGGGAAGTGAAGGTAGACGAGTGCAATTTTGTCGTTGGCCAACTGCAGATTGCCGAGTATTCCCATTCAGTGATGACGGTAATCAAATGACGCTACTAAATGATATCGGTGGTCCGACGGACACCCACAGCATCTGTAGAGAGTCTTTTTGACAACGTATCTCCAAAAGACTGTGGTGTTGTCATGCTGGACAATCGGTCAACTGGGCCTGTTGTGTTACCGCGGGTTAGGGATTTTCTCTGCCTCGTGATTACTGGGTGTTGTGTGATGTCCTTAGGTTAGTTAGGTTTAAGTAGTTCTAAGTTGTAGGGGACTGATGACCATAGCTGTTAAGTCCCATACTGCTGAGAGCCATTTGAACCATTTTTTTGTGTTACCGCATCTCCTTAAGGCTCATACACACTAGGCTAGCAAAGCCAGTGGATTCGGCCGAACGTTGGCCGACAAGTAGGTCTGTTGATAAAATATCGACACAGCCAAATTTCTTCGTAAAAATGTCAATATACATCACCAATACTTTTTCACCTATATGAGGTGTATTCAAAAAGCAACATAACTTTGTATTTTTATCAAAAAACATTTATTTATTCTTCAATATTCATGTTGTCCCCTTCAAAGTACCCCTCAAATGCAAAACGCCCGTGCCAACGCTTCTTCCAATCCTCAAAGCACTTCTCATAAGTACCTTTTGGTACAGCCTTGAGTACCTCCAGCGATGGATTTTTTGTTTCCTCAGTCGTTGAAAATCTTCGTCCTTTCGTAGATCTCTTCAGTTCTGGGGCCGGAAAATGTCGCAGGGGGCCAAATTCGGTGAATATGGTGGCTGACGCATCACTGTCGTGTCGATTTTGGCCGAAAATCTCTAACAAGCAATGATGAATGAGCAGGTGCACTGTCGCGATGCAAAACCCATGAATTGGTTTTCCACCATTTCAGATGTTTTTTGCGTATTGCTTCTCGCAAACGGCGCATAACGTCAAGGTAATACTCCTTACTGACCTACGACCTTGAGGCAATAATTCATGATGCACTACGCCACGGTGATAAAGAAAACCAGTGAGCAAAACTTTGACATTTGATCGAACTTGGCGTGCTTCTTTCGGTCTTGGCTCTCTGGGGCGCTTCCATTGGGACGATTCGGGTTTGGTTACAACATCGTAACCGTAAACCCATGTTTTGTCACCAGTTATGAGCATTTGACCAAATCAGGATCATGACCGACGTCATTCAAGAGCTCCTGAGCGATGCTAATGCGACGGTTCTTGTGATCAATATTGAGAAGTTTTGGAACAAACTTCGCTAACACACGTCTCGTGCCCAAAACATCCGAAAAAATTGCGTGACACGAGACGACCGATATCCCAACATCCCCAGAAACTTCTCTTACGGTAAGTCGACGGTTTTCCAAAACAATTTTCTTCACAGCTTCAACGTTATCACCTCTTGTTGATATGCTGGGGCGTCCAGAACGAAGTTCGTCATTGGCACCTTGTCGGTCATCTTGGGAGAGCTTGTACCACTTGTAAACATGACAACGCATGAACCTGTGTTGCCAGCCGCGGTGGCCGAGCGGTTCTAGGCGCTTCAGTCCGGAACCGCGCTGCTGCTACGGTCGCAGATTCGAATCCTGCCTCGGGCATGGATGTGTGTGAGGTCCTTAGGTTAGTTAGGTTTAAGTAGTTCTAAGTTCTAGGGGACTAATGACCTCAGTAGTTGGGTCCCATAGTGCTCAGAGCCACTAGTCCAAGCGGCACATCGACGCAACTGCTCAGTCGTGAATTGTACTGTAATAAGCTACATAGTGTTTGTGTCTCTCGTCACGGAAATGGAACCGCATAACATTGCGCAACGATGTGCCATTTCTTATTGCGTAAAATTGGATGAAAACGCGACGACAACTTACGGTAAGCTTCAGAAGGCTTTTGGAAAGGAGGTTATGTCAAGAGCTCAAGTTTTTCGTTCGCATAAAATGTTTAGTGAAGGCAGAACGATTGTTGAAGATGAAGACCACAGTGGACGAACATCAGCCTCGCTAAATATTTGAAATTGTTGTTATGCAATTGTAGTAGAACATAATTTCACTTTCACTCTGGGATGGAGTCTTAGTACTTTTTGAGCTTTCCTCACGTCCAATCTTTCTCTTTGACTGTGTGAAGCAGGTGTAGTTGGCACAAAAAACTGCGATAGCACGAGGTGGGGGTGGGGGAGAGGGGTAAGTAGAATAAGAAGATTTCCCATGTGAAGAGATAGCACGCCAGTTACGTTAAAAAAGAATTTTAGCGTAACTAGTGTGCTGTTTCTTCGGCGTCGGCATTCTTCAGCAACAGTTGCTGAAAATAATGAACATATATCTTAAGTAACAAGATTCGTCTTTGCAGCAGGCAGAGACGTGTGAGGAGAAACGCTGACGTAATCGGCGCTCGGCGCTACCAACAGAAGCTGCAACGTTTAACTTCACCACGCAGTTTGGACACTACAGCTGCTAAGTCGCTGGCGCTGGCAGAAATTCAAAAAAACAGGGAAGTCGACATGAAGTGTTCCGGGCAAATCCGATATGTGTCGAAACGGAATGACGAACCAATCGGAAATCTTATATTGTGCCACTTAGATGCAGTTACGATTGTTAGCGAAATGGTTATCGCCAAGCGTGAATGTGCATCGTTTTGCTTCCTATTCTTGCAGTAAGAGGGTAGGCAAGCTGCTAGCTTTTTGAAGTACAGAATATCACGGCCAACGATGATGCGGTTGATTGTCGCTCGTTGGTCCTCGTTGGCCGAGGGCAGTGGTTCCGAACTTTTTCTTTGACCATTGGCCCTGAGTGCAATCAGACATTAGCTAGTATCCCCCCCTCCCCCACCGTCTTAACCCCCATGTCGACTGCCCCCCCTCCCCCCCCCCCCCCGCTCCTCCTGCACATAATCACCAACATCTAGCACATAACTAAAGTGTGGAATGAAAGACTTTCATTTTTAAGACGATGAAAGATGAACGATATTTAGTCTGTGTGTGTGTGTGTATGTGTGTATGGAGGGGGGGGGGGGGGCGGAGCAAAATGCAAAGGGGGCGGGGTTACAAAGAATGAAAGAATGATGAAGGAATCTGTTGTGCATCGAAAGTGCTACCCATAACTCCTTCTAAGATAAGAAAGCTAACTGTCCACCGTGAGGGTAGACACTTGTTACAGAACACGCTTCCCCTGCATTACTCCTGTCCATTGCGGCACTTGCTTGATGTGCAAACTGCAACCCCATTTAAAATCAACCAAGTTAAAATTTGTGCGCTATACTCACTGTTCGTAAATTACTTGATTGCTGCACTCCTTACTTCTGAACTGGCGGAAAAAGACTTCAGGCTGTTAATGCTTTGTCTCTGACCACAGCCACTAACAAATGGTTCAAATGGCTCTGAGCACTATGGAACTTAACTGCTGAGGTCATCAGTCCCCTAGAACTTACAACTACTTAAACCTAACTAACCTAAAGACATCACACACATCCATGCCCGAGGCAGGATTCTAACCTGCGACCGTAGCGGTTCCAGACTTTAGCGCCAAGAACCGCTCGGCCACACCAGCCAGCACAGCCATTAACAGTAATAGCAATACTAATCATATTTTGCTAACGCCTTTGTCCTGCATTCTGTGCAGGATCGGCATAGTTAAGTCGGGTTTGGCATGGTTAATTTTAAGGGGTGGCCGGATGCCATTCCTGCCACCACCCCATGCTCCCCGGGGTTTGTACCCCAGCTGCCTGCGCCTAGTGTAAGCCATGAAATAGTCCGAACGTGTTACAAATGTCTGCGAGGCATGTAACTGAGGCGGGACGTGGGGACCAGCCCAGTATTCACCTAGTAGGATGTGGAAAACCCCCTAAAAACCACACCCGGGCTGGCCGGCACACCAGCTCTCGCCGTTAATCCGCCAGCCGGATTCTATACGGGTGCGGCGCGCCTACCCGAGTCCAGGAAGCAGCGCATTAGCACTCTCGGCTAACCTGGAGGGTGAGTAATAGCAACAATAATAGTACTTGCTAATTATTTTGAAAAATTATTGAACTGTCCAGAACCAGTGAATAAATTCCAATCACAGCAAACTAATAACGCAAAGCCTAACTCAAAAGAACCTAAGAAAATCGAAATAACTAAACAAATTAAGAGACTTCAAAACAATAAAGTATCCGGATAATATTCAGAACTACTAAAAACCACTGGCCCTAATAATGTAAAAGGGATCAATCAACTAATACGACATATCTGGCAAACTGACAAAATTCTGAGGGCTGGAAAACTGCCCTAATTCAGCCATTGCTTAAAAAAGAGGATAGAACTGATGTTAATAGTTACCAACGAATCCCTCTTTCCCCGGTCACATACAAAATTCTCTCGCAGTATTTACTTATCGAGGCCAAGAAAAGTTAGAACCTAAAATTGGTGAATACCAAGCAGGCTTTAGACCAAGCAAAAACTGTCCGAAACAAATTCTTCATTTAAAACTAATCCTTAGGCACCAAAGGTTTTATAGCAGCAATATCGTATGTACGTTCGTGGATTTTAAAAGACCTACGACTCAGCTGATCGTGAATCTCTTCTCCAAATTTTAATGGAACAAGGACTAGGTAATAAAACTCTAACACTGATTAAGGAAACGTTAAGCGGCACTAGCCCTAAAGTTTAATTCATGGGAAAAATTTCTGAACCATTTGGCATAAAGACTGGTATTGCACAGGGAGGTGAACTGTCTCCATTACTGTTTAACTGTGTTTTGGAAAAGGTGATTACAGAATGGCGAGAGAAAAAGTAGAGTCAAAATATAAAGCAATGAATCAAGTTACGTAGAAGTAATATTAGAGTAGACTGCCTCGCCTTTGCAGATAGTGTGGCAATTTCAGCTAGAGATATTATTTGGTCAAAAACAAATTGAAATTCTTAAAGAAGATGCGGAAAAAGTAGGACTACAAATATCATTCGAGAAAACGGAATATATGACATGCAACAAACAAGCACCCAAGTTTTCTACACGAAGTATGGAAAAATAAAAAGGGTCTCTCAGTCTAAATACTTGGTGGAAATCATAGAAGAAAAAGGCCTGAAAAAAAGCTGCAAACGAAGTTCGCTGGCAAAAATGACAACTGCATTCAGATTAACACAAAATATTTATAATAAAAAATCACTTTCTAAACTCCGTAAAGTTACAGCACTGTAATCAAACCTGAATGTCTTTATGGAGCAGAAACCTTAATTTTTAATATAAGGAGGGATATTGAAGAGATTCAAAAGAAAGAAAGATTATTAGGAAAATATTAGGCCCCAAAATTACTGATAGAGAAACTTATAGGCCGAGAAGTAATATGGTAATAGAAAAACATACGGACATACGTGGTGACACGAGAAAATGAGAATTTAAATTTTATGGGTACATTACAAGAATGGCACCCACTACGTTGACAAAACAAATAGTAGAATTCTACGAAAACAGAAGTAATGCCTAAACTGAGCCAATTAAATAGATCGCTGCGATTAAGGAGGATCTTAAAGCAGCTGGTGTAACTCAGGCAGACATTACAGATAGAAACACATTCAGACAAAAGATATTTCATTGGAAAGTTGGTCAGAGGCAAATTAGGGAACGGACTGGAACACTGTGGTCTCATGAAAGAAAGAGACTTCATTCTGAAAGGGTGAAACTAATTTAGGCACAAAGAAAGGCCAACCATTAAGAGCGTTATTGATTGATTGCACGTCGCATGGTCCAATTGGGCCAATACGTGAATAATAATCATCTTCACTAGTGTTCTGCCAAAAGGCAGGTTTTCACATGGTAGTTCTCCAGGCTGTCCAGTCTTCTGCCATCCTCTTCAGGTCTGCATAATTTTCTCTTCCCTTTATGTCGTCTATCATCTTTTATCTCCTTCTTCCTCTCAGTCTTCTCCCACAAGCCAGATCTGCCAAAGCATCTGCTAGCAAGCACTCCCTTCTCAGTGAATGTCCCAACCAGTTCTTTTCCTTTCCCTTACAACCTTCAGCAGACATCTTCTCTCACCAACCCTTTCCAACACTCTTTCATTACTCATTCTTTCCATCCAGCTTATCCCCTCCATTCTCCTCCACATCCATATCTCAAATGCTTCTAACCTTTTTTCATCCTCTCTTCTCAGCGTCCATGTTTCTGCCCTATATAATGCCTCGCTCCAGACAAAACATTTCCAGGCCTTTTCCTTAGATCCTTATCTAATTTGCCACGCAACACTCCTCTTTCTGCTGAATGCCTCCTTCGCTATGGCAGTTCGAGTTTTCACATCTTCAACTCTTCAGTTATTGTGCTTCCAAGATATTTAAAAGCAGTTACTTGGCTAATGGTAGCTTGGCCTATTTTAATATTAGACAGTCTGCGTCTTGTACTGATGACCATACCCTTTGTTTTTGCTGTGCTTATTTGCATCCCATATTCCACACAAGCTTCATTCAGATCTTTCAGCATGTTATTCACTGTCCGCTCACTTTCTGCCGCTAATACCATGTCATCAGCAAATCTTATACATTCTATTCTCTTTCCCATCTAAGCCTTTTGCAATAATCTCTTCAAGGTGTGCCTTAAACAACAGTGGGGAAGGCAACAACCTTGTCCAAAACCTCGTCCATTGCTGCTTCCTTCTGAATGGTTCAAATGGCTCTGAGCACTATGAGACTTAACATCTGAGGTCATCAGTCCCCTAGAACTTAGAACTACTTAAACCTAACTAACCTAAGGACATCACACACAACCATGCCCGAGGCAGGATTCGAACCTGCGGCCGTACCAGCACCGCGGTCCCGGACTGAAGCGCTTACAACCGCTCGGCCACACCGGCCGGCTGTTTCATTTCCAAACCTTATCCATCCTTTCTTGTGTAAATATAGACTCTGTATCAGTCGTCTCTCTTTACAGTCTGCTCCTTTCATCTTCAAAATATTCATAAGCTTGTTCCACTGAACTCTGTCAAAAGCCTTTTCTAAATCTATAAAAACAGCAAACCTTTTTCCATATATCTTTTCCCTATAGTTCTTAACAGACCAATAGATCTCTTGTTCCTTTTCCTCTTCTAAATCCGAACTGCTCGTCTGGAATCCCTCTATCCAGCTTGCCTTGTAGCTTTCTATTCAACACTCTCAGCAACACTTTAGGTGCACGAGAAATTAGACTGATTTCACAAGCTGCGACACAGTGACCCGTATATGTAATAAGTTTCCTTTAATTTACGTCTATGGTAACAATCTTTTCTGTTTAACGGATTACCGGATTCGGTCTTTAATGACCATCATCAGATCTGTCTCATACAATCAAAGTCTCAATGCACTGCAGCCGTATTGGCATCGTCAAATGTTAAATGCGGAATCAGCACCAGCATCGTCAAATACATATAAGTAACATCACATGCACGAGCTATGTTGTCAGTAGTACTAGGGTTTAAAACAAGCTGCCGAACAGTAGCCACAAGATGTTTGTGTTGTAAGTTCACCAGATGTCGCTAATGTCGGCATACACTAGTTTTCAATAACTAATTGAAAAAGCGAAAATAAAGGGGGATACAATAGTTGAAGTCTGTAATAAGCTTATAAAAGGCATTACAGTAATAAAAAGCAATAAAAAGAAGAACACGACAAAAGTAATATTGTTAAAAAGATGAAGAGTTAAGAAACAGTGGTTGACATGTGCTCTAGTGCCAATATTCTAGATAATGACATAAATATTAAACACCGTTAATAGTGCACCAGGTAATATTAAACAACCATAAAACAATCGCTAAAGGTGCCACAAATGAAAGAAAACATAGTGCTGCACATAATCAGCGCCCTCTTACTTTTGCCGTGTTCTCCTTTTTATTGTTTTTTATTACTGTAATGCCTTTTATACGTTATAAGCTTATTACAGACTTCAAATATTGTATCCCCCTTTAGTTTCGCTGTTTCAATTAATTATTGAAAACTAGTGTATGCCGACATTAGCGACATCTGGTGAACTTACAACACAAACATCTTGTGGCTACTGTACGGCAGCTTGTTTTAAACCCTAGTACTACTGACAACATGACTCGTGCATGTGATGTTATTTGTATGTATTTGACGATGCTGGTGCTGATTCTGCATTTAACATTTGACGATGCCACTATGGCTGCAGTGCATTAGGACTTTGATTTTATGAGACAGATCTGATGATGGTCATTAAAGACCGAAACCGGTAATCTGTTGAACAGAAAAGATTGTGACCATAGACGTAAATTAAAGGAAACTAATTAGACTGATGGTCCTATGCTCTTCACATTTTTTAGTGTTTCTCTTTTTCTCTATTGGTATCATAAATGTTGCAAGGAATAATAATAATAATAATAATACTTTTGACAGCACTGTAGTTACCCTTATTTAGTTACTGCTGTGTCGTGCTGTCAATTCATTTATCTGTTTCGGAGCGAGTAATGAAGCAATTTCTGGACTGCTACAATTGCCATTTCCAACTTGGACAAGACATTTTCTTGAGATAGTTAGCATTTGTTACGTATATGTCTCACTTTTATCACCG
Organism: Schistocerca piceifrons; assembly: GCF_021461385.2. Taxonomy (NCBI): domain Eukaryota; kingdom Metazoa; phylum Arthropoda; class Insecta; order Orthoptera; family Acrididae; genus Schistocerca; species Schistocerca piceifrons. The sequence continues at coordinate 47,257,381 of NC_060147.1, read as the reverse complement.
TCGATGTTCACGACAAGGCACAACTTATCTGTGTAGTGGGTGGACTATGTGATATCTCCTTAGTAGATCTGTTACATTTTCTAAGTGTCGTGCCAATAAAACGCAGTCTTTCGTTAGCCTTCCCCACATCGTTTTGTACGGGTTCCTTCCAATTTAAATTGTTCGTAATTATAATTCCTAGGGATTTAGTTGAATTTATGGCCTTTAGATTAGACTGATTTATCGTGTATCCGTAGTTTAACGGATTCCTTTTAGCACTCACACCATTACCTCACGCTTGCAATTATTTACGGGCAGTTGCCAATCATTTCGGTATCTTTTCTTAATCGTTTTGCAATTTGGTCTGCGGATGATTTTACTAGGCGATAAACGACAGCATGACCTGCGAACAATCTAAGACGGCTACTCAGATTGTCACTTAAAGCCTTTATACAGATAAAAGTAGGAGGGGGCCTATAACATTGCCTTGGGGAACGCCCAAAATCATTTCTGTGCTTATATGTGCGTAATAAAGTGGTAGTGCGGCCTGCAGACCAGATGTGAGGAAACGCGTATCAGCAAATCGTAAGTAATTACTTTTTTATATAAAAAATCGCGACGTGAACTGTTTAATAATCTGAAACTAAGAAACCTGTATTGTTACAGATCCAACTGATGATGCTTTAGAAGAAGAAAAAGACGAAACGCGTCTGCGATAAACAAATTAAATGGCAGCAGGAAAGGCAGTTTTATTTACAAAACAAGTATTTATATGCTTGCTGCGGAGGATGACCACACACAAAAAAACTTGTTACTCGATGACTTGCTATCAATTACTACGAAGTGTGACCTCTCTGACAGGAAATTACGAATCCAGTCAGGTAACTGGGTCGATATCCCATGAGCACGCAATTTCAGTACAAGCCACTTGTGCAGTACAGTGTCAAAAGCCTTTTTGGAAATTTAGTAATACGGGATTACTACTTTGGCTTTGTGCTTTTGGGATGATGCCTTCATATTCACAATGGCGTCACATTAGAGTTGTCGCCAGAAAGTAAGAGGTGCCATTGCCCAGCTGCTTTGTCAATAGAGACTAGTAGGGAGGTAGGAGTGCGTGATTCCCCGGAAGTCCCTTAGCGAGTCGGGCTTCTCTCGATTATCGATTCTCCGCTAAGCGGCTACACACGGCGTGGAGTGGGGGGGGGGGGGCAGGAGGGGGGCATTCTAACGTTGTGGTGCCGTGCTAATCCGAAACCCTCATGCGCGCCGTTCATAGCTAAGAGAGAATCAGCCATGTACGCTCTATACGTTGTACTAGTAATTAAAAAAAAGCACTCCGTCTTCAGGCCAGGAGTGGCCTACCGGGACCATTCGACCGCCGTGTCATCCTCAGAAGAGCATGCGGATAGGAGGGGCGTGTGGTCAGCACACCGCTCTCCCGGTCGTTATGATGGTATCCTTGACCGAAGCCGCTACCATTCGGTCGAGTAGCTCCTCAATTCGTATCACGAGGCTGAGTGCACCCCGAAAAATGGCAACAGCGCATGGCGGTCTGGATGGTCACCCATCCGAGTGCCGACCACGCCCGACAGCGCTTAACTTCAGTGATCTCACGGGAACCGGTGTATCCACTGCGGCAACGCCGTTACCACCAGCAACTATTGTCATCTGTGTTTATGAGAGCGAGACGTGTCGTAAAATCGAATTTAAACCTCTGACAAGAATGATTTACAGAAGAACCGAAAAGAAAACTAAGATCCTGGTATACAACGATCAGTCTGGCTTTAGGTAGAGGTAAAGACACCACAGAGGCGGTGCTAATGTTCCGCTTGACAATCGAAGCCATACTTCAGGAAAATCAAGATACGTTCATAGGATTTGCTGGCCTAGAAAATGCGTTTGCCAGTGTGAAATGGTGCGAAATGACACACGAAAGTGGCAGCATTTCGTGACATCGCATTCTAGGGGCTTTCATGTTTACATGGTTCATTTGAAGGGCACCTACGACGTGACAATTGCTAGGCCGATGATGTCATCAGTGAAAATCAACAGATCGTAGTAACGAAGACTCTAAATAACGCACTATATTGGCGTCGTTATTTCGCTTACTTTTACGTCAGAGTAAGTGTGGGATCATTTTCTGCCATTACCAATAAATTTGACGTAAGTTCCTAATTTTTAATTTGTTCATTTTCAATAACTACGGCTTCCGACTTCCCTTATCATGCCATAACTATATTTGTTTTAGGGTATGCATAGAAGGAGAATGCTTACAGGTGAGAGTGAAAGACGCACAGCTAAAGAGTTACAATTATTGATTACAGAAAGTAGTAGCAAAGTGGACATTCATATTGATAAATCATCTATTTTAATTAACGATCATGATATTAACACGTGAGCATCGAAATTTGTAGTACCGATTTTCAAATTAATTATTCAGGTAGGCCAATGAAACTTACGTAATTCGAAAGGAACTTTGTCGTAGACATTCACAAAAGGAAAAAATCGTTTGTATCTATAGTGATTAGGAGAGGTAAAAGGAAGTAGACACAGACATATGAGAAAAGTTTTCCTTTGTCTCTGATACTGGTGCAAATGGCTCTGAGCACTATGGGACAACATCTGAGGTCGTCAGTCCCCTGGAACTAACTACTTAAAGCTAACTATCCTAAGGACATCACACACATCCATTCCCGAGGCCATGATTCGAACCTGCGACCGTAGCAGTCACGCGGTTCCGGACTGAAATGCCTAGAACCGCACGGCCACACCGGCCGGCTCTGAAACTGGTACAAACTTTTACCACGCGTAACGATCGAGTGCTATAGTCGAAACGACACACCAAAGTAACAACATTCTGTTAAGTTGCATTCTAAAGACTTTCGTGTTTAAATGTTTCAGGCAGTTCATTTGCGGTAACACACGCATACCGGACAGCTACAATGCCGCAACTGCTATGTCGTTGTTGCCGGCCGCGGTGGTCTAGCGGTTCTAGGCGCTCAGTCCGAAAGTGCGCGACTGCTACGGTCGCAGGTTCGAATCCTGCCTCGGGCATGAATGTGTGTGATGTCCTTAGGTTAGTTAGGGTTAAGTAGTTCTAAGTTCTAGGGGACTGATGACCTCAGAAGTTAAGTCCCATAGTGCTCAGAGCCATTTTTTGCTATGTCGTTGATGTTGCCGACAGTGGAAAACGAAACGCAGTAACGAAGCCGGCGGGGCAACAAATGTTTATTAGCGTTGTTTTTTCACTTACTTTCGTCTAAGATTAAACGAAACTAACTCTTTGTTCGTTTGCCGCCATCACCACAAAATTTAGTGTTCCTAATTTTTTGTATCTTCATTTCGAGTAGCTACAACGTTTGGTATCATAAGGAAACCGCATTTGTTTTAGGCTATGCCTCGAAGAGGAACAGTAATGGGTCCGACTGAAAGACGAAGAGCTATAGAGACAAAATTTTTGTGTAGAGAAAATAATAGGAATAATAGAGACGTTGATAAAGATAATTTTATTGTCGTTCTAAAAGATACATTTAAATGTGCAGTGAACATAATTACAAATAATTTTGAGAATTTTAATTGTGGTTTGGTGCATTTACAGTGCAGATTTTGTAATCCAAATCATTTTGCGTCTGAGGTGACTTTACGCGATACAACGGCATTGACATTGTGTTGTCACAAGCGTAAAATTTAATTTGCCGCCATCAATTTATTTATCAACGCAGTATATCGAAGACTCCCGTCAAATAACCGAACGGTTAAAGAGAATTCGAAGAATTATTTCAAGAATGCACGTAGCTACAATACAGCAATTGCCACGGATCAGTTCTGCGGCTGAATTTTCAGACACTTGAAGATAAACATTTGCTGTCACAGATCAGATCCACTGTTGCAGTTGACCGAATTTCCACCGTAGGGCGATACTAGTTACAATAAAAACAAAATATCTCGAAAGGGATGTTTCGTAAACTTTATTTTCTTTCTAATTAATTATTCGTGCATCTTAATAACATACGAAGGTCAAATAATTTTTTTTCCTTATTGTGCATAGTACTTAATATACGGTAGTTGCAACAAACAATAAGATGTAGACATTTTTAGAGACTTTATAGAATTTTAAATTTATTTAAGACAGTCATTCCTTTAATTGGTTGTGTGCAATGCATTTCATCAACATAGCTCGTTGGAAGTAAATTTTTTTCTAGAATGCTTAATTTCCAAAAAATGGTTCAAATGGCTCTGAGCACTATGGGACTTAACATCTTAGGACATCAGTCCCCTAGAACTTAGAACTACTTAAACCTAACTAACCTAAGGACATCACACACATCCATGCCCGAGGCAGGATTCGAACCTGCGACCGTAGCAGCCCCGCGGTTCCGGACTGCAGCGCTAGAACCGCACGGCCACCGCGGCCGCCTTAATTTCCATAAAACCTGTTTACAAAATTGTAAAATTTAATAAATGTGGGTAGAAGAAATTCCAGAAAAACAGTTTTATGAGGGATGCTGGGGGTGAGGGAAAGGCAGCTTTCACAATTCTTCCAGTACGGGCGCCTCCCTACCGCTCTGGATCAGATGGTGCCTACCCCAGGAAACGTATAGTTACCAAGTTCCGGGAACCAGCTGTAAATGAGCAATCTACGAATATATTACAATGCCTTCCCTGTCGTTCTCGTAGGGATCGCGAAGACTCAGTAGCAGCTCGTAGGTATACGTTCTCGGTGTTCACAAAATTTGTAAATTGAAATAAATAGAGACTTGTAACGGTTATGGTTATCAACATACTTCTACAACTCCAGCCGCTCTCAATAATAATAATAAGTCTGCTTCAGAATGGTCTAAAGACAGAAAGAAAAACATAGTGAACAGATGAAAGCATACGGGAAGATAGGGAAAGATCAAGAAACGAAGAACTGAAATTGGAACGTGGTCCTCAGATGGCCTCTCCGCATTAAATAACAGTAGCAGTCTGAAAAGAGGAGCAACTGTTTTTGTTAAACTTTGTTGTTTTGTACATAACTGAGTACAGTTTATGGCAAGAACGAAGAAATGTTTAAGCTTTCGCTACTCTCCCTTTAAAATTTTTCAGTAAGTGGGAGTTTTGTTTATTTTTCCAGACAAATGTACAGGACCGCTAGTTCATGTATTAGTTAACGAATTAACTTCCGGGCTGAAAACCAGGCATTCTTACGTTGCAGCCACACAACAGGTTACTCTTATTATACGCTTCTTTGTTAAATGTTTGCTTGTAGTCACGCTTGTTTGATTTCGTCACTTTCTCAGACAACGTATCTGGTATGGGAGGCCCTACTTGCTTTACGGGTAATTCAAAGTAAGCTCCATTGCTAATTATAACATTCCTCCCAACTCTCCGGCAAAAAACAGTAGTTCTTTTGAGGCGAACCAGACAAAGCCATTTTCCTACATTTTCATTCGAAATGAAGCATTGTTCTGCTAGAGTCTGGAGGATAAGCCGCATGCCCCAGTATTTCCCAACTGAACGCCTCGATCGTTTCACCGACCCCTATAGCTGTGAGTGATGGGGCGTTATCATGGAGCAATATGACTTTCTGTAACCTTTGTCCAAATTGCGGTCGTTTTGCACGTAACGCTCAATTTAAATCGATCATTTGCTGTTGGTAGGGATCAGTGTCAACGGTTTCACTAGGTTTTAGCAGCTTGTAATAGATGACACCCTTGTGTTGCCATTAAACACAGAGCATTGTCTTCTTTCCAAAGCGATTTGGTCTTGCGGTGGACGTCGATGGTTTGCGTGGATTCACTCACGATTTTCAAAATATATCCGTTTTCTATTACCTTTCACTGTTCGGTGCAGAAACGACTTCCTTCTGTATCTGGCGAGCAGCATTCCACAAATGGTCTTTCGATTTGTTTGCTGTCTTTCATTAGTGCAGAACCCATCTTCCCACTTTCTGCATTTTTCCCGTAGCTTTCAACCGAAGAGAAACGGCTTTCTGCGTCATATTCAACTGTTCTGCAAGTTCCTGTTGAGTCTGAGTATCATCTTCATCCAATAAGGCCTCCAATTCGTCGTCTTACAACTTTTTCGGCGGTGTCCCGGGCACGTCGTTTCTCACTTCAAAATCACCACTTCCGAAATTTTTGAACCACTCGAAACACTGTGTTTTGCCAAGAGCATGTTCGCCGACAGCTTCGACACGTATTCGATGCGATTCTGCAGCATTTTTCTTCAGATAACAGAAAACCAATGCTGTCTGCAAATTGTAGTTCGTAGGCACAGAACTCGACATGTTTACGGGTCTGAAGCAGATACCGATGTATGGAACTTGGGTTACTGTGCGTTGACATTCGTCTCAGCCGTTACAGCGAGCAGATGGCGCTGCATACGGGGTCTCCGGGCCATACACTGACGGTTGGTACCGTCTGTAGGGGAATTCCGGTTTCATACTTCTACACCTGGTATATGTGGTCACCTGCTGAAGGACCCGTTGCACGCTGGCAACTATGCTTCCGTCCACTCGTTCCGTACTGAACTGAAAAGTTGCGACTCATTTTAAGCGCATTGTAATTGAGTGGCGCCGTCATAGCACGTCATCAAGATGGCTGCTACACTTGACGTTCGTGAGAAGTAATGTGCTCTCATATAATTCCTGTGCTGTGAAAACGAGACAGTGGGAAACATCCACAAGAGGTTGAGAAAGGTGTACGGAGATGCTGCAGTCGATCGCAGTACAGTTAGTCGGTGGGCAAATTGGTTACGTGATGAAAGCGGACCCGGCAATATTGAGGATGTCCTCGCAGCGGCAGGCCTCATACTGCACACACTCCAGACAATGTGCAGAGAGTTAACGAATTGGTGACTGCTTACAGACGCATCACAGTGAACGAATTGTCACGCTTCGTTGGCATAGGGGAAGGAAGTGTTTGCAGAATACTGAAAGTGTTGGCGTTAAAAATAGGTTTGTGCCAGGTGGGTTCCCAGGATGTTGACAGTGGCTCACAAAGAAACAAGGAAAACGGTATGCAGCGAACTTTTGGAACAGTACGAGAATGGTGGAGATGAAGTTCTTGAAAGAACTGTGACAGGTGATGAAACATGGCTCCATCATTTTTCACCAGAGACGAAGAGGTAATCAATGTAGTGGCATCGTGCAAATTCACCCAAGGAAAAAAAAAATTCAAAGCCACACCTTCTACTGGAAAAGTTATGGCTACGGTGTTTTTCGATTCCGCAGGACGGTTGCTTGTGGACATCATGCCGAGTGGAACCACCATAAATTCTGATGCATATGAGACGACACTGAAGAAACTTAATGCTCGACTGAGTCGTGTTCGACCACATCGGCAAAAGCAGGATGTTTTGCTGTTGCACGACAATGCACAGCCACATGACAGTCAAAAAACCATCGAAGCGATCACAAAACTCGGATGGACAACACTGAAACAACCGCCTTACAGTCATGACCTGGCTCCATGTGGCTTTTATCTCCTTGGGAAACTGATAGACTCTCTTCGTGCAACAAGGTTTGAAGATGATGACTCCCTTGTGCACGCTTCCGAAGAATGGCTCCAACAGGTTGGTCCAGAATTTTACCGTGCGGGTATACAGGCGCTGGTTCCAAGATGGCGTAAGGCAGTTGAGAGGGATGGAAATTATGTGGAGAAATGAAAATATTGTTCCTAAAGGATGTATCTGCACACTGTAAAACTTTCAAAGATGTAGAATAAAATATGGATTTAAAAAAATAGTGTGCATTTCTTTTGGATTGACCCTTGAACTACTGGGCACACTGCTCACAGAACACTCCAGCTGTAGGAAGGTTTCTGTTTTGTTTTGTTTTTGTGACGAGTCAGCAGCTGTGTGTCAGTGGGCTGCTGTGTGCAGTGCCGCCTGGTTGTGCAATGCAGCACTGCCCGGTGTTTACTCACGTTTACGGCCCGTGGCCCTGGCTTTACTGCCGCTCTGGCGCCCTCTGGCGCCTGTATCACGGCAGTCAACTCCACACACACACACACACACACACACACACCACACGCACACACCACGCCCGTATCACCGCAGTCAACTCCACACACACACACACACACACACACACACACACCACACGCACACACCACGCCCGTATCACCGCAGTCAACTCCACACACACACACACACACACACACACACACACACACACCACACGCACACACCACGCCCGTATCACCGCAGTCAACTCCACACACACACACACACACACACACACACACACACACACACACACACACACACCACACGCACACACCACACCCGTATCGCAGTCAACTCCACACACACACACACACACACACACACCACGCCCGTATCACCGCAGTCAACTCCACACACACACACACACACACACACACACACCACACACACACGCACACACAGTCAGACAACAGGTGTCCTAAGCGGAACACCTGCGCGCCACCGACCACGCACCTGCTTCTCTGTTCCTACTGGCTCCGCCGGCACCTGCTTCTCTTTTCCTACTCCGCCGTTGTCAAAGAGTCCCCACCTTGCTGCTCACCAGTACGGAACCAAATTCTCTTTCCGTTTTAATGTGTCTTTAATTCCCCCGTAAAGGGTCAAACATTTTGTCAAACTTAGCTACAATGGGACCAATAAGTATTGGTATAGCTACATTTTAGTAGTTGTAGTTCAACCGAAACATACACTACTGGCCATTAAAATTGTTACACCAAGAAGAAATGCAGATGATTAACGGGTATTCATTGGACAAATCTATTATACTAGAACTGACATGCGATTACATTTTCACGCAATTTGAGTGCATAGATCCTGAGAAATCAGTACCCAGAACAACCACCTCTTGCCGTAATAACGGCTTCGATACGCCTGGGCATTGAGTCAAACAGAGCTTGGGTGGCATGTACAGGTACAGCTGCCCATGCAGCTTCAACATGATACCACAGTTCATCAAGAGTAGTGACTGGTGTACTGTGACGAGCCAGTTGCTCGGCCACCACTGACCAGGCGTTTTCAATTGGTGAGAGATCTGGAGAATGTGCTGGCCAGGGCAGCAGTCGAATATTTTCTGTATCCAGAAAGGCCCATACAGGACCTGCAACATGCGGTCGTGCATTATCCTGCTGAAATGTAGGGTTTCGCAGGGATCTAATGAAGAGTAGAGCCACAGGTCGTAACACATATGAAATGTAAAGTCCACTGCTCAAATTGCCAACAATGCGAACAAGAGGTGACCGAGACGTGTAACCAATGGCACCCCATACCATCAGACCCGGTGATACGCCAGTATCGCGATGACGAATACACGCTTCCAATGTGCGTTCACCGCGATGTCGCGAAACACGGATGCTACCATCGTGATGCTGTAAACAGAACCTGGATTCATCCGAAAAAATGACGTTTTGCGATTCGCCCACCCAGGTTCGTCGTTCAGTACACCATCGCAGGCGCTCCTGTCTGTGATGCAGCGTCAAGGGTAACCGCAGCCGTTGTCTCCGAGCTGATAGTCCGTGCTGCTGCAAACGTCGTCGAACTGTTCGTGCAGATGGTTGTTGTCTTGCAATCGTCCCCATTTGTTGACTCAGGGATCGAGACGTGGCTGCACGATCCATTAGAGCTGTGCGGATAAGATGCCTGTCATCTCGACTGCTAGTGATACGAGGCCGTTGGCATCCAGCACGGCGTTCCGTATTACGCTCCTGAACCCACCGATTCCATATGGTGCTAACAGTCATTGGATCTCGACCAACGCGAGCAGCAATGTCGCGATACGATAAACCGCAATCGCGATAGGCTACAATCCGATCTTTATCAAAGTCGGATACGTGATGGTACGCATTTCTCGTCCTTACACGAGGCATCACAACAACGTTTGACCAGGCAACGCCGGTCAACTGCTGTTTCTGTATGAGAAATCGGTTGGAAACTTTCCTCATGTCAACACGTTGTAGGTGTTGCCACCGGTGCCACACCACAGCATCTTCTTCCTGTTAGTTAAACTTCGCGTCTGTAGCACGTCATCTTCGTGGTGTAGCAATTTTAATGACCAGTAGTGTATATTTCAGGACAGAACCCAGACACGTGCCACCTTACATTACATAGGTTACAAATATGTCCAAATCACCTGTCCGTAAAGTAACATACAGTGTTATGAAAATCGCTCTTCTGCATCCAAAAAAGTATTGGCACACGCCTATGAATCGGACAGTGTGTTCGTTTTCTTCATTGATGTTCACTTTCTAGTAGCTAGTGTGCATCCCTTTAGCATCTATAACACCAAGTAAACGCCTAGTAATGCTTTGTATTCCGGGTTATATCAGGGGTAATTTTCGACCATTCCTCCAGGAGCACTTTTTCGAAGTCATTTTACCGGATGGACCCCTTTTTCTGACTTGTGTGTCAAGATGAGCCCACAGGTTCTCAGTGGGGCTCAAATCAGGGCTCTGAGGTGGTGTGAGAACCCTTCTGGGGGCACTGTACAGTAACCACTCCCGGCTTTTCGTGGCGGTATGTTTTGGGTCGTTGTCGTGCTGGAAATGAAACACACCAGTAAGGCCCAATGTCTGTGCACTGCCGTGTAAATTACCTCGCAACACGTCGATGTATACGATCCATTGTACTGTGGATTACAGCTAGATTTCCACCGTCATACAGCTCCAGACCATGATACCGCCCCCACCGTGTTTGACTGTGGGATGCATGTGTTTGATGCCGAGGTGCGCATTCGGCTTGCGCTAAAATTTCTTTCTTGCATCAAATCCGAACACATTGATCTTCGATTCGTCGCTAAATATCACAGTGTTCCAAAAGTCCATCGGCTTGCTGATGTAGTCCGTGGCCAACTGCAGGCGTTTCTGCCGGTTAATTTCCGACATGTATGGTTTTTTCCTGGGAGAACGTCCATGCATGTCCAACACATTTCGTATAGTTTGAACACTAACCGTCTTATGTAAGTCTGCAGGCTTTCGTGGCCGTTGTCACTGAAGTTAAAATCTTCTGGGTTATTAGGCCACGTCATGTTTTTTCTAAAATGTTCGACGTTTCGACCCCTCTGCTGGGATCTTCCTCAGGATCTTTTGGTGTCCACTACTGCTAGAACACTGTCAGAGACGAGTGTCGCGTCAACTTATAAAGGGGGAATTCTCTGGCGTTCGTACTGGAGAAGTGACAGTATTGGTTAAAATACATGTGGCTACCATTGGTGGGCCATAGTCATAGACTAATACAGAAGAAGGGGCGTTGGTAGCTCATCTCCTGCGGATACCAACCAATAGCGGTAGCAGGCATTTCAACCAATAACCCTTCTCCAGCATAAGTGTGGAACAGTGCCTTTCCATCCAATGACGATGACCGCCAATGGTATCCACAGGAGATGAGATGCCAACGCCCCTTCTTCTGTATTAGCCTATGACTATGGCCCACCAATGGTGCCCAATGTATTTTAACCAATACTATCACTTCTCCAGCACGAACGCCAGAAAACTCTCCCTTTATAAGTGGACGCGACACTCGTCTCTGACAGTGTTCTAGCAGTAGTGAACACCAAAAGATCCTGAGGAAGATCGCAGCAAAGGGGTCGACACGTCGAACATTTTAGAAGAAACATGACTTCACTAACCGTCTTGTCGGACGTTGCCTGGACAAGCTCAGCAAGAGCTGCTGCACTTGAAGCGGATTCCTTCCGAGCAAGTGCGATGATACGGCGACGCTCTTGGGTTTTAAGCAGTTTTGGACGTCCAGGACGACACTTACTCACTGTTGTTCCAGTCTCTTTATAGTTACGAATGATGGCCCGTACCGTGGTGTAGCTAACAGACACCTCTGCTCCGATTTGTCGATAGCTTCTCCCTTGCGAATGGAGCAATACCACTCTCTCACGCAACGCCACTGAATGTTCCTTCTTCTTCGGCCCCATGCTGACCACTGTCTCGCAATACAGCAACATATTAGCGACTGAGCCGTCAACAACACGCAGTGTCTACTGCGTCAGCAGATGGCGTTCCCGTACCTGAAAACCCAGCAATATGCCGCGAAGCCACGTTCTGTGCGAATACTTTCTGTGTGCAGAGGAGATACATGTTTGCCCTTAACACTGCATTTCTTTGTTAATGGTAGGCACTGTGGGCAGAATTGTAATGTCTGGTATGTGAGGTAGCACGTACATGTGCTGTGTACCAGAAGGTGCGGCGTTTGTAACTAGCAACGATAAATACGCACGTGTGCCAACACTGTTTGGTGCGGTTGTATGCTTCCCAAATATTTGGACGTGTGCGGTGCAGTTTGGCGGGTTTGCGAGAAATTTTGACTGACAGAAAGTTTGATGTGATGACGGATGTTGGTTGTCTTGACGTTTCACCGCATGTGTTTAGTGAAAAAATTGTTCTATAACGATTTATCTCACTGTATCGTCGGTTTCCACAACATTGCGTGGTGAGCACCAAACTAGAACAAATTCCTCTTTAGTCTGGACTACTTTAGTAAATTACGTCTTTAGTAATAAACTGTTTTTGAGAGCTCAGTTTATATTTACCTCTTTAGTTGTAACTAAAGTAGTAACCCCTTTTTACTAAAGAAGTAAACCATTTCTGCACACCGCTGGAACGCTCATTGCGTTCCCTCTTGGAAAACATTGATTGTCGGCAGATATTATCGCATCACCTTTTGCGTAATTTATGTTCATCGCTATAATTTTAGAAGCTAGAAACGGTTATTAAATTGAATTACTAAAATTGGAAAATCCAAATGCTATTGTATTAACTAATGATAAAATCTGTGTATTATGAAAAAGAAACCAACTTCCATTGTTGGTTGGTAACACGTACTAGTTTAGACGCTAGCTTGAGACATCAGCTAAAAAGGAGAAAGGATGCTTGGGAAAAAATACATGTTGAATACAATTGGAAGGACATGAAAGCGAAAGCAAAGAAAATGAAAACTAAACGTAATAGAGAACAATTTCAACGATATAAGCCAACTGGTTGTTGATATGATCCCACAAGTTTTCGAGGAGGTAGCTGGAGTAAACGAGCAATGACACATCTGACAATAATGTGATACTTTAAGGACACTTCGATGATGATAACTGCTCAGAAGGTAGCAATATTACTGCTGAAGGTGGAACTTTATACCAGAGTCATGAACCTCGGCCTGCATTCTCTGGTGGGAGAATGCAGAACTTCGTGCTGCAAAAGTTGATTTTAACCTAAAAAACAAAAGAAAGACACGACAAAATGTAATATAGCTACACACTACGTTATTGTGTGAGTCTTAAGTCGAGGAACTGGTTTGATGCGGCTCTCCATGCTACTCTATCCTGTGCAAGCTGCTTCATCTCCCACTACATACTGCAACCTACATCCTTCTGAATCTGCTTAGTGTATTCATCTCTTGGTCTCCGTCTACGATTTTTACCCTCCACGCTGCCCTCCAATGCCAAATTTGTGATCCCCTGATGCCTCAGAACATGTCCTATGTCCTACCAACCGATTCCTTCCTCTAGTCAAGTTGTGAGATAAATTCCTCTTCTCCCCAATTCTATTCAATGCCTCCTCATTAGTTATGTGATCTACCCATCTAATCTTCAGCATTCTTCTGTAGCACCACATTTCGAAAGCTTCTATTCTCTTCTTGTCCAAACTATTTATCGTCCATGTTTCACTTCCATACATGGCTACACTCCATACAAATACTTTCAGAAACGACTTCCTTACACTTAAATCTATACTCGATGTTAACAAATTTCTCTTCTTCAGAAACGCTTTCCTTGCCATAGCCAGTCAACATTTTATATCCTCTCTACTTCGACCATCATCAGTTATTTTGCTCCCCAAGTGGCAAATCTCATTTCCTATTGTAATCCTCTCAACATCACCTTGTTTAATTCGACTACTTCCATTGTTCTCGTTTTGCTTTTGTTGATGTTCTTGTATCCTCCTTTCCGTTCAACTGCTCTTCCAGGTCCTTTGCTGTCTCTGATAGAATTACAATATCATTGGTAAACGTCAAAGTTTTTATTTCTTCTCCATGCATTTTATTTAATTCCTGCTCCAAATTTTTCTTTTGCTTCCTTCACTGTTTGCTCAATATACAGATTGAATAACATCGGGGATAGGCTACAACCCTGTCTCACTCCCTTCCCAACCACTGCTTCCCATTCATGCCCCTCGACTCTTATAACTGCCATCTGGTTTCTGTACAAATTGTAAATACCTTCCGCTCCCTGTATTTTACTCCTGCCACCTTCGGAATTTGAAAGAGAGTATTCCAGTCAACATTGTCAAAAGCTTTCTCTAAGTCTACAAATGCTAGAAACGTAGGTTTGCCTTTCCTTAATCTAGCTTCTAAGATAAGTCGTAAGGTCAGTACTGCCTCACGCGTTCCAACGTTTCTACGGAATCCAAATTGATCTTCCCCGAGGTCGGCTTCTACTAGTTTTTCCATTTGTCTGTAAAGAATTCGTGTTAGTATTTTGCCACCGTGACTTATTAAACCTATAGTTCGGTAATTTTCACACCTGTCAACACCTGCTTTCTTTGGGATTGGAATTATTCTTCTTGAAGCCTGAGGGTATTTCGCCAGTCTCGTGTATCTCGTTCACCAGATGGTAGAATTTTGTCACGTCTAGCTCTCCCAAGGCCATCAGTAGTTCTAATGGAATGTTTTGTGCTCCCGGGGTCTTATCTCGACTTAGGTCTTTCAGTGCTCTGTCAAACTCTTCATGCAGTATCTTATCGCCCATTTCATCTTCATCTACGTCCTCTTCCATTTCCATAATATTGCCCTCAAGTACATTGCCCTTGTACAGATCCTATATATTAGGCGCCACTGATGATGCTTCCCAAATAAATGAAGCGAAACGCGTATGGCCACAAACAAACTACCTTGAGCTGGTTTCATAGACGGTACATACCTCCAAGCAGAAGAAGGATCAGCGACAACATGACCTCGGCGAGCTTAGTCGTCGTATCTCTCCCAAATTGAAACGTTTGGAGCACTCCGACCAGCTTGGGATTTTGACCATCTGACGCTCCAGTTGGACTGAACTTGGTACGGTATACCTCTGGAGCACTCTGTCAATCGATGCAAAGCCGAATAACTGCTTGCTTAAGGGCCAGAAATGGACCAACGCGTTGTTGACTTGTTCAGTCTGTGGAGCTCATTCTCCTGAATAAATCATGCAGTTTTTCTGAAATTGCAGTCATTTGGTTTGTCTGTACATCACGTCCACTGATTCCCGCCCCATTCGGATAATTCCTTTTTTTTCCCTTTATTGAGTTTCGATTCCCCCCGAAGGGGGCGGCTGGCAGCAGCTTAGTATGCCGCTCTTCAGCCTACAGGATTTGTTTTAAAAAGATGAAGACAATAATTAATAAAAACAGACCATAAAATCAGTGACTAAATGGTAAAATGGCGGAAAATCGTTGAACTTAAAATATAAAACAAAGGGTTGATGATGCTAATAAAGTACATAAGAAGCAGACAGGTAAAACAATAGACGTACAATTAAAAAAACATGGCGACAGTCTGTTTCTGTTCGCAACACTTTGGAAAGACGAACTAACACTGAACATCCACTTGAACACTGTACTAAAAAAATTTTCACAAATATGATATACTACAGTCGTGGGCAGATGGGTGGGGAGGGGAACCTGGGCGGACGACGGGAAAGGAAAGGGCGGGAAGGAGAGGGAAAAACGAAGTGGGGGGGAGGGGGGGAAAGGAGCCGATGGAGGACGAGGACCCATAAGAGTGGGGGCAAACGCAGGGCAGACGTGACAGGGAGTGGGGAAAGACAGAGGAGGGGAATGCAAAAGGACTTGGGTAGGGAGGAGAAGGGAGGCAGGGAGAGGTTAGGTGGGGAGAAAACAGGATGGAAGGGGGGAGAGGGAGCACAGGAAAGGACAGCATAGGAGGGGGGGGTGAGAATCAGTTTTGATAGGAGGGATAAATGGAGGGAGAGAGGGGATAATTCCTTCGTTCTATGCCGTTTTGTTTGTGCTAGAGTGTATAAGGGTGTACGAGATAATAGCGTGAAAGTCAGCAAAAATGAACAAGTCTTCATGTTTCATTGTCCGAGATGGCAGACACCATTCTTATAGTGAAGGTTCATATACACTGAAGCTCATAAATTAAGGATAATGCCGATACATGGTGAAACAACGCTCTGGTGGGCGGTTTGCGGGTTTAAATCACCTCGGGGTATGACCATGCGGTGCATTTGGCCTGCGGTCGTCGCACGGTGGCGCTGGCAGCAGTCCACATACGCAGAGGTGTGTTGGTGCACGTCAGAGTACTGTGCAGCGAATAAGTGAGCAGACGTTTTCAGACGTGCTAATGGTGACTGTGTGTTCAAAATGGGTCAAAGAACACGTACTGATTACGTTATGCGGGGTAGAATACTAGGGCGACTGGAGGCTTGTCAAACACAGCAGGTCGTAGCCTAGGCTCTCCGTGTGCCACAAAGTGGGATCTCAAGATTATGGCAACGATTCCAGCAGACAGGAAACGTGTCCAGGCGCTACAGTACGGGACGTCCACAGTGTACAACAACGCAAGAAGACCGATATCTCACCATCAGTGCCCGCAGACGGCCACGGAGTACTGCAGGTAGCCTTGCTTGGGACCTTACCGCAGCCACTGGAACAGTTGTCTCCAGACACACAGTCTACAGACGACTGAACAGACACGGTTTATTATCCCGGCGGCCTGTAAGGTGCATTCCACTGACCCCTGGTCACAGGAGAGCCCGTAAAGCCTGGTGTCAAGAACACAGAACATGGTCGTTGGAACATTGGTCACAGGTTATGTTCACGACCGAGTCCAGGTATAGTCTGAACAGTGATTCTCGCCGGGTTTTCATTTGGCGTGAACCGGGAACCAGATACCAACCCCTTAATGTCCTTGAAAGGGTCCTGTATGGAAGTTGTGGTTTGATGGTGTGTGATGGGATTATGATAGGCGCATGTACACCCCTTCACGTCTTTAACAGAGGAACTGTAACAGGTCAGGTTCATCGGGCAGTCATTTTGCACCAGTAGGTTCGCCTTTTCAGGGGTGCAGTGGGTCCCACCTTACTTCTGCAGGATGATAAAGCACGGCCCCACTGAGCTGCCATCGTGGAGGAGTATCTTGAAACAGAAGATATCAGGCGAATGGCGTAGCCTGCAAGAATGGGAGGTGCAAGAATGGGAGGGCGATACCCCAGCAGATGCTCGACCACCTGATCCAGAGTATGCCCAACCCGTTGTGCGGCCTGTGTGCGTGTGCACGGTGATCATATCCCATATTGATATCGGGGTACATGCGCAGGAAACAGTGCCGTTTTGTAGCATATGTGTTTCGGGACGGTTTTCTCAACTTATCACCAATACCGTGGACTTACACATCTGTGTCGTGTGTGTTCCCTATGTGCCTATGCTATTAGCGTTAGTTTTGTGTAGTGCCACGTTGTGTGGCACCACATTCTGAAATTATCCTTAATTTATAAGCCTGAGTGTAGTTTCTGTAGAAGATCTTGAACGGGGTAACTGCAAATAGCCTTCCATCTATCATCAGTACTAAGAATTTAAAATGGTCGAGTCCACTGACAGTTTGACGACCTCGGGCCAGTAAAATTTCGCCGGTACATGAATTGCTTGTGAGAAATTGTGTGCGTCTCGTTTTTTTGCAGTTAAGTCATAATCTTATCTCTGGTGGCGACGTGATTATGTTATCACTGCCGGATTAGCTACATCATTTGTAATAAGTTGCTCATTTTTTACAATAACGTTTGTGTCACCTGCGAAGACAATTTTTTTTGGTATAGTATGTGTGTGTGTGTGTGTGTGTGTGTGTGTGTGTGTGTGTGTGTGTGTGGGTGGGTGGGTGGGTGGGTGTGTATGTGTGTGTGTGTGTCAAGGAAAGCAACAAACTCTGAACAATAACCGCTCTTAACATGACTGCAGTCACATTCAAATCTCTCCCTTCTTTCTGGATGCCGGGGAAACCTTCTGCTTCCTATTGTACAGACGTAAAATGAATCATTGTTCAGCTTTCTCCCTAGGCCGATTATGTCCCATCATTAATGCAAAAGTATATATTGCATGGTTTCCACATGACGTATTTGTTGTTGAGCATAAGTTTTCCCGATAATGGTCATGACCAGCACCGGATCTACGATATTTCCGAACCGGGGCACGGGGCAAAAACTATTGTGCCCCCCCCCCCCTCCCCCGCGCCACCATCGAGCGTTTGAGATAGGTCAAAATTTAAAAAAAAAAACTGATTTTTCAAAAATATGTTCATTTTGTAGCGCAAATCTTACTCAAAAGTTTGATATATAGAACATATATGTTCGAGGAAATGTGAGACACGTTATTTGGTCTTTAGGTGTGCCAAAGTGCAGTGCCACGCACTTCACACAGCATTCTTATATCACACATCACTGTATTTCACTCTGTGGAATTGAAACGCCTATATTTTGCAACGGAAGCCATCAAGCGTATAATCAGGACGATGGAAATGTCCTGTGGTGCCTCTCCTGCCCCAGTCGGCCGATTTGACATGCAACACCTCCCCCCCCCCCCCCCGCCCCCTTACAAAAAACTCACAATTAATATTGGGTGGGGATTATTTGTGACCGGGAGAATAAGAAATCTTCAGAATATTTGCACTCATTATTGCCTGTTACCTAATAACTTTCTCTTTTGTGTGACATAAAATTAAAAATAGGAAACATAAAACCAGTGAAGGCAAGAGATAAGCAACACAGTACACATTTTTTCAAACCTTAGGTCGCTCCATTTCTTTCTCTACAGTCTTGCTACACCTTTACACGGCGTACTTTCCTTTCTGGCTGGCCGAAGTGGCCGTGCGGTTAAAGGCGCTGCAGTCTGGAACCGCAAGACCGCTACGGTCGCAGGTTCGAATCCTGCCTCGGGCATGGATGTTTGTGATGTCCTTAGGTTAGTTAGGTTTAACTAGTTCTAAGTTCTAGGGGACTAATGACCTCAGTAGTTGAGTCCCATAGTGCACAGAGCCATTTTTTTCCTTTCTGCGAAAGAATCTGTTACCTGATCAAATTTCGTTAAACGTTTTGCTGTATGAAAAATCAAAATGTCGTTGTCTAATACTGAAAAGGCTATTAATACGAATAGTTATAATGAAATGAATACCCTTAGCTGCATACAGGCGACAGTTTCGACCGCGACTCGAACCCGGGATCTCCTGCTTACATGGCAGACGCTCTATCCATCTGAGCCACCGAGGACACAGAGGATGATGCGACTGCAGGGACTTATCTCTGGCACGTCCGAAAGAACAGATACCATTTTCATATATATAAGGCTCACCGACCATTTGACCATCTTCCTCTGTGCGGATGCACAAACAGTGCCCGAACTCTTGCGGGAATCGGCGGTAAAGTCGCGAGTAATGAGTATGATGGGCAGGGGCACTATTAATATGGTGCGGGACAACAAGTTGCGAATGTGGGTCTCACGGAAAAATGGTTCAAATGGCTCTGAGCACTATGGGACTTAACTTCTGAGGTCATCAGTGCCCTAGAACTTAGAACTACTTAAACGTAACTAACCTAACGATATCACACACATCCATGCCCGAGGCAGGATTCGAACCTGCGACCCTAGCGGTCGCGCGGTTCCAGACTGTAGCGCCTAGAACCGCTCGGCCACTCCGGCCGGCCTCCTCTGTGTCCTCGGTGGCTCAGATGGATCAGAGGGTTAGCTGTCCTCTGTAATAAAAATAAAAACTGAGTTAATCGATCAACGACGAACTTAAAATGGGTGTCTTGCGACGTCCGCCCCGAGCAGATGCAACGAACGAAAGCGAACGCCGGCACGGTAGCTCAACGTGTTCGGCCAGAGAGCTGGTTGGCCTCTGTAATAAAAAACTGAGTGGAAGGATCAACAACCGAAGTTTAACGGATGTCATGTGACGTCCGCAACGAACAAACACAACGATGAACAACGAAAAAAAAAAAATAATCCGGCACTGTAGCTCAGCGTGTTCGGTCAGAGGGCTGCTTGCTCTTTGTAATAAAAAAACTGAGTAAAGGCATCAATGAACAACTTGAACGGATGTCCTGTGACGTCCGCCCAGATCAGCGAACAATACCTAACAAAATGAAAAACACAAAAAGATGGACAGAGCGTCTGCATGTAAGCAGGAGATCCCGAGTTCGAGACGCCGTCGGGGCACACATTTTCCACTGTCTCCGTTGACTTATATCAACGCCTGTATGCAGCTAGGGGTATTCATTTCATTGCAATTTCATTCTAACGAGCTGTATGGTCACCGATGGTATCTTCTTTCGGACATGTCCGAAAGAACAGATATCATCTTCATATGTGTAAATACGAATAGTGCCCAAGACTGGTGTGGTTTCTCGATTTGATAACGTCTATTTCATCACTTTCTGCTAGATAAAATGAATTAGGCCTTCCAGATATTGCAGCAGTTGTAACACACGCCAAATAAAGGAGACCGTTTGGGTACAAATGGTCCTTTTTATCTACCTCGTTTGCATAAATAACACGACAGAATATAATCCAGGAAGTCCCAATATGAAATGCCTGTTAGGCCTACTACAAGCAGAAAGTTTTAGGTTAAGAAATCGTCTCACATTTAATTCATAGGCTTCAGTTTCTCAAGGATAAGGTTGAAAAGTAGTACTACGAAATTTTTATATAAATTTGGAATCGTCATATTTTCTCATATAATTTGCCCATGTTTCTTCCCCTTCCTTGTTCTAACAAACAATCTTGTCATCACTAATTCTGTAATTATTTCTGTCATTGTCAAACCTTCTTCTCTGATTAACTTCGCCAAACCTGGCAGAACCACAGGTTCAGTTATTCCGCGTTTATTCCCAGATTAGGCACCATTACGTATTCGTACAACGCATCACTTGCGCCATTCCGAGAATAGAACGTAACGTGGCTGCTAATCAAGGAGTGTACAACCAGTAGCGTAGCGATCTGGCAAAAATTTTCTGTCAATATTTCATTTTCTTGGATACACCGAGAAGATTAATATGTAGTATTTCTTACCGGTTATTACTGTTAACTGTTTATTTCCGCTCTCATAGTCTGAATCCATGGATTTCGCTAATAATTATAACAATGCTGATCATTCGCACATGCTATCAACCACATAAACAAACAACAATTGGTTCACCCGTTCGGGTTCATTCGTCTCAGCTCTTATAGCTTCGTCCCCTCTTGTCTGCGGGGAAGTTTTTTATTTCTAGATGCGACGGGGACTCCCGAGACATCTCGTATACCATGCACGCATTCAAAAATCAATTTACGATGTGTTAAAAATGATCAAATAGCAACAGGGATGAGTTTCAAAATCATGTGAATAGACGCTAGACCAATGTGCGCTGGATGCTAGGCGCTTTGTGAAACAAGGTTTTTTTTTCTCAAAGAATGTTAATTTGGCGCCCCTTAAACTGCCGTCCGGGGCAGATACCCCGGTATGCCCCGCTACCCTTCTCTCCCCCTCCCCCCCCACCCACCCTAGATCCGGGCCTTATCATCAAAGCTGTAGCCGTTGAAGCATAGTGATAGGAACTATAATATTGTTGCTGATGGTACTGCTTTTGTTTATTTTCAGCCAATAGTATATGTATGACCTTATGAGTATTGAGAGACGTTTTCTCTTTTGTTTTACAGGTAAGAAGAGTTCGCGAAACTAGATGAGACAGCAGTGTCGGTCCTGACTCAGGGAAATCTGTGGACGTATGCCAGAGATGTCGATATTTTTATTTTGCACATAAATGGTCATGGAAACATCGAAAATCAAGCCACTAGCGCGTTACTCGTGCAAGTTTCCTGAATTGAATTTTTCATTTATACAGTGTGTTTTAGAAGTGAAGGTCAGTAATTAACACATCAGAAAGCACAGGCCAAAAGTAGGAAAATTTGGAAATTTGTGATAAGGTGTTATGGGACCAAACTGCTGAGGTCATCGGTCACTTAGCTTACACACTACTTAAACTAACTTGAAATAACTTACGCTAACGACAACATACACACTGAAACGTCCCGGCTGATTAAAACTGTGTGCCGGACCGAGACTCGAACTCGGGATCTTTTCCTTTCGCGGGCAAGTGCTCTACTGTCTGAGCTACCCAAGCACGACTCACGCCCCGTCCTCACAGCTTCTGCCAGTACCTCGTCTCCTACCTTCCAAACTTTACAGAAGCTCTCCTGCGAACCTTGCAGAACTAGCACTCCTGAAAGAAAGGATACTGCGGAGACATGGCCCAGCCACAGCCTGGGGGATGTTTCCAGAAGCTGTGAGGACGGGGCGTGAGTCGTGCTTGGGTAGCTCAGATGGTAGAGCAATTGCCCGCGAAAGGCAAAGGTCCCGAGTTCGAGTCTCGGTCCGGCACACAGGTCTAATCTGCCAGGAAGTTTCACATCACCAAACACTCCCCTGCAGAGTGAAAATCTCATTCTGGGAACACACACACTCATGCCCGAGGGAGGACTCGAACCTCCGACGGGGTAAGCCGCGCGGACCGTCTCAAGGCGCCCTAGACCGCTCGGCTACCCCGCGCGGCCCAAAAGTAGGCAAACAGCTCCAATAAAGGTGGGTCAGCAGATCAACCATTACCGAGGTATCGCATTAATTCGAGTTGGGAGCCAGCTGGAACCACCCCTGGATACCGCGGCATTTACGTTGGTATCTCAAGGTTAGGGATCGACTACCTGTTTGCAACTGCAACTACTTCTTTTTCCCCTCCGTGGATTATGCGTACCGGCCTCACAATCAAACGCGAAGGCACAATGGGCAGAGGTTACACCAATGAAGAGTACGCTGACACGCTATTCATGTATGGCAAAGCGAATGGCAGTGCCCTTGACCCTGCTCGGTTAAGTGAAGAAGCTTTCCCTCTCAGCAACCGAGCGAGGTGACGTAGCGGTTAACACGCTGGACTCGCATTCGGGAGGACGACGGTTCAAACCCGCGTCCGGCCATCCTGATTCAAGTTTTCCATCATTTCCCTAAATCGCTCCAGGCAAATACCGGGATGGTTCCTTTGAAAGGGCACTGCTGACTTTCTTCCCCATCCCTCCCAAATCCGATGGGACCGATGACCTCGCTGTTTGGCCCCCTTCCCCGAATCAACCACCCGAGCAAACCTCTCCCCAGGCAGCCCTACAGGAGTACGAGGTGCATTCAAGTTCTAAGGCCTCCGATTTTTTTTCTAATTAACTACTCACCCGAGATCGATGAAACTGGCGTTACTTCTCGACGTAATCGCCCTGCAGACGTACACATTTTTCACAACGCTGACGCCATGATTCCATGGCAGCGGCGAAGGCTTCTTTAGGAGTCTGTTTTGACCACTGGAAAATCGCTGAGGCAATAGCAGCACGGCTGGTGAATGTGCGGCCACGGAGAGTGTCTTTCATTGTTGGAAAAAGCCAAAAGTCACTAGGAGCCAGGTCAGGTGAGTAGGGAGCATGAGGAATCACTTCAAAGTTGTTGTCACGAAGAAACTGTTGTGTAACGTTAGCTTGATGTGCAGGTGCGTTGTCTTGGTGAAACAGCACACGTGCAGCCCTTCCCTGACGTTTTTGTTGCAGTGCAGGAAGGAATTTGTTCTTCAAAACATTTTCGTAGGATGCACCTGTTACCGTAGTGCCCTTTGGAACGCAATGGGTAAGGATTACGCCCTCACTGTCCCAGAACATGGACACCATTTTTTCAGCACTGGCGGTTACCCGAAATTTTTTTGGTGGCGGTGAATCTGTGTGCTTCCATTGAGCTGACTGGCGCTTTTTCTGGATTGAAAAATGGCATCCACGTCCCATCCATTGTTACAACCGACGAAAAGCATGTCCCATTCATGCTGTCGTTCTGCATCAACATTGCTTGGCAACATGCCACACGGGCAGCTGTGTGGTCGTCTGTCAGCATTCGTGGCACCCACCTGGATGACACTTTTCGCATTTTCAGGTCGTCATGCAGGACTGTGTTCACAGAACCCACAAAAATGCCAACTCTGGAGGCGATCTGTTCAACAATCATTTGGCAATGCCCCAAAACAATTCTCTCCATTTTCTCGATCATGTCGTCAGACCGGCTTGTGCGAGCCCGAGATTGTTTCGGTTTGTTGTCACACGATGTTATGCCTTCATTAAACTGTCACACCCACGAATGCACTTTCGACACATCCATAACTCCATCATCACATGTCTCCTTCAACTGTCGATGAATTTCAATTGGTTTCACACCACGCAAATTGAGAAAACGACTGATTGCACGCTGTTCAAGTAAGGAAAACGTCGCCATTTTAAGTACTTAAAACAGTTCTCATTCTCGCCGCTGGCGGTAAAATTCCATCTGCCGTACGGTGCTGCCATCTCTGGGACGTATTGACAATGAACGCGGCCTCATTTTAAAACAATGTGCATGTTTCTATCTCTTCCCAGTCCAGAGAAAAAAAATCGGAGGCCTTAGAACTTGAATGCACCTCATACATTTAGCCGGTTACACCAGGGCCTTAGGGAAACTAGGAGTTTCCCACACCGTGCACGAGAAATGTGGTATCGATAGCTACTTGCCACGGCGTAGGTACAAGTTCATAGGTTGGCACTACGAGAGTGGACGATCCACACCGACGACAGTGCCCTCTAGCCGGCGCTGTGCAGCTCTGCGAGAGCCGCTCCGGATTCAGCCCATTTGATGCCGAGCAGACGACGTAGCAACATTGTTTCATTTTCCTAGTGGGCGAGCCGCTACAGATTTTGCCTGTGTAACTTCTGTTAGCTTAGTTTGTAACTGATACTGTGTACCAGCTACGACGCCGCACCTACTTGCTCCTCAGTACAAAGTTATGTATTCACGTTCATTATTGTGTTATTTTACTTTACTTACACGCCCTATCCTATGCTACGCCCACCCTGCCTGGATCTCCACTCCCCCTACCTGTTACAAATCCCTTCAAATCCTGGGACACCATGCTGTCCGCCTCGCCTATCGCATCCGTCTCCCCTCCCCCACGTGGATCCTGTATGACCTTATTCCGTTCCCCCACCTCTTCCTCAAACGGATACGGATCCACTTGTCCCTCCATCCTCTCCCACCCCCGCCCACTGCCGCACCTGTATTTCCACGTCGCCCCTGCTCTCCATCTCTCCACTCTCCATACCCTCTCCAAAGGTGGCTTCCACCAGCTCCCCCCTCCCTGATGATGCCCTCCTCCTCTCCATCTACCCCTCCTTTGATCCTCCCTCCCCCTTCCTGTGTTTTTTCCTCAGGGCAACCTCTCTCCCTTCCCTCCCTCCTCCCTTCCTCCCCCCTCCTCCCCCGGCCTACCCCTACCCCCCGTACCTTCCTTTCTCCCCCCATCTCCCCTTCCATTGGCATCTCTGCTCTCCCCTCTCCCTCCCTCACCACCTTCTTCCCCTCTTGGCAGGTCCCCGGGATCGCACACGTTAAGTGGACATTCGCGCGCCGGTGATCATCGCCATCGTTTTAGTGTGTGTGCCGCCGTGTTTGTACCTCAGTGTTTTTCGCCGCCCACACTCCATCGTTCACGTGTAGTCTCCATCATCAGTGTCCGTGTGCAGTGCCAACAGTTTTTTTAGTTGTCTTCGCGCGTGAACGGCTTTGTGTTATTCGTTACTGTGTCTACTGTTTTTTGCCCTCACTTTGTTCTGTATATTCTGTGTCTCCATTGTTTTTCTTTTGTAAAACTTGTGGCTGAAGAGCAGCGTAATGTGCTGCTGCCAGCCCACCTTATGTAAGGTGTTAAATAACAATAAAGAAAAAAAAAACTTTACTTACACTACCGAGAGGTTTACCTCACCTGCTCCTCTTAGCTTCCTACATTCGGCATACCATATAAATTATAGGAGCAGACCCACGCGCCGCCTTCCAGGCGGGATATAAAAAGAAGGTCGACCCAGGTCTGTAATACCTGATCTTGAGGAAAGGGTGTTACGCATTCTACATTAAACGTCCGAGTACTTCAACAAGGACTATTCTTAACCGAGAGTGTGTACTGAGTCACAGCAGTGTGCAGCGGATTTTACATCGGCAAGTTCTCTATCCATACCATCTTCAGCGCCGGCCGCAGTGGCCGAGCGGTTCTAGGCGCTACAGTCTGGAACCGCGCGACCGCTACGGTCGCAGGTTCGGATCCTGCCTCGGGCATGGATGTGTGTATTGTGCTTAGGTTAGTTAGGTTTAAGTAGCTCTAACTCTGCCAGCCCGGTTGGCCGTGCGGTCTAACGCATGGCTTTCCGGGCCTGAAGGAGCGCCTGATCCCCGGCACGAAGCCGCCCGGCGGATTTGTGCCGAGGTCCGGTGAGCCGGCCAGTCTGTGGATGGTTTTTAGGCGGTTTTCCATCTGCCTCGGCGAATGCAGGCTGGTTCCCCTTATTCCGCCTCAGCTACACTATGTCGGCGACTGCTGCGCAAACAAGTTTTCCACGTACGCGTACACCACCATTACTCTACCACGCAAACATAGGGGTTACACTCGTCTGGTGTGAGACAATCCCTGTGGGGTCCACCGGGGCCTGAGCCACACAATAACCCTGGGTTCGGTGTGGGGCGGCCGAGGGGTGAAGTGGACTGCGGTAGTCGTCGTGGGGTTGTGGACCACTGCGGCTGTGTTTCTAGGTCCCCGGTTAACATACAATACAGTTCTAACTCTAGGGGACTGATGACCTCAGATGCTGAGTCCCATAGTGATTAGAGCCATTTGAACCATCATCTCCAGCGAGTGCAAGACGTCAACAATGCAGACTTCCCTTCTAGAGAGAATTTCTGCCAATGGGTGCAACAACAGTGTACCCTGAATCTCCCGTTTGCAAACAGTTTTCTGTTCACGGATGAGGCTGGATTTACCAGTGACGGTATTTTTAACTACCATAACTGTAACATCTGGACTGATGTCAATCCTAATGCAACACACGTATCACGACATCTGCAGCGTCATTCGACATCTAGATGGATACTCTGCAAATCACATTTAAGTACCTGGCAGAGAGTTCATCGAACCACCATTCGTTGATCGTCTGGGCAGGACTGCTCGGAGACCGCACTATTGCACCACACTTCCCACCACAGAGACTAACCGGACAGAAGTAGTTGAGGTTTCTGTGGAATGTACTTCCAGATGTACACGGTGATGCCCCACTGAACCAACACCTGAACGTTTTAAACATGCATGACGGTGCTCAAGCACATTTTCATTTAGGAGAACGGCGGCTTCTAACTCGGACGTATGGTCGACATTGGATAGGTAGATGAGGACCTGTGCATGGGCCTCTGTAATAAAACGTGGCGAAAATGTTTATGTCAATTTTGGGATGAGTATCGGAGTTTAACACAACAAAAGCATTGTTCAGTCCCTATCTCATTACACTACTGGCCATTAAAATTGCAACACCAAGAGGACATGCAGATGATAAACAGGTATTCATTGGACAAATATATTATACTAGAACTGACACGTGATTACATTTTCACGCAATTTAGGTGCATAGATCCTGAGAAATCGGTACCCAGAACAACCACCTCTGGCCGTAATAACGGCCTTGATACGCCTGGGCGTGAGCCAAACAGAGCTTGGATGTCGTCTACAGGTACAGCTGCCCATGCAGATTCAACACGATACCACAGTTCATCAAGAGTAGTGACTGGCGTATTGTGACGAGCCAGTTGCTCGGACACCATGGACCAGACGTTTTCAATTGGTGAGAGATCTGGAGAATGTGCTGGCCAGGGCAGCACTCGAACATTTTCTGTATCCAGAAAGGCCCGTACAGGACCTGCGACATGCGGTCGTGCATTATCCTGCTGAAATCTAGGGTTTCGCAGGAATCGAATGAAGGGTAGAGCCGCGAGTCGTAACACATCTGAAATGTATCGTCCACTGTTCAAAGTGCCTTCAATGCGAACAAGAGGTGACCGAGACGTGTAACCAATGACTCCCCATACCATCACGCCGGGTGATACGCCAGTATGGCGATGACTAATACACGCTTCCAATGTGCGTTCACCGCGATGTCGCCAAACACGGATGCGACCATCATGATGCTGTAAACAGAACGTGGATTCATCCGAAAAAATGACGTTTTGCCATTCGTGCAGCCAGGTTCGCCGTGGAGTACACCATCGCAGGCGCTCCTGTCTGTGGTACAGCGTCGTGGGTAACCGCAGCCATGGTCTCCGAGCTGATAGTCCATGCTGCTGCAAACGTCGTCGAACTGTTCGTGCAGATGGTTGTTGTCTTGCAAACGTCCCCATCTTTTGACTCAGGGATCGGTACGTGGCTGCACGATCCGTTACATCCATGCGGATAAGACGCCTGTCATCTCGACTACTAGTGATACGAGGCCGTTCGGATCCAGCACGGCGTTCCGTATTACCCTCCTGAACCCACCGATTCCATATTCTGCTAACAGTCATCGGATCTCGACCAACGCGAGCAGCAATGTCGCGATACGATAAACCGCAATCGAGATAAGCTACAATCCGACCTTTATCAAAGTCGGAAACATGATGGTACGCATTTCTCCTCCTTACACGAGGCATCACAACAACGTTTCACCAGGCAACGCAGGTCAACTGCTGTTTGTGTATGAGAAATGGGTTGGAAACTTTCCTCATGTCAGGACGTTGTAGGTGTCGCCACCGTCGCCAACCTTGTGTGCATGCTCTGGAAAGCTAATCATTTGCATATCTCAGCATCTTCTTCCTGTCGGTTAAATTTCGCGTCTGTGGCACATCATATTCGCGGTGTAGCAATTTTAATGGCCAGTAGTGTATTTCATACCATATTTTGCAACACATTCATCATCATCATCTTCGTTTACCCTCTATTCAACACCTGGTCGGGTAGGGGTATCAATGGTACTTCGCCACTTTATTCGATCTTTCCACCATTCTTCTTCCACAATTTGGTTCCATAGCAGGTTTCTCCTCCTTAAACTCATCTTTATTGTATCACTTCATCTTGTTCTCGGTCTTTCTCTTGGTCTCTTGCCCTCGATCTTGAACTCCATCATTCTTCTTGGTATTTTTCCCTCTCCCAACCTCTTCACATGCCCAAACCATTTTAATCTATTATTTTCAATTTTCTCAGTCACCTTCTCCACTCAAATTTCCCTCCAAATATCTTCATTTTTCACTCTGTCTCTCCTCGTCTTCCCTAGCATACTTCTCAGAAACTTCATTTCACTGAATTGTATGCTACTCTCCTCTCCTCCTCTTACTAGCATTTAAAAATCCTCCACTAATGTTTTTGAACCTCCACTGCTATGAGTGTGAATCCTGACTCCGTCCTGGTCATGTTGACAAAGTTTTATGAATTTATTTGTAAAAGTATAGACAGTGGAAATTAAAATGTTCTGTGGTGCCTCTCCTGTTCCAAGTCGGCCCGTTTGACGCCCTACCCCCCTTAAATTTTTCGGTCTAAAGATTGTTGAGGATATCTTATACGGACGCTCCTGCTGGTCTGAGATAAAAGCTGGGGCAATTGTCGGAGACAGTCCTGTACTTTGCTGATTTTTCTAGGCGTAGGCTGGCGGTTGTGACTCTGTAGGTAATGTTGCGTTGTACAGTGATGTCTGTGCGGAAACTTACCCGAACTCCTGTCCTTCGCAAAAGACTGGCAACTTGGTGTGAGATTGTGTCGAGTTTGTTGATCGACAGCAGTCTCAGAAAGGGAGTAATGGTTCAAATGGCTCTGAGCACTATGGGACATAACATCTGAGGTCATCAGTCCCCTAGAACTTAGAACTACTTAAACCCAACTAACCTAAGGAGATCCCACACATCCATTCCCGAGGCAGGATTCGAACCTGCGACCGTAGCGGTCGCGCGCTTCCAGACTGTAGCGCCTAGAACCGCTCGGCCACCGGCCGGCCAAGGGAGTAATGTGACGTGAGAGTGAATCCGAGAGGATGGTGCTTGTAGTCCGCGGTATAGGAGCGAGTAGGATGAACAACTTTTATAAACGAAAATAAAGGAGATTCTTATGTCCTAGACAAAAAATACGGGAAATTAATAGCACGGCAAAATTTTGCCAAAAATCAAAGCAGTATTTGTAAAAGTAGACTATTTATTTACACATCACAAATACTTATACATATTTTGCAACAGATTTTGCCTCAGTCAGTAGTTTTACATCATTTTTAGCAAATTCAAAGAATTCACTACCCGAATAAGGAAAATTCATGCCAATTTGTAGTTCAGATTTGATTAAGTTTGTGCTACTTCTGATCCTTACATCAGTCCACTTATTATTCACAAGAGAAAATACTACCTCAGTGTGAGCATTACTTCCTGGTATAATCGCCGGCCGGTGTGGCCGTGCGGTTAAAGGCGCTTCAGTCTGGAACCGCGTGACCGCTACGGTCGCAGGTTCGAATCCTGTCTCGGGCATGGATGTGTGTGATGTCCTTTGGATAGTTAGGTTTAAGTAGTTCTAAGTTCTAGGGCACTGACGACCTCAGATGTTAAGTCCCATAGTGCTCAGAGCCATTTGAACCATTTTTGAACCTGGTATAATCATAACAAAACAAACCAGCTTACCCGAGTTTTCAAAATTAACATTATTTGATTTCAAAGATGTAAAAACCTGTACCCATTTCTGGCTAACATTACCATCTAAAGAGACACCACATTAAATTGCATCATTATAACTACAAAACTGCACAATATAATTCATCTTCATTAATACAATCCAGCTTAAGATATTCTACAACTTCATGCGTATCATTCAATGTCAATTCCCTTTTTAGACATAGTGGGATTACACTCTTTAAACTATTGTCAAATTTACTACCTAAGTAAGAATATAAACAATCATATAATTCAATGAAGTTGTTCTCACTACTAGATTTCAAATTTAAATCCGGAACAGAGGCTAATAATTGATGAGTACCACTACCAAAAACCTATCTTCCTTTCTCTAATTTCACTAATTAGTAAGTTTACAGCTTCATGAGATAAAATCTTGAACAAGTTAACGACGATTGACTTGGACAGAATTTGTGATTGGTGTAAAGAATGGCAGTTAACTCTAAATATAGATAAATGTAAATTAATGCGGATGAATAGGAAAAAGAATTCCGTAATGTTTGAATACTCCATCAGTAGTGTAGCGCTTGACACAGTCACGTCGATTAAATATTTGGGCGTAACATTACAGAGCGATATGAAGCGGGACAAGCATGTAATGGCAGTTGTGGGGAAGGCGGATAGTCGTCTTCGGTTCATTGGTAGAATTTTGGGAAGATGTGGTTCATTTGTAAAGGGGACTGCTTATAAAACAGTAAACCGACCTATTCTTGAGTACTGCTCGAGCGTTTGGGATCCCTATCAGGTCGGATTGAGGGAGGACATAGAAGCAATTCAGAAGCGGGCTGCTGGATTTGTTACTGGTAGGTTTGATCATCACACGAGTGTTACGGAAATGCGTCAGGAACCCGGGTGGGAGTCTCTAGAGGAAAGGAGGCGTTCTTTTCGTGCATCGCTACTGAGGAAGTTTAGAGAACCAGCATTTGAGGCTGACTGCAGTACAATTTTACTGCCTTCAACTTATATTTCGCGGAAAGACCACAAAGATAAGATAAGAGAGATTAGGGCTTGTACAGAGGCATATAGGCAGTCATTTTTCCCTCGTTCTGTTTGGGAGTGGAACAGGGAGAGAAGATGCTAGTTGTGGTACGAGGTACCCTCCGCCATGCACCGTATCGTGGATGATTGCAGAGTATGTATGTAGATGTAGATTCACAGTAAGCACTGGCAGAGAAACGAAGTCACATCTACAGAATGAGATTTGCACTCTGCAGCGGAGTGTGCGCTGATGCAGATTAAAACTGTGTGCCCGACCGAGACTCGAACTCGGGACCTTTGCCTTTCGCGGGCAAGTGCTCTACCAACTGAGCTACCGAAGCACGACTCACGCCCGGTACTCACAGCTTTACTTCTGCCAGTACCTCGTCTCTTACCTTCCAAACTTTACAGAAGGTCTCCTGCGAACACGCAAAGGTCCCGAGTTCGAGTCTCGGTCGGGCACACAGTTTTAATCTGCCAGCAAGTTTCAAAGTCACATCTAACTTCCAAGCGTCGCTCGATCATTCAAAAGATATTCGATATACATAATGTCGACATCTGTGGTTGAAGGTCGATATAGAATCAGTTGTCTCTACTGTCAACGAACGAATCCTGGCAGTGCGTCTAAAATTTAAATGACTGAAAAGTATTTAAACATACCGGTACGTGATAAGAAAAATAAGGTTAAAAACGGGAGATAAACGGCCACTGAGCCTGAAAATACTGGAGCCAGGAGGTTATGAAAAAATGCCTCTAAATACGGGAGATCCCGGGAAATACGGGAGAGCTGTTCACCCTAGGAGCGAGGTACAGGTCAGCGCGTCCAGTACTGTCGGTGACGTCACGGCCGGCGGTGAAGAGCGCGTGACGTCAGGAGCCGGCGCAGCGAATTCCCACTGCCAGGCAGGCAACGTGTCAAGGACGACCGGTTTAACAGGCGCCGGGATCAGCTGACGTCTGCCTCTCCCTGAGCAACTGCGAGCTGCTGTTTCACGCCAAGGTACCACCGCACCAAAACCTGCCCGGACTAGAGAGCCTGTATACAGTGAGAGTGGCCATAGGCGAAGTTGCGCGTGATTGGTTGATCAGCTTTGGCGCCATTTTTCTGCCAAACGTCTCTCGCATTTCCTATGTTCGCCGTGCTTTTGAGTTGAATTGAAGTTCAGAGGACTTTTGGAAACGATTAAAAGGTTTTTGAATTATCGAGAGACTTGTTATGCGTTGTGCATGCATATTCGATTTAGTTGTATATCGTTTTTAGTACGTAATTAGCGTTTGCGATCTTAAATACGAGTTGAAGTAATGAAGCGTTTTGTGATGAAGTCAGTAGGCCTACATGTTTGAAGTAAACACGTTAGTAATTGTACAGTATTGTTTTCGACATATGTAATTCGTTCAGCAGACGTTCGTAAACGATGCCAGGTTGTGCTGCATTTGGTTGTTCCAATAGAGGCGAAGGTGGATTTCGCATGTTAGCAAAAAAATGGTTCAAATGGCTCTGAGCACTATGGGACTCAACATCTTAGGTCATAAGTCCCCTAGAACTTAGAACTACTTAAACCTAACTAACCTAAGGACATCACACACACCCATGCCCGAGGCAGGATTCGAACCTGCGACCGTAGCAGTCCCGCGGTTCCGGACTGCAGCGCCAGAACCGCTAGACCACCGCGGCCGGCGCATGTTAGCATTTCCACGCAATGAAGAGAGACGAAATCTGTGGGCAGTCGCAGTCAACAGGGCTGACATAAATCAAACAGGAGCCTTGTGGAAACCAACCAAGTACTCTCATCTATGCGAAGTAAGAGGCATTATTTTGGTTTCAGTATTATTGCCTGACTGTTGACGCAGGCAAGTTGTAAGCACGTTTTTCGCATTTATCGTGGTTGCTGAAACATTATTCGTAGTAAATAACTGTAGGTACTCTTGAAGACAGTTTTTAATAGGCCTACTTACTGTGCGGTAGAAGGGATACGGTAGTTTTCTTGTTATATTTGGTCATTATTACAGTAGCCTACATTTAACATTACCTGATTAACATTACCTGATTTTTGTATTCCTTTTATTTTGTTATCTACGAGAGGTATTCAGTATACAGGGTGTTACAAAAAGGTACGGCCAAACTTTCAGGAAACCATCCTCACACACAAATAAAGAAAAGATGTTATGTGGACATGTGTCCGGAAACGCTTAATTTCCATGTTAGAGCTCATTTTAGTTTCGTCCACCTACGCTCAATGGTGCACGTTATCATGATTTCATACGGGATACTCTACCTGTGCTGCTAGAACGTGTGCCTTTACAAGTACGACACAACATGTGGTTCATGCACGATGGAGCTCCTGCACATTTCAGTCGAAGTGTTCGTACGCTTCTCAACAACAGATTCGGTGACCGATGGATTAGCAGAGGCGGACCAATTCCGTGGCCTCCACGCTCTCCTGACGTCAACCCTGTTGACTTTCATTTATGGGGGCACTTGAAAGCTCTTGTCTCCGCAACCCCGGTACCAAATGTAGAGACTCTTCGTGCTCGTATTGTGGACGGCTGTGATACAATACGCCATTCTCCAGGGCTGCATCAGCGCATTAGGGACTCCATGCGACGGAGGGTGCATGCATGTATCCTGGGTAACGGAGGACATTTTGAACATTTCCTGTAACAAAGTGTTTGAAGTCACGCTGGTACGTTATTCCATGATTAATGTGATTTGAAGAAAAGTAATAAAATGAGCTCTAACGTGGAAAGTAAGCGTTTCCGGACGCACGTCCACATAATATATTTTCTTTCTTTGTGTGTGAGGAATGTTTCCTGAAAGTTTCGCCGTACCTTTTTGTAACACCTTGTATATAAGAAAAAAAGTCGTTTACTTGTGAGATGCAAAGAGTTAGAAGATGTGACAAGAAGTACTAATACGTCTCACACTTTTTGCATGTCACAACTGCTTACGACTTTCATTCATCTGGCGTAGTACAGGTACGTTAAATATTTAGCGTTATGCACTTCCGATACAAAACAAATGCTATACACCATATTTTTTTTATTTACGTTTCTTTCATTGCAATATGTCTAGTAAACGAACTTTAAAGGAGATAAATGCAGCCACTGTATCAAATTTTCCTGTGCTGTACGTAGTAGGCTACTATGAGTATATTATAGCTGTAAAGAAAGGCATTTAACTAATGATTTCGCGATATTGTGTTGTGCTTTTGATTCGGTGAGTGTGTACTCCTCTACTCCACTACTGGCTATTCAAAAGTCCCTCCAACAGTTTGGCAGAAAAATGGCCGCCGTATGGTCCGGTTGGCCACTCTCTCCCTATACAGGCTCTCTAGCCCGGACAAGCTGCATCAGCTAATTCGTGAGCCCTCCTGCCACGTATGTGCGCAAGTGCCCACAACATAGCAGACAAGCGAGGTATTTATAACGGTTTTCATAACGAAATTTTGTCTCGAAACCTGGCAGAAAATCCACAGTTTGGTCGTATGTGAAGTATTCTAGCGGCAAGACACAGTCGATGCCTTCTCTGCGCGACAGCAATAGAAATACTATCAGTGACAGTGCTGCCAAAGCAGAGTAATTAAACACAGCCTTTCGAAATTCCTTCACTAAACAAGACGGAGCAAATATTCCTGAATACGAATAAAAAACAGCTGCCAACATAAGTAACTTAATAGCAGACAGCCTAGCAGCAGTGAAGCAACTTACAATACTGGCCATTAAAATTGCTAC
Source organism: Schistocerca piceifrons (assembly GCF_021461385.2). NCBI lineage: Eukaryota > Metazoa > Arthropoda > Insecta > Orthoptera > Acrididae > Schistocerca > Schistocerca piceifrons. The sequence continues at coordinate 47,222,086 of NC_060147.1, read as the reverse complement.
ACCAAGAAGAAATGCAGATGATAAACGGGTATTCATTGGACAAATATATTATACTAGACCTGACATGTGATTACATTTTCACGCAATTTGGGTGGATAGATCCTGAGAAATCAGTACCCAGAACATCCACGTCTGGCCGTAATAACGGCCTTGATACGCCTGGGCATTGAGTCACACAGAGCTTGGATGGCGTGTACAGGTACAGCTGCCCATGCAGCTTCAACATGATACCACAGTTCAAGAGCAGTGACTGGCGTATTGTGATGAGCCAGTTGCTCGGCCACCATTGACCAGACGTTTTCCGTTGGTGAGAGATCTGGAGAATGTGCTGGCCAGGGCAGCAGTCGAACATTTTCTGTATCCAGAAAGCCCCCTACAGGACCTGCAACATGCGGTCCTGCATTATCCTGCTGAAATGTAGGGTTTCGCAGGGATCGAATGAAGGAGTAGAGCCACGGGTCGTAACGCAACTGGAATGTAACATCCATCGTTCAAAGTGCCGTCAATGCGAACAAGAGGTGACCGAGAGGTGTAACCAATGGTACCCCATACCATCACGCCGGGTGATACGCCAGTATGGCGATGACGAATAGACGCTTCCAATGTGCGTTCACCCCGATGTCGCCAAACACGGATATAACCATCTCGATGCTGTAAACAGAACCTGGATTCATCCGAAAAAATGACGTTTTACCATTCGTACACCCAGGTTCGTTGTTGAGTACACCATCGCAGGCGCTCCTGTCTGTGATGCAGCGTCAAGGGTAACCGCAGCCGTAGTCTCCGAGGCGATAGTCCATGCTGCTGCAAACGTCGTCGAACTGTTCGTGCAGATGGTTGTTGTCTTGCAAACGTCCCCATCTGTTGACTCAGGGACCCGTTACAGCCATGCGGATAAGATGCCTGTCATCTCAACTGCTAGTGATGCGAGGCCGTTGGGATCCAGCACGGCGTTCCGTATTACCCTCCTGAATCCACCGATTAAATATTCTGCTAACAGTCGTTGGACCTCGACCAACGCGAGCAGCAATGTTGCGATACTATAAACCACAATCGCGATAGGCTACAATCCGACCTATATCAAAGTCGGAAACGTGATGGTACGCATTTCTCCTCCTTACACCAGGTATCACAGCAACGTTTCACAAAGCAACGCCGGTCAACTGCTGTTTGTGTAGGAGAAATCGGTTGGAAACTTTCCTCATGTCAGCACGTTGTAGGTGTCGCCACGGTCGGCAGCCTTGTGTGAATCCTCTGAAAAGCTAATCATTTGCATATCACAGCATCTTCTTCCTGTCGGTTAAATTTCGCGTCTGTAGCACGTCATCTTCGTGGTGTAGCAATTTTAATGGCCAGTAGTGTAAATCACTTAATAAAATCAAGTCTTCCGCTCCACATTGTACACCAGTTAGGTTGCTTTCAGAGTATGCTGATGCAATAGCTCCGTAAGACTCATACACAACCACTGATATGAAACTTCCTAGCAGTTTAAAACTGTGTGACCGAGACTCGAACTCGGGACTTTTGCCTTTCGCGTGTAAGTGCTCTACCATTTCATTGTATACACAACCACTCACTCCACGAAAGATTCGTACCCAAGACTGTAAACTTGCACAGGTCACACCAACATTCAGGGAAGGCAATAGGAGTAACTCACTAAATTACAGGCCTGTATCACTAACGTCGATACGCACCATGATTTTCGAACATGTATTGTGTTGGAAGATTATGAATTACCTCGAACAGAAGACACTGTGTATGTATTGACACACAGTCAACAAGGATGTAAATTGAAATGGCTCTGAGCACTATGGAACTTAACATCTGACGTCATCAGTCCCCAAGAACTTAGAACTACTAAAACCCAACTAACCTAAGGACATCACACACATCCATGCCCGAGGCAGGATTCGAACCTGCGACCGTAGCGATCGCGCGGTTCCAGACTGAAGCGCCTACAACCGCTCGGCCACATAGGCCGGCCTTCCGTAACTGGACACTGCGCACCAAACCCGTTGAGGGTGAAGAGACCACTCGATCGCGAAATGCGGATTCTCAGTCCCCCTAGTGCACCAATTTTACTTATTGACAGAACCATCAAAATGAAAGAGGGCTAAACGAAACCATGCTAATTCCCATCATGCCCCATGTGGCAACCTTGCAGTTTGAACGTTCTGACGCAAACCGTTCAGAAGTTATGACTGTTTTATTTCTTGTAGTTCAATAATTATCTCCCTGTACGTCCCGCCTCAGTCGGTCTGCATTGTCCTCCACAAAACGTTTCTTAATATACCGCCGGCAAAACTTTGTCATGATCAGGAAGGGCGGTGAACTGGAGTGAAGTTCGGAGCAGCAGTTGCGCCTGGCGTTCGGCCAGAACGTCGGCGGCTCGCGAAAGTTCAGCGAAGGTAGGGAAATGTCTTGCGTCTTGCCCTCTCCCACCCCCCTTGACAAGATAAATTTGCCTGCAGGCGAAAGAGCACTGCGTGAGAACAAATGAGCATTAGAGTGTCGGAAGTTCTTTTTCTTTCTGTCTCTACCTGTACCTTTTCGCTTGGTCTCGTGCCAGCGAGCAGTTTTCATAAGACTGTCGGGTACAAAAAGAGAGGCAGATAGATTGCTGTCGAAAGCGAGAATCGTAAGGTTCAGTTGGCACCGCGGAAATGAAGCCAAGAGGGAGGTCCAATGTTTGCACTCCTATATCCTACAGTTGTATCCACGAATCGGCACAAATTGAGAAACCCAATGAGTTTTGTGTGCACTATAATACACTGAAGCGCAAAAGAAACTGGTGTAGGCATGCGTACTAAAATACAGAGATACGTAAAGAGGCAGAATAGACCGCTGCGGTCGGCAACGCCTATAGGCAGGGTGGTCCATTGATAGTGACCGGGCCAAATATCTCACGAAATAAGCATCAAACGAAAAAACTACAAAGAACGATACTCGTCTAGGTTGGAGGCGGAGACCAGATGGCGCTATGGTTGGCCCGCTAGATGGCTCTGCCGTAGGTCACACGGATATCATCTGCGTTTCTTTAAATAGGAACCTCCATTTTTTATTACATAGTCGTGTAGTACGTAAAGAAATATAACTGTTTTAGTTGGACCACTTTTTTCGCTTTGTGATAGATGGCGCTGTAGTAGTCACAAACATATGGCTCACAATTTTAGACGAACAGTTGGCAACAGGTACGTTTTTTAAAATTAAAATACAGAACTTAGGTACGTTTGAACATTTTATTTCGGTTGTTCCAATGTCATACATGTACCTTTGTGAACTTATCGTTTCTGAGAACGCATGCTGTTACAGCGTGATTACCTGTCAATACCACATTAATGCAATAAATGCTCAAAATGATGTCCGTCAAACTCAATGCATTTGGCAATACGTGTAACGACATTCCTCTCAACAGCGAGTAGTTCGCCTTCCGTAATGTTCGCACATCCACTGACAATGCGCTGACGCATATTGTCAGGCGTTGTCGGTGGATCACGATAGCAAATATCGTTCAACTTTCCCCACAGAAAGAAATCCGGGGACGTCAGATTCGGTGAAGGTGCGAGCCACGGTATGCTGCTTCGACAACCAATCCACTTGTCATGAAATATGGTATGCAATACCGCTTCAACCGCACGCGAGCTATGTGCCGAACATCCATCATATTGCAAGATATCGCCATTCTGTCATGCAGTGAAACGCATTGTAGTAACATCGGTAGAACATTACGTAGGAACTCAGCATACATTGCACCATTTAGATTGCCATCGATAAAATGGGCGCCAATTATCCTTCCTCCCATAATGCCGCACCATACATTAACCCGCCACGGTCGCCGGTTTTCCACTTGTCGCAGCCATCGTGGATTTTCCGTTGCCCAATAGTGCATATTATGCCAGTTTACGTTACCGCTGTTGGTGAATGACACTTCGTCGCTAAATAGAACGCGTGTAAAAAAATCTGTCATCGTCCCGTAATTTCTCTTGTGCCCAGTGGCAGAACTGTACACGACGTTCAAAGTCGTCGCCATGCAATTCCTGCTGCATAGAAATATGGTACGGCTGCAATCGATGTTGATGTAGCATTCTCAACACCGACGTTTTTGGCATTCCCAATTCTCGCGCAGTTTATCTGCTACTGATGTGCGGATTAGCCACGACAGCAGCTACAATACGTCCTTGGGCATCATCATTTGTTGCAGATCGTGGTTGATGTTTCACCCGTGGCTGAACACTTCCTGTTTCCTTAAATAACGTAACTATCCGGCGAACGGGTCGGATTATATCGTCCAGGATACCGAACAGGATACTTATCACACGCCCGTTGGGGATTTTGATCACAATAGCCGTACATCAACACGATATCGACCTTTTCAGCAGTTGGTAAACGGTTCATTTTAACACGGGTAATGCATCACGAAGCAAATACTGTCCGCACTGGCGGAATGTTACGTGATACCTCGTACTTATAGGTTTGCCATCTATCACAAAGCGAAAAAAGTGGTCCAACTAAAACATTCATATTTCTTTACGTACTACACGAACATGTAATAAAAAATGAGGATTCCTATTTTTAAAAAAACGCAGTTGATATCCGTTTGATCTATGGCAGCGCCATCTAGCGGACCAACCACAGCGTCATCTGGTTTCCCCCTTGAAGCTAGACGAGTTTCGTCCTTTGTAGTTTTTTCGTTTGATGCTTATTTCGTGAGATATTTGGCCCGGTCACGATCAATGGACCACCCTGTATAAGACAACAAGTGTGTGGCGCAGTTGTTAGATGGGTTACTGCTGTTACAATGGCAGGTTATCAAGATTTAAGTCGATTTGAACGTGGTGTTGTAGTCGGTGCACGACCGATGGGACACAGCGTCTCCGACAGCGATAAAGTCGAGATTTTTCTGTACCGTGAATATCAGGAATCCGGTAAAGCATCAAAACTCCGACATCTCTGCGGCCAGCAAAATATCCTGCAATAACGGGACCAACGACGACTGAAGAGAATCGTTCAGCATGACAGAAGTGCAACCCTTTCCGTAAATTGCTGCAGATTTTAATGCTGGGCCCTCATCAAGTGTCAGCGTGCGAACCATTCAACGAAACATCATCGATATGGTCTTTCGGTGCCGAAGGCCCACTCGTGTACCCTTGGCGACTGCACCCAACAAAGCCCGTCAACGCCGACATTCGACTGTTGATGACTAAACATATTGCCTGATCGGACACGTCTCGTTTCAAATTGTATTGACGGTATGGACGTATACTGCATCAATCCATGGATCGTTCATGTCAGCAGGGTACTGTTCAAGCTGGTGGAGGCTCTGTTATGGTGTGGGACGTGTGCAGTAGGAGTGATACGGGACCCCTGATACGTCTACATTCGACCCTGACAGGTGACACGTGCGTAAGCATCCTGTCTTATCACGTGCATTCACTCATATTCATTGTGCATTCCGACGGGCAACTCCAGCAGGACAATGCGACACCCTATACGTCCAGAATTGCTACAGCGTGTCTACCGTATCTTCCTTCGTCGTCGTTGTTGCCGTGAGGCACCATTATACCAAGTGGAAGGGCGCGTCGATCTAATAGCATAAGATATGGTAACCTTAAGTCATTGACAACACACAACGGTCACGGTAGCACCTGATTCCAGAATAGCTGCGGTAGTTGGGATCTACGAACTACCGCCTCTTGACCAGGTCCCCAAAACTTAACTCGTAACGAGATCCCTTCGAAGCAAATTGTCATAAATATCGTCTATAAAGGCTTCGTACAACGAGAAGAAATGTTACAGTTTAAGGAATAATAACAGATACGAACAAACTGTCTTGTTTCTTCTGTTTTATTTAACGTACTGTGTCCTCAGTTTTATTTCGCGTTCACCATTCATTCACACTCTGATGTGGAGTATATGCGACTGCCTGAACCCTAACTCCCAAGTTCCAACGAAACCCTTTGGTGAGCAGTTTTGGTTGCTCGGCACCAACAGTCAATGATAATGATACAGTACTTTGTAATTGACTCTTCTAGTTTAGCCACCGCCCTCCACGAACGTTTGTTAGGCGTAAGACAAATACACGCTTTTCTCTCCGGTCCGCTATTATTAAGGGTCCGCGTAAAATTTAACGTTTTTCTCCTCTTCATAAATTGGAGCCAGCTGTCGGCGATAAACCAATAAAAAAAAAAAACGGTCTCAATACCGCGTCCCTCGTGAGATACGTATAGATTTATCCCGGAATTGACCGCCCTGTAGGTGTACTCAATTTAATGACCACACTTCGCTATCCGCGATTTCGTGTAACTAAATGTCCTTTTGTTACTCTGATCGTATACCGTAGTTATTTAAAACTGGCCCCTATATTTTTTCACAACGCACAATTAGCACTTCTTTACTTATTTATTTCTAAGAGTAAACGAAATAATGACGCCGTATCATCGGCTTCGTCGATGTAAAGCAAAACGCCTCAATATGCCCAATTTTACCTCTTCTCATAGGATCGGCAACCTTACTCATTAATTTACTTCATATTATTTCCAATAACACTAAACAGGTATCGCCGCTATATTTTAATTGTATTCAAGAGCATGTTATTATTATTATGACCGACCAAACAAATCGCGCGGCGTGCGTTTTTAACGATAGCTTTACATTCGCCCAGCCTTTATTCATGCAATGTTATACATGAATATACAGACAGGACCGAAAGATCGATCTCTCTACCGTAACCAATAGAGGCAAATACGCTATTCCAGTTCCGTTACATCTATCTTGACTCGTATTGTTACAAGTGGCTCTAGGACCACTCTTTCGAGTTTCAACACTTCCGCTCGCCACCATACTCCCGAGACATGAACATTATTGAACTATGTGGTATGCTTTGCAATGCGCTGTTCAGAAGAGATCTACACCCTCTCGTTCTCTTATAGATTTATGGACAGGCCTGCAGGATTCGTGGTGTCAGTTCCCACCAGCACTACTTCAGACATTAATCGAGTCCATCCCGCATGTTGTTGCAGCACTTCTGCATGCCAGCTGAGAGCCTACACGATATCAGGCAAGTGTGCCAGTTTCTTTGGCTCTCAAGTGTGCAGTTGCGAATACGGACAACCGTCAGCTGTATAATAGAATATCGACATCGCATCGTAATTCGGAATAAGACAGGCACTGCAATTTCGTAGCTATCCGCAGATACCGGGCAAGTGACGTTCAAATGAAATGTCTTATCTGTACGGGGATATACACTCCTGGAAATTGAAATAAGAACACCGTGAATTCATTGTCCCAGGAAGGGGAAACTTTATTGACACATTCCTGGGGTCAGATACATCACATGATCACACTGACAGAACCACAGGCACATAGACACAGGCAACAGAGCATGCACAATGTCGGCACTAGTACAGTGTATATCCACCTTTCGCAGCAATGCAGGCTGCTATTCTCCCATGGAGACGATCGTAGAGATGTTGGATGTAGTCCTGTGGAACGGCTTGCCATGCCATTTCCACCTGGCGCCTCAGTTGGACCAGCGTTCATGCTGGACGTGCAGACCGCGTGAGACGACGCTTCATCCAGTCCCAAACATGCTCAATGGGGGACAGATCCGGAGATCTTGCTGGCCAGGGTAGTTGACTTACACCTTCTAGAGCACGTTGGGTGGCACGGGATACATGCGGACGTGCATTGTCCTGTTGGAACAGCAAGTTCCCTTGCCGGTCTAGGAATGGTAGAACGATGGGTTCGATGACGGTTTGGATGTCCCGTGCACTATTCAGTGTCCCCTCGACGATCACCAGTGGTGTACGGCCAGTGTAGGAGATCGCTCCCCACACCATGATGCCGGGTGTTGGCCCTGTGTGCCTCGGTCGTATGCAGTCCTGATTGTGGCGCTCACCTGCACGGCGCCAAACACGCATACGACCATCATTGGCACCAAGGCAGAAGCGACTCTCATCGCTGAAGACGACACGTCTCCATTGGTCCCTCCATTCACGCCTGTCGCGACACCACTGGAGGCGGGCTGCACGATGTTGGGGCGTGAGCGGAAGACGGCCTAACGGTGTGCGGGACCGTAGCCCAGCTTCATGGAGACGGTTGCGAATGGTCCTCGCCGATACCCCAGGAGCAACAGTGTCCCTAATTTGCTGGGAAGTGGCGGTGCGGTCCCCTACGGCACTGCGTAGGATCCTACGGTCTTGGCGTGCATCCGTGCGTCGCTGCGGTCCGGTCCCAGGTCGACGGGCACGTGCACCTTCCGCCGACCACTGGCGACAACATCGATGTACTGTGGAGACCTCACGCCCCACGTGTTGAGCAAGTCGGCGGTACGTCCACCCGGCCTCCCGCATGCCCACTATACGCCCTCGCTCAAAGTCCGTCAACTGCACATACGGTTCACGTCCACGCTGTCGCGGCATGCTACCAGTGTTAAAGACTGCGATGGAGCTCCGTATGCCACGGCAAACTGGCTGACACTGACGGCGGCGGTGCACAAATGCTGCGCAGCTAGCGCCATTCGACGGCCAACACCGCGGTTCCTGGTGTGTCCGCTGTGCCGTGCGTGTGATCATTGCTTGTACAGCCCTCTCGCAGTGTCCGGAGCAAGTATGGTGGGTCTGACACACCGGTGTCAATGTGTTCTTTTTTCCATTTCCAGGAGTGTACATAATGAATATTCGAGTACAGGTAGTAGACGCGTGGTTGACGACATATGGAAGTTTGAGTCTGGGCGGTAGTCCTGCACGGATAGCGAAATGATTAGGCGATCACTCGCGAGCAGCGGGTTGGAGTCCCGATCCGGCACAAAATTTTGTTGACGTCTATCCATTCTACCGCTGATGGTTGACCATATCCGCACCTGCAAATACATTGAATATATTTAGTGTACTAAATGGGTAATTGGTGTATGTGAGGTCCGCCAGTGATGTGTAACACCGTTTTTCTCAGTACCGACACATGTTTCGGCACCACTGTGCCATCATCAGTCGGTTTTCGTTTTTATTTACTCTGCAATGTGAACATTTTTTTTAAAATGATTATAAAATTATGTGCATTTTTATAATCATTTACCAAATATGTTCACATTGGAGAATAAATAAAAACGAAAACCCACTGATGATGGCACAGTGGTGCCGCAACATGTTTGAGTACAGAGAAAAACGGTGTTTTACATATCTGGCGGACCTCACATCCAACAATTTCAAATGCAAACACGGCCAATACAGGGAGCTGAAAATCAAAATGATGGATAAATGGGTAATGATATGAAGACATTTTACAGCATCGGGTACTGTGTACAGTATAGAAACAGTTCGGAAACGACGTTTGTATGAGCAAGACGGTGCACCGTGTTATGAAGCAGTATCGGCGAGGCCATGGTTGTACAGTATCAAATTCTGAAATCGACTGGCCAGCCCAGACTCTGGGACTGGACCCAGCGCACCGGGTTTGAGATGAGTCAGAACGTCGGTTTCGTATCCAGATCTCAGCGTCCTATGTCTGCCTACTCTGGCAGAAAAATGGACTGCCATTCCTCCACATAAATTCTGACATTTCATATACATTACATCTTCATCTACATGGATCCTCTGCAAATCACATTTAAGCGCCTGGCAGAGGGTTCATCGAACCACATTCACAATAATTCTCAATTATTCCAATCTCGTATAGCGCGCGGAAAGAACGAACGCCTATGTAAAATACATCATATTTACGCCATTGACTGTAACACTTTCTTTATTTGACGATTGCAGTTTCGGCCTTAGGGCATTATCAAGTGGAGATTTTTGTGGTTTAAAGCCGTGTCAACTTAAAATGAGCTGACACGTATATACGCCGCTGGCATTACTATTAAATACATTCGTGACGCTGTTGCGTATTGCGAGCATACATATCCTTATGTCAGAAAACAACACAGTCTGTAGATATTCATGTTCGTTAGCGCATCACTAGTATTTATGATGCTTAGTGATGCGTTAACGAACATGAATGTCTACAGACTGTGTTGTTTTATGACATATGGATATGTGTGCTCGCCATATGCAACAGCGTCACGAATGTACTTAATAGTAATAACAACGGCGTATAAATGTGTCAGCCCATTTTAAGTTGACACGGCTATAAGCCACGAAAATCTGCACTTGATATCTGGAACCGCGCGACCGCTACGGTCGCAGGTTCGAATCCTGCCTCGGGCATGGATGTGTGTGATGTCCTTACGCTAGTTAGGTTTGAGTAGTTCTAAGTTCTAGGGGACTGATGACCACAGAAGTTAAGTGCCATAGTGCTTAGAGACATTTGAACCATTTTGCACTTGATAATGGCCTAAGCCCGAAATTGCAATCGTGAAATAAAGAAAGTGTTACAGTCACTGGCGTAAATATGATGTCTTTTATAAAGTTCTACATGACTGTGAATCCCAGGTATAAAAAGAACACCTATATCTTTCCGTACGAGCTCTGATTTCCCTTATTTTATCATGGTGATAGTTTTTCCATGTGTACGTCAGTGCTAACAAAATATTTGCGCATTCGGAGGAGAAAGTTGGTGATTGAAATTTCGTGAGAAAATTTCGGCGCAACGAAAAACGCGCTTTGTTTTAACGATGTCCACCCCAAATCGTGTATCGTTTCAGTGACACTCTCTCCCTCTTTCGCGATAATACAAAACGAACTGCCCCTCCTTGAATTTTTTCCATGTACTGCGTCAATCCTACCTGGTAAGGATCCCACACATGCAGCAGTATTCTAAAAGAGGACGGACAAGCATAGTGTAGGCAGTCTGCCTAGTAGACCTGTTGTTACATTTTCCAAGTGTCCTGCCAATAAAACGCAGTCTTTGGTTAGCCCTCCCCACGACATTTTCTGTGTGTTCCTTCCAATTTAAGTTGTTCGTAACTGTAATTCCTATGTATTCAGTTGAATTTACAGCCTTTAGATTTGACTGATTTATGGTGTAACCGAAGTTTAACAGATTCCTTTTAACAGTGATATACATGGCCTCACACGTTTCGTTATGTAGTGTCAATTGCCAATTTTCGCACCATACAGACATGTTTTCTAAATCATTTTGCAGTTTGTTTTGATCGTTTGATAACTTTATTAGTCGATAAACGACAGCACCACCTGGAAACAACCTAAGACGGCTGCTCATATTGTCTCCCATATCATTTATAATGATAAGGAACAGCAAAGGGCCTATGACTCTACCTTGGGGAACGCCAGAAATCACTTCTGCTTTACTCGATGACTTCCCGTCAGTTACTGCGAACTGTGACGTCTCTGACAGGTTGGTTCAAATGGCTCTGAGCACTATGCGACTTAACTTCTGAGGTCATCAGTCCCCTATAACTTAGAACTACTTAAACCTAACTAACCTAAGGGCATCACACACATCCATGCGTCTCTGACAGGAAATCAAGAAATCCAGTCACATAAATGACACGATATTCCGTAAGCACGTAATTTCACTACAAGCCGCTTGTGTGGCACAGTGCGAAAAGCCCTCTGGATATCCAGAAATACGGGAATCCCTTGTCAATGGCACTCGACACCTCATGCGAGTAAAGAGCTAGCTGTGTTTCACAAGAACGATGTCTTCTAAACCCATGTTGACTGTGTGTCAATAGACTGTTCTGTTCGAGGTAACTCATAATGCTCGAACAAAATATATGTTAGAAAATTCTGCTGCATATCAACGTTAACGATATGGGGCTGTAATTTAGTGGATTACTCCTACTACCTTTCTTGAATATTGGTGTGACCTGTGCAACTTTCCAGTCTTTGGGTACGGATCATTCGCCGAGCGAACGGTTGTATATGATTGTTAAGTACGAAGCTATTAGCTATTGCATCAGCATACTCTGAAAGGAACCTAATTGATATACAGTCTGGGCTTGCTTTTATTAAGTGATTTAAGTTGTTTTAGTACTCCGAGGATATTTACTTCTACGTTACTCATGTTGGCAGTTGTTCTTGATTCATCAGAAGTGACTCTAGTAGACTTCGAGCCGTCGTAAAGGCGGAAGGTAGGCACACCCCGCATTAATGTCCGCTGTGACCGAGCGGTTCTAGCCACTTCAGTCCGGAACCGCGCTGCTGCTACGGTCGCAGGTTCGAATCCTGCCTCTGGCATGGATGTGTGTGAAGTCCTTAGGTTAGTTAGGGTTAAGGGGGGTAGGACGTCAAACGGGCCGACTTGGAGCACGAGAGTCACCACAGGACATTTTAATTTCCACTGTCTATACTTCTACAAATAAATTCATAAAACATTAACAGCATGACCAGGAAGGATTGAGGACTCACACTCATCGCAGTGGAAGTTCAAAAACGTAGCAAAATATCTTTTTTTGCATGTGAAATTTCATCATTATTTCACTTATTACTAGCTGCATTTGTTGCTATAGGTACACTTTTCTTCCTAAGTAAGAGAGATTCTTCGATGACTTTTGTACAGCATAGAAACTATAGTTACAGGTGTATGAAACTCGAGAAGTTATTTAATTTATGAAAATATGAATAGCATACAAACAGTAGGCACAGGTGCATGAAACTCTAGAATTTTCCAAATCTAAGGAAAATCTGTGGAAAAAATTGAGATAATTAACTGTAAAACTTGTGTTTTTTCTAAACATGAAATTTAAAATGTAACAGCTCATTCATCTTTTCGTAAATTAAATAACTTCTCGAGTTTCATACACCTGTAACTACAGTTTCTATGCTGTACAAAAATCATCGAAGGATCTCTCTTACTTAGGAAGAAAATTGTACCTACAGCAACAATTGCAGCCAGTAGTAAGTGAAAAAATGATGAAATTTCAGATGTAAAAAAATGTGTTTTGTTACGTTTTTGAGCTTCCACTGCTACGAGTATGAATCCTGATTCCTTAGTGGTCATGCTGTTGAAGTTTTATGAATTTATTTGTAAAAGTATAGACAGTGGCAATTAAAATGTCCTGTGGTGCGTCTCCTGCTCCAAGTCGGCCCGTTTGACGTCCTACCCCCCTTAAGTAGTTCTAAGTCTAGGGGACTGATGACCTCAGATGTTAAGTGTTTTGGTTGGCAGGAGAGCCAACGCCGTGTTACTAGAGGAGGCCGAAAGGCACGCGTTTTAGCTCACGCAGGCTGGCGTGAGGTCTGGAACAGGACAAGGAAATTAGAATTTAGAAAAACGGACGTAGCTGGTGGAATACTTAACTTTAATCCATTAAAGAAGAACGTCGGTCTTGCCGGTACATGATTCACAATGTCAGTGGTAACTGATAATGGCGCCTTGCCAGGTCGTAGCAAATGACGTAGCTGAAGGCTATGTTAAACTATCGTCTCTGCAAATGAGAGGGTATTTTGTCAGTGAACCATCGCTAGCAAAGTCGGCTGTACAACTGGGGCGACTGCTAGGAAGTCTCTCTAGACCTGCCGTGTGGCGGCGCTCGGTCTGCAATCACTGATAGTGGCGACACGCGGGTCCGACGTATACTAACGGACCGCGGCCGATTTAAAGGCTACCACCTAGCAAGTGTGGCGTCTGGCGGTGACACCACATTAAGTAGAGTACGCAGGCAGAAACAACGGCAAGGTGTGCGCGCCTGTTTGCAGTGTACGGGAATGCGGCAGCAAACCTGCCTCACGTACACACGCTGTACGCGCCCGCAATAGGGTCGAGTCTTTCAGCTTTCTCTCTGGCGCCACTCCCCTGGGAGGGAGCCAGTAGTCGGCATCTCGTCTCTCATACACACACACACACACGCACACGCACACACGGCCGACCTCACTCCTCGCTCTCTTTTGTGGCTTCCCGCTATTGCCAGTATGCATACGGCGAGTTGAGACACTGACAAGGGGAGTCCACGACGTTTGGAACGCGGATTTACTGTAAACTTCGTACACTCGTAGTTCTCCATGAGGACAACAAAATGTGTAAGCAGTAGCCCGTACTTCTCAAGCGTTACTGAGAAAATCGCAAGATAATTTCGGTCGTCACAAATATATATATATCTGGCCATTTTCACCATGAAGCCGGCACGGTAGCTCTGCGTGTTCGGTCGGAGCGTCAGCTACCTTCTACTGCTACTACTAACCAGATGGCAGTTATAAGAGTCGAGGGACATGAAAGGGAAGCAGTAGTTTGGGAGTGAGACAGGGTTGTAGTCTCTCCCCGATATTATTCAATCTGTATATTGAGCAAGCAGTGAAGGAAACAAAAGAAAAATTTGGAGTAGGCATTAAAATCCATGGAGAAGAAATAAAAACTTTGAGGTTCGCCGATGACATTGTAATTCTGTCAGAGACAGCAAAGGACTTGGAAGAGCAGTTGAACGGAATGGACAGTGTCTTGAGGATGTAAGATGAACATCAACAAAAGCAAAACGAGGATAATGGAATGTAGTCAAACTAAGTCGTGTCATGCCGAGGGAATTAGATTAGGAAATGAGACGCTTAAAGTAGTAAAGGAGTTTTGCTATTTGGGGAGCAAAATAACTGATGATGGTCGAAGTAGAGAGGATGTAAAATGTAGACTGGCAATGGCAAGGAAAGCGTTTCTGAAGAAGAGAAATTTGTTAACATCGAGTATAGATTTAAGTGTCAGCAAGTCGTTTCTGAAAGTATTTGTATGGAGCGTAGCCATGTATGGAAGTGAAACATGGACGATAAATATTTTGGACAAGAAGAGAATAGAAGCTTTCGAAATGTGGTGCTACAGAAGAATGCTGAAGATTAGATGGGTAGATCACATAACTAATGATGTATTGAATAGAATTGGAGAGGAGGAGTTTGTGGCACAACTTGACAAGAAGAAGGGACCGGTTGGTAGGACATGTTCTAAGGCATCAAGGGATCACCAATTTAGTATTGGAGGGTCAGCGTGGACGGTAAAAATCGTAGAGGGAGACCAAGAGATGAATACACTAAGCAGATTCAGAAGGATGTAGGTTGCAGTAGGTACTGGGAGATGAAGAAGCTTGCACAGGATAGAGTAGCATGGAGAGCTGCATCAAACCAGTCTCAGGACTGAAGACCACAACAACAACACTACTACTACTACGTGATCAGGCCCAGTGGACCGCACGCATCTACAGGTTTCCTCCTCCACTGTATTCTGTCCATTGCTGCTATCGGCCATTCGTCCACATCTATTGACACTTGGTTTAAATCTTCATGGAGTCCATCCCTCCAACGCTTCTTGGGTCTCCCTGGCGGTCTCTTTGCTGTAGGTGTGAAATCCAGGAGCTTCCGAGGCCATCTGTGATCCTCCATCCGGGCCACATGGCCGGCCCACTGCGTTCGTTTGGCTTTGACAGTTCCTGCTATGTTGGGCTGCTGGTATAGTTGCTCAAGCTCTTGGTTGTATCTGATCCTCCATTCCCCTGTATCTGCATCCAGAACCGGACCGAAGATCTTCCGAAGCACTTTTATCTCAAAAGGAGCTTATGGAAGTCCTGTTTGCGGATACTCCATGTCTCACAGCCATATAGAACAACAGGCTGGATCAGGGTTTTGCACAGTCGAATCTTGAACTGTCTGGAGAGATATCTGGACCGAAGCAGTTCTGCTAGGCTGTGGTAAGATTGCTTTCCTGCTTGTATTCTGGCACTGATCTCTGCTTCACATGGAGAGTTATCAGTGAAAAGTGCCCCTAGGTATTTGAATTCTTGCACTCTCTTGTAGGACTGGTCCCCAACCTGCAGTGATTGTAGATGATCAGCAGTCTGACAATGACCACGCGTCATAACGAGGTACTCCGTCGTGGCTTCCTTTATGTTTAGCCCAAATTTGCAGCCGGCCTCCTTTAGTGCTTTGGTCATTTGATCCAACTCCTGTTCTGACCTAGAGAGTAAACAGATGTCGTCTGGATAGTCTCTTTCCTTCGATTTCAATCCCTTCGTTCTCTTGGAAGGTCTCGCGTACGATCTTCTCGACGGCAAAGTTGAACAGGATAGGGGACAACCCATCTCCTTGCCTGTCACAATTTCAAACTCCTCAGTTACGTGATTTCCCATCTTCACCTTTGCACGTGTTTCGTTCTGACAGATCTTTATCAGATTGATGCGTTTCTCTGCAATGCCAAACTCCCTTAAACAGTTGAGCAGGCTCTTGCGATGTATGCAATAATAGGCCTTCTTAAAATCAACGAATAAAATATGCAAATCTTTACCACATTCACCCAGTTTCTCAGTGAGCTGCCGGGGACTGAAGATGTGATCTACTTTACAATAAAAAAAAAAAAACTGAGCGAACGGATGAACGAACAAAGAGCACGGGTGCCATCGGACATCCGTCCTCAACAAATGCAACAAACACTACAGAGCAATGTCCGCAGCTCGTGGTCGTGCGGTAGCGTTCTCGCTTCCCGCGCCCGGGTTCCCGGGTTCGATTCCCGGCGGCGTCAGGGATTTTCTCTGCTTCGTGATGACTGGGTGTTGTGTGATGTCCTTAGGTTAGTTAGGTTTAAGTAGTTCAAAGTTCTAGGGGACTGATGACCATAGCTGTTAAGTCCCATAGTGCTCAGAGCCATTTTGCACTACAGAGCAAAATGTTTTTTTTTTCTTTTTTTTCTTTTTTTTTTTTTAGTAAGTGGTTAGCGTTCAAGCCACTGGATTGCTGCATTGTGTTCCGTTCGTCAGTTTTTTTAAATTTTCAACACAGTCATTTTCTTTACTATTTATACAATTGATATATAATGGGCTCAAATGGTTCTGAGCACTATGAGCTGTGGTCATCAGTCCCCTAGAACTTAAACCTAACTAACCTAAGGACATCACACACATCCATGCCCTAGGCAGGATTCGAACCTGCGACCGTAGCAGCAGCGCGGCTCCGGACTAAAGCGCCTAGAACCGCACGGCCACCGCGGCCGGCGAGATAATGGGAAAAATACGTGTAATCGGATGAACTTTTATTAAATTTACGATGTTATTTTGCAGTCTACAATTCTACTTATTTTTATTATTACAAATAATGTAATATTCATAACTACCGACTAGTAAACGACCAAACGCATAAAGTGATACTGAAAACGTATCCTTGTCTGTGACTTGAGAAACCCCTTATACCTGGAAGGAGCCCGGAACGACTTCTAACCTCCAAGTTTATGACAGCCTCAGACGGCTTTCGAAAGATGTACAATTAATCGAGTGTATTTTAATAGTGTCTTACGAGAAGCACAGCGTTCGGAACAGCCGTGGCTAGAAGAAAACGCTACAGCCGTTGCTATTGGTCGGCGCACACTACGGACAGAGCTCCTCACGCGGCGCGGACGGCAGAGGGAACGCCTAGCACGACGTAGGCATACATACCGAACTCGTTCCACACTGCAATTAATATCAGACAGCACCTGAAGAAGACTGCGAATAACCGGCAGAAACCCGATTAATCAGCATGACAATGTTGCGAAAGTTTGCGACTTAGGGGGCTCTGGTCATAGACTTACAATTAGCGAGATGGCCGATGAACTTAATTTAAGTTTCTATGCAGTTCAGTCAATTTTAACTGAAGATCTGGAGATGTCTCGAGTGTCCGCAAAATTCATTCCAAAATTGTTGTCAAGTGACCAGAGATAATATGGACTTGAAGTGTGCCAAGAACTGTTTAAGCGGACTAAAAATGACCCACATTTGTTAAATATGGGTAATTACAGGTGACGAATCGTGGGTACATGGGTATGATCCCGAAATCAAAGTGCAGTCTCCGCAGAGGAGGACTCCAGGTTCACCACGACCGAAAAAAGCACGGCAAAGTCGGTCGAAGGTGGAGACAATGTTGGTGATTTGTTTCGATCTTACCGGTATTGTGCGTCATGAATTTACCCTTGCAGTACAGACAATTAACCAGGAATACTACAAGTGTGTCCTTGACCGTTTGCCCGAAAAATTGCGAAAGAAAAGGCCTGCATTGTGAAAAGACTGGAGTTGCGTGCTACACCGTGACAATGCTCTGGCTCATCGTGGCTTCTCCGTCGTTGATTTTTTTACCAAATTTAAAATTCCTGTGCTTCCAAAACCGCCATATTCCCCTAATTTGGCCCTTGTAGACTTCTACGTGTTTCTTAAACTGAAATTTTCACTGAAAGGGAAGCGATTTGACTCGATTGAGCCGGCCGTTGGGGCCGAGCGGTTCTAGGCGCTTCATTCCGGAACCGCGCTGCTGCTACGGTCGCAGGTTCGAATCCTGCCTCGGGCATGAATGTGTGTGATGTCCTTAGGTTAGTTAGGTCTAAGTAGTTCTGAGTCTAAGGGACTGATGTCCTCAGATGTTAAGTCCCATAGTGCTTAGAACCATTTGACTCGATTGAAGACATCCAGGCAAATACGGAGAACGTCCTTAACACACTTCAGGAAAAAAAAAAATCGAGGAATGTGTCCAATAGTGCAAACACCGTTGGTGTGTTCAGTCAGAAGGGGACTATTTTGAAGGAGATGCATCACAGTAGCATGTAAGTAGCACCATTTTTCAATTACAAGCCCATTCTTAAAAGTTCCCAATCACACCACTTATACAGAAACACGCCTGTCAACTTCCGTTTATGTCACTCAACTCCTTCTTGTTGTTGCGACGTTTTGTCAGTCAGCGTCCTTATGCAGTTATTAGAAACGCAGATTCCGCTAGGCATTCGGATGTATGCCCATGACGAAAGAACTCAACAATCGAGAAGGGTCTGAAAAATTCTCATAATACTTACGTCAAATAATTTGACCAGAAGCGAGAAACAAAGTGGAACAGAGAAACATTTGACGCGGCCCATTCGCTGTACACGATTTCGACCATCATTCTACGTCTGCAACTTAAAAAACAAATTGGGGCAAGTAGTTAATAAATTAAAAATTTTACGAAATTACTTCTTTGCTTCTCTGGATGTCCTGTAAAACTACTGCAGATACACGTCTGGGACATGTTTTATTAGATTCACCAGACCAATGAAAACAACATAAATGGAAATTGTGCTTTACTTCAACCTCGTACAGTTTTCCGACGGCTTCATGTAAGCGGAGTTGCTAAACTTCAGGCAAAATCTTTTATTAACCGTAACTTCGTAACTAGACATTTGCGGCCCTATGTTTACACGAACTTTTTTCTTTACAAGCTGCGACATCGTCGCGAAAAAACAGTAATCCGTATATGCAATAAGTTTCCTTTAATTTGCGTCTATGGTCACAATCTTTTTCTTAACAGATTACTGGTTTCGGTCTTTAATGACCATCATTAGATCTGTTTCATAAAACAAAGTTTTTTTTATGAAAAAACAAAGTTTTTGTGAAACAGATCTGATGATGGTTATTAAAGACCGAAACCGGTAATCTGTTAACAAAAAGATTGTGACCATAGACGTAAATTAAACTTTTTCTTTAGCTTTACTTGTAGAATAACATAACATAAGATATTTGCGTATCTTCGTGAATCACCCTGTATGTAGGACTCACCAGCTCTTTTTTCCACCGAGTACGGGGTCCCGCGTTCGATTCCCGGCGGGGCCAAGGAATTTCACCTGCCTCGAGATGACTGGGTGTTTGTATTGTCCTCATCATTTCATCATCATTCATGAATGTGGCAAGATTGGGATGAGCAAAGGTTGGGAATTTGTACAGGCGCTGATAATCACGCAGTTGAGCGTGGCACAAACCAATCATAATCATCATCATCATCATCATCATCTTTTCTCCAGTCGCTCGGGACTTGGTGCTGGGCGAGATATTCGCGAAAAATGCGGGCTAGGACATTCGCTCCTGATGAAAACAATCCACAGAAGCGTGTGGTAGGAACAGTGACAGCCTGTAGCTACATGGACCGATGTGATTCTTTCTAGTCTCTACAAACAGCGCGAGAATTGCACGCCTCGTTCTGGAAACATTCGTAGTGCTGGTTTCAGCTGATTCACCAGGTATTTATATTGCGCGCTCATGCAGATTCTTGTCACAGCCGCCGACACCGCCGTTCCAAGTCATGTTGCGTTACATTATACGTTAGCGAGCCACAAAGCGACTGCCTCGCACACCGGCGCACTGCCAGAAACCGCTGGCCCTGTTCCGACAAACAGCTGGCGCTCCTTGCGAAAACACCCGCAGCCGTCCGCAGTAGTCAGCTGTGGCTCTGCGGTACTTAGCAAACCCCACTGCAACTTAAGACTCTCTGTTCTTCAATGTGGTACAGTGCGCCAAACTCACCCATTTACAAATACCATATCTTCAAATGGTTCAAATGACTGTGAGCACTATGGGACTTAACATGTGAGGTCATCAGTCTCCTAGAAGTTAGTACTTAAACCTAACTAACCTAAGGACACAACACACATCCATGCCCGAGGCAGGATTCGAACCTGCGACCGTAGCAGCAGCGCGGTTCCGGACTGAAGCGCCTAGAACTGCTCGGCCACCGCAGCCGGCCCCATATCTTCTTCGTACAGAGATACGAAATCATACACCACATGTTCAGAGCCTCTACACCCACATCTATCTTTTGCAAATCATGTCCAAGTGCATAGCAGAGCTTACTTCCGCTATACCAGAAGTTAACGATTCTTACCGTGCTAATCGCGTACCCTCCTGAGTTCTTGTGTAGCATGTACTTGTAACCTTCCCGTCTGCTCTATATCTCTTTTGTTACGTAACCTTCCCTTCTGCAATAACCCATGAAACCTTCCCTCAGGATTTCTATCTCTTGTTAAATAATAACAAATGAAATCTTCCCTTTGAAATTAATTCTCTTTCTCAATAATAATAAGTGCAATTTTCGCATACAAATTTAAATGCTGCTTATTAAAAGCGATTTGCTGATTATTTCGACGAAACATAGAATATGTCGTCGTCGTGGCCTTCAGTCGTTACCTGCAGTAAAGCAAAACTGTTGCTTACCTTTTTTACTGTTACTGGATCGCCATCTGACTGCTACATCGAACCTCGACATGAATATACTTACTCTGGTTTACTATACTCTATTAGCTGCTGCTGGGCTGTCATAATAAGTGGCTGTATTTATTACCAAAGCTGACGTTATTCTTTAATAGCAAAGCTGACGTTATTCTTTAATACCAAAGCTGACGTTATTGTTTAATTAATTTGACTGAAGTTACGTAATTCATAGTTAAACTTTTTCTTGACAACAATAAAATTTTGCAAAGTTTTCCGTTGATGGTTTTTAGGATGGATTATAATCAGTAATGCAATATTGCTGGCGAAAATTAATTGTATTCTGAATGAAATGATTTTACAAACGTTCAAATGGGACTTACTTTTTACAGTAATCTTACAACTTGCAATGCGCAAAAATACCTTCAGTAGTCTTGAGTTTCTCAAAAAAATAATTCAGTAATATTAGTTCCTCTTATGATAATAGTTATCTGATGTCTCTGTACATCCGTTTATAACCTCTTGTAACTCATAACTGGTGGCTGGCAGGCACACCTCTCGCTTCAGACTGCTACCGACTTGCTTCACATCTCGCTTACTACTGACTTCCTACGAACGCTAAAGTGCGGTCTCTCCCGCCAACAATGCTTTCCGGGGCAGACAATCCCTGCTACCATTACAAAATGTATCAATGCGCTGTCTTTCCCGCTCTTTCCTTAACATGTATCCGTATGCGGCCTCTACCGCCCTTTTGAAAATTATATCAATGTGCGGTCTCTCCTGCCAACAATACTTTGGTGCAGACATTCCCTGCTACCACCATTATTTCCAACATTACAAATATTAATTATTCCTACTTAATCCTATTAATAAAATATAAACATCTTTCATAAATTGTGGTTTGACAATAGACAATAGAAACATACACGTCTTACACACTGACTGGGAGAAAACATCGGAGCACCAGGTAAGAGTTGTGCGACGTAAACGAAAGGTCGTAGGTGTATTTCTACACGTGGAAGGTGATACTCATTGCGCTGTAGCTGCACACAAGTGCCGTTAGTAGCGCTACCGTGAGAATGCGAATCAGAGTTGCTTGAAATACACGCTGTAACGGTCCCCTGAGCGTTAGTTACCTTTCAGACTAGACGTCGTGTGCTGATGTGGTTCAAATGGCTCTGAGGACTATGGGACTCAACTGCTGAGGTCATTAGTCCCCTAGCACTTAGAACTAGTTAAACCTAACTAACCTAAGGACATCACAAACATCCATGCCCGAGGCAGGATTCGAACCTGCGACCGTAGCGGTCTTGCGGTTCCAGACTGCAGCGCCTTTAACCGCACGGCCACTCCGGCCGGCGTGTGCTGATGTATCCGTACGTTCATCCTTATGACAGGAGCCCTGGGACGATGGCCGTTTACCATTCTGAGAAACTATACGCCCTCAACCGTCCTTATGATTTTATTTATTTTGTTGCAAAGAGTTTCTGCCCTTCAGTGCGCCATCTTCAGGCTGTAGTTGATGCAGAGTGGGTTCACACGATCCCTATAAGGTTGATTCACACAGATGTGTAAACACTTTAATAAGTTATTCCACAAGTAAAACTAAAGAAAAAAGTTCTTATGAACATATGTCCGCAAATGTTTAGTCACAGAGTTACGGCTAATAAAAGATTTTGCCTGAAATTTAGCAACTTAGGTAACATGAAGCCACCACAAAACTGTACGAGGTTAAAGTAAAACACGATTTCGATTTGTTTTGTTGTAACTGATGTCGTGAATCTAATAAAAAATGTCCCAGACGCGTATGTGCTCCAGACTTCCACATCATCCAAAGAAGCAAAGAAGTAATTTCGTAACACTTTTAATTCATTAACTACTTGGATTAATTTCTTTTCAAATTCCAGAGAATAGCGCAAAGTTTTCAACAGAAGTTATAGAAAGTTTAATTTTGGAAAAATGATGGTAATAATGATAACTGATACTGCATGAATGAGTCAGATAATCTGCTTTTATTAATACCACAGCACACGTGAATTCATGTTAAACCGGGAAAAACAAAGTTCAGTGTTACGGAAGTTCCACAGTGTACATACAGTTTCACAGTACATTGACAATAAATGTTCAGAAATGTGTCCACCGAGTTCAATGCATTTAGCTGCACGTGTATGAACAGATTTTGTTGCTCGTTTCAGTTTCATAGGATTGTTCTTAATTTCGTCTGTTGCATTCATAATGCAAGCAAGTAATGCCTCACGTGTACTGACTTTATCCTCATAAACTATGTCTTTGATCTATCCTCATACACAAAAATGCATTGGCGTTAAATCGGGTGATCCGGGTGGCCACGGACGTGTAGCACCACGACCAATCCATTTCTGGAGAAAATGTTCATTTAAATGTGTAGTAACGGTTTCACTTAAATACACTGTTCTTTCACTGAACAATACAGAAAACTAACTGGTTTCAAGGTTAGGAAACGACTGAAACTACTCACTAACGGATGCCAACAATGACAAAAACGTTTCTACATTCTTAATGGAAAGTAAACAAATTTACTTGTATAATAATCTTCTCTGGATGTTCTGGAAAACTACTGGAGATGCGCATCTGGGACATGTTTTATTAAGTTCATCAGACCAATAACAACAAAGTAATTGCAAATCGTGCTTCACTTTAACCTCATACAGTTTTTTGATGGCTTCATACCAGCGAAGTTGCTAAATTTCAGGCAAAATCTTTTATTAGCCGTAACTCCGTAACTAAACATTTGCGGACCTATGTTTTTATGAACTTTTTTCTTTATTTCTTGTAGAATAACATATTAAAATCTTTGCATGGCTTCGTGAACCCCTCTGTATATATCGCATCAGTGGCCAGCATAACTGATTACGCAGATTATCTGAAAACTTCAGTGTCAACACTCTGGGCAGTTGTTGGCTAGAGTGCTAACACCTAAGTTTTCAGATAATCTGCGTAATCAGTTATGCTGGCCACTGATGCGATATATATGAGTATGTGGATCGTGTCGCTTTTGACAATGTTGACTGGAATACTCTCTTTCAGATTCTGAAGGTGGCAGGGGTAAAATACAGGGAACGAAAGGCTATTTACAATTTGTACAGAAACCAAATGGCAGTTATAAGAGTCGAGGGGCATGAAAGGGAAGCAGTGGTTGGGAAGGGAGTGAGACACGGTTGTAGTCTCTCCCCGATGTTATTCAATCTGTATATTGAGCAAGCAGTGAAGGAAACAAAAGAAAAATTCGGAGTAGGTATTAAAATCCACGGAGAAGAAATAAAAACCTTGAGGTTCGCCGATGACATTGTAATTCTGTCAGAGACAGCAAAGGACTTGGAAGAGCAGTTGAACGGAATGGATAGCATCTTGAAAGGAGAATATAAGATGAACATCAACAAAAGCAAAACGAGGATAATGGAATGTAGTCGAATGAAGTCGGGAGATGCTGAGGGTATTAGATTAGGAAATGAGACACTTAAAGTAGTAAAGGAGTTTTGCTATTTGGGGAGCAACATAACTGATGATGGCCGAAGTAGAGAAGATATAACATGTAGACTGGCAATGGCAAGGAAAGCGTTTCTGAAGAAGAGAAATTTGTTAACATGGAGTATAGATTTAAGTGTCAGGAAGTCATTTCAGAAAGTATTTGTATGGAGTGTAGCCATGTATGGAAGTGAAACATGAACGATAAATAGTTTGGACAAGAAGAGAATAGAAGCTTTTGAAATGTGGTGCTACAGAAGAATGCTGAAGATTAGATGGGTAGATCACATAACTAATGAGGTGGTATTGAATAGGATTGGGGAGAAGAGAAGTTTGTGGCACAACTTGACTAAAAGAAGGGATCGATTGGTAGGACACGTTCTGAGGCATCAAGGGATCACCAATTTAGCATTGGAGGGCAGCGTGGAGGGTAAAAATCGTAGAGGGAGACCAAGAGATGAATACACCAAGCAGATTTAGAAGGATGTAGGTTGCAGTAGTTACTGGGAGATGAAGAAGCTAGCACAGGATAGAGTAGCATGGAGAGCTGCATCAAACCAGTCTCAGGACTGAGGACCAGAACAACAACATGGATCGTGTCAACCCGTTCCGCATCAACTACAGCCTAAAGATGGCGCATTCCGCCGCCGAAAGTTGTTGCAACAAAGTAAAAAATTATAAGGACGGCTGTAGGCGTTTTATTTTCTTATTGAGTTGATATTAGTTAAGGCGACAAAGACATCATTGTCACCATCTGACTGCGTTCGAATCGGGTCGTGTTATTGGGCTAAGAGAAGATGGATGTTTCTTCTACGACATTCCAGAAAGACTTGGCAGGAATGGCTAAGGGAAGGTGGATGTTTCGTCTGCGATACTGCAGAAAGACTTGGCAGGAATGTAGCCACCATATATGATTGCTGGCAAGGTGTACGGTTGCAAGAAGACTGGGCTCCAGAGTGTGACGTGGCACTGCTGAGAGGGAAGACCGTCGTGTTCACACAACGAACTTTCGCAAATCGTTTACTTCAAGGACAGCTCCGACCCAGACGCCGTGTAGCGTGCATTCCACCGACCCCAAACCACTGCCATTTACGAGTTCTGTTCTGCCAAGCTAGAGCTCTTTAGAAAGCTGGTTCTGCCTCAGTGCCAGTGATGGTCGAGTGTTGGTTAGACCAGTTGACGGCCCTGCAATGAACCTGTCTGTGTGCCAGACACACTGGACCTAAACCTGGAGTTATCGACTGGTGTGCGATTTCGTATGACGCCAGAAGCACTCTCGTGGTTATCTCACGCGCACTGACTGAAAATTTGTAACTCATTGTGGTGTTTCGACCTGTCTTGCGGCCATTGATGAACAGCAGCTACATCTACATCTACATTTATACTCCGCAATCCACCCAACAGTGTGTGGCGGAGGGCACTTTACGTGCCACTGTCATTACCTCCCTTTCCTGTTCCAGTCGCGTATGCTTCGCGGGAAGAACGACTGTCTGAAAGCCTCCGTGCGCGCTCTAATCTCTCTAATTTTACATTCGTGATCTCCTCGGCAGGTATAAGTAGGGGGAAGCAATATATTCGATACCTCATCCGGAAACGCACCCTCTCGAAACCTGGACAGCAAGCTACACCGCGATGCAGAGCGCCTCTCTTGCAGAGTCTGCCACTTGAGTTTGTTGAACATCTCCGTAACGCTATCACGCTTACCAAATAACCCTGTGACGAAACGCGCCGCTCTTCTTTGGATCTTCTCTATCTCCTCCGTCAACCCGATCTGGTACGGATCCCACACTGATGAGCAATACTCATTCCAGGGAGTGTGTTCCAGCATGATAATGCTTGACCACATAACGCTCTTTTAGACATGTTGCCTTGGCCTGCTGGATCTCCAATCGAGCACATATGGCACTTCATCGGACGACAACTCCAGCGTCATCCACAAGGAGCATTAATCGTCACTGCATTGACCGACCAAATCCAGCAAGACCTGTTGCATAGCGATTTGATTCACGGATCCAGTTATATGGTTCGTTCCGTGTGTAGCGATTTTACGACCATGACGTGTGGGGCCTGAAGATGGCATCAATGTAATGCCGAAACTGGTAGCATATAAGAAGTTCATAAAATAAATTTCTACAATACATACGGCTGTTGGTAAATTATTGCATCGAGACATACATGCCAGCCGTTGTCCCACAGTCCATAACGGATCAACAAAGAAGTCCAACAGGTGTGGAACTCCATCCCACAAACTGACATCCGACGCCCGTACAACACAATGCATGCTCGTTTGCATGCTTCCGCACAACATTCTGGCGCTTACCCTGGTTGTTAATCTACCGGCATTTCTCATGTAACCTTGTGATGTATATCAATTAAATATGTTATGTAGACCACGGTATTCCCGAAATTTCACCCCTCTACATTAATTATTTTTTGGTGTTGCGATTCTTTGTGGAGGAGGAGCTTCGTATTTAACGTCCCGTCGACAACGAGGTCATTAGAGACGTAGGAGAAACTCGGATTCGGGAAGGATCGGGAAGGAAATTGGCCGTGCTCTTTTAAAGGAACCATCCCGGCATTTGCCCTAAAGCGATTTAGGGAAATCACGGAAAACCCAAACCAGCACGGCTGGATGCACGGGTTTGAACCGTCGTCCTCCCGAATGGCGACTGTTTGTGTCACGGGGTAAACTAAACTGGCTGCTTCTGAGTGCAGGGTACACTTCACACCATATGCTTTCTTTCAGACAATACTGACAGTCTGATAACGACGTTATTATTAGATTAGACTAGATTAGATTTACTTTCATTCCAATTGATCCCAAGTGAGGAGGCCCTCCAGGATGTGGAACATGTCAGAAAAACAATAATACATGACAAACATTTACAACTCAAACAAATAAGCTAACGTACCTTCCACTCGTGCCAAGTGGAATGATATTCATTTTTTTAATGAATACTACATGAAAGAATCATTTTACAAACACTAATGCACTGAATTTAAAATATAAAAAGTAAAAAAAGGTAATAAACATGTAATAGAACTACTACAATACTTACAGGGTTATTACAAATGGTTGAAGCGATTTCACAGCTCTACAATAACTTTATTATTTGAGATATTTTCACAATGCTTTGCACACACATACAAAAACTCAAAAAGTTTTTTTAGGCATTCACAAATGTTCGATATGTGCCCCTTTACTGATTCGGCAGACATCAAGCCGATAATGAAGTTCCTCCCACACTCGGCGCAGCATGTCCCCATCAATGAGTTCGACAGCATTGTTGATGCAAGCGCGCATTTCTGGAACGTTTCTTGGTAGAGGAGGTTTAAACACTGAATCTTTCACATCACTATGCGTGAAACTTGCCCGCACGCGTTCAACCGTTTCTTCGCTCACTGCAGGCCGACCCGTTGATTTCCCCTTACAGAGGCATCCAGAAGCTTTAAACTGCGCATACCATCGCCGAATGGAGTTAGCAGTTGGTGGATCTTTGTTGAACTTCGTCCTGAAGCGTCGTTGCACTGTTATGACTGACTGATGTGAGTGCATTTCAAGCACGACATACGCTTTCTCGGCTCCTGTCGCCATTTTGTCTCGCTGCGCTCTCGAGCGCTCTAGCGGCGGAAACCTGAAGTGCGGCTTCAGCCGAACAAAACTTTATGAGTTTTTCTACGTATCTGTAGTGTGTCGTGACCATATGTCAATGAATGGAGCTACAGTGAATTTATGAAATCGCTTCAATCATTTGTAATAGCCCTGTATTTACAATAAAGACATTACTGCACTGAAATGGTACAGAAGATGCACCAAGATAGCTCCCTTATAATAACTAATCGTTATTCACGACAGACTGTTTCGGCATTTATCGCCTATGTCAATTACGTCTAGACACGTGACGTCCATATTGCGTCGCTAGCGAACAACCATATAACTCTCACTGTTTCGATAAGATATCGAAGTGGTGCAAATATTGTGGCAACTAGCTTTAAATAATCAGTAATGTGGAACTGTAATCTTCAAAAATGAAAATACGTAGTATCCTATTAGTGCAGCACCAATGAGACCAACTGGTACAAATACCTGGGTGTGGGTATATGATGTGGAACTATCTCACAGGCTCACCCGTGGGTAAGGGAGGTAGATGAGTTTGGTTTATTGGTAGAGTACCAGACAAATGCAAACAGTCCTCAAAGGAGATTGCTTACCAGTTACTCGTGCGACCCATTCTGGAATACTGCTCGGATGTATGGGGCCCATACCAGACATGACTAATAGGGATATTGAACGTGTACAGAGAAGGGTACCACGAATGGTGACCGGTTTGTTTGATCTACGTGAGAGTTGTCACGGACACGTTGAAGTAATGGAACTGCCAAATGCTTAAAAAATCGACAAAAAAGTGGTCTCGCGAAAACTTACGAAATAAATTTCAAACCACAGCTTGAACTGATGAACACAGAAATATATTTCATCCCCGTACGTACCGTTTAAAAGAGCTTTGGAGGACTTAAC
Organism: Schistocerca piceifrons; assembly: GCF_021461385.2. Lineage (NCBI taxonomy): Eukaryota > Metazoa > Arthropoda > Insecta > Orthoptera > Acrididae > Schistocerca > Schistocerca piceifrons. The sequence continues at coordinate 47,193,227 of NC_060147.1, read as the reverse complement.
GGTCAAATAAGGCAGAAGGGATAGATAACATTCCATCAGAATTTCTAAAATCATTGGGGGAAGTGGCAACAAAACGACTATTCACGTTGGTGTGTAGAATATATGAGTCTGGCGACATACCATCTGACTTTCGGAAAAGCATCATCCACACAATTCCGAAGACAGCAAGAGCTGACAAGTGCGAGAATTATCGCACAATCAGCTTAACAGCTCATGCATCGAAGCTGCTTACGAGAATAATATACAGAAGAATGGAAAAGAAAATTGAGAATGCGCTAGGTGACGATCAGTTTGGCTTTAGGAAAAGTAAAGGGACGAGAGAGGCAATTCTGACGTTACGGCTAATAATGGAAGCGAGGCTAAAGAAAAATCAAGACACTTTCATAGGATTTGTCGACCTGGAAAAAGCGTTCGACAATATAAAACAGTGCAAGCTGTTCGAGATTCTGAAAAAAGTAGGGGTAAGCTATAGGGAGAGACGGGTCATATACAATATGTACAACAACCAAGAGGGAATAATAAGAGTGGACGATCAAGAACGAAGTGCTCGTATTAAGAAGGGTGTAAGACAAGGCTGTAGCCTTTCGCCCCTACTCTTCAATCTGTACATCGAGGAAGCAATGATGGAAATAAAAGAAAGGTTCAGGAGTGGAATTAGAATACAAGGTGAAAGGATATCAATGATACGATTCGCTGATGACATTGCTATCCTGAGTGAAAGTGAAGAAGAATTAAATGATCTGCTGAACGGGATGAACAGTCTAATGAGTACACAGTATCGTTTGAGAGTTAATCGGAGAAAGACGAAGGTAATGAGAAGTAGTAGAAATGAGAACAGCGAGAAACTTAACATTAGGATTGATGGTCACGAAGTTAAGGAATTCTGCTAGCTTGGCAGTAAAATAACCAATGACGGACGGAGGAAGGAGGACATCAAAAGCAGACTCGCTATGGCAAAAAAGGCATTTCTGGCCAAGAGAAGTCTACTAATATCAAATACCGGCCTTAATTTGAGGAAGAAATTTCTGTGGCTGTACGTCTGGAGTACAGCATTGTATGGTAGTGAAACATGGACTGTGGGAAAACCGGAACAGAAGAGAATCGAAGCATTTGAGATGTGGTGCTATAGACGAATGTTGAAAATTAGGTGGACTGATAAGGTAAGGAATGAGGAGGTTCTACGCAGAATCGGAGAGGAAAGGAATATGTGGAAAACACTGATAAGGAGAAGGGACAGGATGATAGGACATCTGCTAAGACATGAGGGAATGACTTCCATCATGGTACTAGAGGGAGCTGTAGAGGGCAAAAACTGTAGAGGAAGACAGAGATTGGAATACGTCAAGCAAATAATTGAGGACGTAGGTTGCAAGTGCTACTCTGAGATGAAGAGGTTGGCACAGGAAAGGAATTCGTGGCGGGCCGCATCAAACCAGTCAGTAGACTGATGACCAAAAAAAAAAAAAAAAAAAAAAAAAAAAGCGTACCGTTCCAGAAGAGATCTCGAGGTCAAGCTGAAACTAATTCCCACAGGTACAGGGGCGTCTGAGCACTCATCCTTTCTGCGATACATACGTGAGCGGAACAGGAAAAGCCCCCTAATAACTGATACAATCTGAACTGCCTTCGGCCGCGCATTTCACACTGTGTTGCTGAGTACAGATGGATTTGTAGTTGTAGAAAATGACATATCACTTCAAGGACGTCCATACGTGAGGGCGCGAGAGTCCACAACCCCGCTCCCAACCCCGTAGCTGTCCAGGAAAGGAAAATATATAGTGCAGATAAGCGTTTTTGTGCCATGGAAGTGATTGGGAAGTCGGTGTTACGCATGTCTTTAACAGGGTGGGAACTGCAACTTTTTTCTGCAATTTCCAAAATACACTGAAGCGCCAAAGAAGCTGCTCTAGGCATGCGTATTCAAATACAGAGATATGTAAACAAATAGGTAGAATACGGCGCTGCGGTCGGCAACACCTATGTAAAGAAAACAAGTGTCTGACGCGGTTGGTAGATCGGTCACCGATGCTGCAATGGCAGTTTATCAAGATTGAAGTGAGTTTTAACGTGTCGGCGCAAGAGCGATGGGACACAGCATCTCCAAGTTTGGGATGAAATGGAGATTTTCCCATACGGCCACTTCGCGAGTGTACCGTGAATATCAGGAATCCGACAACACATCAAATCTCCGACATCGCTGCGACCGGAGAAAGATACTGCACGAACGGGACCAACGACATCTGAAGAGAATCGTTCAACTTGACACAAGTGCAACCCTTCCGCAAATTGATGCAGATTTCAATGCTGGGTCATCAACAAGTGTCAGCGTGCGAACCATTCGACGAAGCGTCATCGATATGGACTTTCGGAGCCGAAGGGCCACTCCTGTACCCTGTGTGAATGCACGACACAAAGATTTACCCCTCGTCTGGGCCCGTCAACAACGACATTAGACTGTTAATGACTGAAAACATGTTGCGTGGTCGGAGAGTCTCGTTTCAAATTGTATCGAGCGGAAGGAAGACAACTTTATGAATCCATGGACCCTGCTTGTCAGCAGAGGACTGTTCAAGCTGGTGGAGGCTCTGTTATGGTATGGGGTGTGTACAGTTGGAGTGACATGGGACCCATGATGCGTCTAGATACGACTCTGACAGGTGGGACGTACATAAGCATCATGTCTGATCACCAGCATCCATTCATGTCCATTGTGCATTCCGATGGACTTGGGCAATTCCAGCAGGACAATGCGACACCCCACACTTTGTAACCTCCCCACAATAATTTAAAATAAATGTTATGAATATGATTCTAATTTAATGTAACCTCAAAACAAAATTCTTTCACAGTGTAACCTCCCTACAAAATTCTTTTCACATTAACCTCCACACAAAATTCTTTCTGATTTAATCTAAGCTCAAAATTCATTCACATTTAGCGTAACCTCAAAACAGAAAAATTCCTAAACCTCTCAACAGTAAAAATTATAATTATGTCGTTCACATTCAGTGTAACGTCCCAATAAAAATTAAATTCAGTAATCTGGTAATAAAACAATGTAACTAACCTCTCAATTAAATTGTTGCTCACTTATGACTTTTCAATAATTCACTGTGAACTTAACCTGGTAAATTTTGGACGACAGCAGTGCTGTGTCATGGCCCTGAAAGATCATTCTGAATAAAAAAAGGAAAAATTCTTACCTCAATGAAGTCGCCGGATATATCTGCTGTTACAATAAATTTTTCCGGCACAGCTCTGTGCAATGCTGGCCGATATCTCTCATTTATGAAAGGAAACAACTGATTTTTTTTCTTTTGCAACAATCGGGATGATCATGGATGGGAGAAATCAGTAAATTCTTTAAATTGAAATGAATGGTTGTTAAAGTTACTTTTTATGAGGAAGATTATTATTACGAGATTTTTAAAACATTTAGATGGCACTTGAGATAACATTACTAGATATGCGCGAGGCTGCTTTTTACCTTATACAATAATACTCAGGCTCCGGCATCGCTGCACCGCGACCGGCCCAGCCAACACGATACACCAGACCAGACCAGAGCAGACTCCAAACTAGCAACAACTTACTGCAACAGCTACACAGTTCCTACTGCAGTCAACACTGCTCTCTGGTCAGAGATTCTCTTATACCTTGCCTATTGCAGGCAGCGCATGAGCAATACATCGAAAGTACATCTGCTCGGACCTCTTACAACGTTCATAATTGCTACAGAGAGGCTCCAGGATCACCCTTCTGGCCACCAGACTCGCCACACATGACCTTTATTGAGCATATCTGGGATGCTTTGCAACTTGCTGTTGCGTAGAGATGTCCACCCGTCTTACTCTTACGGATTCTTGGACAGGCCTGCAGGATCCGTGGTGTCGATTCCCTCCAGCACTACTTCAGACATTAATCGAGTCCATGCCACGTAGTGTTTCGGGGGGTCCTACACGATATTGGGCACGAGTGCCAGTTTCTTTGGCTCTTCAGCGTATTTAAGATACTCCATGCCCCTGGTCAGGCACCCTCTCCCTTGTACAAACTAGCCTATAACCACCCTTCTCTCGCCTGCATACCCAAAAACTTGTAGACCGCGAATCCCGCCGAGAACGCCTGTAAGATGTTGGCGCTAGTCGCTCGCTTAGCAGTCGGCGGGTTAAGAACCGCAGGTGCTGCCGGTGGATGCCCGTTATCTGGCAACCAGAGCGGGCAGCTCTCATTTGCATAGCACGGAGCTGCTCCAAGCTCCCCCCAGTTAGTCACTGTACAGATAAGGCAGGCCAGCCAGCTCCGAAGCCTCCGTGCCGACACAGTAGCAGCTCGGCTTCTTCCCGCCTGCAGTTAATCCTCGAGTCCGTCTCTTGCCGCCTCGAGCTGTAGTCTCTGTTGCGCAATCGAGTTACTGCGCGGAGTGCTATCAACAGGCGCCGGTTTCTTGCACTCTTTCACGACCTTCCTTTTACTTAGCGCCTCCGGTGCTTTTCCTCTTACTGCTGCAGCGCATGCAGCTAGCTAGTAACGGGTCAATAAAAACTCAATCATAATTCCAGCAACGTATACAGTGCGTCATAGGATTACGTAAACATATTCTATTCCATTTGTAATCACCTTAAGGTAGCAAGAGAGACATATACTGTCTGAAATTTAAGGCCAGACGTAAGGCAAAATGCATTCTTGTACTTGAACGTATGTTCAGGGTGTTACAAAAAGGTACGGCCAAACTTGCAGGAAACATTCCTCACACACAAATGTGTCCGGAAACGCTTAATTTCCATGTTAGAGCTAATTTTAGTTTCTTCCACCTACGCTCAATGGAGCACGTTATCATGATTTCATACGGGATACTCTACCTGTGCTGCTAGAACATGTGCCTTTACAAGTACGACACAACATGTGGTTCATGCACGATGGAGCTCCTGCACATTTCAGACGAAGTATTCGTACGCTTCTCAGCAACAGATTCGGTGACCGATGGATTGGTAGAGGCGGACCAATTCCGTGGCCTCCACGCTCTCCTGACCTACCCCGGTACCAAATGTAGACACTCTTCGTGCTCGTATTGTGGACGGCTGTGATACAATACGCCATTCTCCAGGGCTGCATCAGCGTATCAGGGATTCCATGCGACGAAGGGAGGATGCATGTATCCTCGCTAACGGAGGACATTTTGAACATTTCCTGTAACAAAGTGTTTGAAGTCACGCTGGTACGTTCTGTTGCTGTGTGTTTCCATTCCATGATTAATGTGATTTCAAGAGAAGTAATAAAGTGAGCTCTAACATGGAAAGTAAGCGTTTCCGGACACATGTCCACATAACATATTTTCTTTCTTTGTGTGGGAGGAATGTTTCCTGAAAGTTTGGCCGTACCTTTTTGTAACACCCTGTATATACGAAAATATTACAGCTAAAATCGTAAAACTTTAGAGTATTATGTACAACATAATGCTAGATATTCTGTGCAATTTTTGTCTCAAAATGCGCATCGAAATACATTTTATAAGAAACTGAATTTTTAATTACTATTGTTTCCATAATGTACTCGTAACGTAATCAAGCAATCAAACTGGAATTTCACGGTTTACATCTGGATAACTATATCATTGTCAAAATGTCAGTGTCGAGTGCCAATGTTTTTATTTTTTTTCACAATTTTTGGTAAATATTTGAAAATATAGTTGAACATAATCCTGCTTTCACTGTGCAGAGGAGTCTTACTGTTTTCTGAGCCCTCATAATGACTAATGTTTGTTTGTACGTTTCCATCAGAGGCATGCCCACCATTATTTACATTCTGTGGTAGTCACATTATTCCTAACAGTTTACAAAGCAAAAGAGTTTACAAAACAAAAGATCGATCAAATATAGCATTTGCAAAAACAGTCATAATGTCTTATGGGATAACAGCAATCAGTGATTTTATAATGTTACTTAAAATCCATCTTGATTCCAAATCTTTTTTTTTTATTCATATGACCGGTTTCGGTTCAGTGAGAACCATCTTCAGAGCTGATATTTCAGTTACAGAAGTAACCTGTCCAAATCCAGCAACTTAGCATGTAAAAGTTGCTGGATTTGGACAGGTTACTTCTGTAACTGAAATATTAGCTCTGAAGATGGTTCTGAATGAACCGATACCGGTCATATGAATAAAAAAAAAAAGATTTGCAATCAAGACGGATTTTAAGTAACATTATAAATATAGCATTATTGTACGAGGGTTATTCGGAAAGTAAGGAACGATCGGTCGCGAAACGGAAAATACAGTGAAAATCTGATGAAGCTCTGCACAGATGCATTGGGCACCGTGTCTAGTACACCGATCGATCGCATCATGTCGCTCTTCTCAATTCTGAGCTCACAGTGAGAACAAAAAGATGACTAGAAATTAGCGTCTCTGACCACTTATGAGGGCCTGGCGAAAGATTTCGCCTGAAGCTATGCAGCCCTCATAACATAACTGTCATGCAGTTCGTTCTTCACGACAATTCTCGGCCGCACTCTGCAGGGGCAATGAAGATGCTCCTGCAGCGTTTTCGATGGGAAGTGTTTGATAATCCACAATACAGCCCGTAATTGGCTACCCCTGGGATTCATCTCTGCTCAAATGAACCGCTGGCTATGAAGAGAATATTTTGACAGAGACAACGCGCTGCAGTCCAGAGTAGAAAATTGTCGAAAAGCACTGGCAGCTGTCTTCTATAACGAGGGAAATGAAACGTTGGTACAACGCTAACACAGATGTTTAAGTCTGAGCAGCGACTGTGTAGAGAAGTAGCTGGAAGGTGTAGCTAACCGTTGCAAATAAAACAGCTTTGATTTTCACTGTGGTTTCCATTTCGCGACCTATCGTTACTTACTTTCCGAATAGCCCATATATAAATTAATCCAGAAATGAACGTAATAATTAGTGTTGGATTGTGCAATTAAAAATATCAATTTTAAATATGCCACTAATTTCGTAATTTCAGTTACTCTTAAAAAATTTTAACTCTTAGTACATATCGATTGTAACCCATTAATTTCTTTTTTATACATTTTAGCCTGAAATATAATACACACTATACGAAATCATATGAGTTCTTTTAATGAAACAGCTGCGGTAATTTTAACCTATGCGAGATTTGGAATTATACATGGTATCGGTTATCTCTATAAAAAAAACAGGTAATGTTAGAGAAGGGTGATGCATTACACACTCTCTCCCATATTTCGCGAGAGTACAAAACGTGCTGCTCTTCTTGTAACCTTGTCGATGTACTCCGTAAATCCAACCTGGTAAGGGTCCCACATCGCGCAACAGTATTACAGAACAGGACAGATGATGATGTTTGGTTTGTGGGGCTCTCAATAGCGCAGTTATCAGCGCCCGTGTAAATTCCGAATCTGTACACAGTACAGACTCGCCACTTTCGTGAACGATGATGACATGATGCGGACAATACAAACAGTCAGTCTCTGCACGGAGAAGATCCCCGACCCGGCCGCAAATCGAACCCGAGACCCCGTGATCTAGAGACAGCAATGCTAGCCACTACAGCACGAACTGTCGACTAAAAGAAGACAGACAAGTGTATTGTAGGCAGCCTCTAAAGTAGATCGGTTACATTTTCTAAGTGTCCTGCCAATAAAACGCAATCTTTGGTTAGCCTTCCCCGCAACCTTTTCTATGTGTTCCTTTCAATTTATGTTGCTTTGTAGGTATTTAGTTGAATTTACGGTCTTCAGATTTGACTGATTTATCGTGTAGCCGAAGTTCAACGGATTCCTTTTACCATTCATGACCTCACACTTTTCGTTATTTAGGGTCAATTGTCAATTTTCGCACGAGATATATATCTTTTCTAAATCGTTTTGCTGTTTGTTTTGACCTTCTGATGACTTTATTAGTCGATAAACGACAGCGTCATCTGCAAACAACCTAAGACGGCTGCTCAGAGTGTCTCTCAAATAGTGTATACAGATAAGGAGCAGCAACTGCCCTATAACACTACCTTGAGGAACGCCAGAAACCACTTCTGTTTTACTCGGTAACTTGCCGTCACTTGCTACGAACTGTGACAGGAAATCACGAATCCAGTCACAGAACTGAGGCCGCGCGGGATTAGCCGAGCGGTCTCAGGCGCTGCAGTCATAGATTGTGCGGCTGGTCCCGGCGGAGGTTCGAGTCCTCCCTCGGGTATGGGTGTGTGTGTTTGTCCTTAGGCTAATTTAGGTTACGCAATGTCTAAGCTTAGGAACTGATGACCTTAGCAGTTAAGTCCCATAAGATTTCACAAACATTTGAACATTTTTTGAACAGAACTGAGACGATATTCCATTAGCACGCAATTTCACTATAAACCGCTTGCATGGTACAGTGTCAAAAGGCTTCCGGAAATACAGCTATACAGAATCAATTTGAAATCCGTTGACAATAGCACTCAAGACTTCATGTCACTAAAGAGCTACTTGTGTTTGACAAGAATGGTGTTTTCTAAATCCATGAGTGTCAGTTGACGGTTTTCTTCGAGGTAATACATAATGTTCGAACACAATATATGTTCGAAAATCCTGCTGAATATGGTTGTTAATGATATGGGCCTGTGATTTAGTGGATTACTCCTACTACCTTTCTTGAATATTGGTGTGACCTATGCAACATTGCAGTCTTTGGGGACGGACCTTTCGTCGGCCGAAAGGTTGTATATGATTAAACATGGGTGTGAAATCTTTTGGGACTTAACTGCTAAGGATAACAGTTCCTCAGCTTACACAATACTTATCCTAAATTATCCTAAGGACAAACACACACACCCATGCCCGAGGGAGGACTCGAACCTCCGCCGGGACCAGCCACACAGGCCATTACTGCAGCGCGTTAGACCGCTCGGCTAATCCCGCGCGGCTATATATTATTGTTAAGTATGGAGCTACCAGCTACCAGCAGACCAACACCAACAACGATAGCTACCAGCAGACTAACACCGACAACGATAGTTGAGGTATACATGCCGACGTCGCAAGCTGAAGATGGACAGAGAAAGTGTATGAGGATATTGAAAGGGTAATGCAGTATGTAAAGGGGGACAAAAATCTAATAGTCATGGGCGACTGGAATGCAGTTGTAGGGGAGGAAGAAAAGGTTACAGGTGAATATGGGCTTGGGACAAGGAATGAAAGAGGAGAAAGACTAATTGAGTTCTGTAACACGTTTCAGCTAGTAATAGCGAATACCCTGTTCAAGAATCACAAGAGGAGGAGGTATACTTGGAAAAGGCCGGGAGATACGGGAAGATTTCAATTAGATTACATCATGGTCAGACAGGGATTCCGAAATCATATACTGGATTGTAAGGCGTACCCAGGAGCAGATATAGACTCAGATCACAATATAGTAGTGCTGAAGAGTAGGCTGAAGTTCAAGACATTAGTCAGGAAGAATCAATACGCAAAGAAGTGGGATACGGAAGTACTAAGGAATGACGAGATACGTTTGAAGTTCTCTAACGTTATAGATACAGCAATAACGAATAGCGCAGTAGGCAGTACAGTTGAAGAGGAATGGACATCTAAAAAGGGCCATCACAGAAGTTGGGAAGGAAACCATAGGTACAAAGAAGGTAGCTGCGAAGAAACCATGGGTAACAGAAGAAATACTTCAGTTGATTGATGAAAGGAGGAGGTACAAACATGTTCCGGGGAAAATCAGGAATACAGAAATACAAGTCGCTGAGGAATGAAATAAATAGGAAGTGCAGGGAAGCTAAGAGGAAATGGCGGCAGGAAAATGTGAAGACATCGAAAAAGATATGATTGTCGGAAGGACAGACTCAGCATACAGGAAAGTCAAAACAACCTTTGGTGACATTAAAAGCAACGGTGGTAACATTAAGAGTGCAACGGAAATTCCACTGTTAAATGCAGAGGAGAGAGCAGATAGGTGGAAAGAATACATTGAAAGCCTCTATGAGGGTGAAGATTTGTCTGATGTGATAGAAGAAGAAACAGGAGTCGATTTAGAAGAGATAGGGGATCCAGTATTAGAATCGGAATTTAAAAGAGCTTTGGAGGACTTACGGTCAAATAAGGCAGAAGGGATAGATAACATTCCATCAGAATTTATAAAATCATTGGGGGAAGTGGCAACAAACGACTATTCACGTTGGTGTGTGGAATATATGAGTCTGGCGACATACCATCTGACTTTCGGAAAAGCATCATCCACACAATTCCGATGACGGCAAGAGCTGACAAGTGCGAGAATAATCGCACAATCAGCTTAACAGCTCATGCATCGAAGCTGCTTACAAGAATAATATACAGAAGAATGGAAAAGAAAATTGAGAATGCGCTAGGTGACGATCAGTTTGGCTTTAGGAAAAGTAAAGGGACGAGAGAGGCAATTCTGACGTTACGGCTAGTAATGGAAGCAAGGCTAAAGAAAAATCAAAACACTTTCATAGGATTTGTCGACCTGGAAAAAGCGTTCGACAATATAAAATGGTGCAAGCTGTTCGAGATTCTGTAAAACGTAGGGGTAAGCTATAGGGAGAGACGGGTCATATACAATATGTACAACAACCAAGAGGGAATAATAAGAATGGACGATCAAGAACGAAGTGCTCGTATTAAGAAGGGTGTAAGACAAGACTGTAGCCTTCCGCCCCTACTATTCAATCTGTACATCGAGGAAGCAATGATGGAAATAAAAGAAAGGTTCAGGAGTGGAATTAAAATACAAGGTGAAAGAATATCAGTGATACGATTCGCTGATGACATTGCTATCCTGAGTGAAAGTGAAGAAGAATGAAATGATTTGCTGAACGGAATGAACAGTCTAATGAGTACACAGTATGGTTTGAGAGTAAATCGGAGAAAGACGAAGGTAATGAGAAGTAGTAGAAATGAGAACAGCGAGAAACTTAACATCAGGATTGATGGTCACGAACTTAAGGAATTCTGCTAGCTTGGCAGTAAAATAACCAATGACGGACGGAGCAAGGAGGACATCAAAAGCAGACTCGCTATGGCAAAAAAGACATTTCTGGCCAAGAGAAGTATACTAATATCAAATACCGGCCTTAATTTGAGGAAGAAATTTCTGTGGCTGTACGTCTGGAGTACAGCATTGTATGGTAGTGAAACATGGACTGTGGGAAAACCGGAGCAGAAGAGAATCGAAGCATTTGAGATGTGGTGCTATAGACGAATGTTGAAAATTAGGTGGACTGATAAGGTAAGGAATGAGGAGGTTCTACGCAGAATCGGAGAGGAATATGTGGAAAACACTGATAAGGAGAAGGGACAGGATGATAGGACATCTGCTAAGACCTGAGGGAATGACTTCCATGGTACTAGAGGGAGCTGTAGAGGGCAAAAACTGTAGAGGAAGACAGAGATTGGAATACGTCAAGCAAATAATTGAGGACGTAGGTTGCAAGTGCTACTCTGAGATGAAGAGGTTAGCACAGGAAAGGAATTCGTGGCGGGCCGCATCAAACCAGTCAGTAGACTGATGACCAAAAAAAAAAAAAAAAAAAGAAAAATGGAGCTACTGCATCAGATTGCTCTGAAAGGACCGTAATTAGTATACAGTCTGGACCAGCAGACTGCTTTTATTAAGTGATGTAATTTGCTTCACTACTTCGCGGGTGTCTTAAGATTGCAGTGGCCATTGTTGTGTCGAGATTGGACCTCGGATCAATGGGAACGCGTCACCTGGCCAGATGATTTACGTTTGTGGTACACCAGGTCGACTTTCATATGCGGATCCGCCGTCATGGAGGGGGACGGCTGCTCGAAAACACGCATCGCTTCACTTACGTAGATCGGTGCGTGCTACGGGGTACGTTGAGCCGGGCTTCCACGGGATCCGTCGATGTAATTGGAGGCACCACTACAGCCGTGGAATTCATTACTGCGGACCACCTACATACCTTCAAGCTCGATATCTTCCGCAATTATGACCCCCGAAGCACATGTCGCATTTGTGCCACGCGGTATCAATAGTGTACTGCGTTACAGAGGTTAACTGTCATGGTAAAGAATGATGGTGAGTTTCGCCCTGTTTTTCCTTCTTAGACAGGGCCAACTTCGAATCTCGGTTGGTATTGCTCCGCAATGCAAGTGCTAGACATGTGATCTCGGACTCAGGTTGGTCGTTGCAGGACTGTTGATATTTTTAAAAATATCGGGAATCCGGTGTACCGATATTTTAAAATATATCATTATCCGCAGTCGATATGACAGAAAAATTATCGGAATATCGGCGAAAAATGTATCGACGTTTGTTGAGGTCTTCAGTCCAGAGGTTGGTTTGATTCAGCTCTCCATGCTACTCTATCCTGTGCAAAGTTCTTCATCTCCCAGTACCTACTGCAACCTACATCCTTCTGAATTTGTTTAGTGTATTCATCTCTTGGTCTCCCTCTGCGAGTTTTACCCTCCACGCTGCCCTCCAGTACTAAATTGGTGATTCCTTGATGCCTCAGCACATGCCCCAAATAGCGATTCCTTCTTCTAGTCAAGTTGTGCCGCAAACTCCTCTTCTCCCCAATTCTATTCAACACCTCCTCATTAGTTATGTGATCTAATGTTCAGTATTCTTCTATAGCACCACATTTCGAAAGCTTCTATTCACTTCTTGTCCAAATTATTTATCGTCCATGTTTCGCTTCCATTCATGGCTCAACTCCATGCAAATACTTTCAGAAACGACTTCCTGACACTTAAATCTATACTCGATGTTAATAAATTTCTCTTCTTCAGAAACGCTTTCCTTGCATTGCCAGTCTACATTTTATATCCTCTCTACTTCAACCATCATCAGTTATTTTGCTCCCCAAATAGCAAAACTCCTTTACTACTTTAAGTGTCTCATTTCCTAATCTAATTCCCTCAGCATCACCCAACTTAATTCGACTACATTCCATTATCCTCGTTTTGCTTTTGTTGATGTTCATCTTATACCCTCCTTTGAAGACACTGTCCATTGCGTTCAGCTGCTCTTCCAAGTCCTTTGCTGTCTCTGACAGAAATACAGTGTCATCGGCGAACCTCAAAGTTTTTATTTCTTCTCCATGGATTTTAATGCCTACTCCAAATTTTTCTTTTGTTTCCTTTACTGCTTGCTCAGTATACAGATTGAATAACATCGGGGATAGGCTACAACCCTGTCTCACTCCCTTCCCAACCACTGCTTCCCTTTCATGTCCCTCGACTCTTATAACTGCAATCTGGTTTCTGTACAAATTGTACATAGCCTTTCGCTCCCTGTATTTTACCCCTGCCACCTTCAGAATTCGAGAATATTCCACTCAACATTGTCTAAAGCTTTCTCCAAGTCTACAAACGCTAGAAACGTAGGTTTGCCTTTCCTTAATCTATTTTCTAAGGTAAGTCGTAGAGTCAGTATTGCCTCACGTGTTCCAACATTTCTACGGAATCCAAACTGATCTTCCCCGAGGTCGGCTGCTACCAATTTTTCCATTCGTCTGTAAAGAATTCGTGTTAGTATTTTGCAGCAGTGGCTTATTAAACGGCCTATAAAAATTTCGGCTTGATAGGTGTCATCTAAGTATTAATCGATTGTACGATAATTTCACATCTTTGCTCTCGACCTGTTGCATGTGAGCGTGCAGCGATGTTGTAAGCTGTATCGCAAGGTTAGGTCACCTTTGGTGTGCGCGTAGGCGCAGTAGAAGATAGTGGTTAGCTATGTTGATATGAGAAAGCAGTTGTAATGTTATGTTTCAAATGTATCTATGTGCTGAATTAAGATGTTTATGTAATGGTACCTGATCTGAGAAGGAGAAAGTGTAACGGAATCTTTTATTTACGTGTAGAGGAAATATAAGGAATTTTTTTTTTGAAGTGACCCTTTAATTATTGCAGCGCCATTTTTCGCCTACCTTTCTCTTACAATTTTTAATGAATCATGGTGTTTTAAAAAGTAGAAAAGGAGTAAGGTGTGTTCCGAAAAATATGCAACTAACAGAGTGTATCTGTGTAGATATAGTAATTTGAAGCTTTAGCATATCGGCGCGCAAGAACAATACTGCAACGCGTTATCCAGATTTGCCCAGGTCAGAGGTGAGGACTAAATATTTTGATTTTTGTTTTATTTCAATCAGGGCCAACTTATGTCATTCAGAGACAGATAGATTTTTCTGTGTTGTGTATCAGTTTTAGTTCTGGGATCTGCGATCAGTTTTGCAAAATTATTGTAGGTTTTATGTCAAAGTTCATTATTCAGGCAGTTTATACTGTTCACAATTTTTGCAGTCAGATTATCCACTTTTCCAGTATTAAAGGCTTGCTTTCTGATTACGACAGTTCAATTTTCTATTACGATTCATTATTACTTCTGCACAGCTCTTATTATTTAGAAAAGAGTACGTCAGTCATATTTTTATTATCTAAAGAGAACTTTCAGGCTGCACACCGTAAATATAATGCCCGTTTTAGAGCTGTATATTTAAGTATTGATTTATTATTAGATATTCTGTACAGCAATAAGGTAGCAACCTGCTTATTCTAAATAAGAATTGATAGGAAAACGGTGCACTTTCACGCTCGGCGATAAGCACTATGCTAACAATGTTGTACTACAATTTCAAAAGAATAATTTCAAATATTTACCGAAAATTGCTACAAAAATAAAATACAGAAGAAAGTTTTATAGTTCTTCCTCTTCTCTCTCTCTCTTTCTGTGAGGGTGGTTTGAAAAATTCTCGGAACGGAATAGAAAAAAAAGTATTTACATCAATGAAACATTTTTTTGTTTGTTTTTCAATCTAGTCTCGTTGCAGATTAATGCACTTGATCCAACGATGTTCCAGTGCCTTGATCCCATCTCGAAAATGAGTTTCCTCCAGGCCTGCAAAAAAAGTCGTCAACTCTGACTACCAATTCTTCGTTTGAAGTGAATCTTCGTCGTCGACCAACAAAAATTTTCAGTCTTGGGAAGAGATGGAAGTCTGACGGATCCATATCAGGTGAATAAGGCGGGCGTGGCAACAATTCATACCTTAGTTCGTGTAATTTTCCCATTGTGACGGTACATGTGTGCGGGCGCACATTGTCTTGATGGGACTTTCTTCCTTGCTAAACCTGGCCTTTTTTTCGCATATCTTTTGTTGCAATTTGTCCAGGACATTAGCATAGTATTCTCCAGTAATTGTTTGCCCAGTGGGGAGATAATCTACAAACAGACTCCCCTTCACGTCCCAGAACTCTGATCCCATGACCTTTCCCGCCAAAGGAACTGTCTTTGCTTTCTTTGGTGGTCGAGAATCTGCATGCTTCCTCTGCTTTGACGTTTTGTTGGGGGAAGAGACCAAACAGCGAGGTCATCGGTCTCATCGGATTAGAGAAGGATGGGGAAGAAAGTCGACCGTGCCCTTTCAAAGGAACCATTCGCGCATTTACTTGGAGTGCTTTTGGGAAATCACGGAAAACTTAAATCAGGATGGCCGGACGCGGGTCTGAACCGTCGCCCTCCCGAATGCGAGTCCAGTGTCTAACCACTGCGCCACCTCGCTCGGTTGTTGTTTTGTCTCTGGGGTACAGTAGTGCCCCAAAGTTTCATATCTGGCCACAAACAGTCGCAAAAAATCTTGTTCGTTTCTTCTCAAAGTGGCCACACATTGTTCCAATACTTTCATCCTCGTGCGTTTTTGATCCAGCGTCAAGAGTCGCGGCACCCATCTTGCAGATATTTTTTCATTTCTAATTCTTCAGTTAAAATGTGGTATACGCTTTCAGGTGACGTCCGGCAAGCGTGAGCAATTTCGCGCACTTTCAGTCGGCGATCCTCCGTGGCCATTTTGCGCACTTTTGCAGTGATTTCTGGAGTAGCGACACATCTTGGCCGACCACTGCGCGGATCATCATTTAAGCTCTCCCGAGCAAAATTAAGTTCCTTTGTCCACTTGGCAACTGTTGAATATGAAAGAGCAGAGCACCCTAGTGGTTTCCGGAAATCGGCACGAATCATTGCTTTCATACTTTTGCTTACGAAGTACTTAGTCACTGCTCGAATCTTTATTTTTTCCATGTTCGCAAATCATTACGCGAAAACAACAACAGCCACGTCACCGCCACAGCTGTCTTCCAAGAGCACTGACGTGGCACGTGTTTACTGGCAACAGTCCAATTAATATCCGCCTCCGTGGGGTAGCGGTAGCGTTACTGCCTACCACGCAGGGGGCCCGGGTTCGATTTCCGGCAGGGCGCTGGGTGTTGTGTGTCCTTCATCATCATGGACTCTAAAGTCCCCGATGTGGCGTCAACTAAAGAGAACTTGCAATACGGCGGCCGAGCTCCCCCGAATGGGGGCCTCCCGGCCAACAATGTCATACGATAACTTCATTTAAGTCCAACGAATATCACGTGAACAACTCGTTGCGGTAGTGCTGACCTCTCGTGGTGATTCTGAGAACTTTTCAAACCACCCTCGTACCTCTCCATCTCTCTCTCTCTCTCTCTCTCTCTCTCTCACTTACACACACACACACACACACACACACACACATATATATATATATATATATATATATATATATATATATATATATATATATATGTCTTTGTGAATTAATCATTTCCGGGAACACTTGCTGTTACAGCGTGATTACCTGCAAATACCACATTAATGCAATAAATGCTCAAAATGATGTTGTTCGCCTTCCGTAATGTTCGCACATGCACTGACAGTGCGCTGACGCATGTTGTCAGGCGTTGTCGGTGGATCACGATAGCAAATATCCTTCAACCTTCGCCACAGAAAGAAATCTGGGGATGTCAGATCCGGTGAACGTGCGGGCCACGGTATGGTGCTTCGAAGACCAATCCACCTGTCATGAAATATGATATTCAATACCGCTCCAACCGCACGCGAGCTATGTGCCGGACATCCATCATGTTGGAAGTATATCGCCATTCTGTCATGCAGTGAAACATCTTGTAGTAACATCGGTAGAACATTACGTAGGAAATCAGCATACATTGCACCATTTAGATTGCCATCGATAAAATTGGGGCCAATTATCCTTCCTCCCATAATGCCTAACCATACATTAACCCGTTGATGTTCCACTTGTCGCAGCCATCGTGGATTTTCCGTTGCCCAATAGTGCATATTATGCCGGTTTACGTTACAACTGTTGGTGAATGACGCTTCGTCGCTAAACAGAACGCGTGCAAAAAATGTGTCATCGTCCCGTAATTTCTCTTGTACCCAGTGGCAGAACTGTACACGACGCTCAAAGTCGTCGCCACGCAATTCCTGGTGCATAGAAATATGGTACGGGTGCCATCGATGTTGATGTAGTATTCTCAACACCGACGTTTTTGAGATTCCCGATTCTCGCGCAATTTGTCTCCTACTGATGTGCGGATTAGCAGCGACAGCAGCTAAAACACCTACTCGGGCATCATCATTTGTTGCAGGTCGTGGTGGACGTTTCACATGTGGCTGAACACTTCCTGTTTCCTTAAATAACATAACTATCCGGCGAACGGTCCGGACACTTGGATGATGTCGTCCAGGATACCGAGCAGCGTACATAGCACACACCCGTTGGGAATTTCGATCACAATAGCCATACATCAACACGATATCGACCTTTTCCGCAATTGGTAAACGGTCCATTTTAACACGTTGAATCTATCACGAAGCAAATACCGCCCGCTCTGGAGGAATGTTACGTGATACCACGTACTTATACGTTTGTGACTATTACAGCGCCTTCTATCACAAGTCGATATAGTGTTCCAACTAAAACATTCATGTTTCTTTACGTAGTACACGAATATGTAATAAAAAAAGGGGGTTCCTATTAAAAAAAATCGCTGTTGATATCCGCTTGACCCATGACAGCCATCTAGCGGGCCAACCATAGCGTCATCTGGTTTCCCCCTTCAAGCTGGACAAGTTTCGTTCTTTGTAGTTTTTTCGTTTGACGCTTATTTCGTGAGATATTTGGGCCGGTCACGATCAATGGACCACCCTGAGAGAGAGAGAGAGACAGTATTATTGCCTCTTGCCCGAAGCGCAGCCAATAAGGCGGCCTCTCTGGCCGGCTTTCCCTCTGCCTTTCGCGGCACTCTTCAGCTCAAGGAGCTGACGCAGCGCACACACAGAGTCCCACACCAGGCTGACGCAGCCGGTCGATGCTTCTGCGTTGCCTTCTCCTGTAGGCCTGTCCCAACAACAGGCGCCAGCGAGACGTTCTAGATTAGGGTCTGCAGTGAAGTCGCTAAATCACCAACTGCCGCCTAACGAACAAAATAATACCAGGTTGGGCGATCTACATCTACATCCATACACCACAAGCCACCTGACGGTGTGCGGCGGAGGGTACCTTGAGTACCTCTATCGGTTCTCCCTTCTATGCCAGTCTCGTACTGTTCGTGGAAAGAAAGATGGTCGGCATGCCTCTGTGTGGGCTCGAATCTCTCTAATTTTATCGTCATGGTCTCTTCGCGAGATATACGTAGGAGGGAGCAATATACTACTTGACTCTTCGGTGAAGGTATGTTCTCGAAACTTCAACAAAAGCCCGTACCGAGCTACTGAGCGTCTCTCTTGCAGAGTTTTCCACTGGAGTCTATCTATCATCTCCGTAACGCTTTTGCGATTACTAAATGATCCTGCAACGAAGCGCGCTGCTCTCCTTTGGGGCTTCTCTATATCTTCTATCAACCCTATCTGGTACGGATCCCACACCAGTGAGCAGTATTCAAGCAGTGGGCGAACAAGCATACTGTAGCCTACTTCCTTTGTTTTCGGATTGCATTTCCTTAGGATTCTTCTAGTGAATCTCAGTCTGGGATCTGCTTTACTGACGATTAATTTGATATGGTTATTCCATTTTAAACCACTCCTGGTGCCTACTCCCAGATAATTTATGGAATTAACTACTTCCAGTTGTGGACCTGCTATATTGTAGCTAGATGATAAAGGATCATTCTTTCTACGTATTCGCAGCATGTTACACTTGTCTACATTGAGATTCAATTGCCATTCCCTGCACCATGCGTCAATTCGCTGCAGATCCTCCTGCATTTCAGTACAATTTTCCATTGTTACAACATCTCGATATACTACAGCATCATCCGCAAAAAGAAAAATGGTTCAAGTTCTGAGGTCACCAGTCCCCTAGAACTTAGAACTACTTGAACCTAACAAACCTAAGGACATCATACACATCCATGCCCGAGGCAGGATTCGAACCTGCGACCGTAGCAGTCGCGCGGTTCCAGACTGAAGCGCCCAGAACTGCTCGTCCACAGCGGCCGGCTGCAAACTGTTGTGCACTGGAAGCAATAAGGATAGAGAAAACGCCCACGTGATGTCTGCCGTATTCTTGTACGTGGGACACCGGTACGCGTAGAATTTCTGTGCGTGCTTGTTGAGCGACTATGTTCTACCAACAAAACAACCTCTCTCCTACTTCATCCACACCGCTCATTTCGACGTTCGGACGAAATGTAACTGCCGCACACTGCACTGGTGTGACGAGGTTTAGCGAAAATGCGAGCAATGGCGTGGTATCCGCGTGGACTTGGGCGTTTTGTCACGGTCCACGCGGCTCCCCCCCCCCCCCCCCCACCCCACCCCGTCTGAGTTGCGAGTCCTACCACGGGCATGAGTGATGGGTGTACGCTTAGGGCCCAATGATCTCAGCAGTTTGGTCCCATAAATTTCCAATTTCCGAAGAAAGTCTTGAATCTGGAAGTGTACGAGATCTGTTCAAAAAATTCCGCAACATTCGTAATTAGGCGGAAATGATGTGTTGGAGCGAAATGCGGTTGACATCCCTGCACACGCCTGTGTTTAATATTCAACAGCCGGAATTTGCATTGTTGTAAGTCTGATAGTTGCAGAGATAGGGGAAAATGCGTCTGCATTAAATTTTGCGTGAAACTCCACAAAACATTTGCAGAGACAAACCAAATGATGCAGGGACTTTTCGGTGATGAGTGCTAAAGCCGTACTCGATTGCAAAATTGCTGGATGGAAGTTGATGATGGCCTTCGTCCAGGATGCCCTTCGACGCCTACCGACGCTCATGTCAGGAACGTCAACGAAATTGTGCGTGACAATCGAAAACTGACTGACCGAGAGATTGCAGAAGAATGTGATATTTCAGTTGGACCGTGTCATGAAATCCTGACACAGCATTTTGGAACGCGCCGTGTTACCGCCAAGTTCGTCCATCGGCTCATGAGTCAAGACCAGAAACACCTTTGCCTCGCAACCTCTGAAGAGCTATTGGATCGCTCAAATGAGAACGAGATGTTCCTTACGAGAACCATAACTGGTTATGAGACGTGGGACTACGCTTATGACGTTCAGACCAAGCTTCAGTGTTCACAGTGGGTCAGGAAAGGTTATCCAAGACGAAAGAAAGCTCGTCAGGTCAGGTCAAGTGTCAAAGCCATACTGACAGTTTTCATTGACTTTGAAGCATTAGTTCATCGTGAATTCGTGCCACAGGGGCAAACTGTTAATCGATGGTGCTATCGGGAAATGTTGCGACGCCTGTGAGAAATTGTGAGAATGAAACGGCCTGAAATGTGGTGAGACAATTCATGGCTCTTGCATCACGATAACGCACCCGCACATTCATCCCTGCTGGTGCGTGACTATTACACAAAAACCAAAATCACTGTGCTGCCCCATTCTCCCTACTCGCCAGACCTGACCCCTGCGGACTAGATTTCCAAAGTTGAAAATCCCATTGAAAGGATCAAAATTTGCAAAGACAGACGAGAGAAAAGAAAATCCGCGAACGGCAATTCGCTCGAACCAGCAAGAGACGTAACAAGACTGCTTCCGAAAGTGGAAACGGCGCTGGGGGCGGTGAATCAATTCTGGAGGAATGTGTTTCGCAGGAGACCGTTCACAATAAGTAAAAGGTAAGCGTAGAAAAAATTGTGGGAATAGTTCCGGAATGTTCTGAAAAAACATTGTGTGTTCCGCAAATTGTCTGCTGTGTTGTCTACAACCAACAGCAGGGTTTTCATGACAAAAATTTTTCTCAGATGACGTATCAACGTAGTCAGCATTTATAATGATGTGTGACATTCTTAAACGCTGCAGTAGAATTGGACAACAAATCACAACACATTTGAAAAATTCAGCTATGTAAAGTCTGCTGAAATTGAACTTCAAAAATGGCAATAGATGAATAAGCTTGTAGCAGTTGGGAGTACCGAAAAATAAAATGAAAACCTGCTTCTATAACAAGCTGTGTGCTTCTAACAAATATGTAATTGTAGTAGTAGTAGTTGTTGTTGTGGCCTTCAGTCCAAAGCCTGGTTTGATGCAGCTCTCCATGCTACTCTATCCTGTGCAACCTTCTTCAACCTACATCCTTCTGAATCTGCTTGGTCCATTCATCTCTTGCTCTCCCTCTACGATTTTTAAGCTCCACTCGTCCCTCCAATAATAAATTGGTGATCCCTTGATGCCTCAGAAAATGTCCTTCCAACCCATCCCCTCTTCTAGTCAAGTTGTGCCACAAACTCCTCTTCTCCCTAATTCTATTCAATTCCTCCTCATTAGTTAGGTAATCTACCCGTCTAATCTTCAGCATTCTTCTGTAGCACCGCATTTCGAAAGCTTCTATTCTCTTCTTGTTCAGACTATTCATCGTCCACGTTTCACTTCCATACATGGCTACACTCCATACAAATACTTTCAGAAACGACTTCCTAACAATTAATTCTATAATCGATGTTAACAAATTTCTCTTCTTCAGAAATGCTTTCCTTGCCATTGCCAGTCTACATTTTATGTTGTCCCTGCTTCGACCATCATCAGTTATTTTGCTCCCCAAATAGCAGAACTAATCTACTACTTTAAATGTCTAATTTCCTAATCTAATACCCTCAGCATCACCTGATTTATTTCGGTCATATCCCATTATCCTCGTTTTTATTTTGTTGATGTTCATCTTATGTCCTCCTTTCAAGACGCTGCCCATTCCATTCAACTGTTCTTCCAGGTCCTTTGCTGTCTCTGCCAGAATTACAGTGTCATCGGTAAACCTCACAGCTTTTATTTCTTCTCCGTGGATTTTAGTTAATACTCCAATTTTTTCTTTTGTTTCCTTTACTAGTTGCTCAGTATACAGATTGAATAACACCGGGGAGAGGCTACAACCCTGTCTCACTCCCTTCCCAACCACTGCTTCCCTTTCATGCCCCTTCGACTCTTATAACTACCATCTGGTTTCTGCACAAATTGTAAATAGCCTTTTGCTCCCTGTATTTGACATCTTCCATCTTCAGAATTTGAAAGAGAGTATTCCAGTCAGCATTGTCAAAAGCTTTATCTAAGTCTACAAAAGCTAGAAACGCATGTTTGCCATTCCTTAATCTATGTTCCAAGATACGTTGTAGGGTCAGTATTGCCTAACGTGTTCCAAAATTGCTACGGAATCCAAACTGATCTTCGCCGAGGTCGGCTTCTACCAGTTTTTCCACTCGTCTGTAAAGAATTCGTGTTAGTATTTTGCAGCTGTGACGTATTAATCTGATAGTTCGGTGATTCTCACATCTGTCAGCACCTGCTTTCTTTGGGATTGGAATTATTATATTCTTCTTGAAGTCTGAGGGTATTTCGCCTGTCTCATACATCTTGCTCACCAGATGGTAGAGTTTTGTCAGGACTGGCTCTCCCAAGGCTGTCAGTAGTTCTAATGGTATGTTGTCTACTCCCAGGGCCTTGTTTTAGTGCTCTGTCGAATTGTTGACGCAGTATCGTATCTCCCATTTCATCTTCATCTACATCCTCTTCCATTTCCATAATACTGTCCTCCAGTACATCGCCCCTGTATAGATCCTCTATATATTCCTTCCAACTTTCTGCTTTCCCTTCTTTGCTTAGAACAGATTTTCCATCTGAGCTCTTGATATTCATACAAGGGCTCGTCTTTTCTCCAAAAGTCTCTTTAATTTTCCTGTAGGCAGTATCTCTGTAACCGCTAGTGAGATATGCCTCTACATCCTTACATTTGTCCTCTAGCCATCCCTGCTTAGCCATTTTGCACTTCCTGTCGATCTAATTTTTGAGACGTCTGTATTCCTTTTTGCCTACTTCATTTATTGCATTTTTGTATTTTCTCCTTTAATCAATTAAAGTCAATATCTCTCCTGTTACCCAAGGATTTCTACTAGCCCTCGTCTTTTTATCTACTTGATCCTCTGCTGCCTTCACTATTTCATCTGTCAAAGCTAGCATTTTTCTTCTACTGTATTTCTTTTCCTCGTTCTTGTCAGTCGTTCCCTAATGCTATGTCTGAAACTCTCTACAATCT
Source organism: Schistocerca piceifrons (assembly GCF_021461385.2). Lineage (NCBI taxonomy): Eukaryota > Metazoa > Arthropoda > Insecta > Orthoptera > Acrididae > Schistocerca > Schistocerca piceifrons. The sequence continues at coordinate 47,169,907 of NC_060147.1, read as the reverse complement.
CTGGTTGTTTCAGTTTTTCCAGGTCCCATCTCCTTAAATTCCCACCTTTTTGCAGTTTCTTCAGTTGTAATCTACACTTCATCACCCATAGATTGTGGACAGAGTCCACATCTGCCCCTGGAAATGTGTTACATTTTGAAACCTGGTTCCTAAATCTCTGTCTTACCATTAGATAATCTATCTTAAAGCTTCCAATGTCTCCATGACTTTTCCACGTGTACAACCTTCTTTCATGATTCTTGAACCACGTGTTAGCTATGATTAAGTTATGCTCTGTGCAAAATTCTATCAGGCGGCTTCCTCTTTCATTTCTTACCCGCATTCCATATTCACCTAGTACTTCCCTTCTCTTCCTTTTCCTACTTTTCGGATATACAACCGAATATCCGTGGAAATTTGTACATGTAATTTGGGAGATGGGTCGTCATATGATTAAGATACGTAAAAAAACGGATTTTACGTAAGATGGAGCCTATGTTAGCCAGACAGTATTCATACAGTGTCCCTTGAGAGGACTTTATCACTTGCGAAAAAATTTAAAAATAATTTCAAATCATTTTAAGTTTTTTCTCACTTACATACTTACCCTCAAACGTTGAACAAATTAACTGATTTAAGAGTTACCAGACGTTTGAAGCTGTTTAATACATGAGAGTTCGAGTCTTTGAAGTATCGGGAGTCCGCCTGCTTAGCTGGGTGGTAACGTGCTTGCGTCCCACGCAGCGGGCCCGAGTTCGATTCCCGGACGGCTTGGGGATTTTCTCCGCTCGTGGACTGGGTGTTGTCGTCATTATCATTTCATCGTCATCACCGGCACGGAAGTCGCCCAGTGTGGCGTCGACTGAAATAAGATTTGCACTCGGCGGCCAAACTTTCCCGGATGGGGCCTCCCGGTTAACAATGCCACACGATCATTGCATTTCAAGTATCGTGAGTTTTCTGGTGTGTATTGACAATAAGATCGGTGCTGTCAGACTTCCGTGGGACACTCCTGCCCACATCGCTGTCTTCCACAAACACTCACCGTCCAGGCCAACAGTCTAGAGCGTACTGTTACTTGAAATGCCTTCGAAGCACATACATACCAGAGAACCTACTCCGTATGCTCGGAGCACCGTTGTGTGTGAAGATATCGGAGAAAAGTTGGACGGTACTAGAGGGACCCGGAGTGGGAAAAAACGGTAGCGGAAACCAGAGATTGGAAAGCATCCAACAAATAACTGAGCATTTCTGGCACATATGCTACATCTTCATCCACGTAGAAACTCCGCAAGCCACCGTACGGCGCGTGCCGGAGGGTGCCTTCTACCACAACTTGTCATTTCTTTTCCTGTTACACCTGCAAATAGGGCGAGAGATAAACAACTATCCATACGGCTCTCTACGCGCCCTAAGTTCTTACATCTTTATCTTCGTGGTTCCTCAAAAAGTGTTCCCCGAAACGAGCGTGACCTTCCCTCCAGGGATTCCCATTTGTTCCCGAATCATCTTCTACTCATCCACAATTGCATAAGAAAGGTTTCTTTCATTCTGCTGTTCACCGAGCCATTTCCATGCCACTTTCTTAAGAAAAGTTCAACGATGAAATAAATTTGCTTAAAACAATAGCAGTTAACAACGAGTATAAACGTAACATAGTAGATGACGCCCTTAAAAAAGAAAAATGCTAAACGAATTACTACGCTAGGCAGATCTGTTATCGAGTCTAACTCGAAAAAATATTTCTCTATTCCTTTCGTGGGGCCTATCTTTTATCAGATTCAACTCATTCTTCGAAAGAAATACGATTGAAACGTTGCTTTTTCTACTAATAACAATTTAAAAAAAACTTCATTTATAATTTACATTCTATGCGTTCACCTTTAGAAAATTCTGGTGTCTACAAAATTTTCTGCGATACTTGCTCCTCTTGCTATATAGGACAATCTGGACGTGCCTTCACTACCAGATATAAAGAACACTTGCTAAGAAAAAATGGCACTACCCTCCAGAATTCGTCTTTTGCCGACCATCTTCTAATTACAGATCATTCACCTAAAGCCATCTGGGATAGCAACATTTTGCACACCGAAAAGAAAGGGCGTAGACTAGATATCCTAGAAGAATTAGAGATTTTCAAACAGCTTGCTCGAAAGGATAGCCTCATCCTTAACGAACAGCTACAGCTACGTAACAAAAATTTTTTCAACGGTATAAAGCCGTTACTCGATATCTGACTTCGGGTCTCCTTATGCAGGTTGCCGAAATATTCTTTTCCTTCTAAGGTAGTCCTATGTTTTCTTAATTATCAAATATTTCTTGGCTGTATTTTACGTCAATTGCTTTCTACAAGTTGTCAATCGGTCCTGTCTACATTTTCGTAATGATGTTTTCATGTTTTATCTTACTGTTATAAGCTTCGATGTAGACAAAATGTTATGTTGTATGCTACTATCAGACAAACATTGCTCTCCATTATATACCAAATACTGTTCACTTATGATCATTTCTGCCTATAATTCAATGTGAAGTAGCGTAATTGTACCTATGGCTACTAGATGGCGTGCTCGTTGCAGTGCCGTGTTCACCTGGCCGCATTTGTTAACGCGGGCACCTCAGTCCGTTTGCAACCTGTAACCACGTAACTAACGAGCAGCCCTTAGTGGCTCGCCATCACAGTTTTTTTATCTTAAATACCTTTGTGAGTAATGCCCTTTTGTCATATTTATTATTTTATAAATGACGTATAAGTACTGCCAGTCTTTTACGATGATTCCGTACTTATACCCTATCATACGTTTTTAGTCATAATTCTGTGACCATGTTATAGAATATAGACCATTCTTTGATTTACATTGTGAGGAAAACACTGGTAACAGTGTCGAAACCACGTTAATAGTCCAAATGGCTCTGAGCACTATGGGACCTAACAGCTGAGGTCATCAGTCCCCTAGAACTTACAACTACTTAAACCTAACCGCGCGGTTCCAGACTGTGGCGCCTAGAACCGCTCGGCCACTTCGGCCGGCCCAGGTTAATTTGTTACAAATTGTGACCGAGGGCTCTTTTCTTTCAATTCCATCCCTGCAACACTTGCGTCTAGCAACCTGCCTCTGAACTGCTTGGATGTTTTCCTTTAATCCGACATGATACGGATCCCAAACATTCGAGCGGTACCCAAGAATAGGTCGCACCAGCGTCCTATATGCGGTCTCCTTTTCAGGGGACCCACTGTTTGCTAAAATTCTCCCAATAAACCGAGATCGACCATTCGCATTCCCTACCGCACTTCTCACATGGTCGATCCATCTCATTACGCTTCGCAACGTTATAGCCAGATATTTAAAAGACTTGACTGTGTCAAAGAGGTTACTAGTAATACTGTAACCAAACATTACAGGTTTGTTCTTCCTACTCATCCGTATTAACTTACATTTTTCCACATTAGCGCTAGCTGCCATTCTCCACACCAACTGGAAAGTTTGTCTAAGCCGCCTTGTGCCTTCTTACAGTCACTCAACTTCGACACCTTACCGTACAGCACGGCATCATTAGCAAACAACGGCAGATTGTTGCCCACCCTGTCCGCCAAATCATTTGTGTGTATAGAGGACAACGGCGGTCTTATCACACTTCCCTGGGACATTCCTGACGATGCCCTTGCCTCTGATGAAGACTCGCCAGCCGGCCGCTGTGACCGAGCAGTTCTAGGCGCTTCAGTCCAGAACCGCGCTGCTGCTACGATCTCAGGTTCGAATCCTGCCTCGGGCATGGATGTGTGCGATGTCCTTAGGCTAGTTAGGTTTAAGTAGTTCTAAGTCTAGCGGAGTGATGACCTCAGATGGTAAGTCCCATAGTGCTCAGAGCCATTTTGAAGACTCGCCGTCGAGGACAACATACTAGACTGTGTTACTTCAGAAGTCTTCGAGCCACTCACATGTCTGTGAACGTATTCCATATGTCCGTACCTTGGTTAACACCCTGCAGTGGGGCCAAATGGTTTCCGGAAATCTAGAAATATGGAATCTGCCTTCATCCATTTTCAGTACATCGTGCGAAAAAAGGGCAAGCTGAAATTCGGACGAGCGATGCTTTCTAAAACCATGCTAATTCGCGGACATGCGTTTCTCGGTGTCAAGAAATTTTATTATGTTCGAACTAAGAATATGTTGGAGGATTCTCCAACATAGCGATGTACGGGATATTTGTCTGTAATTTTGCGGCTGCATTGTTCTACCCTCCTTATATACTGGAGTCACCTGCGCTTTTTTACAGTCGCCTGGACTTCACGCTGGGCGAGAGATTCTCTCGGAGATGAGAAATGAAATGGAAATGTCGTGTGACGAGGGCCTCCCGTCTGGTAGACCGCTCGCCTGGTGCAAGTCTTTCGAGTTGACTCCACTTACGCGACTTGCGTGTCGATGGTGATGAAATGATGATGATAAGAACAACACAACACCCAGTCCCTGGCCGGCCGCGGTGGTCTCGCGGTTCTAGGCGCGCAGTCCGGAACCGTGCGACTGCTACGGTCGCAGGTTCGAATCCTGCCTCGGGCATGGATGTGTGTGCTGTCCTTAGGTTAGTTAGGTTTAAGTAGTTCTAAGTTCTAGGGGACTGATGACCAAACAAGTTAAGTCCCATAGTGCTCAGAGCCAGCCCAGTCCCTGGGCAAAGAAAATCACCGACCCAGCCGGGAATCGAACGCGGGCCCTTAGGATTGACAGTGTGTCGCGCTGACCACTCAGCTACCGGGGGCAGACTCGGGAGAAGATTGGCAGAGGAGAGGAGCATTTGCTGCGTCGCACCAAGAGAGACTGATGAGAATACAGAGTGGTCCATTGATCGTGACCGGGCCAAATATCTCACGAAATAAGTGTCAAACGAAAAAACTGCAGAGAACCAAACTCGTCTAGCTTGAAGGGGGAACCAGATGGCGCTATGGTTGGCCCCCTAGATGGCGCTGCCATAGGTCAAACGAATATCAGCTACCTTTTTTTTTTTAATAGGAACCCCCATTTTTATTGCATATTCGTGTAGTACGTAAAGAAATATGAATGTTTTAGCTGGACCACTTTTTTCGCTTTGTGATAGATGGCGCTGTAATACTCACAAACGTATGGCTCACAATTTTACACGAACAGTTTATACAGGTATGTTTTTTAAATTAAAATACAGAACGGAGGTACGTTTGAACATTTTATTTCGGTTGTTCCAATGTGATACATGTACCTTTGTGAGCTTATCACATCTGAGAACGCATGCTGTTACAGCGTGATTACCTGTAAATACCGCATTAATGCAATAAATGCTCAGAATGATGTCCACCAACCTGAATGCATTCGGCAATACGTGTAACGACATTCCTCTCAACAGCGAGTAGTTCGCCTTCCGTAATGTTCGCACATGCACTGACAAATCCGCTGACGCATGTTCTCAGGCGTTGTCGGTGGATCACGATAGCAAATATCCTTCAACTTTCCTCACACAAAGAAATCCGGGGACGTCAGATCCGGTGAACGTGCGGGCCATGGTATGGTGCTTCGACGACCGATCCACCTGTCATGAAATATGGTGTTCATTATCGCTTCAACCGCAAGCGAGCTATGTGCCGGACATCTATCATGTTGGAAGTACATCGCCTTTCTGTCATGCAGTAAAACATCTTGTAGTAACATCGGTAGAACATTACGTAGTAAATCAGCATACATTGAACCATTTAGATTGCCATCGAGAAAATGGGAGCCAATTATCCTTCCTCCCATGATGCCGCACCATACATTAACCCGCCAAGGTCGCTGATGTTCCACTTGCCGCAGCCATCGTGGATTTTCCGCTGCCCAATGATGCATATCATGCCGATTTACGTTACCGCTCTTGGTTAATGATGCTTCGTCGCTAAATAGAACACGTGCAAAATGTCTGTCATCGTCCCGTAACTTTTCTTGTGCCCAGTGGCAGAACTGCACACGACGTTCAAAGTCGTCGCCATGCAATTCCTGGTGCATAGAAATATGGTACGGGTGTACTCGATGTTGATGTAGCATTCTCAGCACCGACGTTTTTGAGTTTCCCGATTCTCGCGCAATTTGACTGCTGCTGATGTGCGGATTAGCCGCGACAGCAGCTAAAAGACCTACTTGGGCATCATCATTGGTGCAGGTCGTGGTCGACGTTTCACATGTGGCTGAACACTTCCTGTTTACTTAAACAACGAAACTATCCGGCGAACGGTCCGGACACTCGGATGATGTCGTCCAGGATACCGAGCAGCTTACATAGCACACGCCCGTTGGGAATTTCGATCACAATAGCCATACATCAACACGATATCGACCTTTTCCGCAATTGGTAAACGGTCCATTTTAACACGGGTAATGTATCACGAAGCAAATACCGTCCCGACTGGCAGAATGTTACGTGATACCACGTACGTTTGTAACTATTACAGCGCCATCTATCACAAAATGAAAAAAGTGATCCAACTATAACATTCATATTTCTTTACGTACTACACGAATATGTAATAAAAAATGGAGGGTTCGTATTTTAAAAAAAAACCGCAGTTGATATCCGTTTGACCTATGGCAGCGCCATCTAGCGGGCCAACCACAACGCCATCTGGTTTCCCCCTTCAAGCTAGACAAGTTTTTTCGTTTGACGCTTATTTCGTGAGATATTTGGCCCGGTCACTATCAATGGACCACCCTGTATATATAAAAGAAGTGAACAGTTCAGCAACAGGAACTCTGTGTAATGTCCCGAACTTATTTTCTCGCGCTAGGACGCGCGCGCTCACACACTGTAGCCCGGCAGTACGTGCTTAGTTAGCACCGGGTCATTTCTGACGGCTGTCAAACGCCCTAGTGGCGCCTCCACTTCCTCTGCTCCTAAAAAGGCTCCACCCCGCCCGCCATCCCCACCCCAAAATGCCATGGACGTCTCCCCACCAGGCCCCGCTCCCTCCTCCTCCTCCTCCTCCTCCTCCTCCCCACCCGGTCTCTACAAATATCTCCTGTCCCGTCCCGATCCTTCCTTCCTCGAGGCCCGGACTCTCTCCCTCCTCCTCCGCCAACATTTCCCTGGCGTCCCCATCTCTCTCCTTACTCCCAGACGGGATTCTGTTCTTATCTCCTCCCCCAGCCCAACCCTCCATACTGACAACCTCTCCCGCCTCCCCATCACCCGTTTTGGTCCTCACGCCTCCCTCACCCCTGCTCCCTCCCCATCTCCTACCCGCCAACCCCAACCCCCGCGTCGCCCGCCGACCCTCACCGCCGTGATCACTCGGCTTAGCCCGTCGATCACGGAGGAGGAGGTGCTGGCGGAGCTGAAGGCCCATCCCACCCTGGAGGTGCGGGCGGTCCGCCGCATTTTCAACGCGACCGGCCCCACCCGCCTTATGCGGGTTTTCTCTGAGGACGCCCCCTCCATTGACCGTCTCCTGAAGGAGGGTGCCCTCCTCTTCAATCAGCGGTACAAGGTCGACCCCTCCCGTTCCCCCCCTCAATCCCTGCGCTGCCAGAGATGTCTGCGCTACAATGCACATCCAACAGCAGAGTGCCGCGAGGCCCCCACCTGCCCGCATTGTCGGCAAGCGCACTTCCTCCGGCAGTGCCCCAACCTCCAATCCCCTCCCTCCTGTAATACCTGCAGCCTCCCCCACCCCACCTACTCCCAAAAGTGCAAAGCCCGACCCCCTCCCACCACTCCTGAACTCACCGTACCTGTCCGTCCCCTGGACGCCCCCACCCCTCCTGGCAATTCCCTTCGTCCCCCCCCCCCACTGCTGAGGACATCATCAGGTTCCTCACCATTGTCCTTCAAAACGTCCATCCCTTTCAGCGCCCCCATACCTTACAACAGATCTCCCTCGCCGCCCGTTCCATATTCCACCTTAAAATGTACGCCACCTTTTCCAATAACCAGGCCCATTTCACCTTCTCCCGTCTTGACACCCTCGTATAAGTCCTTATCATGGCGCGACAGCATCGTATCCTTTTCAACAATATCCGCTCCCTTCCCGCCAACAAGAACCTCTTCCTGCACACCCTTGCTACCCACCGTGTGGATGCCTTCCTCCTCAATGAAACCTTCCTCCAACCCCACCACTCCATCCGCACCTCCCCCTATCTCCTCCACCGCTCCGATAATCCCCTCCCAGTTGCGCGTGGCGGAGTTGCCATTGGCCACCACCGCCAGATCCCCGTTCGGCTCCAGCCTCTCCTTCCCGACCCCACCGAACACCTGATCCTTAGTCTCTTCTTCCCCGGCCTTACCATTACCTGTGCCACCATCTATGTCCGCCCCAACGCCCCTCTTCCTTTCGACTTCCTCTCCCACATCGACCGTACCTTCTCCTCCTATGTGATCGCCGCTGACCTCAACATCCATAGTCGCTCCGCTGCCCAGTTACGGCGGTGGCATCGGTTCCTCTCCTCCCTTCAAGGTGACCTCATCCCCATCCCCCAGCACACTCGTCCCGAATCCAACTCCACTCCCGATGTTATCCTCTCCTCCCCCAACCTCCTTGGTCGCATTACGGTGGATGTCCTGGAGCCTATTGGTAGCGACCATCTCCCTGTCCTCCTCACCGTTTCAGACGGCCGTCGCCCCCGCCCCGACCCTCGTCATGACCCTCCCCCTAAGTACATCCATGACTATTCCCGTGCCAACTGGAATGCCTACCGGGATACCCTCTCCACTCAGGTCGATAGCCACCCTCTCGCCTACCGCCGTCCCGATGATGTCACCCATGCCGCCTCCTTTCTCCAGCAGACCTTGTCTGAGGCCGTGGAGGCCCACGTCCCTACTGTTGCCATCCACCCCCACCGTCCTACCTTACCACCACAGGCCGTCCTCCTCCTCCGTGAATCCCGTCGTCTCTACCGTGCCTTCCTCCGCACGCGTGACCCGGACACCCTACGACGCCACCGGCAACTACAGCGACACATTCGAAATTTGCTCGCGGCCAAGAAACGCCGGGACTGGCGACAGACATGCACCCGTTTAACTGCTACCCTCCCTCTAAACTCGTCCAAGTTCTGGACCGCTTTCCGTCGCCTTACCGGAACTAAACCCTCCCCCTACTATCCTCTTCTCCACGATGATCACCCCTTCCCTGACGCCCTTAGTAAGGCCAATCACTTTGCCTCCTACCTGTCCGATGTGTTTTCCATCCCTGATGATCCCCAGTTCGATTACTCCCTCTTCCCAGATATCCGCGATCGAACTGACACCTCTGTCCCTCCCCTCGCTCCTGGTTTCCAGTACTTGGACAACATTCCACACACGGACCTTAATGCCCCCATCACCACACAAGATCTCATCAATACACTCCGCACCAAACGCAACACCGCTCCTGGTCACGATCGTGTCACCTACCGTCACCTTCGTGAAGCTCCTGTCTCTTTTCTCTCCACCCTGGCCAGGCTCTACAATGTAGTCCTGTCCACCGGTTACTACCCCGACCTGTGGAAAACCTCCCGTATCCTCATGTTCCTCAAACCTGGCAAACCGCCGTCCGCCGTCTCCTCCTACCGTCCCATCAGCCTTACCTCGGTCTTCAGCAAGGTCCTGGAATCTATCCTCACCCGCCGCATCCACCAGCATCTCCGCCAGCACCGCCTCCTCCCCGTTACCCAGTGTGGCTTTCGGCCATCCTTCTCTTCCGATGATCTTCTCCTTCACCTCACTCATCTCCTTTCCGAACAGCTCAATTCCCGTCGCTCCGCAATCTTCCTCTCTCTTGACCTCGAACGCGCATATGACCGCGTATGGCATTCCGGTCTCCTCTTCAAGCTCCAAACCTTCGCCCTTCCCATTAACTACGTTCGTCTGATCGGTTCCTTTCTCTCCCGCCGTCCTTCCTATGTCACCATCCATAACACCGATTCCTACACCTTTTTCCCCTCCGCCGGTGTGCCCCAAGGCTCCGTCCTCTCCCCCCTTCTGTACTTGTTGTACACGGCGGACATGCCGCCGCCGTCACCCCCCGTCCACCTTCTCCAGTTTGCCGATGACACCGCCTTCCTCGCCCTTGCCCCCACCCTGCGACGCTCCCAACACCTTCTCCAATCCCATCTTGACCGGTTCACCGCTTGGTGCAACCAGTGGTTGCTCAAGGTCAATCCTTCCAAAACCCAGGCGATCATTGTAGGCAAAACCACTCCCTCCTTCCGCCTCCTTGATTTCTATCTCACCGTTTATGGCCGTCCCATCGCTCTCACCCCCACCCTTAAGTACCTTGGCGTCACCCTCGACCGTCGCCTCTCCTGGACTCCCCATCTCCAGACAATCCAAGCCAAGGCACGTTCCCGACTCCGTCTCCTCAAGCTCCTTTCCGGCCGAACGTGGGGTCTGGACCCCTCCACCATCCTCCACACCTATAAGTCCCTCATCCGCCCTATCCTCTGTTACGCCCATCCCGCCTGGATCTCCGCCCCCCCTTCCTTTTATAAATCCCTCCAAATCCTTGAACGCCATGCTCTCCGCCTTGCCTATCGCATCCGTCTCCCTTCCCCCACGCGGATCCTATATGACCTTATCCCCTTCCCCCACCTACTCCTCTTCCTCGAAAGGATACGAATCCTATACACCTCCCGTAAACTCGATCCTCCTCACCCGCTCGTCTCCCCGATCCTCTCCCACCCCCGCCCGCTGCCGCGCCTGTACTCCCACGTCCCACCCGGTCTCCATCTCTCCACCCTCCTTACCCTCTACCAAGGTGGCTTCCGCCAGCTCCCCCTCCCTGATGATGTCCTCCTCCCCTGCATCTACCCCTCCTATCAACTTTGATCCTCCCCCCCCCCTCCTGTGTCCTTTCCTTCAGGCACCCTCCCTCCCCCCCTTTCCCTTCCCTTCTCTTTCCTTTCCCCCCACCCTCCTACCCTCTCCTCCGGGCTTCCCTCCCCCTTCCTCCCTCCCCCTCTCTCCTTTGCCCATGGCATCTCTGCTCTCCCCTCTCCCATTTCCCCTTCCTCCTCCTCCACCTCCACTCTTGGCAGGTCCCCGGACTCGTACACGCTGAGTGGACATTCGCGCGCCGGAGATCATCGCCATCAGTGTCTCGTGAGTGCCGTCGTGTTTCGTGTTCAGTGTTCCCGTCATACTCCATCGTTCACCTGTGCCATCGCCATCTTCAGTGTTAGTGCGTCATGACACCAGTTTGTAGTGAATTATCGTCGAGTGTGAACGGCTCCGTGTTTGTCTTTATGTGTCTACTGTTTTATTACCCACCATTATGTCACATTTGTGTATTCTTTCTGTTCTTTCTTTGTCTCCTCTACGGCTGAAGAGCGGCGTACCATGCTGCTGACAGCCTGCCTGTTTGTACGGGTTTGAAAATAACAATAAAGAAAAAAAAAAAAAAAAAAAATTCTGACGGCTCTGCGCCAAGGCCGTTGCATACGTCACCTCGACGATACGTTGCATCGCTGTGCGCCCGCATCTCATGCACCTTCCGCCACCTGCAACGCGGGAGCTCTCCCGGTTTATTCTCAGGTGGTCGCCGCAGTCCAAAGGGATCTACATCTACATCGTGTTCCGCAAGCCACCTAGCGGTGTATAGCGGAGGGTACTTTTGGCACCACTATCTGATCGCTGCAACCCTGTTCCACTCGCGAATCGCGCATGGGAAGAATCATTGTCGGTAAGCCTCTGTTTTGGCACTGATTTCTCGAATTTCCTCCTCGTAGTCAATACGCGAGATATACGTGGGAGGAAGTAACCTACATCTACATCTGTACTCCGCAAGACAACTGACGCTGTTTGGCGGAGGGTACCTTCAATACCTCTATCGGTTCTCCCTTCTATTCCAGTCTCGTATTGTTCGTGGAAAGAAGGATTGTCGGTATGCGTCTGTGTTGGCTCTAATCTCTCTGATTTTATCCTCATGATCTCTTCGCAAGTTATACGTAGGAGGGAGCAATATACCGCTTGACTCCTCGGTGAAGGTGCTGCAAACGTCGTCGAACTGTTCGTGCAGATGGTTGTTGTCTTGCAAACGTCCCCATCTGTAGAGTGAGGGATCGAGACGTGGCTGCACGATCCGTTACAGCCATGCGGATAAGATGCCTGTCATCTCGACTGCTAGTGATACGAGGCCGTTGGGAGTCAGCACGGCGTTCCGTATTACCTTCCTGAACCCACCGATTCCATATTCTGCTAACAGTCATTTGATCTCGACCAAAGCGAGCAGCAATGTAGCGATACGATAAACTGCAATCGCGATAGGCTACAATCCGACCTTCATCAAAGTCGGAAACGTGATGGTACGCATTTCTCCTCCTTACACGAGGCATCACAACAACGTTTCACCACGCAACGCCGGTCAACTGCTGTTTGTGTATGAGAAATCGGTTGGAAACTTTCCTCGTGTCAGCACGTTGTAGGTGTCGCCACCGGCACCAACCTTGTGTGAATCCTCTGAAAAGCTAATCATTTGCATATGACAGCATCTTCTTCCTGTCGGTTAAATTTCGCGTCTGTAGCACGTCATCTTCGTCGTGTAGCAACATTAATGGCCTGTAGTGTATTTCTCAGCTTGTTGCTGAATTGTAGCTAGCAGTGACTGACAAATGTGTACGATGAATTTACTCATATAAAAAACATCTTGCATTGAAGAAAGGATTGACGAAATCTGCTTCAACACTCAAACATAAACAGGCTAGATTTGAGTTTGCTGAAAAACATATGTCTTGGCCTTAAGAATTGGATACAATTCAGTGATGAGAAGAAGTTTAATATAGGTAGTCCGACTGTATTTCAGTATGATTGGCATGATCTGAGAGCATAGACAAGCTGTTAAGAACGAGTAGAAATTTTGATGTTGGAAGTATTACAATTTGGTTGAATGGTGGAGGGAACTCGTAACACGTACACTGAAATGTTAAAGACAGAAGTGATCAGAACGTATGAGGATCTAGGGCACATAAGCCCAATATTTCAACAAGATAATGCATCTGTGCATGTTTGTGCTACATCCGAAAGTGGTTTGAAGGTAAAGATATCGATGTCTTGCACTGGCCTGCATCTAGCCCAGATATGAACACTGTGGAAGAACCATTGGGGAATACTTGCAAGGCGTGTTGCTGGTAATGGAAGGCAATTTCTGGGCGTATGTGAGCTGAAAAGTGCGATTCAAGAAGAGAGGGAAACAATTTCACGTTAAGAACTACAAACCCTAACACAATCAATGCCAAAGAGAATGTTTGAGATAACTAGGAAGAACGGAAGTTGTACAGAGTACTAACAATGAAGTAACGCAACAGGGCAGCGAGTGCCTTTACAGGCTACCAATTTCCATCCAGGAAATCGAAACGCCTTATTTTTCTGCTCGTGCTATGAGGGAAACTATGTAATTCCGTCACGACTATTTGTGTGTTACGTGTATCTGCTAACTTGATAATCAACTCGGTCCATTTACGTTTCAGACATTGTATGTTACTTGCGTAGGAACGCTGCGTTTGTACTGATTCCCACTACTGTGTGCTCCGGGAACCGCATTACGATGTGTGGCGGAGGGTACTTTTGGTACACTTTTCCGTTCACGAAGTGAGCTTAGGAATAACAACTGCCGCTAAACGTCGTCATGAGTTACAATCTCTCTGATTTTTCTCGCTGTGGTCATTTCGCGATGATGATGATGTTTGGTTTCTGGGGCGCTCCACTGCGTGGTCATCAGTGCCCGTACAGTTCAGGTTTTACACAATCACCGTCACGAATGATGATGATGATGAGTATGATGACAACACGAACACCCAGTCCCCGGACAGAGAAAATGCCCAACCCGGCCGGGAATCGAACCCGGGACCCCGTGATCCAGAGGCAGCAATGCTAGCCACTAGAACACCAGCTGCGGACGGTCATTTCGCGAGGAATCAACGCCCCGCATGGAATTTTCGATCTGCAGCGGAGTGTGCGCTGGTATGGAACTTCCTGGCAGGTTAAAAAGGTTCGGAAATCTCATGCTGGAAACATCCCACAGGCTGTGGGTAAGCCATGTCTTCACACAATATCGTTTCTTCCAGCACTGCTAGTCTTGCAAGTTTCGCAGGAAAACTGTGAAGTGTGGAAGGTAGGAAATGAGGTACTGGCGGAAGTAAAGCTGTGGGGACGGGTCGTGAGTCGTATTTGGGTAGCTCAGTTGGTAGAGCACTTGTCCACGAAAGGCAAAGGGCCCGAGTTCGAGTCTCGGTCTGGCACACAGTTTTAATCTGTCAGGAAGTTTCAGAAAGTAATACATTTTCCAAACTCCTCTTGCAAGGTACGCTCGCGGAATTTCAGTAGTTAACCTCTCCGTGATGCACAGTGCCTCGTCTGCCACTGGGTTTGTTGACCATGTCCGTAACGCACTCGCGACGACCAAACGATCTCGTGACGAAACACGCCGCTCTTCGTTGGATGTCGTCTATCCCTTCTACTCATCCAGTCTGGTCAGCGCTGCAGACTGATGAGACATTCGAGCTTACAGCACGCTGGAATAATTGTACGTCAGTAATTTCTCTTAATCAGACTAACCAAAAACTAGTCAAAATTGCAAATATCGCTTTTTTTGATTTACACGATGACTAGTTTCGCGCCGAAACCCCATTATCAAATCATGGTAAAAGATAGTCAAACGGTATTTTCGAAAATGTAAAAACCATCTTAAAAATGTATACGAACAGTCAGGGTGGATACAGATATTTGTATGCGCAGTAACTATTCGTTTGCACTTTATAATATGTATACATTTCTGCCATAGTTTATTGTATTTTCTGGAGTACCATTTTGACTGTTACCGTGATTTGAAAATGGGTCCCAGCCCGAAACTACTCATCGAGCAAATAAAAAAAACTGAAATTTGCAATTTTGACTGGTTTTTCTTTGTTGTTGTTGTTGTTGTTGTCTTCAGTCCGCTACTCTATCCTGTGCAAGCTTCTTCATCTCCCAGTAACTACTGCACTCTACGTCCTTCTGAATCTGCTTAGTGTATTCATCTCTTGGTCTCCCTCTACGATTTTTACGCTCCACGCTGCTCTCCAATACTAAATTGGTGATCCCTTGATGCCTCAGAACGTGTCCTATCAACCGATCCCTTCTTCTAGTCAAGCTGTGCCACAAATTCCTCTTCTCCCCCATTTCTATTCAGTACCTCCTCATTAGTTATGTGATCTACCCATCTAACCTTCACCATTGTTCTCTAGCACCTCATTTCTTGTCTAAAGTATTTATCGTCCATAGTTCAGTTCCGTACATGGCTAGACTCCATACAAAGACTTTCGGAAAAGACTTGCTGACACTTAAATCTATACTCCATGTTAACAATTTTCTCTTCTTCAGAAACGCTTTCCTTGCCGTTGGCAGTCTAAATTTTATATCCTCTCTACTTCGACGGTCATCAGGTATTTTGCTGCCTAAATAGCGAAACTCATTTACTACTTTATGTGTCTCATTTCCTAATCTAATTCCCTCAGCCTCACCCGACTTAATTCGACTACATTTCATTATCCTTGTTTTTCTTTTGTTGATGTTCTTATACCCTACTTTCAAGACACTGTCCATTCCATTCAACTGCTCTTGGAAGTCCTTTGCTGTTTCTGACAGAATTACAATGTCATCGGCAAACCTCAAAGTTTTAATTTCTTCTCCCTCGACTTTAATTCCTACTCCAAATTTTTCTTTTGTTTCCTTTACTGCTTGCTCAATATACAGATTGAATAACATCGGGGATGGGGTACAACCCTGTCTCACTCCCTTCTCAACCAGTACTTCCCTTTCGTGCCCCTCGACTCTTATAACTGCCATCTGGTTTCTGTAAAAATTGTAAATAGCCGTTCGCTCCCTGTTTTTCGTTGTACTGATGAGAGTCGGTCGAATAGAATTTTTTTCTATCTACTTCTTTCGCAGATGTGTTACATTTTTCTTACGACCCCTCTTGCGTGCTGCTTCTAATATTAGACTTATGTGACCATACTACTTTAGGTCGCTCCGGACGGATAGTCGTAGGTGTTTTAAGGGAAGTTACTTTTTCTAATGATTTACCGCCAGCCTCGTAATCCAACAGCAGTGGATCTCTTGCCACTATTTATGCGCTCTGTGTTGCGTTAATTGGCGTTGTGCCGATTCAAACGTATCCACTACCGCAATGCATTCCAATTTCCGCCGCAGCTGTGGGCAGCGCAACTGTGTCGGCATCTAAACGAAGCTGCCTGGAGTCTGATGCGGAGACAACGTGATCTCTCTTCTGTTATAGAGCATCCCACTGGAACCTTCAGCAGGTTTGGTTTTCGAGTTCTGTATGGCCAGCAGATGCGTCCACCATCGAGTGGTGCGATGTGATTAGCACTGTGAACCCCGGTGTACCCTGCTGCACGTGTAGAGGTCCTGCATGGGTTTTTCTCTTATCCAGACAGGCTCCGTCCTTGATTCAGAAAACCGTTACTATAGCTAAAAATGTGTGAGTAGAGCCTCCAATTCACGGGGTGCAAGTCTTTCGATTTGACGCCACTTCGGCGACTTGCGCGCCGATGGGGATGAAATAATGATCACAACACAACAGAACACAACACAACAAAAATCTCCGATCCAGCCGGGAACCGAACCCGGGCCTGTAGAATTGATATTTTGTCGCGCTAACCACTCAGCTACCGGGGGCGGACTTCCTGTAGCTGCCCTAAGGCAAGTTAATTATGTATAAGTTGCTGTACGGTGTGATTCACGAAGATATTCAAACATTTTAATATGTTATGCTACAAGTAAAACTAAAGAAAAAAGTTCATATAAACATACGTCCGCGAATGTTTCGTTACCGACTTACGGCTAATAAAAGATTTTGCCTGAAGTTTAGCAACTTCGCTAATATGAAGCCATCGCAAAACTGTACGAGGTTAACGTAAAGCACGATTTCCATTTATTTTGTTGTTATTGGTCTGGTGAATCTAATAAAACATGTCCCAGACGTGTATTTGCAGTAGTTTTCCAGAACATCCAGAGAAGCATAACGTAATTCGGTAAAATTTTTAAATCGTTAACTACTGAATACACCGAGCGAGGTGGCGCAGTGGTTAGACACTGGACTCGCATTCGGAAGGACGACGGTCCAATCCCGCGTCCGGCCATCCTGATTTGGGTTTTCCGTGATTTCCCTAAATCAATCCAGGCAAATGCCGGGATGGTTCCTCTGAAAGGGCACGGCCGACTTCCTTCCCCATCCTTCCCTAATCCGATGAGACCGATGACCACGCTGTCTGGTCTCCTTCCCCAAACCAACCAACCAACCAACCAACCAACCAACTACTGAATACAGAAAACTAACTCGTTTCAAGGTTAGGAAACGACCGAAACATCTTACTAACGGTTGCCAACAATGACATAAACGTTTCTACATTCTTAATGGAAAGCAAACAAATTTAGTTGTATAATAATTTTTGATCTCTGGATGTTCTGGAAAACTACTGCAGATACACGTCTGGGACATGTTTTATTAGATTCACCAGACCAATAACAACAAAAAAGTGGAACTCCTCTTTTAATTTAAACTTGTAGAGTTTTGCGATGGCTTCATATTTCAGGCAAAATCTTTTATTAGCCGTAACTACATAACTAAACATTTGCAGAAGTATGTGTGTATCTACTTTTTTCTTTAGTTTTACTTGGAGGATAACATATTACAATATTTGCATATCTTCATGAATCACCATATACATATTTACTTTGAAGATAGTGCTTACCTTCTAAGTATCAAAGACTCTACTCATAATATATATGAGTAGAGTACTTTGATACTTAAAAGGTAAGCACTATGTTCAAAGTAAACAATACAACAAATAATTAGTTTTTAAATACCAAATGTTAAGAATTAATTATCAGGACCAATACAGGATGTTTCAAAAAGGACTTCACAACTTTGAAAATTCATATAAATTAATTCATAGTTCCTACAGAGGTGATTTTAGTGTAAATTTGTGGGGAAATACATCAGGTTTTGTCTCACGTAGTTCGCTAGAGCCGTATCGCACAGTAAGGAGCGCTCGATACAATTTGAAATGAGACTCGTCCGACCAGTCCAACATGTTTCGTCATCAGTGGACGCAGGCGAGGTGAGCCGTATAGCTTTGTGTCGTGCAGTAATCGAGGGTGCATAAGTGGGTCTTCTGCTCCGAAAGCCCGTGTCGATGATGTTTTTTTGAATGGTTTGCACACTGACACTTGTTGATGGTCCAGCATTGAAATCTGCAACAATTTGCGGAAGGCTTGCACTTCTATTACATTGAACGATTCTCTTCAGTCTACGTCGGTCCCGTTCTTGCAGCATCTTTCTCCGGTCGCAGCGATGTCGGAGATTCGATGTTTTAGCGGATTCCTGATGTTCACGGTACATTCGTGAAATGGTCGTACGGGAAAATCCCCACTTCGTCGCTACCTCGGAGATGCTGTGTCCCATCGCTGGTGCGCCGACTGCAACACCACGTTCGAACTCACTTAAATCTTGAAAACTTACCATTGTAGCACCAATAACCGATCTAACAACTGTGCCACACACTTGTCTTATATAGTCGTTGCCGACCGCAGCGCACCGGCCGCGGTGGTCTCGCGGTTCTAGGCGCTCAGTCCGGAACCGCGCGACTGCTACGGTCGCAGGTTCGAATCCTGCCTCGGGCATGGATGTGTGTGATGTCCACAGATGTTAAGTCCCATAGTGCTCAGAGCCATTTGAACCGACCGCAGCGCCGTATTCTGCCTGTTTTTCTGTATTTCAATGCGCATGCCTATACCAGTTTCTTTGACGCCTCAGTGTATACAATGGAGGTGAAATACATGCGCGATAAAGAAACAACATTTGAATTTATTTCGAACTGAATGTTGTTTGCGGCTTTCCAGCTGGCGTGGACTTGGCATCTTCGAGAAAGGAGTTTGTTCCCTCAAGATATACACCAACATAGCTCCGAAGAACATACACTCCTGGAAATGGAAAAAAGAACACATTGACACCGGTGTGTCAGACCCACCATACTTGCTCCGAACACTGCGAGAGGGCTGTACAAGCAATGATCACACGCACGGCACAGCGGACACACCAGGAACCGCGGTGTTGGCCGTCGAATGGCGCTAGCTGCGCAGCATTTGTGCACCGCCGTCAGTGTCAGCCAGTTTGCCGTGGCATACGGAGCTCCATCGCAGTCTTTAACACTGGTAGCATGCCGCGACAGCGTGGACGTGAACCGTATGTGCAGTTGACGGACTTTGAGCGAGGGCGTATAGTGGGCATGCGGGAGGCCGGGTGGACGTACCGCCGAATTGCTCAACACGTGGGGCGTGAGGTCTCCACAGTACATCGATGTTGTCGCCAGTGGTCGGCGGAAGGTGCACGTGCCCGTCGACCTGGGACCGGACCGCAGCGACGCACGGATGCACGCCAAGACCGTAGGATCCTACGCAGTGCCGTAGGGGACCGCACCGCCACTTCCCAGCAAATTAGGGACACTGTTGCTCCTGGGGTATCGGCGAGGACCATTCGCAACCGTCTCCATGAAGCTGGGCTACGGTCCCGCACACCGTTAGGCCGTCTTCCGCTCACGCCCCAACATCGTGCAGCCCGCCTCCAGTGGTGTCGCGACAGGCGTGAATGGAGGGACGAATGGAGACGTGTCGTCTTCAGCGATGAGAGTCGCTTCTGCCTTGGTGCCAATGATGGTCGTATGCGTGTTTGGCGCCGTGCAGGTGAGCGCCACAATCAGGACTGCATACGACCGAGGCACACAGGGCCAACACCCGGCATCATGGTGTGGGGAGCGATCTCCTACACTGGCCGTACACCACTGGTGATCGTCGAGGGGACACTGAATAGTGCACGGTACATCCAAACCGTCATCGAACCCATCGTTCTACCATTCCTAGACCGGCAAGGGAACTTGCTGTTCCAACAGGACAATGCACGTCCGCATGTATCCCATGCCACCCAACGTGCTCTAGAAGGTGTAAGTCAACTACCCTGGCCAGCAAGATCTCCGGATCTGTCCCCCATTGAGCATGTTTGGGACTGGATGAAGCGTTGTCTCACGCGGTCTGCACGTCCAGCACGAACGCTGGTCCAACTGAGGCGCCAGGTGGAAATGGCATGGCAAGCCGTTCCACAGGACTACATCCAGCATCTCTACGATCGTCTCCATGGGAGAATAGCAGCCTGCATTGCTGCGAAAGGTGGATATACACTGTACTAGTGCCGACATTGTGCATGCTCTGTTGCATGTGTCTATGTGCCTGTGGTTCTGTCAGTGTGATCATGTGATGTATCTGACCCCAGGAATGTGTCAATAAAGTTTCCCCTTCCTGGGACAATGAATTCACGGTGTTCTTATTTCAATTTCCAGGAGTGTAGAAGCGAAGTGACATCCGTCTACCTTTCCCATACGCTAGGTACCCATCGTTGCTCCAACGACCTACGATGAACTACTGGTAGATAACTCCAATATGAATATACGTGGGTGTGCTGAAAAGTAACGCCTCCGAATTTTTTTGTGTGAAAACTTTTGAAGGTTTTTAAATGAAACAAACTTCGTTAACATTCTACATCTTTATTGTTCATGTCTAAACATCTGTTTCTCCACAGTCGCCCTATCAATTAGAAACTTAATAATTTTACCATTCTATAATAAAACATCATTCCGGGGCATTCAGTTCTATCCTGTTAATCAAATTCCGTTTTGAATCATACTGACGACGAAACCATTTCTTCCAACGAGATACCACTTTGTTGATATCGCCACTGTAGAATGTTTGATTTTGTTGATGGCGCCACAAACTCGCCTCTGCTTGCACATCTTCGTCAGTATCAAAGTGAAGTTCTCGAAAGTGTTCTTTAAGTTTTGGATGCAGACGAAAATCGGATGACTCTGTATGTCCATCTTTTCAGAGGTGGTTGCTGGACTCGGCTGTTCGATCAGGATGTAAAATTAAACATCTTTCAGCCGTCTAGTTTCCCTACTTATTTTATTTGGCTACCAGTTTCGGTTATTTACTACGCCATCTTCAGGCCCCTGACTGACGTGTGGGAAGGTTCCACCTATGCGCTGATCAAAACTGGGCCCAGCAAGACTCGTAACACGCCAAAAGATGTCACCGGAGCGTATTTGAAAGACGGTATTAGGGGCAATGTGATCGCACACTCATGTTTTATTGATTTACCTGATAAGATATCACCCACTCTGCAGAGGGTGGTCAGGGTTAGCACTGTCTTTACTGTCATAGGAATAGAACCTGGGACCAAGTTGATTTTTTTTCTGTCACCTCTCCTATCCAACGCAGTTGCGAGTAGACTGGTTTCCCTAAACACTCTAGAGCTTGAATAATAGGGACTAAAAATGCATGATGACATTTTACACTACTGGCCATTAACATTGCTACAACACGAAGATGACGTGCTACAGACGCGAAATTTAACCGACAGGAAGAAGATGCTGTGATACGCAAATGATTAGGTTTTCAGAGCATTCACACAAGGTTGGCACCGGTGGCGACACCTACAACGTGCTGACATGAGGAAAGTTTCCAACCGATTTCTCATACACAAACAGCAGTTGACCGGCGTTGCCTGGTGAAACGTTGTTGTAATGCCTCGTGTAAGGAGGAGAAATGCGTACCATCACGTTTACGACTTTTATAAAGGTCGGATTGTAGCCTATTGGGATTGCGGTTTATCGTATCGCGACATTGCTGCTCGCGTTGGTCGAGATCCAACGACTGTTAGCAGAATACGGAATCGGTGGGTTCAGATGGTAATACGGAACGCCGTGCTGGATCCCAACGGCCTCGTATCACTAGCAGTCGAGATGACAGTCATCTTATCCGCATGGCTGTAACGGATCGTGCAGCCACGTCTCGCTCAATCCCTGAGTCAACAGATGAGGACGTTTACAAGACAAGAACCATCGCCGGCCGCGGTGGTCTCGCGGTTAAGGCGCTCAGTCCGGAACCGCGCGATTGCTACGGTCGCAGGTTCGAATCCTGCCTCGGCCATGGATGTGTGTGATGTCCTTAGGATAGTTAGGTTTAAGTAGTTCTAAGTTCTAGGGGACTGATGACCACAGATGTTAAGTCCGATAGTGCTCAGAGCCATTTGAACCATTTGAACCAACAACCATCTGCACGAACAGTTCGGCAGCACGGAGTATCAGCAAGGAGACCGTTGCTGCCGTTACCCTTGACGCTGCATCACAGACAGGAGCGCCCGCGATGGTGTACTCAACGACGAACCTGGGTGCACGAATGGCAAAACGTCATTTTTTCGGACGAATCCATGTTCTGTTTACAGCAAGGTGATGGTCGCATCCGTGTTTGTCGCCATCGCGGTGAACGCACATTGGAAGTGTGTATTCGTCATCGCCATAGGGGCGTATCACCCGGCGTGATGGTATGGGGTGCCATTGGTTACACGTCTCGGTCACCTCTTGTTCGCCTTGACGGCACTTTGAACAGTGGACGTTACATTTCAGATGTGTTACGATCCGTGGCTCTACCCTTCATTCGATCCCTGCGCAACCCTACATTTCAGCAGGATAATGCACGATCGCATGTTGCAGGTCCTGTACGGGCCTTTCTGGATACAGAAAATGTTCGACTGCTGCCCTGGCCAGCACACACTCCAAATCTCTCACCAATTGAAAACATCTGGTCAATGGTGGCCGAGCAACTGGCTAGTCACAATACGCCAGTCACTACTCTTGATGAACTGTGGCATTGTGTTGAAGCTGCATGGGCAGCTGTACCTGTACACGCCATCCAAGCTCTGTTTTGACTCAATGCCCAGGCGTATCAAAGCCGTTATTACGGCCAGGTGGTTGTTCTGGGTACTGATTTTTCAGGATCTATGCACCCAAATTGCGTGAAAATGTAACCACATGTCAGTTCTAGTAAAGTACAATTGTCCAATGAATACCCGTTTATCATCTGCATTTCTTCTTGGTGTAGCAATTTTAATGGCCATTAGTGTATGTATGCAATGTCGTTCCAAATAGTTCGGTGTTTTATGAGATCTTTAGCTGAAGCAATGCTCAGTGCTTCCTCCCGCCATTTAAGAACAATGTTCCTAATGTCTTCCAAATGCTGTAATATTCCACGGCCTCCACCAACGCTCCTCATGAAGTAAGTTTGGGTTCTGGTGGAAGTGGTACGTTGGGAAGTTGCTCTCGAAATAAATGAATTCTTGTACGTGCTTTAATAAAAACATTTTTGATCGTTGAAACTGTGGTGTCACAGCCAGACGCCACACTTGCTAGGTGGTAGCCTTTAAATCGGCCGCGGTCCGTTAGTATACGTCGGACCCGCGTGTCGCCACTATCAATGATTGCAGACCGAGCGCCGCCACACGGCAAGTCTAGAGAGACTTCCTAGCACTCGCCCCAGTTGTACAGCCGACTTTGCTAGCGATGGTTCACTGACAAAATACGCTCTCATTTGCCGAGACGATAATTAGCATAGCCTTCAGCTACGTCATTTGCTACGACCTAGCAAGGCGCCATTATCATTTGCTATTTATCTTGTAAATCATGTACCGTCAGACAGATGTTCACCAGTTATGGATTAAAGTTCAGTATTCCAGCAGCTACGTACTTTTCTTGCTAGTATAACTCCTTGACCTGTTCCAGACCTCACGCCAGCCTGCGTGAGCTAAAACGCGTGCCTTTCGGCTTCCTCTCATACCGGGTTGGCTCTCTTGCCAATCCACAACAGAAACCACGAGGGCAGTTCAATAAGTAATGCAACACATTTTTTTTCTGAAACAGGGGTTGTTTTATTCAGCATTGAAATACACCAGGTTATTCCCCAATCTTTTAGCTACACAACACTATTTTTCAATGTAATCTCCATTCAATGCTACGGCCTTACGCCACCTTGAAATGAGGGCCTGTATGCCTGCACGGTACCATTCCACTGGTCGATGTCGGAGCCACCGTCGTACTGCATCAATAACTTCTTCATCATCCGCGTAGTGCCTCCCACGGATTCCGTCCTTCATTGGGCCAAACATATGGAAATCCGACGGTGCGAGATCGGGGCTGTAGGGTGCATGAGGAAGAACAGTCCACTGAAATTTTGTGAGCTCCTCTCGGGTGCGAAGACTTGTGTGAGGTCTTGCGTTGTCATGAAGAAGGAGAAGTTCGTTCTGATTTTTGTGCCTACGAACACGCTGAAGTCGTTTCTTCAATTTCTGAAGAGTAGCACAATACACTTCAGAGTTGATCGTTTGACCATGGGGAAGGACATCGAACAGAATAACCTCTTCAGCGTCCCAGAAGACTGTAACCATGACTTTACCGGCCGAGGGTATGGCTTTAAACTTTTTCTTGGTAGGGGAGTGGGTGTGGCGCCACTCCATTGATTGCCGTTTTGTTTCAGGTTCGAAGTGATGAACCCACGTTTCATCGCCTGTAACAATCTTTGACAAGAAATTGTCACCCTCAGCCACATGAGGAGCAAGCAATTCCGCACAGGTGGTTCTCCTTTGCTCTTTATGGTGTTCGGTTAGACAACGAGGGACCTAGCGAGAACAAACCTTTGAATATCCCAACTGGTGAACAATTGTGACAGCACTACCAACAGAGATGTCAAGTTGAGCACTGAGTTGTTTGATGGTGATCCGTCGATCATCTCGAACGAGTGTGTCCGCACGCTCCGCCATTGCAGGAGTCACAGCTGTGCACGGCCGGCCCGCACGCTGGAGATCAGACAGTCTTGCTTGACCTTGCGGCGATGATGACACACGCTTTGCCCAACGACTCACCGTGCTTTTGTCCACTGCCAGATCACCGTAGACATTCTGCAAGCGCCTATGAATATCTGAGATGCCCTGGTTTTCCGCCAAAAGAAACTCGATCACTGCCCGTTGTTTGCAACGCACATCCGTTACAGACGCCATTTTAACAGCTCCGTACAGCGCTGCCACCTGTCGGAAGTCAATGAAACTATACGAGACGAAGCGGGAATGTTTGAAAATATTCCACAAGAAATTTCCGGTTTTTTCAACCAAAATTGGCCGAGAAAAAAAAAAGGGTTGCATTACTTATTGAACTGCCCTCGTAGCTTATTTACACCTGGTAATTCGAGACGTATCGTCTCAGCTACACGATTCATGGCACAGGCAAGACATGTGATATGGAGCTAGGCTTGGTAAGCAGTCATGTATACGGCTGCATCAGTGTAGATTACAAGTACTTAATTTCATCTAGACTTTGGGGAAAAGTAATTTGAGGGCTTTGTTAACAAAGTGAGCAACTGTTCCCTGCTTAGTTTTTTTTTAGTCACATGGGGTACAGAGCGTCAGTATCTAACTTTCCAACAATCAAATCAGCCACACATGAACATTTTCTGTCAGTTGTCTCATCGACAGAGATCCACATGTATGATTCGCCTGTATCTTCCCTTATCCTGCTCAATGTGTTTTCATATAAAGTACATCTACATCTACATGGATACTCTGCAAATTACATTCAAGTCCCTGGCAGGGCGCTCATCGAACCACCTTCGCAATTCTCTGTTATTCCAATCTCACATAGCGCGCGAAAAGAACGAACACCTATATCTTTCCGTACGAGCTCTGATTTCCCTTATTTGATTGTGGTGATCGTTTCTCCCTATGTAGGTCGGTGTCAACAAAATAGTTTCGAATTGGGAGGAGAAAGTTGGTGATTGAAATTTCGTGAGAAGATTCCGTAGCAACGATGTGATGTGCATCCCAAATCCTGTATCATTTCTGTGACACTCTCTTCCATATTTCTCGATGCTACAAAACGCGGTGCCCTTCTTTGAACTTTTTCGATGTACTCCGTCATTCCTGTCTGGTAATGATCCCACAACGCGCAGCAGTATTCTAAATGAGGACGGACAAGCGTAGTGTAGACAATCTGCTTAGCAGATCTATTACATTTCCTAATCCTGTATCATTTCTGTGACACTCTCTTCCATATTTCTCGATGCTACAAAACGCGCTGCCCTTCTTTGAACTTTTTCGATGTACTCCGTCATTCCTATCTGGTAAGGATCCCACACCGCACAGCAGTATTCTAAAAGAGGACGGACAAGCGTAGTGTAGTCAATCTGCTTAGCAGATCTATTACATTTCCTAAGTTTGCTGCCAATAAAACGCAAGCCTTCCCCACAACATTTTCTACGTGTTCCTTCCAATTTAAGTTGTTCGTAAACGTAATGCCTGGGTATTTAGTTGCATTTACCCCATTTAAATTTGACAGATTTATCGTGTAACCGAAGTTGAACGAATTCCTTTTAGCACTCATGTAGATTACCTCACACTTTCCGTTATTTGGGGTCAACTGCCACTTTTCGCACCATTTAGATATTTTTTCTAAATCGTTTCGCAATTTGTTTTGATCTTCTGATGACTTTATTAGTCGATAAACGACAGCGTCATCTGCAAACAACCTAAGACGGCCGTCTGACATTTTGTCCCAAATCGTTTATATAGATAAGGAACAGCAAAGGGCCTATAACACTACTTTGGGGAATGCCAGAAATCACTTCTCTTAAACTCGATGACTTTCCGCCAGTTACTACGAACTGTGACCTCTCTGACAGGAAATCACAAATCCAGTCACATAACTGAGACGATATTCCACAAGCACGCAATTTCACTACAAGCCGCTTGTCTGGTACTGTGTCAAAAGCCTTCCGGAAATCCAGAAATACGGAATCGATCTGAAATCCCTTGTCAGTAGCACTCAACACTTCATGTGAATAAAGAGGCAGTTGTGTTTGACAGGAACGTTTTTTTCTAAACCCGTGTCGACTGTGTGCCAATAGACAGTTTTCTTCGAGGTAGCTCGTAATGTTTGAACACAATATATGTTCCAAAATCCGGCTGCATATCAACGTTAACGATATGGGCGCGTAATTTTGTAGATTACCCCCACTACCTTGCTTGAATATCTAAATAGTTCTTTCTCAGTGTAGATTCTGATGGAATGCTGCGGTGATGGTATTCCTCTACAACACTTTTTAACTAACTATTTTCAACTGGTTTGAATGATATGTTTGTTGGAACAGTGGCTCGACACAGGTCAGGGTGAAATTCGTTTTTGTTTGTTGCATTTGGTTTAGTTATTAAAGTTTGTTTCAAATTTGATTTATTTTTAAAATTTGCCTGGTGTTTAATCGCTGCAACATGCTGACTTAAATGCAACCTCAGTTCAGAACGTACCTAAAAACAAAAAGGAATGAGTAATAGCCCGCATCTCGTGGTCGTGCGGTAGCGTTCTCGCTTCCCACGCCCGGGTTCCCGGGTTCGATTCCCGGCGGGGCCAGGGATTTTCTCTGCCTCGTGATGGCTGGGTGTTGTGTGATGTCCTTAGGTTAGTTAGGTTTAAGTAGTTCTAAGTTCTAGGGGACTGATGACCTAAGATGTTAAGTCCCATAGTGCTCAGAGCCATTTGAACCATTGTTTTGAATGAGTAATACTTTGTGGAAGAATTTACGAGCGAGATCTTCTTAGCAAAATTAACCTGCATTAGAGGTTTAGAAGCAATATTTTTGCGTTCGCTTGTGTCTGGTCCGAGTGAACTCGGGAAAAACAGTGGCATCACTGTTCTGTGAGTGGGCGTAGCAGATAAAAGGTTGACATTTTACTTACGTCTTTGTTGCTCACATTGCAGTGAATGACACATCCGTCTGTAGAAAAATCAGGAAAGTCTTGTAACCACTGACGAGTCAGAGATGATTTGGAGCCGGCTACTTTCGGCATGCTTGACTTTCCACAAATACACTGTCGCTGTAATATTTCATCACATCCAAGCCGCACGCTGTAACAAACCGGTTATCATTCAGTTACTGTCTTCTGACTAGCCGGGAAGACCAGAAGAGTAGTCTAATCATAACATTTTATCTGAGTGATTTTTTAAAAATAAGATACAGTCAGGTTGTAACATGAAATTAGGTATTTTTAGGATTTTTAAAAATGAGGTACCGTCAGGTT
This sequence comes from Schistocerca piceifrons, assembly GCF_021461385.2. Taxonomy (NCBI): domain Eukaryota; kingdom Metazoa; phylum Arthropoda; class Insecta; order Orthoptera; family Acrididae; genus Schistocerca; species Schistocerca piceifrons. The sequence continues at coordinate 47,141,967 of NC_060147.1, read as the reverse complement.
CTAACATGAGATTAGGTATTTTAGGTACGATGCCCACTGTGGACAAACGGTAGTTACTGTTATTCTGAAGAAGTTTGGGTTATCCCGACTGAAACATAGGTAAATTCTGGCTAAACGGTGCTACTGAGGCTGTTTATTATTAAAATTAGAATTTATTTAATTGGATTTTTAGAATTTGTATACAATCTACATCTGCATTTATACTCCGCAAGCCACCCAACGGTGTGTGGCGGAGGGCACTTTACGTGCCACTGTCATTACCTCCCTTTCCTGTTCCAGTCGCGTATGGTTCGCGGGAAGAACGACTGCCGGAAAGCCTCCGTGGGCGCTCTAATCTCTCTAATTTTACATTCGTGATCTCCTCGGGAGGTATAAGTTGGGGGAAACAATATATTCGATACCTCATCCAGAAACGCACCCTCTCGAAACCTGGACAGCAAGCTACACCGCGATGCAGAGCGCCTCTCTTGCAGAGTATGCCACTCGAGTTTGCTAAACATCTCCGTAACGCTATCACGGTTACCAAATAACCCTGTGACGAAATGCGCCGCTCTTCTTTGGATCTTCTCTGTCTCCTCTGTCAACCCGACCTGGTACGGATCCCACACTGATGAGCAATACAAGTATAGATCGAACGAGTGTTTTGTAAGCCACCTCCTTTGTTGATGGACTACATTTTCTAATGACTTTCCCAAAGAATCTCAACCTGGCACCCGCCTTACCAACAATTAAGTACTAACCTGAAATTAGGCGTTTTTAGGTGCTATAAAACCAGCGTTTTCGATCATAAATTGGCGTAATTAGTTTATGTACAACTTTTAATGCCTTTATTTAATGAGGGACAAAATAGGTTTTTACGTGAAATCCGAGGTCTAGTCATATTTCTCTGTCACTGACCCACGGATTAAGTAATTAAGTGACAATTGGTGGTGCCCTTCTCAGTATACGTTCAATATACCCTGTTAGTCCTATTTGATACGGGTCTCCACAAGTGATTCGTAAGCAGTCTCCTTCGTAGACTGATTGCACTTCCCCAGTATTCTACCAATAAACCGAAGTCTACCACCTGCGCCGGCCGGGGTGGCCGAGCGATTCTAGGTCCTCCAGTCTGAACGGGGCGACCGCTACGGTCGCAGGTTCGAATGCTGCCTCGGGGATGGATGTGTGTGATGTCTTTACGTTAGTTAGGTTTAAGTAGTTCTAAGTTCTAGGGGACTGATGACCACAAATGTTAAGTCCCATAGTGCTCAGAGCCATTTGAACCATTTGACGTCGCTTCAGTAACTGCAGTGCACCTAACGCGCCAACACCCACGGTCGAAACCAATTACATAATCAACTACATATTCAACTTTGACTCCCAAAACTAAAACTCTGTAGTGGAACTTTACTGTCCCCGGGTCAGTCTCCATCAATTGATGCAATGTTGAGTGACTCTCAGGACACCAACTTGAAGATCGTCGCAGATCGAATTGTAGGTGAATTATTCCATAGTGAGTGTTTGTCATTTATGTGCAGGTCAATACGAAGATATGAGAAGGTCTGGGTATCAAATGCAGTGGATCCTTTGGGCTTTCAGTGTATCGATATCCGAGGCGTGTCTTGAAACTCCGCCCCTGCCACACCGGAATTGGACCCGTGGGCCTCTTCCCTCTTTGTAACGTGGCGGGCGTGGCCGCGGAATGGGGGTTGTTATCTGAGGCAGCCTCCCTTGCGGAAACCACCCCACAAACTCGCCACCAGCGAGGGATCTTGCAGAGTAGATATCGCACTGCGGTCTACTATAGTGGCACCCACAACTTCCTCAACAACATTCGTTGTCGCCGAACGAAATCAAATACTAGGCATTATCCAGAACGAAGTTTAGCGACTAGCTTAATAGAAGAGTATTGGTACTCTATATTTCTGACAATCTATTTCAGGAAACTGTATCTAAATCCCTTGAGCAGCTGCTGAGGTTAGACTTAATAGACAAACGGAAAACTGCGGCACTAGACTTAAATTTATAACATACCAGCTGAGTACCTTGCGTTTCCCTGTAGGTGTGTGTATTTCTTTTGATAGATTTCATTTGAGAATTAATCGATTATATAATAATGTCACATCTTTGCTCTCGACCTGTTACATGTGATCGGGCAGCGATGTTGTAAGCTGTATCGCAGGGTTAGGTTATCGTCTTTGGAGTGCGCGTAGGCGTAGTACCAGATAGCGGTTAGTTGTTTTAAAGTGAGGAAGAGCAGCTGTAATATTATGTTTCAAATGAAAATTTTCAATTTTTATATATATATATAATTAACATGATTATTTAAAGGTAAGTGATCTGAGAGGAAGTGTGAGGGAATCTTTTATTTACATGAAGAGGAATTATAAGGTAATTTTTTGAAATAACTCTTTTTTCTTCTTCTTCTTTCGTTTCACTCTCTTTGGGGTGCGCTGGATCAATCATTTTTTTGTGCGTTGTTCTTTTCTAAGGGCCCAGTATTTCTTCATTCTTTCTGACCTTTTCCTATCTTCTTCCGAGATGAAGCCTTTTGACTTTTGTGTAGATTTGTCTTGGAACCTTATGTTTTCATCTTTAGTAATTAATTTAGCTGTTCGATCAATAAGTGAATTTTCTGAAATTTTTAATTCTGCTGTCTTCCTTAGTTTCTTTAAATCAGTTGGGTTTCGTTTTGCGGTTACGGAAAAACTCAAAGATTTGTTTAGCTGAACTGCTGGAATTCATTCTGAGAAGATGACCATAAAAAATTATCCTCTTTTTTCACATAGTAACTGAAAGTTTTTCAATTTTCTTGTAGAGAGTTTCATTTTTGATGTATATAATCTTATTTTGTTGAAATTTTGGTCCTATGATTTTTCTTTAAATGTTTCTTTCCTTTAGCTCAAGTTCCTTCATTTGGCCTTTGAAATTCATGTTTAGTGTTTTGCTGCATACAGTGCCTCTTGGTTAATCACTGTCTTGTAATGTGTGATTCTGTATCCCCATGACAGTGATTTTTTGTTGTATGTATTTTTTGTTATTTCGAAGGCCAATTCCAATTTATTTTTTTCTGGATTCCATTGCTTTGCTTTCCCCAGCATTCCAACTAATTCATTCTCCGAGATATTTGAAATCTTTTACTATTTCAGTCTTATGTTCTTGAACTTTGAGGTATTTACATGAGTGCTTGATATCTCCAATATCTTAGTTTTTTCAAAGCAGATGTGAAGACCTATTTTAGCTGATTGTTTCTTTAGTTCAAGGATTTCTTCCATTGTTTCAGCAAACAGGGCCATATCATCTGCAAAAGCAGTGCAGTTTACATTAAGGTTCTTCGTTTTGCAACCCAGTCTTGCACCACTCTTAATATTTCTGTTCCATTCTCTGACTACTTTCTCCATCGCACAATTGAACAGCAACTGTGAGAGCCCATCCCCCTGTTGCAAAAAAATGGTTCAAATGGCTCTGAGCACTATGGGACTTAACATCTATGGTCATCAGTCCCCTAGAACTTAGAACTACTTAAACCTAACGAACCTAAGGACAGCACACAACACCCAGTCATCACGAGGCAGAGAAAATCCGTGACCCCGCCGGGAATCGAACCCGGGAACCCGGGCGTAGGAAGCGAGAACACTACCGCACGACCACGAGCGGCGGACCCCCTGTTGCACACCCGTTTTTATTTCAAAGGGTTCCGGTAATTCGCCCATAAATTTAACTATCGAAAATGTATTAGTAAGGGTCGCTTTTATAATATTAGTTGTTTTCTTATCCAAACCCACTTCTTCCACGACTGATAATAGAGATTATCTATCAATCGAATCACATGCTTTTCTGAAATCAATGAAGGAGATCACGTATGTCTTTGCCCTTGATTTTTGGTAGGCGATGATGTTTTTGAGGTTTAGTATTTGTTCCGAACATGATCCACCCTTTCTAAAACCTCCCTGGTATTCCCTGATTTGCGGTCCAATTGCGGCTCTGCGCTGCTGAAAAGAACTTTAGAAAGAATCTTGTATGTTATATCCAGCAGTGATATTCCTATGTAATTGTTGGGGGTCTGTCTTCGAACCTTTCTTGTGGATAGGGTGGATGAGAGCTGTTCTCTGTTCTGTGGGAGTCTCTTCTTCTTTCCAGATTTAATCGAAATACACTGAAGGGATGTAATTGCATTTTTGTCAGCCTTTTTCCATAGTTCGGCCACTATTTGGTTTCTCTGGAAACTTTTTTTTTTAGTTCCGAAATTACCTTCTGTAGTTCTTCAGTCGTTGGTGGTTCTGAATCCGGCTTCTCACGGTTATTTGGGATGGATTCAAATTTTTCAGAGGTAGGTTCATAATGCAAGAGTCTCTCAAAGTAGCCTGCTAGTATTTTGCAATTTTTCGCGTTACTGTGAGCGATGGTTCCATTTACATACCGAAATTGGAGGGTGGGTGATTTGTATCTTGATAACCTGTGTTTGAAAGTTCTGTAAAAGCTTCTTGTGTTGTTTATAGTAAATGCTTCATCAATTGGGAGGAGAATTTTGTTTTCATGTGTCTTCTTAATCCTTTTTATATTTTTATCTACCAGTATTCTAACTGTAATGAAATTCAATCTGCTTTCTTCTGTTTTCTGTGATTGCCAGTTTTGCCATGCCTGTTTTCTTGTTTCAATGAGGGCATCACATTCCAACGACCACCAGGCATGTTTTTTACTTTTTATGTTACGTGATATCCGTTCTGCTGTAGTAATGAGGTTTTTCTATATATCCTCCCAGCTTTGTGTCTGGATGGTTTCTGTTTCTTTTGTGAAGTAATCTGATTTTAGTATCTTTTCCGTGCTGTACCTCCGACCCTTAATTGGTTTCATGATGCGTTTCCTGTTTGGGATGACTTCGAGCTTAATTTTGGAAAGGTAGTGGTCTGAATCCAAGTTCTCAGCCCTGAGTACCCTAACATTCATGATATCTTTGCGAGAAATCTTCTTGATTGCCACAGGATCAAGTTTAAATTCCCCAAGGCTAGGATTTGGGGATATCCATGTCTTTTGTCTTCCTGGTAGTTTCTTGAAAGCTGTGGATTTAAAAATTAAATTGTGTGTTTGGCAAAGTTCTATTAGCCTCACACCATTTCTGTTTGTTCTCTTGTATGTAGAATAGTCTCCAACTATTTTCTTATATCTTTTTTCTTTACCAATCTGTGCATTAAAGTCTCCAAGAAGAATGATTAAGTTTTTATCTGGAATTTTCTGCATATTATTCCAAAAGGCTTCCACTTTTTCTTTGTTTTTCCTGTTATCCTCATTTATAGGGGCATAGATAATTGTGTACATTTTGATTGTGCTTGTGAAAGTAAGACTTGAGATCCTTTCTGATTGGGAATCAAAGTCAACTATTGAGTTCAAGATTTGTTTGTTGATTATGAATGCTGTTCCAAGATGTGGTACATTTTTCTTTATTGTAGGTCCCACTTTCCCCTTGTATATCCTAAAACCTTTGAAATCGAAGGTATCTGTATCCATGTACCGTGTTTCTTGAATGGCTGTTATGAGTACGTTGCGGTTCTTTAGCGTATCTGTTAGATGTTTTAGTTTTCCGGCTTTCAACAATGAATTTGTATTGAAAGTTGCTAGGTACGTTGATAGCCTATATTGAAATTTGGATGAGATTCCAAGACACTCCGACTTGTCTTTGTGCAATGTTGCAGACTGCCCAGAATCCGAATGTCTGCTGACGTACTGACGTACGGTGGATCGTCCACCTGGGGTAAAATAGTTTACATCAAACACTTCCATGATTGATGAAAGTTATTATTATAACTTATTATTATACACTTATATGCAATTTAATTACAAATTGACATGCAGACGTTGAACATAATCGATAGCCTCCTATGGTGCAGCTAGGAAGTCGATGAAGGTAAACTCGAACTGGGCATTCTTCTGGTATGTGGTGGACTGTTTGCTTTTCAGCACGGCAGTCGCAGTTTGCAGTTGGTATCTTTCCACACTTCGTGGCCAGTGCGCAAGTGGTTTAAAGTTGTCCACACTTTACGTGACTCATTCAAACCAGGCGGCTTGTCATTTATCATGAAGCTTTGGCATTTTGGTGGGCATTGTTCTCGCTGGTGTTGTTTTCAGAGATTGTGGATGTCAGAGTTGGAGGTCGCCATCTCTTTAGCAGTGATGAGTGGTGATCTTCTCGATCTCTCTTCTCTCTATTTTTTAAATCTTTTTTAATAGTGCGAGCCCCTCCACGCCCGCACCGCCATGATGTCCAACACAAAAGGTCTGCTGCCATCTCTCTGCATATCGGTTAGCTTTCACAAGGTGAGGTCTCGCAGGATGTGGCTACTGCGATGTTTGTGCACGTCTGGTTAAGGTTAACCAATAATACGCGCTCATCTACAGATAGATTGGGTCGAAAGTTGAACTAAGGGTAACGGTTTGAAGGGCAGAGGAAAAAAGGGCCAAGGAATAGTTGGGATGGGCTGTAAGAGCAGTAGCTTACTGCGACAAGTCGTGCGAGGGTAGTCTCTGTTAGTAGTGGGTGTCACACCTTTGACGATGCAGAGTTGTGTTACTCGGCGGCTGCAGCTAGGTACCCGTATTGGCTTCTCGGTCAGCGTCAGCATACCTGTAACGGTTAGGTTCATTATCGGTTAGTGTCTGATAGATCAAATTTCGGGCCGGTCGGAGTGGCCGAGCGCTTCTAGGCGCTACAGTCTGGAACCGCGCGACCGCTACGGTCGCAGGTTCGAATCCTGCCTCGGGCGTGGATGTGTGTGATGTCCTTAGGTTAGTTAGGTTTAAGTAGTTCTAAGTTCTAGGGGACTGATGACCACAGCTGTTAAGTCCCATAGTGCTCAGAGCCAATTGAACCATCAAATTTCGGATTCACAGTGTAGGATGTGTTGGTGGTTTGTTTGTGCGTCAGTGTGAGAGCTTGTCTGTTTCCCTGGTGCAGCCTGTTGGTCGGCTGTGATAGCAGCTGGCATATCCAGTCAATGTTGCTGATATGCAGGGGTTTGCCGATGTTGTCGCTTGTGAGTGTATGGAGTGTATGCTAGCTCACCATAGGTGGTTATGCCCTAGCTAGTAGTGTCTTTGGCCGCTTATGCTTCCATCTATGGTTCTATCTGCGGTCCAGGTCAGCTGTGTCATTAACTCTGGGCAGCTGAGGGTTATTAATAACCTTCTTGTATTTCTGAGGAGAAGATTTTTTTGGTTGTATCTCTGATGGTAGTATACGGCTTAGAGCTGCCAGCCGTACTGTAGGGGTAGATTTTATTTTGCCGCTGATGATGTGTCTCGTGTCAATACCGCATCACCTGTGTTTGTGTACGGACTATTAATACATACTGGAATGCAGTATTGTACCACTGAGTAGACAACCTCAACTGCTGATGTGCAGTGTGTGTTTGCCCTGGACCCCAGATAGTAGCCGGCCGCTGTGGACGAGCGGTTCTAGGCGCTTCAGTCCGGAGACGTGGCTGCTGCAGCGGCCGCAGGTTCGAATCCTGCCTCGGGCATGGATGTGAGTGATGTCCTTAGGTTAGTTAGGTTTAAGTAGTTCTAAGTCTAGGGGACCGATGACCTCAGATGTTAAGTCCCAAAGTGCTTAGAGCCATTTGAACCCAAATAGTGCTGCACAATTTTTCTTCATTTTGCCTGTCAGGTGCTCGTTGTAAGCTTCGTATCCAACGTAACTCCTAGATACCTGCAGTAGCTGCCATAATTAAGGCGTTTCCCTTCAAAGGTAATATTGAGCTCTCGTCGTGTTGTGGCAAAGGCGGAAGCATGATACTTTGGTCTTCATTGGGTTTGCCTGCAATTTCCATTTGCGAAAGTAGCTACTCGGTGACTTCAGACTGGAGGATGTCTCCAGTGGCCTCAAATGATCCGCATTGTGCAGCTAGGGCTCAGTCGCCTGCATAGGCAAACTTCGTAGATTGTGTGTTTGGAACGTCAGAGATGTAAAGATAGAAGAACAGTGAGGCGAGGATTGAGCCTTGTGGTAGCACGTTGTTGAGAACCTTGGTGGAGCTCTTTCTATCTCCAGTAAACACTCTCCCACCCAGCATCATCGATCAGTCTGTTAGTACTGCTGTATGGAATTCTTTGAATTATACTGAAGCGCCAAACACCTGGTATAGGCAGGCATATTCAAGTACAGAGATACGTAAACAGGCAGAATAAGGCGTTGCGGTCGGCAACTCCTATATAAGGCAACTAGTGCCTGGCGCAGTTGTTAGGTCGGTTACTGCTGCTTCAATGGCAGGTTATCAAGACTTAAATAAATTTGAAGGTGTTGTTATAGTCGGCGCACGAGCGGTTGGACACAGCATCTCAAGAGGCGGCGATGCAGTGGGGATTTTCCCGTACGACCATCTCATCAGTGTAGCGCGAATATCAGGAATCCGGTAAAACGTCAAATCTTCAACATCACTGCGGCCGGAAAAAGATCCTGCAAGACCAGGACCAATGACGACTGAAGAGAACCGTTCTACGTGACAGAAGTGCAACCCTTCCACAAATTGCTGTAGATTTCAATGCTTGGCCGTCAACACCTGTCAGCGTGCGAATTATTGAACGAAACATCATCGATATGGGCTTTCGGAGCCGAAGGCCCACACTCGTACCCTTGATGACTGCACGGCACAAAGCTCTACGCCTCGCCTGCCCCGGTCAACACCAACATTGGACTGTTGATGACTGGATACATATTGGCTGGTCGGATGAGTCTCGTTTCAAATTGTATCTAGCAGATGGATGTGTATGGGTATGGAGAAAACCTCGTGAATTGATGGACCCTGCATGTGAGCAGGGGACTGTTCAAGCTGCTGTAAGCTCTGTAAGCTGTGAGGCGTGTGCAGTTGGAGTGATATGTGACCCTGATATGTGTAGATACGACTCTGATAACACGTATGTAAGCGTCCTATCTGATCACCTGCATCTTTCTGTGTCCATTGTGCATTCCGATGGACTTGGTGAATTCCAGCAGGACAATGCGACACCCCACACGTCCAGAATTGCTGCAGTGGGTCTATGAACACTCTTGTGAGTTTAAACACTCCCGCTGGCCACCAAACTCCCTAGACATGAACAATATCTGGGATGCCTTGCAACGTCTGTTCAGAAGAGATCTCCACCCCCTCATATTATTACAGATTTATGGACAGTCCTGCAGGCTTCATGCTGTCAGTTTCCTCCAGCACTACTTCATACATTAGTCGAGTCCATGCGACGTCGTGTTGCGGCACCTGTGTGTGCTCGCATGGACCCTACACGATATTAGACAGGTGTACCAATTTCTTTGGCTCTTCGGTGGATATGTTGCATTATGCACTGAACGCTCGTCATATTATGCTTCTCAGGTTTGCAGTTCTACTGCTCAGCAGAGTACGATGAAGACAGCACCGCTACGTTTCTGCTCAAAAGCTGCATGCGAGTCTTGGCTGTACTGTCCCCGAGACATCGACCAATTCCGTGTCACAAAATAAATGATCTGCGTATTGTTGCCACTAAGTGGCGATCTCGTCTCGACACAATGGAAGCTTAGCGGCAGTTTATTTTCGGAGAACAAAACTGTTGTCCAAGTGTGTGAACGCGCCTCTGACGTCACCTACTGTGTTGAGAGGGGCGAACAATGGCGCGTGTGACCCGACCCAGCTCTGAGGAACGCCGGCTATTAATTGAATTTCTGATGGCGCCGCGACACAATACTTGTCTCCAGAGGAGTGGAGTAGGTTAGGATTCTCCCGGGCATCGTCTCCGTAGTGAAACAGCAGTCGGAGAGATCGTAAGCGGCTGCCCAATCTGCGGAGGTGCTTAGCTGTTGCTGGACACCGTAGTAGCTGTCAAACATTTCACACATCAAGTCCGAGAAATACTTTGTACTTTTCATCTATTCGTTCATGTGATTCTTTCAAATCTTCTTTAACCCTTTAGTGACCAGTGGGAATTATAGTTCCCACTTATTTGTTTTCGCTGTAAGTTCAGTGGTAACCCGTGTTCCCACTTATAACTTGTGCTGTCAGCTCTGTTAGAGTATTCTTACTAAATGTAAATTGTCAACGGGTGTGCGAAAGCAGTTGTATTTCTACCTTGTTAGTCAATCAATGTCGAATCGCAGTTTCCGCGTGAGAACGAGCCACTGTTTCGACCGCTACGGCATTTTTTGGATAGTGTGCTTTCCTTTTGCGTGTGAAGTGACTTGTGTCATATTTATCTACTTTTACATCTACGAGAGAGACAGTATTCATGTGCATTTGCTGAATTTGACTGAAAATTACGTAAATGTTACAAGGTAAGTTAGTGGGGATTATTTTTCCCACTGAACTTGGGTGAAGTGCAATGCATATGGCTGCGTAATTGGCATCGTAGTTATTGTCTGTCTCTTATTGTTTAGAATGCCTGGACTGACGGCAGAAGGCGTTCTCAGAATTTTGTATGCTTTACCAGAAGATGTAGAAGATTCAGATATCGATGCTGACTCTGATGATGATTTTGAGTCACCAAATACTTCACAGATATGCTGAAAGAAAATTCTAGACTTAGCAGGGGAGAATTCGAATTTGCTGTCAGGTCGTGTGTTGCAGCAGTGAAGTAGCAGGATAGCAAACCTGTTTGTATACTATCAAATTACCACAATCCAAACACATTACAACTGTTTTGAGAACAAACAAAGATGGAAGCAGAAGTGAAGTATTCTGCCCATTGGCTGTGGCAGAGTACAATAAAATAATGGGAGGAGTGGATAGATTTTATCACCTGCATGAACGGTATGCTGTAGGCTATCGTTCATGGAAGTGGTGGCACACTGTTTTTCTTTCTTGTAGATTTGGCAGCTGTCAATTCCTACATTATGTGGAAGCTACAGAAGACAGAAGCAGACCAGCTAACATTTAGTTTGCACTTGGCGAGGCAGCTTATCTCTGGAATCTCAGATCATAAGCGAAGAAGAAGGTCTGTTCATTTTCAAACACCAGAAAGGGGACAGGTCTGGAGTGCCAGATGAAGTTCGTCTGGAGAAAGTTGGAACTCATTTGCCTACAAAAGGTACAACAAACACAAGATGCCGCCAATGTAGCACCAAGAACAAAGAAAAGAACGAAACTAATGTGCAGCAACTGTCGGGTACCTTTGTGTGTAGCACCATGCTTCTCTAAGTTCCATAGTACATCACCTTAGTGAACTCAAAGGACAATATGAACAAATACAAATATAAATGTAATGTTTAACATACTTTTTGTATTAAAAAAAAGGATATACTTCTTTTTAAAATTAGCAAGAGAAGTTACTCCAGAGTTCGGTGGGAACAATAGTTCCCACTAATTTTTTTATACTCGCACTCTCACTTTCAAGATTATGATTTTATGAATGGTTTCTTAGCCCAATAAAGTGTTCATGAAAAGTCTACAACTTCTGGAAATAATTTGGTCACTAAAGGGTTAACGTCCTCTTCCATGTCGAGGAAATTATTCGGTTGGGTATTGCGTCAGCCGCGTTGCATTTGGATGGTGGATAAAGGGTACTTCATGTGTGAGGTGATGCACTGCGAGCAGGGAATTCTCTGCAACAAACGAGACAAATCTTACGCATCTTACGAAAAAAATGTTCTCGGTGAAAAGTTAGTAAGGACGACGTGTATCTGTGCTGTCACTGACATCCCTCCTGCGTGAGAGGGGTCAGCGTTGTATTTTCATCTACATCTACATCTACAGGGATACTCTGAAAATCGCATTTACGTGCCTGGCAGAGGTTTCATCGAACCACCTCCACAATTCTCTATTATTTCCATCTCGTATAGCGCGCGGAAAGAATGAAGACCTGTGTCTTCCCATACGAGCTCTGATTTCCCTCATTTTATCATGGTGATCGTTTCTCCCTGCTAGGTCGGCATCAACACTGTATTTTCCCATTGGGAGAAGAAAGTTGGTGATTGGAATTTCGTGAGAAGATTCCTCCGCAACGAAAAACGCATTTGTTTTAATGATGCCCATCCCAAATCCTGTACCATTTGAGTGACCTCCCTCTCCCATTTCGCGATAATACAAAACGATGTACTCCGTCAGTCCTATCTGGTAACGATCCCACAGCGCGCTGCAGTATTCTAAAAGAGGACGGACAAGCGTAATGTAGGCAGTCTCCTTAGTAGGTCTGTTACATTTCCTGAGTGTCCTGCCAATAAAACGCAGTCTTTGCTTAGCCTTCCCCACAACATTTTCTATGTGTTCCCTCCAATTTAAGTTGTTCGTAATTGTAATTCCTAGGTATTTAGTTGAACTTAGGGCCGTTAGATTTGAGTGATTTGCCCTCTAATCGAAATTTAACCGATTCCTTTTACCACACACGTGGGCGACCTCACACTTTTCGTAATTTATGGTCAATTGGCAACTTTCGCACCATTCATATATATCATTTCTAAATCGTTTTACAATTTGTTTCGATCATCTGATGACTTTATTAGTCGATAAACGACAGCGTCATCTGCAAACAACCTAAGACGGCTGTCACAGATTTCGTCCCAAATCGTTTATACAGATAAGGAATACCAAAGGGCCTATAATACCATAAATAACTTTTGTTTTACTCGATGACTTTCTGTCAATTACTATGAAGTGTATCCTCTCTGACAGAAAACCAAGAATCCAGTCACATAACTGGGATGGATATTCCATAAGCACGCAATTTCACTACAAGCCGCTCGCGAGGTACATTATCAAAAGCTTTCCGGAAATCCAGAATCTGGAATCAATTTGAAATTCCTTGTCAATAGCACTCAGTACTTCGTGCGAGTAAAGAGCTAGTTGTTTCAGAAGAACGATGTTTTCATTTTTCAAATGGTAACACCCCCCGACCCCCATTTTTATTGCACATTGGGATTCTACACCGAAAAATACGTACGGTTTACTCAAACCACTGTTCGTTCGTTTTTGTGGTTGACAGCACTGTAATCGACAAATATCAAGTGTGCCTGCCTTTTGCAATTTAGACTCGACGCATCTGATTGTACATTTCTTTTACGTTCTGAATTACGGAGAGGTCGGCCGACTTTACCGGCCAATATAAAGTTTCACAAACACGAAGACAAGCAGTAGAAACTTCTCTCCGTTTGGGGGCGGGCTTTACCTTATTGGAATTTAAGCTCAGGATAGCTTGCCATGACCTACTCTAGACACGCCTTAGGCCTGGAATCGACATGTACATCTATACTTTGCAAACCAACGTGAGGTGCATGGCAGAGGGTACGTCCCACTGTACCAGTTATTAGGTCTTCTTACCGTTCCGTTCACGAATGTAGCGCGGGAGGAATGATTGAATCCCTCTGTGCGTTCTGTAATTATTCTAATCTTATCCTCACGATCCCTATGTGAGTGGTAAGTAGGGGATTGTAGTATATTCCTAGAATCATCGTTTAAATCCGGTTCTTGAAACTTTGTTAATAGACTTTCTCTGGATAGTTTACGTCTATCTTTAAGAGTCCTCCAGTTCAATTCCTTCAGTATCTCTGTGACACTCTCCCACGGATTAAACAAACCTGTGACCATTCGTGCTGCCCTTCTCTGTATCCGTTCTACACTCCTGGAAATTGAAATAAGAACACCGTGAATTCATTGTCCCAGGAAGGGGAAACTTTATTGACACATTCCTGGGGTCAGATACATCACATGATCACACTGACAGAACCACAGGCACATAGCAACAGGCAACAGAGCATGCACAATGTCGGCACTAGTACAGTGTATATCCACCTTTCGCAGCAATGCAGGCTGCTATTCTCCCATGGAGACGATCGTAGAGATGCTGGATGTAGTCCTGTGGAACGGCTTGCCATGCCATTTCCACCTGGCGCCTCAGTTGGACCAGCGTTCGTGCTGGACGTGCAGACCGCGTGAGACGACGCTTCGTCCAGTCCCAAACATGCTCAATGGGGGACAGATCCGGAGATCTTGCTGGCCAGGGTAGTTGACTTACACCTTCTAGAGCACGTTGGGTGGCACGGGATACATGCGGACGTGCATTGTCCTGTTGGAACAGCAAGTTCCCTTGCCGGTCTAGGAATGGTAGAACGATGGGTTCGATGACGGTTTGGATGTACCGTGCACTATTCAGTGTCCCCTCGACGATCACCAGTGGTGTACGGCCAGTGTAGGAGATCGCTCCCCACACCATGATGCCGGGTGTTGGCCCTGTGTGCCTCGGTCGTATGCAGTCCTGGTTGTGGCGCTCACCTGCACGGCGCCAAACACGCATACGATCATCATTGGCACCAAGGCAGAAGCGACTCTCATCGCTGAAGACGACACGTCTCCATTCGTCCCTCCATTCACGCCTGTCGCGACACCACTGGAGGCGGGCTGCACGATGTTGGGGCGTGAGCGGAAGACGGCCTAACGGTGTGCGGGACCGTAGCCCAGCTTAATGGAGACAGTTGCAAATGGTCCTCGCCGATACCCCAGGAGCAACAGTGTCCCTAATTTGCTGGGAAGTGGCGGTGCGGTCCCCTACGGCACTGCGTAGGATCCTACGGTCTTGGCGTGCATCCGTGCGTCGCTGCGGTCCAGTCCCAGGTCGACGGGCACGTGCACCTTCCGCCGACCACTGGCAACAACATCGATGTACTGTGGAGACCTCACGCCCCACGTGTTGAGGAATTCGGCGGTACGTCCACCCGGCCTCCCGCATGCCCACTATACGCCCTCGCTCAAAGTCCGTCAACTGCACATACGGTTCACGTCCACGCTGTCGCGGCATGCTACCAGTGTTAAAGACTGCGATGGAGCTCCGTATGCCACGGCAAACTGTCTGACACTGACGGCGGCGGTGCACAAATGCTGCGCAGCTAGCGCCATTCGACGGCCAACACCGCGGTTCCTGGTGTGTCCGCTGTGCCGTGCGTGTGATCATTGCTTGTACAGCCCTCTCGCAGTGTCCGGAGCAAGTATGGTGGGTCTGACACACCGGTGTCAATGTGTTCTTTTTTCCATTTCCAGGAGTGTAGTTTAGACAAGAAGAGAATAGAAGCTTTCGAAATGTCGTGCTACAGAAGAATGCTGAAGATTAGATGGATAGATCACATAACTAATGAGGAGGTATTGAATAGAATTGGAGAGAAGAGGAGCTTGTGGCACAACTTGACTAGAAGAAGGGATCGGTTGGTAGGACATGTTCTGAGACATCGAGGGATCACCAATTTAGTATTGGAGGGCAGCGTGGAGGGTAAAAATCGTAGAGGGAGACCAAGAGATGAATACACTAAGCAGATTCAGAAGGATGTACGCTGCAGTAAGTACTGGGAGATGAAGAAGCTTGCACAGAATAGAGAAGCATGGAGAGCTGCATCAAACCAGTCTCAGGACTGAAGACCACAACAACAAACAACAACATGAATTCTTTAGACGATAACCGGTTTCAGTCCGTAATGACCATCCTTAGATCTTTTTACACCATGTCCTAAAGTGATAAGGCCATAATGGATTCCTCAAAACATATATATATATACACAATCTGCATGGCCTTAGGACATGGTGTAAAAAAGATCTGAGAATGGTCTTTACGGACTGAAACCGGTCATCGTCTAAAGAATTCATATTCTGATGAAAGACTGGAATAAAAAACATTTGACAGTATTGGATCACTGATTATACAGGGTGTTACAAAAAGGTACAGCCAAACTTTCAGGAAACATTCCTCACACACAAAGAAAGAAAATATGTTATGTGGACATGTGTCCGGAAACGCTTACTTTCCATGTTGGAGCTCATTTTATTACTTCTCTTCAAATCACATTAATCATGGAATGGAAACATACAGCAACAGAACGTACCAGCGTGACTTCAAACACATTGTTACAGGAAATGTTCAAAATGTCGTCCGTTAGCGAGAATACATGCATCCACCCTCCGTCGCACGGAATCCCTGATGCGCCGATGGAGCCCTGGAGAATGGCGTATTGTATCACAGCCGTCCACAATACGAGCACGAAGAGTCTTTACATTTGGTACCGGGGTTGCGTAGACAAGAGCTTTCAAATGCCCCCATGAATGAAAGTCAAGAGGGTTGAGGTCAGGAGAGCGTGGAGGCCACGGAATTGGTCGGCCTCTACCAATCCATCGGTCACCGAATATGTTGTTGAGAAGCGTACGAACACTTCGATTGAAATGTGCAGGAGTTATATCGTGCATCAACCACATGTTGTGTATTACTTGTAAAGGCACATGTTCTAGCAGCAGAGGTAGAGTATCCCGTATGAAATCATGATAACGTGCTCCATTGACCGTAGGTGGAAGAAACTAAAATGAGCTCTAACATGGAAATTAAGCGTTTCCGGACACTTGTCCACATATCAAATTTTCTTTCTTTGTGTGTGAGGAATGTTTCCTGAAAGTTTGGCCGTACCTTTTTGTAACACCCTGTATACGCGACCATGTCGGAGTCGGTGAGACAAGCAACATGTCATAACCAAAATCTGAATGTCGGTAGTGGCGTTTACGTATAGAATAAAGTGTGTGCACGCTGTAGTTTGTAACTAATTTACGTGGTTTTTTTCATATACAGTGACGAGCCAAAGAAACTGGTACATCTGCCTAATATCGTAAATCCGTAAGAGTACGAGTGGGTGGAGATCTTTCCTGAACAGCACGTTGCAAGATATCTCAGATATGGTAGGGAGTTGGGTGGCCAGCGGAAACGTTTAAACTCAGAAGAGTGTTCCTGGAGACACACTGTAGGAATTCAGGACGCGTGCGATGTCACATTGTTGTGCTGGAATTTCCCAACTCAGTCAGAAAACACAGTGGACATGAATGGATGCAGGGGATCAGACTGGATGTTTACGTTCGTGTAACCTGCCACAGTCGTATCTAGACGTATCAGGGGTCCCACATCACTCCAAATGCACACGCCCCACACCATTACAGAGCCTTCACCAGCTTCAACAGACATGCAGGGTCCATGGATTCATGAGGTTGTATCCATACCCGGACGCATCCATTCGCTCGGTACAATTTGAAATGGGACTCGTCCGATCAGGTTCAAATGGCTCTGAGCACTACGGGACTTAACTTCTGATGTCATCAGTCCCCTAGAACTTAGAGCTACTTAAACCTATCCTAAAGACATCACAATCATCCATGCCCGATGCAGGATTCGAACCTGCGACCGGAGCGGTCACGCGGTTCCAGACTGTAGCGCCTAGAACCGCTCGGCCGTCCGAACAGGCAACACGATTTCAGTCATCGACAGTGTGGTGTCACCGCAAGGCACCACATCTGCTAGGCTGTAGGCTTCAAATCGGCCGCGGTCCGTCAGTACACATCGGACCCGCGAGTCGCCACTGTCGACGCTAGCAGACCGAGCGCCGCCACTCGGCTGGTCTTCACGAGACAAGCTGGCGCAGTGGCCAGTTATACAGCCGACTTTAATAGGAATGGTTCACTAGTTATAGCTTCAGAGATCTCATTTGCAGAGACGCTAGTTAGCATAGCCTTCAGCTAAGTCAGTAGCTACGGCCTAGCCAGGCGCCACACACAGTTTATGCATTGACAATTGATCTATATGTGTGAAGCAATCAGAATTGTAAAGAAGTATTCGCAGTTCAGCTTATAACTGCACTTGTAAATATTATAGTACGAAGTCAAGATCGGCGTTCACCGCTGATGCTGAATTAAAGCAAAGTATTTAAGTGTATTCCTGTCTACTAACTTTCTAATCACCTAAGATGTTCCAGATACATCCCGTCAAGTATAGCTCATTGATCCTCACGTCAGCCTACGTGATAAATGCGTGCAATTAATGGACACAACTCGTGATCAGACGAGGAGTCAAAATGCGTTACTCAGCCAGGTCACCCTTTTTTCCATGAGGCCCATAGTTCCGTCTCATACATAACAAACGGTCCAATGTCTATGTTGACGGATCCAGACGAAGTGTAAAGCTTTGTCTCGTGCAGTCATCAAGGGTACACGAGTGGTCCTTCCGCTCCGAAGGCCCATATCGATGATGTTTCGTTGAATGGTTCGCACGCTGACACTTGTTGATGACCCAGCATTGAAACCTGCGGCAATTTGCGGAAGGGTTGCACTTCTGTCATGCTGAACGATTCTCTTCAAAAGTCGTTGGTCCATTTCTTGCAGGAACTTTTACCAGCCGCAGTTATGTCGGACATTTGATATTTTAGCGGATTCCTAATATTCACGTTACATTGGTGAAATGGTCGTACGGGAAAATCCCCACTTCATCGCTTCCTCGGTGATGCTGTGTCCCATCGCTCGTGCCCGACTATAACACCTCGTTTAACCTCACATAAATCTTGATAACCTGCCATTGTAGCAGAAGTAACCGATCTAACAACTGCTCAAAAAATGGTTCAAATGGCTCTGAGCACTATGGGACTTAACATCTGAGGTCATCAGTTCCGTAGACTTAGAACTACTTAAACCTAACTAACCTAAGGACATCACACACATCCATGTCCGAGGCAGGATTCGAACCTGCGACCGTAGCGGGTGCGCGGTTCCAGACTAAAGCGCCTAGAACCGCTCGCTCACCGCGGCCGGCCTCTAACAACTGCGTCAGACACTTGTTCTATTACACAGGATGGTCCATTGACCGTCACCGGGCCAGATATGTCACGAAATAAGTGTCAAACGAAAAAACTACAAAGGACGAAACTCACCTAGCTTGAAGGGGGAAACCTGATGGCACCATGGTTGGTCCGCTAGATGGCGCTGCCATAGGTCAAACGGAATAAACTCCGTTTTTTTTAAAAATAGGAACGCCCATTATTTATTACATATGCGTGTAGTACGTAAATAAATATCAATGTTTTAGTTGGACCCCTATATTAGCTTTGTGATAGATGGTGCTGTAATAGTCACAAACATATGGCTCACAATTTTAGACGAACAGTTGGTAACAGGTAGGTTTTTTAAAATTAAAATACAGAACGTAGTACGCTTCAACATTTTATTTATGTTGTTCCAATGTGATACATGTACATTTGTGAAATTGTCATTCCTGACAACGCATGATGTTACATCGTGATAACCTGTAAATACCACATTAATGCAATAAATGCTCAAAATGACGTCGGTCAACCTCAATGCATTTGGCAATACGTGTAACGACATTCCTCTCAACAGCGAGTAGTTCGCCTTCCGTAATGTTCGCACATGCATTGAGAATGCGCTGACGAATGTTGTCAGGCGTTGTCGGTGGATCAAGATAGCAAATATCCTTCAACTTTCCTCACAGAAAGAAATCCGGGGACGTCAGATCCGGTGAACGTGCGGGCCACGGTATGGTGCTTCGACGACCAATCCACCTGTCATGAAATATACTGTTCAATACCGCTTCATCCGCACGCGAACTATGTGCTGGACATCCATAATGTTGAAAGTACATCGCTATTCTGTCATGCAGTGAAAAATCTTGTAGTAACATCGGTAGAACATTACGTAGGAAATCAGCATACATTGCACCATTTAGATTCCCATCGATAAATTGGGGGCCAATTATCCTTTTTCCCATAATACCGCACCATACATTAACCTGCCAAGGTTCTACTTGTCGCAGCCATCGTGGCTTTTCCGTTGCCCAATAGTGCATATTGTGCCGGTTTACGTTACTGCTGTTGGTGAATGACGCTTCGTCGCTAAATAGAACGCGTGCAAAAATCTGTCATCGTCCCGTAATTTCTCTTGTGCCCAGTGGCAGAACTGTACACGACATTCAAAGTCGTCGCCATGCAATTCCTGGTGCATAGAAATATGGTACGGGTGCAATCGATGTTGTAGCATTCGCAACACCGACGTTTTTGAGATTCCCGATTCTCGCGCAATTTGTCTGCTACTGATGTACGGATTAGCCGCGACAGCAGCTAAAACACCTACTTGGGGATCATCATTTGTTGCAGGTTGTGGCTGACGTTTCACACGTGGCTGAACACTTCCTGTTCCCTTAAATAACGTGACTATCCGGGGAACGGTCCGGACACTTCGATGATGTCGTCCAAGACACCGAGCAGCATTCATAGCACACGCCCGTTGGGCATTTTGATGACAATAGCCATACATCAACACGATATCGAGCTTTTCCGCAATTGGTAAACGGTCCATTTTAACACGGGTAATGTATCACGAAGCAAATACCGTCCACACTGGCGGAATGTTACGTGACTCCTCGTACTTCCACGTTTGTGACTATTACAGCGCCATCTGTCACAAAGCGAAAAAAGTGGTCCAACTAAAACATCCATATTTGTCCACGTACTACACGAATATGTAACAAAAAATGGGGGTTCCTATTTAAAAAACGCAGTTGATATCCGTTTGACTTACGGCAGGGCCATCTAGCGGGCGAAACATAGCGCCATCTGGTTTCCCCCTTCAAGCTAGACGAGTTTCGTTCTTTGTAGTCTTTTCGTTTGATGCTTATTTCGTGAGATATTTGGCCCGGTCACTATCAGTGGACCACCCTGTATAGGCGTTGCCGAAAAAAAAAAAAAAAAGGCTCTGAGCACTATGGGACTTAACATCTATAGTCAGCAGTCCCCTAGAACTTAGAACTATCTAAACCTAACTAACCTAAGGACATCACACAACACCCAGCCATCACGAGGCAGAGAAAATCCCTGACCCCGCCGGGAATCGAACCCGGGAACCCGGGCGTGGGAAGCAAGAATGCTACCTCACGACCACGAGATGCGGGCATAGGCGTTCCCGACTGCAGCGCCGTATTCTACCTGTTTACATGTCCCTGTATTTGAATACTCATGCCAAAAGCTTCTTTGGCGCTTCAGTGTTGTCCAATATTTGTCACCATGTAGGTACGATGTACAGGCGCTACGCCTCACAGTGAAACGGAGACGTGTGTGTAGAAATTACCATTCACTGAGCCTGACTCGTCAAATACGTACCATCTGCCCGCTATTAGCGTAATTCCTAAAATCAACAAAACGCCGAGCTTACACAGTGAAAGCATTCCTGTGCCAGGCGACATGCTCTGCTGGAGGATTAGGCCACTCCTCTCCACTTTGTCTTTCTCCCTTCTCCCTACCCGCTCTCCTTCTGGCTTTTCTGCACATCCACAAAGAGGACCGCATAGGTCGCTGACGAGGTGTGGGGTCCCCAGGGTCTGGCGGTGAATTATTTACCCGGACAGAGGGGAGTCTGCAGCGCGGCCGGATTACACGCAGGCCCAACTGCCCGGATGTGGTGGCGGAGGGGGGAGGGGCTGGGATACCCTCCTCAGCCGCCCCCACCCCCACCCCCTACAGAAGCACCAGCCGACAACCAGCTCTCACTTTGCAGTATTCATCCGGCTGGGGGCAGAGAAAAGAGCCGTTTTAAAATATTCATCCGCCGCCAACAGCCCAACAGCCACTCCCGGAAACCTCTGCCAAGTGCCTGAGGCCGCCACATCATGGGTGAGCCCTTTAAAAGCACTGCGAGGAGCGTTACCATTACCAGCATTACCAGCAGGTCACTGTGGAAGCGAGGACTTCTCACCTTAGACCTCCTGAAGCAGTAGGATAAACAAAAACTGAAATCTCTAACCACTCCCATACATCTCACCCGGATTTCACAAAAAAATGGCTCTGAGCACTATGGGACTTAACGTCTAAGGTCATCAGTCCCCTAGAACTTAGAACTACTTAAACCTAACTAACCTAAGGACATCACACACATCCATGCCCGAGGCAGGATTCGAACCTGCGACCGTAGCAGTCGCGCGGTTCCGGACTGAAGCGCCTAGAACCGCTCGGCCACCGCGGCCGGCCCGGATTTGACACTTACAGTACATTTCTATATCATTTAAAAAGGGAAATGGATACGTTAAAGTTAGATATAGTAGGAATTGGTGAAGTTCGGTGGCAGGAGGAACAAGACTTCTGGTCAGGTGAATATAGGGTTATAAATACAAAATCAAATAGGGGTAATGCCGGAGTCGGTTTAATAATGAATAAAAAAGTAGGAATGCTGGTAAGCTACTACAAACAGCATAGTGAACGCATTATTGTGGCCAAGATAGACACGAAGCCCACGCCCACTACAGTAGTACAAGTTTATATGCCAACTAACTCTGCAGATGACGAAGAAATTGAAGGAATGTATGATGAAATAAAAGAAATTATTCAGGTAGTGAAGGGAGACGAAAATTTAATAGTCACGGGTGACTGGAATTCGGTATTAGGAAAAGGGAGAGAAGGAAAGGTAGTAGGTGAATATGGATTGGGGGTAAGAAATGAAAGAGGAAGCCGCCTGGTAGAATTTTGCACAGAGCACAACTTAATCATAGCTAACACTTGGTTCAAGAATCATAAAAGAAGGCTGTATACATGGAAGAAGCCTGGAGATACTGACAGATTCCAGATAGATTTTATAATGGTAAGACAGAGATTTAGGAACCAGGTTTTAAATTGTAAGACATTTCCAGGTGCAGATGTGGACTCTAACCACAATCTATTGGTTATGAACTGTAGATTAAAACTGAAGAAACTGCAAAAAGGTGGGAATTTAATGAGGTGGGACATGGATAAACTGACTAAAACAGAGGTTGTACAGAGTTTCAAGGAGAGCGTAAGAGAACAATTGACAGGAATGGGGGAAAGAAATACAGTAGAAGAAGAATGGGTAGCTTATGAGAGATGAAATAGTGAAGGCAGCACAGGATCATGTAGGTAAAAAGAAAAGGATTCGTAGAAATCCTTGGGTCACAGAAGAAATATTGAATTTAATTGATGAAAATGCAATAAATGAAGCAGGCAAAAAGGAATACAAACGTCTCAAAAATGAGATCGACAACAAGTGCAAAATGGCTAAGCAGGGGTGGCTAGAGGACAAATGTGAGGGTGTAGAGGCTTATCTCACTAGGGGTAAGATACATACTGCCTACCGGAAAATTAAAGAGACCTTTGGAGAAAAGAGAACCGCTTGTATGAATATCAAGAGCCCAGATGGAAACCCAGTTCTAAGCAAAGAAGGGAAAGCAGAATGGTGGAAGGAGTATATAGAGGGTCTAGACAAGGGCGATGTACTAGAGGACAATATTATGGAACTGGAAAAGGATGTAGATGAAGATAATACGGGAGATACAATACTGCGTGAAGAGTTTGACAGAGCACTGAAAGACCTGAGTCGAAACAAGGCCCCGGGAGTAGACAACATTCCATTAGAACTACTGACGGCCTTGGGAGAGCCAGTCCTGACGAAACTCTACCATCTGGTCAGCGAGATGTATGAGACAGACGAAATACCCTCAGACTTCAAGAAGAGTATAATAATTCCAATCTCAAAGAAAGCAGGTGCTGACCGATGTGAAAGTTACCGAACTATCAGTTTAATAAGATGCAAAATACTAACGAGAATTCTTTACAGACGAATGGAAAAACTGACAGAAGCCGACCTAGGGGAAGATCAGCTTGGATTCCGTAGAAATGTTGGAACACACGAGGCAATACTGACCCTACGACGTATCTTAGAAGATAGATTAAGAAAAGGCAAACCTACGTTTCTAGCATTTGTAGACGTAGAGGAAGCGTTTGACAATGTTGACTGGAATACTCTCTTTCAAATTCTAAAGGTGGCAGGGGTGAAATACAGGGAGCGAAAGGCTATTTACAATTTGTACAGAAACCAGATGGCAGTTATAAGAGTCGAGGGGCATGAAAGGGAAGCAGTAGTTGGAAAGGGAGTGAGACAGGGTTGTAGCCTCTCCCCAATGTTATTCAATCTGTATATTGATCAAGCAGTAAAGGAAACAAAAGAAAAATTCGGAGTAGGTATTAAAATCCATGGAGAAGAAATAAAAACTTTGAGGTCTGTCGATGATATTGTAATTCTGTCAGAGACAGCAAAGGACCTGGAAGAGCAGTTGAATGCAATGGACAGTGTCATGAAAGGAGGATATAAGATGAACACCAACAAAAGCAAAACGAGCATAATGGAATGTAGTCGAATTAAGTCGGGCGATGCTGAGGGAATTAGATTAGGAAATGAGACACCTAATGAAGTAAAGGAGTTTTGCTGCTTGGGCAGCAAAATAACTGATAATGGTCGAAGTAGAGAGGATATAAAATGTAGACTGGCAATTGCGAGGAAAGCGTTTCTGAAGAAGAGAAAATTGTTAACATCGAGTGTAGATTTAAGGATGTACTGAATAGGATTGGGGAGAAGATAAATATGTGGCACAAATTGACTAGAAGAAGGGATCGGTTGTTAGGACACCTTGAGAGGCGTCAAGGGATCACCAGTTTAGTATTGGAGAGCAGCGTGGAGGATAAAAATCATAAAGACCAAGAGATGAATACACTAAGCAAATTCAGAAGGATGTAGGTTGCAGTAAGTACTGGGAGATGAAGAAGCTTGCACAGGGTAGAGTAGCATGGAGAGCTGCATCAAACCAGTCTCTGTACTGAAGACCACAACAAGAACAACAACAAACAAACTTAATAGAAATGGGACAATCTAAAGGAGCTTACGCTTACTCACACACACACACACACACACACACACACACAAGTAAAATTCAAATACGCGCCAAACTCTGTAACAAATGAATACGATGGGGTTAGGTCACACAACAAAAAATGTTCAAATGTGTCTGAAATATTATGGGACTTAACTACTAAGCTCATCAGTCCCTGAGCTTACACACTAGTTACCCTAAATTATTCTAAGGACAAACACACACACCCATGCCCGAGAGAGGACTCGAACCTCCGCCGGGACCTGCCGCACAGTCCATGACTGCAGCGCCTGAGACCGTTCGGTCACACAACATCATTGTGTTCACTGCATTTTGCGAAGTGAAGAGGCAAAGTACGCTTAATATGTGTGTTCAGAAGGATCAGTCACAGCAAAACGTGGGTAATAACATATGTACACGAAACACGTTGTCACACCAAAATCACGTATGTCAAAATGAAGAGATGGGTTACTTCGCTGATAAAATTCACATTTACATTGTTTGGTTTGCAGATGACTGACTATCAGTGCAGGACACCATATAGTAGTCCTGCGAAACCACATAATGTAAAATCAAGGGAAGCCCAAAAAATGCAGGACACTGTATAGATAATCTTGCAAAACCATATAATGTAAAATCAAGGGAGGCCTGATTATGTTAGATCACTTAGGACCTACAATATGTGCACTTTAAAGTTATCCAATAAACAAAATCCACTGATGATTGCACAGAGGTACTGAAACATGTTTGGGTAACAAGAAAAAGCAGTGTTTTGCATAAAAGGCAGAACCTATATGTAATAATTATTTGTTCACGTTGTCGCCACAGACACTCATTCGTTTTAGTACAATTTTTCACACGAAAAGTGTTATTTATTTGCCGGCTGGGGTGGCCGAGCGGTTCTAGGGGCTACAGACTGGAACCGCGCGACCGCTACGGTCGCAGGTTCGAATCCTGCCTCGGGCATGGATGTGTGTGATGTCCTTAGGTTAGTTAGGTTTAAGTAGTTCTAAATCCAGTGGACTGATGACCTTAGAAGTTAAGTACCGTAGTTCTCACAGCCATTTCTTATTTATTTGGTAACTCTGGTATAGAAATTTATTGTTGTTGTGGTGGTCTTTGGTATAGAGACTGGTGTGATGCAGCTCTCCATGCTACTCTGTCCTGTGCAAGCTTCTTCATCTCCCAGTACCTACTGCAACCTACATCCTTCTGAATCTGCTTAGTGTATTCATGTCTTGGTCTCCCTCTACGATTTTTACCCTCCACGCTGCCCTCCAATACCAAATTGGAGATCCCTTGATGCCTCAGAATATGCCCTGCCAACCGATCTCTTCTTCTAGTCCAGTTGTGCCACAAATTTCTCTTCTCTCCAATTATATTCAATACCTACTCATTAGTTACGCGATCTACCCATCTAATCTTCAGCATTCTTCTGTAGCACCACATATCGAAAGCTTCTACTCTCTTCTTGTCCAAACTATTTATCGTCTTTGTTTCACTTCCATACATGGCCACACTCCATACAAATACTTTCAGAAAAGAACTTCTGACACTTAAATCTGTACGCGATGTTAATAAATTTCTCTTCGTGAGAAACACTTTCCTTGCCATAGCCAGTCTTCATTTTATATCCTCTCTACTCCGACCATAATCAGCTATTTTGCTCCCCAAATAAAAAAAACTCATTAGTACTTTAAGTTTCTCATTTTATAATCTAATTCCCTCAACATCACCTGATTTAATTCGACTAAATTCCATCATCCTCTTTTTGCTTTTGCTGATTTTCATTTTATATCCTCCTTTCAAGACACTGTCCATTCCGTTCAGCTGCTCTTCCAGGTCCTTTGGTGTCTCTCACATAATTACAATGTGGTCAGCAAACCTCAGAGCTTTTATTCCTTTTTCATGGATTTTAATTCCTACACCGAATTTTTATTTTATTTCCTTTACTGCTTGCTTAATATACAGATTGAACAACATCTGGCATAGGCTACAACTCTGTCTCACTTCCTTCTCAACCACTGCTTCCCTTTACTGAAATTCCTTTAATATTTTAAATAATGTGGTGCTACAGAGTGTAGCGTTTTCGTTTGAAACTTATTTGCCTTCTGCTGTTGCTTTCTGTATGTGGAAATTCTATTGTTAGTTTGTGGCGTTGGCTGTCACAACAAAACGTAATGCCAAAAAAAATTATGAACATAAAACACCAAAATCACGTTTTTAAAAATCAAGTGGTAGATTGATTCGCTGATAAAATTCACATTTACATCATTTGGTTTGCAGATGACAAACTAATCTTTGCGGGACATTATACAGATAGTCCTGCAAAACCTTATAAAATCGAGGTAAGAAAAAAACGAACAAAAACTGTCTTTAGGCTTCATTTTGTTAGATCAGTTACAACCTAAAATATGTTCGCTTTAAAGTTGTCCAATAAACAAAACCCAGTGATGATGGCACAGAGGTACTGAAACATGTTTGGATAACAGTAGAAACAGTGTTCTACTACCTCTGCTGCTCTTGTTGCTGTTAATAGTCATAATACTTATAGTAATGACAATAAGAATAATGGTAGTGTCAGATATGAAAACAATTTTTATATGTATGAAATAATGTGAAATTTGTCATTTTCCCGGATAAAAATTGCTGTAAATCGGACGACTATAGTACACCAATATTCGCAATTGATACTTAATGAATGTTGAATGTCGCTTTTACTTCTTTTTTCCTCGAGACTGAGACTCGTGTACAATCCTAAAATGACAGTTCATTTTCCGCATAACAAACCGTGATGTGGCTTAAGAAATAGTGCAGAAAGTGGCAAAATTAAGGACGACATTGGCAAAAAATCGGACGGAAATTGGTAGTAAACAAGCCGAATTTGTCAATAAACACACCGAAATTGGCAAAAAAAGCAGCATTGACAAGAATAGCTACACTATTGATGAAAGGCCGCTGGAAACAGTGTCTTGCCGGAAAATATCTTGGAGTAACTATCCAGAGCAACTTTAAGTGGAATGATCGTGTAAAACAGTGGGAAAATAAGAGGTCAGATTCAGATTCTTAAGAAGGATCTTGAGGAAATGAAACGTCTCATCCACGGAGGTAATGGCTTATAAGGCGTGTGGTCGACCGATTCTTGAGTGTTGTTGATCTATCTGGGATCCCTGCCAGGTAGGACTGATAGTGAAGATCCAAAGAAGAGCGGCGCGTTTCGTCACGGGATCGTTTAGCTGGCGAGAGAGCGTTACGGAGATGCTAAACAAACTCCACTGGCAGACGTTACAAGAGAGGCGTTGTACATCACGGAGAGATTTACTGTTGACATTTCGGGACAGCACTTTCCGGGGAGAGTCGGACAACATATTACTTGCCCCACACAAACATCTCTCGTATTGACCACGACGAGAATATTCGAGAAATTAGAGCCAACACGGAGGCGTACCGGTAATCATTCTTCCCACGCCGTACTTGCGAGTGGAACAGGGTTGGAGGGATCAGATAGCGGTACCGAAAGTACCCTTCGCCACACACCATCAGATGGCTTGCGGAGTATGGTGTGGACGAAGATAATATGTACATCTACATATATACTCCGCTAGCCATCAAGCGGCGTGTGGCGGAGGGCACTATTCGCGCCAAAGTCAATTTCCCATTTCCCCCCCCCCCCCCCCCCCCCCCGCCGGTTCCACTCGCGGATCGCGCGAGGAAAAAACGACTGTGTGAACGCCTCAGTGCGAGCTCTAATTTCCCCGATCTTTGAATGGAGATCATTGCGCGATTAGAAAGTTGGTGGTAATAATATATGCTCTACATCCCCGGCGAAGATCGGATTTTGGAATTTAGTGAGCAGCCCCTTCCGTTTAGCGCGTCGTCTGTCTGCAAGTGTGTCCCACTTTAAACTTTCTATGAGATTTGTAACGCTCTGGCGATGGCTAAATGCACCAGTCACGAATCTTTCCGCTCTTCTTTGGACCTTCTCAATCTCTTTAACCAGACCCAACTGGTAAGGGTCCCATACAGACGAACAGTACTCTATGGACGAACTAACGTAATGTAAGCTATTTCCTTTGTTGAAGAACTGCATCGTATCACAATTCTACCAATAAACCGCAATCTAGAGTTCGTCTCACCTGTTACTTATGTAATCTAATCGTTCCATTTGAGATCATTTCGAATGGTCACACCCAGATACTTGAGTGATGTTACCGCTTCCAAAGACTGGGCATTTATTTTGTACTCGCACATTAATGGGGATTTTCGCTTTGTTATACGCAGTAGGTTACACTTACTGCGTCATTACACCACGCATTTATTTTCTGCAAATCCTCATTGATTTGTTCACAACTTTCGTGTGATACTACTTTCCTGTAGACTACAGTATCATCGGCAAACAGTCTAAGGCCGCTGTCAATACCATAAACCAGATCGTTTATGTAAATCGCAAAAAGCAGAGGACCTATTACGCTGCCCTGGGGCACACCTGAAGTTACTCTTGTTTCTGTTGAAGTTACCCCGTTCAGGACGATTTACTGCTCTCTGTCTGTTAGAAAACTTTCTATCCAACCGCATATGTCATCGGATAGACCGTAAGCGCACACTTTTTGGAGCAAGCGACAGTGCGGAACTGAGTCGAACGCCTTTCGAAAGTCGAGAAATATGGCATCAACCTGGGAGCCGGTATCTAGAGCCTGTTGTGTATCATGCACAAAGAGGGCCAGCTGTGTCTCGCATGACCGCTGTTTCCTAAAACCGTGCTGGTTTCTGCAGATGAGCTTCTCAGAGTCTAGGAAGGTCATTATGTCTGAACACAAAATATGTACCATGATTCTACAACAAATCGATGTCAGTGGAATTGGCCGGTAATTATGTGCATCCGATTTTCTACCCTTTTTATACATCGCTATGACCTGGGCCTTCTTCCAGTCCCGTGGAACTTTCCGCTGTTCCAATGATCTCTGAGAGATGATGGATAAGAATGGTGCTATATCTAGCATAGTCAACATATAATATTACGGGGATACCGTCTGGGCCAGATGCCTTTCTGGCGTCTAAGGATCTTAACTGTTTTGCAATCCCACATACACTAAACACTATGTCAGCCAACCTTGCATTTGTTCGATAACTGAAAAGGAGAATGGTGCTGCAGTGTTCTACCGCAAACGAGTTTTTGAAAGCTAGGTTTAGTATTTCGGCCTTCTGTTTATCATCATCCATTACATTACCTGTATTGTCAGGAAGAGAAGGTATCGAATTATTTGTAGCGCTCATAGATTGTAAGTACGACGAAAATTTTTTGGGTTTATTTTTAGAATAGCAGCAGCATTGGCAATAAAACACCGAATACGGCAAAAAATTGCATCGAATTAGACAAAAGGAACACTGTGTGTGGGATAAAAGTAATACCAAATATGGCAGAAAAATAAAGAGAGAGAGAGAGAGAGAATTTGGCATAGGATGACACCGCAATTGACAAGAAATAACACTAAAATTTTCAATAAATAGTACCAAATTTGGCCGTAAAATAAAATGGGTTTTCTCCTGTTCCTATGTGTAGGTGAGCGCACGCTACTAAATTCGGTTGCGTTCAGTCCGCAATCGCTGGTGTTCGGTCGTGATCCGCTGGCTGTCGGTCCTGCAGACGAGCCACCAAAGGAAATTCGCATTGTCTTAGCTTCGGCACCAGCATTACAGAAACCTGTTATTGCGTGAGCGAGGTAAGGTTGGTTGGTTGGTTTGGGGAAGGAGACCAGACAGCGTGGTCATCGGTCTCATCGGATTAGGGAAGGATGGGGAAGGAAGTCGGCCGTGCCCTTTCAGAGGAACCATCCCGGCATTTGCCTGGAGTGATTTAGGGAAATCACGGAAAACCTAAATCAGGATGGCCGGACGCGGGATTGAACCGTCGTCCTTCCGAATGCGAGTCCAGTGTGTAACCACTGCGCCACCTCGCTCGGTCGAGCGAGGTAAGGGTCTGAAGAGAATGTGATATTGCTGGCCGAAGAATGGGGATCCGGGACGTCGACGGCACAGATGCTGAAGGAAAGGAAATATGATTGAGACAAAACCGGCGAAGCATTCGAACGTGCAACTGGGGATGCTTGCGTGTGCAGAGTGGATAACCACAAGGTTTCTTAAATTTAAACAAATTTGTCCATGTTATATGGATGTTGTTTGAGGGCTGCTATTGTGTTGTAAGATTTTTGTGAAATAGTATGAATACTGGATCATACAGTTGTTACTAATACAGGGTGATTTTTTTTCCGCCGGGTAGAAACTCTAGGGATTGATCGATGAGAGGTGGCCGGTGTGGCCGAGCGGTTCTAGGCGCTTCAGTCCAGAACCGTGCTGCTGCTACGGTCGCAGGTTCGAATCCTGCCTCGAGTATCAAAAATGTTCAAATGTGAGTGAAATCTTACGGGAGTTAACTGCGAAGGTCATCAGTCCCTAAGCTTACACACTACTTAACCTAAATTATCCTAAGGACAAATACACACACACCCATGCCCGAGGGAGGACTCGAAACTCCGCGGGGACGAGGCACCCTCGGTTATCGATGTGTGTGATGTCCTTAGGTTAGTTATGTTTAAGTAGTTCTAAGTTCTAGGGGACTGATGACCTCAGATGTTAAGTCCCATAGTGCTCAGAGCCATTTGAACCATTTTTGACTGATGACCTGAGATGTTAAGTCCCATAGTGCTTAGAGCCATCTGACCTATTTGAACCATTTGATCGATGAAAGGATATGGAACAGAAAATGTCTAACAAACCTATGTCCGCATGGGCGTGGTTTCCATGCTAGAGACCATTTATTCAGTCATAGAGAGACTGCGGTCTAATACGTGCCGTACCATGCAGCCAGAGTGACTGCATGTGTTCAAAATGATCTCCAAATGGCTCAACGCATGCATGCATGCGCCGTAGCACGTTCTGTCTCACAGGTTCACATCGGACCAGGTTACATCAGAACAGTGTCAATGGCAGCATGAATACGCTGCTCCAGTGTCTCCACATCTGGAACGGACTCTGCATACAGGATGCTTTTGAGATGGCCCCATAACCAGAAATCGCACGGGTTGAAACCCGGTGATCGAGCAGATCATGCAACTGGACCCCCTCGTCCGATCCATGGACCAGGGAAGACGCGACTGAGATACGTTAACGGCGAAGTGGGCTGGAGCGCCATCGTGTAGCAGCCACATAACCTTTCCAATCATCAATGGCACTTCTTCCAGCAGGGGAGGCAAAGTCACCCGCAAGAAACGCCAATAGTTGCGGCCTGTTAGGCGACGTGGAAGGAAGACGCCCCAAACTAAGGTCGCCGATTATCCGGGCCCACACATTCTGGCTGCACCGATGCCGATGATTCGCTGTCACCATACCGCGGGGGTTCTGCATACTGTCCCAGAGATGAGTATTATGAAAGCTGAAGATACCACTCCCCGTAAAGGTGGCCTCATCTGTCTATAGGATGCATCACACAAATCCCGGAATCGTGGTTGCCTTGTGAAGAAACCAGTGGCGGAATTGCTCCCGATCTACACTACTGGCCATTAAACTTGCTACACCACGAAGATGACGTGCTACAGACGCGAAATTTAACCGACAGGAAGAAGATGCTGTGATATGCAAATGATTAGTTTTTCAGAGCATTCACACAAGGCTGGCGCCGGTGGAGACACCTACAACGTGCTGACATGAGGAGAGTTTCCAACCGATTTAATATACAAAAAACAGCAGATGACTGGCGTTGCCTGTTGAAACGTTGTTGTGATGCCTCGTGTAAGGGGGAGAAATGCGTACCATCACGTTTCCGACTTGATAAAGGTCGGGTCGTATCCTATCGCGATTGCGGTTTATCGTATCGCGACATTGCTGCTCGCGTTGGTCGAGATCCAATGAGTGTAAGCAGAATATGGTGGGTTGAGGAGGGTAACACGGAAGGCCGTGCTGGATCCCAATGGTCTCGTATGACTAGCAGTCGAGATGACAGGCATCTTATCCGCATGACTGTAACGGATCGTGCAGCCACGTCTCGATCCCTGAGTCAAGAGATGAGGTCGTTTCCAAGACAACAACCATCTGCAGGAACAGTTCGACGACGTTTGCAGCAGCATGGACTATCACCTCGGAGACCGTTGCTGCCGTTACCCTTGACGCTGCATCACAGACAGGAGCGCCTGCGATGGTGTACTCAACGACGAACGACAAATGACAAAACGTCATTGTTTCGGATGAATCCAGGTTATGTTTACAGCATCACGATGGTCGCATCCGTGTTTGGCGACATCGCGGTGAACGCACCTTGGAAGCGTGTATTCGTTGTCGCCATACTGTCGTATCACCCGGCGTGATGGTATGGGGTGCCATTGGTTACACGTCTCGGTCACCTCTTGTTCGCATTGACGGCACTTTGAACGATGGATGTTACATTTCAGATGTGTTACGACCCGTGGCTCTACCCTTCATTCGATCCCTGCGAAACCCTACATTTCAGCAGGATAATGCACGACCGCATGTTGCAGGTCCCCTGTTTGACTCAATGCCCAGGCGTATCAAGACCGTTATTACAGCCATAGGTTCAGGGTACTGATTTCTCAGGATCTATGCAGCCAAATTGCGTGAAAATGTAATCACATGTCAGTTCTAGTATAATATATTTGTCCAATGAATACGCGTTTATCATCTGCATTTCTTCTTGGTGCAGCAATTTTAATGGCCAGTAGTGTATAAAGTCTGTCGCTAGTAAGCCTCGTGATAAGGGTACTAACAATTGTCCTGGAGAATGTTCCACACGGTCGTCTGGCTTAGCCTGTACTGGCGGGCCAACTGCCTGGTACTGACACGGCAGTCGCCTTCCATAGTGTTAACCACATTTTCCCTCAAGTCCGGTGTGTGAACGTTCGTGTACGTCCTTCATGATTTCCTGCTTCTTGAAACGATCGGTCAGGTGGTTAAAATCCTACGAGCTTTCGACTGAGCTCTCCCCGGTCATTGCCAAGTGGTAAGACTGACTGCTGTGTCGCCGTGGCCGCGTCGTTATATAGCCGCACTGCTGGCTGTGACGTCACTGGTGCTCTTTTCCTCGCCATATATGGTAAAGTTTTCATCCCGCGTCCGTCGCGCCCGTTTTAACCCCGGGATGGCCGGGTCCCAGGCTGTGCTGAGCTGCAGACCGCCGTCCTTGTTGATGGTATTTACATAGGTTTTTATTTCAATAGCTTCTTTTATGACGCTATCCCAAAATCCCTTCGTCCTCACAACGACAGATGTTTCGTCGAATAGAATTCGGTGTCCCATTTTCTAAGGCGTGTTCTGCCACGGCTGATAGCGTAGGCGTAAGCATCTCTCTTGTTCCGTCCGGCGTTGCTCCACAGTGCGTACTGTTTGTCCGACGTAGTAACAGCCACCCTGACGTGGTACCTTGTACACTCCAGGCGTTCTAAGCCCTAGATCGTACTTCACAGGCCTCGTGAGCTGACGAATTTTTGCTGGGGTCCTGAACACCGATGAAATGTTATATCTCTTCAGGAGCCGGCTAATCTTTCCCGACACTGTACCACAGAAAGGCAAAAACACAAGTTTCTTGGTTTTTTCTTCGGTGGTGTTCTCTGCTCTGTTGGTGTGTTTCTTGCGTGTCGCACCAGATATAGCCTGTGACACGTGTCCGTGGATGTACCCGTTTTCCCGGAAGACTTTCTGGAGGGGTTCAGTTCTAGTGGCATACTTTCTGCGTCTGAGACGACTTCACCACGATGGGCGAGGGTATTGAGAACGGCTCGTTTTTGTGCCCGGATGGTGGTGGCTCAGAGCGTGCAGATACCGATATGTGTGTGTCGGTTTCCTGTAGACACTGTGGCTGAGGTGCCCGTTGGTTTTCCATCGAACGAGGACGTCAAGGAAGGGCAATCCGACAGCTCGTGAGGGCTGTGAAGTAACATCTAGGGCTTAGAACGCCTGGCGTGTACAAGGTACCATGTCAGGGTGGCTGTTACTACGTCGGACAAACAGTACGCACTGTGGAGCAACGCCGGACGGAACAAGAGAGATGCTTACGCCTACGCTATCAGCCGTGGCAGAACACGCCTTAGAAAATGGGACACCGAATTCTATTCGACGAAACATCTGTCGTTGTGAGGACGAAGGGATTTTGGGATAGCGTCATAAAAGAAGCTAGTGGAATAAAAACCTATGAAAATACCATCAACAAGGACGGCGGTTTGCAGCTCAGCTCAGCCAGGGACCCGGCCATCCCGGGGTTAAAACGGGCGCGACGGACGCGGGATGAAAACTTTACCATATATGGCGAGGAAAAGAGCACCAGTGACGTCACAGCCAGCAGGGCGAGGCCCAGGAGAAAGACAGACCGCGGCGCGTACGTCACTAAGGTAGTCCTGAACTCGCTCGCTCGCTCAGCTCAGCACACAAAATGCGTTTCTAGACCTGTTAATTCGCAGCTGGGCGTGTAAGTACTAACAAGAACTGCATCTTCCACTGGAATCTGCTATTATGAAGTCTTACTGGTTAACAGTACTACAGCAAAATTTAATTTAAGAACAATACTCTATATAAATTATATAACGGCGTGTTTATAGCATTTAGTATTCTGCTTAACAGTTTATTCTATTCTGCTTAGCAGTACTCATTACATGCTGGAAGTGGTGGCTCGTGGAACTGATAATCATTTTAGCATGATTTTGTTTTACTGTACGCCAGTACAGCCGTAACAAATTATAAGTAGGCCCATGGACTTCCTATCATTATAGAACTAATAACAGAAATATTCCATAGTAGTAGATTCCAGTAGAAGGTTCAGTTTTCGTTTGTACGGACACGCCTAGTCAGAAGTTAACAGGTGTAGAAACGTAGTTTGTCTACTGATTTCAGTGAGCGAGCGAGCGAGTTCAGGGCTACCTTCGTGACGTACGCGCCGCGGCCTGTCTTTCTCCTGGGCCTCGCAGCAGTGCGGCTATACAACGACGCGGCCACGGCCTCACAGCAGTCATTCTTACCACTTGACAACGACTCTGGAGAGCTCAATGGACAGCTTAACCACCTGACGCGGCTGGAAGCCCGAGAAAATTTCAGTAAATCATATCACCGCGAAACCATGCATTCATACATTGAATGCTGTGGCTGTAGTCGGCGGGCATAGGTCTCCTGGTAAAAACTTGCTGCCCGCCACCCGTGACCAAATTTCAGGCACTGACTCTCACCACGGACAATGCAGTGGCCGACGGTGTTCAATTAACGAGCGAGAGCAGCCACTTTTGCATAGTGCTGTCGGTGCTAACAGACAAGCAATTCTTCGTGAAATAACCGCAGAAACCAATATGGGACGTACGGCGAACGTAGTCTTAGGACAGTAGGGTGAACCTCGGCGTTAACGACCGACATTGCCTGCTGCTGCTCTCCTGGGCTCGTGATCATATCGGTTGGGCCGCAAACGACTGGAAGATCATGCCCTGGTCACGTGAGCCACATTTCACCTGGTAAGAATTGATGGTATTCTTCGAGTGTGGCGCAGACCCCACGAACCCTTGGGCCCAAGTTATCGAAAAGCCACTGTGCAAGCTGGTGGCGGCTCCATAATGGTGTGAGCTGTGTTTATATGGAATGCAGTGGGTCCTGTGGTCCACCTCAGCGGGTTATTGGGTTGAAATGGTAACGTTCGGCTATTTGGAGACTATTTGAAGCCATTCATGGACTTCATGTTTCCAAACAGTGGTGCGCCATGTCACCGGCCGCAATTGTTCGCGTTTCCTTTGAAGGACGTTATCGACAATTCGAAGGAATCATTTGGCCACCTAGATCGCTTGACATGAATCTCGTCGAACGACGTCATCGAAAGGTAAGTTCGTGCACAAAATCCTCCGCCGGCAAAAAAATTTGTTCAAATGGCTCTGAGCACTATGGGACTTAACTTCTGAGGTCATCAGTCCCCTAGAACTTAGAACTACTTAAACCTAACTAATCTAAGGACATCACACACATCCATGCCCGAGGCAGGATTGGAACTTGCGACCGTAGCAGTCGTGCGGTTCCGCACTGAAGCGCCTAGAACCACTCGGCCACCGCGGCCGGCCCAGCGGCAACACTGCACAGTAATGGACGGCTATAGAGTTAACATAGGCCAGTATACTTGAAACGGACTTCCAACGATCTGTTGAATCCGTGCCATGTCGAGTTGCTGT
Organism: Schistocerca piceifrons; assembly: GCF_021461385.2. NCBI lineage: Eukaryota > Metazoa > Arthropoda > Insecta > Orthoptera > Acrididae > Schistocerca > Schistocerca piceifrons. Next base: position 47,105,335 of record NC_060147.1, on the reverse strand, counting down.
ACTATGCCGGCCAAAAGCAGATCCGTCACATTATTAGGAGCTATCCCATGACTTTTGCCACCTCAGTCTACTTCTCTCACAGCGTTAAATGTTAAATATAGATTATCTACATCTGCATGTGTGCTATGCAAATCACGCTTAAGTGCCTGGCAGAAGGTTCATCGAACCACCTTCTCCCTAATTGTCTATTATACCACACTCGAGGGACAGAAGAATGCTGAACATTAGATGCGTAGATCACATAACTAGTGAGGAGGTACTGAATAGGACTAAGGAGAAGAGGACTTTGTGACACAACTTGACTAGAAGAAGGGATCTGTTGGTAGGACATGTTCTGAGGCATCAAGAGATCACCAATTTAGTATTGCAGGGCAGCGTGGAGGGCAAAAATCATAGAGGGAGACCAAGAGATGAATACACTAAGCAGATTCAGAGGGATGTAGGCTGCAGTACGTACTGGCAGATGAAGAAGGTTGCACAGGATAGAGTAGCATGGAGAGCTGCATCAAACCAGTCTCAGGACTGAAGACCACAACAACAACAACAACACTGGAACAGCCCGCGGGAAAAACGAACATTGGTACCTTTCTGTGCAGCTCTGATTTCTCTTACTTTATTATGATGATAGTTATGTGCCAATACAGGTCGGCGTCAACAAAAATTTTACGCATTCAAATGGTTCAAATGGTGTAAGCACTATAGGACTTAACATCTGAGGTCATCAGTCCGCTAGAACTTAGAACTAGTTAAACCTGACTAACCTAACGACATCGCACACATCCATGCCCGAGGCAGGATTCGAACCGGCGACCATAGCAGCAGCGCGGTTCCAGACTGAAGCGCCTAGAACCGCTCGGCCACAGCGGCCGGCATTTTCGCATTCAGAGCAGAAAGTTAATGATTGAATTTTTGTGACAAGGCCGTGCGACCGCTACGGTCGCAGGTTCGAATCCTGCCTCGGGCATGGATGTGTGTGATGTCCTTAGGTTAGTTAGGTTTAAGTAGTTCTAAGTTCTAGGGGACTGATGAGCACAGCAGTTAAGTCCGATAGTGCTCAGAGCCATTTGAACAATTTTTTTTTCGTGAGAAGATTCCGCCGTAACGTACAACGCCTTCATTTTGATGATGTCAGTGACACTCTCCCCTTATTCCTCGACAATCCACGTCTTTGTTGCTCTTCCTTGAACTTTCTCGATGTAATCGCTCAGTCTACGGGAGACCTGCCGTCCATTGTGTCCAACAGGCACAATATTTCGGGGATCAGACATGTCGCCATCGTCAGGTGCGCTGACGAACTGAACTCCTGAGGACGGTCGGCCGTCTTAAATCCCCTCCGCCTGTGAGCCGTTCTCCCCGCGGTCAGAGGTCGGTGAGACGCTGGCGTCGTCGTCTGTGGTGGCGTCGGTGTAACTACCACGTCCGTCCCGGTCGGCCGTTCGTTTTCTTTGGTGAGCGTCTTTTTAATTAGGCTCAATGCTGGTTTCATAATTGTTGTGTACATAGTTCCGCGTAGTCAGTGCGTACACAACTTTCCCACCAGAGCACGCCCCGCTAAGCACAACATCGCAGGGGCAGCGCTCGTCCGTTTCCGCACTACGAGATGGCGCTGTCCTAGAAACGGACCAAATTCTGCTTCCGCCGATCCGCGTATTAATATGTAACGCAGCCAATGAGATTGCAGCTAACGTAGAACCTTTTCTCCTCGCGAACCACACTCGCGCAGTGATACCTGAACGCTCGAGGTGTTATAACGAGTGTACAGTCCTCCGATTAGACAGTCTGCATTAGTCTGTAGTCAAGTTTCATTCTGCACGTAAAAGATTATCATATTCCTGTACATAGCCATGAAGAGAAATGTGTAGACACTTTGTCAAGTATCAGAGATATGTGAGAATAAGATTAACGTACCAAGACCAAAGAAACTTTATACTGTCAATTGTAAATAGCATCCAGAACTAAGTTAAGTTATTTTAATGCTTGTTATTTTATTAAATGTGTTTGAATACTAATCAAGTTCTGTTTAAAGTTGGTCACCGTCAATCTGCTACTCTAAGCGTGCAAGTGGCATTTCTATCGCCTGACCTAACGGCAGAAGATAAACACGCCACGATAAGACCACGAGACATATTGCTGACACTCGCCTACTTCGTTAGAGCGACAAGTCAAATAATCTGATGGTGTGTGTACCGAAGGTCTTACAGTACGCACACCACAATAATTTTTAACATTTTTATGCAGCGACAGCAACTGATATTGTTTATATATGAATATACAGCCTACAGTTGCAGGTTACCTTTATCGTTTACCTATGTTTCATCGTTAGTAATAACGTCTTCTTCAGAACATAAAATACAGGGTGATTCAAAAAGAATACCACAACTTTAGGAATTTAAAACTCTGCAACGACAAAAGGCAGAGCTAAGCACTATCTGTCGGCGAATTAATGGAGCTATAAAGTTTCATTTAGTTGTACATTTGTTCGCTTGAGGCGCTGTTGACTATGCGTCAGCGTCAGTTGATGCTAAGATGGCGACCGCTCAACAGAAAGCTTTTTGTGTTATTGAGTACGGCAGAAGTGAATCGACGACAGTTGTTCAGCGTGCATTTCGAACGAAGTATGGTGTTAAACCTCCTGATAGGTGGTGTATTAAACGTTGGTATAAACAGTTTACAGAGAATGGGTGTTTGTGCAAAGGGAAAAGTTCTGGACGGCTGAGAACGAGTGATGAAAATGTAGCACGCATCCAGCAAGCATTTGTTCGCAGCCCAGGAAAATCGACTCACAGAGCTAGCAGAGAGCTGCAAATTCCATAATCAACTGTATGGAGAGTCCACATTGGCACTTATCTGTCCGTAACTACCTGAACGTCAACTACCCGAGGCGATGGATCGGCCGCCAGGCAGCTCGTGACAGAGCACTTCATCACTGGCCTCCAAGAAGCCCTGATCTTACCCCCTGCGATTTTTTCTTATGGGGGTATGTGAAGGATATGGTGTTTCGGCCACCTCTCCCAGCCACCATTGTTGATTTGAAACGAGACATAACAGCAGCTATCCAAACTGTTACGCCTGATATGCTACAGAGAGTGTGGAACGAGTTGGAGTATCGGGTTGATATTGCTCGAGTGTCTGGAGGGGGCCATATTGAACATCTCTGAACTTGTTTTTGAGTGAAAAAAAACCTTTTTAAATACTCTTTGTAATGATGTATAACAGAAGGTTATATTATGTTTCTTTCATTAAATACACATTTTTAAAGTTGTGGTATTCTTTTTGAATCACCCTGTATTATTTAAATGTTTGTCTAATACAAGCCATGTCCTAAGTCAACTTTATAAAACTTGATGCCTAACCATAAGGTTTAATAGAAGTGACAAAACCTTATGGTTATGCATGAAGTTTTATAAAGTTGACTTAGGACATGGCTTGTTTGAGGCAAACATTTAAATAATATTTTATGTTCTGAAGAAGACATTATTACTAACGTTGAAACCTAGGTAAACGATAAAGTTAACCTGCAACTGTAGGCTGAATATTCTTATATAATCAATGCTGGTTCCCATGCCTTCCTGAGGTTATAGCCGCAATCTCGGTTGATGAGTCCATCCCTGGTACGAATTTCGATAGCCTCTCTAACGACGCTGCCCCAGTATTTAGATTATGTTTTATGTTGCAATCTGACACATTCTCATTGGTGTCTGTGTGTACGGATGTGTGTTGATGTTTCCTTGTCTTATGACAAATAAGTGACAGAAACTCTTTTTTTCCACTTTGCAGGTATGTGGCTGGCACCTTCAGAGTTTCATTCAGAGTGTTCGTTGGAAAGATGGCTGTCGGGCGGGAAAGGTAAGATTGAATGGCACTGTAGAGTGTGTTCTCTCTTCCTTCTTTACTGTGTTATCTTCGTGTGCTACTTTTCGTTCGATACACAACATGTAAGTTCTGCTGCGAAACTGGCCCCAACAAGATTTGCTTCTGCCGGTATCTCGTCTCCTACCTTCAATCTTTACAGAAGCTCTCCTGCGAACCCTGCAGAACTAGCACTCCTGGAAAAAAGGATATTGCGGAGACATGGCTTAGCCACAGCCTGGGCTATGTTTCCAGAATGAGATTTTCACTCTGCAGCGTAGTGTGCGCTGATATGAAACTTCCTGGCACGTTAAAACTGTGTGCCGGACCGAGACTCGAACTCGGGACCTTTGCCTTTCGCGGGCAAGTGCTCTACCAACTGAGCTACCCAAGCACGACTCACATCCACTCCTCACAGAAATTTATTATATTAAAGCCATTCAAACCGTATCTTTGATTCTTCGATTACAGATTTGTACGGCGAGTATAGTGATACACGAGAGTCGTCCACAAAGTAAGTTCCGTTTCTGTTTTTATCCGCGGCAGCGCTACGATCGCAGGTCCGAGCATGCGCGGCAGTTACTCTGACTCACGGAGTAAACATGTACGCCATTGTCAGACCGCTGCTGCCAGCGTGTGCTTTGTAGTGCTTGTTTATAATGTCAGCCGTAATTGAAAATGCCGCAGCATGTGAAATCAGATCTGTGATTCGTTTTACTAAATGTAAAGAAAGTTAAACCAAAGGAAATTCATCGGCGAATCTGCGAGGTTTACGGACAAAATGCTGAGAGTGATTCAGTGGTTACAAGGTAAGTCAGACTGTTCAATGAAGGACGTGATCAAGTGCACGATGAACAACAGAGTGGAAGCCCATCTGTGGTTACTGATCAACTGGTTCACACAATTGAAGAGAAGATTAAGCACAACCGTAAGTTTACACTTAGTGCGCTTGCTATGGAAATTCCGGAAATCTCACGATCACTAATTCATGAAATTGTTACTGAAAAACTGAAATTTCGAAAACTTTGCTTACATTGGGTACCCAAAATTCTTACTGATCAACACCAAAAACAACGGATGGGCAGTGTACTTCAGCTTTTGACACGCTTCAATGAAGAAGGCGATGGTTTTCTTTCTCCGATAGACGTGGCAGAAGAAACTTGGGTATTGTACGACACCCCTGAAACAAATGGCTATCGATGGAATGGAGGCACACTTCATCCCCAACTAAGGTGAAGCCTAAGCAGATCTTGACACCTCGAAAAGTCATGTGCACCGTTTTTTGCGACAGAAAAGGCGTTTCGCTGATTCATTTCTTACCATGAGGCCAAACAATCAATGCACATGGTTACTGCGAGACCATTACAGAACAAGCCCCGAGGATTACTGTCGAAAGGTGTTGTTCCTTTCCACAATGTTGAACAATACAGAACAAGCCCCGAGGATTACTGTCAAAAGGTGTTGTTCACTGTCAAAAGGTGTTGTTCCTTTCCACAATATGGAACAATACAGAACAACCCCAAGGATTACTGTCAAAAGGTATTGTTCACTGTCAAAAGGTGTTGTTCCTTTCCACGATATTGAACAATACAGAACAAGCCCCGAGGATTACTGTGAAAACGTGTTGTTGCTTTCCACGATATTTAACAATACAGAACAAGCCCCGAGGATTACTGTCAAAAGGTGTTGTTCCTTTCCACGATATTGAACAATACAGAACAACCCCAAGGATTACTGTCGAAAGGTATTGTTCACTGTCAAAAGGTGTTGTTCCTTTCTACAATATTGAACAATACAGAACAAGCCCCGAGGATTACTGTCAAAACGTGTTGTTCCTTTCCACTATATTGAACAATACAGAACAAGCCCCGAGGATTACTGTCAAAAGGTGTTCTTTTTTTTTCCACGATAATGCCCGACCTCACACGGCGAATGTGACCAAACAACTCTTACGGGAATTTCACTGGGACGCGTTTGATCATCCTCCTTTCATCTCTTCTTACACCTAAAATCTGTCCTTGGTGGTCAACACTTCAACGACGATGACGAGCTGAAAGAACATGTTACCACATGGTTGAATACGGGGTGGCAAGCTTCTATGAAGGAGGCATGCGAGAACTTGTGCCACTCTGTGACAAGTGCCTACAAAATTTCGGAAGCTATGTAGAAAGGTAGTTTCACGGTTGTAGATTTTTGTACAATAAATATTTTTTTCTGTATTTGTACACGTTGGTTTTATATAACCAAACGGAACTTACTTTGCCAACATACCCCGTATTACACTGATCAGCCAGAACATTTTGCCCACCGACCTAGCCAGCCGGGATGGCCGAGCGGTTCTAGGCGCTACAGTCTGGAACCGCGCGACCGCTACGGTCGCAGGTTCGAATCCTGCCTCGGGCATGGATTTGTGTGATGTCCTTAGGTTAGTTACGTTTAAGTAGTTCTAAGTTCTAGGGAACTGATGACCTCAGAAGTCCCGGCGGGGTCAGGGATTTTCTCTGCCTCGTGATGACTGGGTGTTGTGTGATGTGCTTAGGTTAGTTAGGTTTAAGTAGTTCTAAGTTATAGGGGACTGATGACCATAGATGTTAAGTCCCATAGTGCTCAGAGCCATTTTTGAACCTCAGAAGTTAAGTCCCATAGTGCTCAGAGCCATTTTTGAACCACCGACCTACTATCGTTATAAATCAGTCCAGGCGATAGCAGCATCGCTTGGCAAGGAATGACTGCTAGTCAAACACACGCACGGTGCATGTAGTATCTGTGAGCGTACTGTCGGTGTGTAGAACAGGAAAGGCGCGCGATGTATCCGAGGGCAGATTGTAATGGCCTGCAGGCTCGGCACGAGCATTTCGGAAACCGCACGATTTGTCGAGTGTTAGACGAGTGCTGTGGTGAGTGTCTTCAAACGCATGGCGAATCCAAGGCGGAACCACGTCTAGACACGTCATGGGATTGGGTGGCCATCCCTCCTTACAGACACCGTATGTTGGAGGCTGGGCAGACTGGTGAAACGGGATAGGCAGCGAACCGTGCCGGAACTAAAATTAGGCTTTAACGCTGGGCAGAGTACAATTGTGTCTGAACACTCCTAACAATAGCCGACGACCATTCACGTGACCATCGGCACAGCACGTTCGTCCAGTGGCAGAGCGTTGCAGAGTCTTACGTATCACGGTACCTTCTTCATCCTGGCCGTATCCGTGGTCTTCCGCGGGAACAGCTCCTTGATGCCTGTACTGCGGGACGGGTACACGCTAGCGGCGGCTACCTGGGGAACATGTATATGGTCGTTCATGGGTCCAGTGGAACTCGTGCAAGAGACCATGGCGCTCAAGGCTTACCGTACACTGGTTGCAGACCGGCCCAACCCCTTGTCACGGTATCCCTCAGGTGGACACCCAGCAACTCCGTGGATCAATATCTGCTTCCATCAGTGCCATATGTGGACCAACACTATATTAACATGGTTCAAATGGCTCTGAGCACTATGGGATTAACTGCTGAGGTCATCAGTCAGCTAGAACTACTTAAACCTAAGTAATCTAAGGACATCACAGACATCCATGCCCAAGGCAGGATTCGAACCGGCGCGATCGCACGGTTCCAGACTGTAGCGCCTAGAACCGCTCGGCCACTCCGGCCGGCCACTATATTAACTTGCTCAATTTGTGAAGCTATTTCTCTTGAATAAATCGTCTAATTTTTCTGAAATTAAAATCATTTGTTTATATGTCCAATTTCCGTGCCGTTCACATAATCCCGTCATGCTGCGTTGATTTATTTTTTATATTTTTCATACAGTCTTACAGTGTATAATGAACTGGCTAGAGCGGAATGTCTGAAAAATATAGCTAAGTACGACAATCTCTCGTATTTATCTGGGAAACGAGTTTACTTTTCCGATTGTCGGTAACAGAGGATTCTCATGTATCGGCAAAAGCAGAAGATCCAATATTGACCCCTGTGGGACGCCACCAACCTTATTATCGTGCCTGCATATTTTTGAAAAGTTGCCAGTGGCTACAAATACAGACATTCAGGTGGGACCCGCTGCCGTAGCGACGGTTTGCTAATTTGCGACGGCTCCAGTGAGTGTGTGTCTGTGTGTGAGAGAGAGAGAGAGAGCAGATAGTAGACACAAAGACTTGTTGCGCCAAGGCCGGGTCAGCGCAGTATGTGCGCTAAGCACTATAAATAGCGGCCACCGCACTCCATTACACACGGCGCACCGCTCCCACTACCTCTTAGCATTCCAGTCCGCTGTGAAACAGGTGTCCGTAACAGGCAGTTACTGGGGACAGCCGGCGTGGATCTGCACGGCTTCTGTCTTCTCACAGTACTGTTCTCTCACAGACACATGCACTGTAGTTGGTGTATATGTACAAGGGGTTTAAAAAAAGAGTATGTACATACACCAAACTCCTCCCGAGTAGATCATGAAAGCCCAACGGTACCGACCGGCCGCCGTGTCATCCTCAGCCGGATGCGGATATGGAGCCCCATCTACATATACATCTACATTTATAATCCGCAAGCCACCCAACGGTGTGTGGCGTAGGGCACTTTACGTGCCACTGTCATTACCTCCCTTTCCTGTTCCAGCTGCGTATGGTTCGCGGGAAGAACGACTGCCGGAAAGCCTCCGTGCGCGCTCGAATCTCACTAATTTTACATTCGTGATCTCCTCGGGAGGTATAACTAGGAGGAAGCAATATATTGGATACCTCGTCCAGAAACGCACGCTCTCGAAACCTGGACAGCAAGCTACACCGCGATGCAGAGCGCCTCTCTTGCAGAGTCTGCCACTCGAGTTAGCTAAAATCTCCGTAAAGCTATCACGCTTACCAGATATCCCTGTGACGAAACGCGCCGCTCTTCTTTGGATCTTCTCTATCTCCTCTGTCAACGCGACCTCGTACGCATCCCACACTGATGAGCAATACTCAAGTGTAGGCCGAACGAGTGTTTTGTAAGCCACCTCCTTTGTTGATGGACTACATTTTCTCAGGACTCTCCCAATGAACCTCAACCTGGCACCCGCCTTACCAACAATTAATTTTATATGATCATTCCACTTCAAATCGTTCTGTACTCATACTCCCAGATATTTTACAGAAGTAACTGCTACCAGTGTTTGTTCCGCTATCATATAATCATACAGTAAAGGATCCTTCTTTGTATGTATCCGCAATACATTACGTTTGTCTATGTTAAGGGTCAGTTGCCACTCCCTGCACCAAGTGCCTATCCGCTGCAGATCTTCCTGCATTTCGCTGCAATTTTCTAATGCTGCAACTTCTCTGTATACTACAGCATCATCCGCGAAAAGCCGCATGGAACTTCCGACATTATCTACTAGGTCATTTATATTCTGCCTGTTTACTGTCGTATCAATGTTCGATAGCACACTTGTTAGGAGTTGCAGATATCGACCGCGGTCCGTAATAGATATGGCTGGACCCGCGAGTCGCGACTAGCGCCGTTCGCGGCTTGTGACAGGTACACTACTGGCCATTAAAATTGCTACACCACGAAGATGACGTGCTACAGACGCGAAATTTAACCAACAGGAAGAAGATGCTGTGATATGCAAATGATTAGCTTTTCAGACCATTCACACAAGGTTGGCGCCGGTGGCGACACCTACAGCGTGCTGACATGACGAGAGTTCCCAACCGATTTCTCATACACAAACAGCAGTTGACCGGCGTTGCCTGGTAAAGCGTTGACGTGATGCCTCGTGTAAGGAGGAGAAATGCGTACCATCACGTTTCCGACTTTGATAAAGGTCGGATTGTAGTCTATCGCGATTGCGGTTTATCGTATCGCGACATTGCTGTTCGCGTTGGTCGAGATCCAATGACTGTTTGCAGAATATTGAATCGGTGGGTTCAGGAGGGTAATACGGAACGCCGTGCTGGATCCCAACGGCCTCGTATCACTAGCAGTCGAGATGACAGGCATCATATCCGCATGGCTGTAACGGATCGTGCAGCCACGTCTCGATCCCTGAGTCAACACATGGGGACGTTTACAAGACAACAAGTTCACAAGGTATATAATATCTTATTAATGTAGCAAGAAGTTGATAGAATAAATAACAAGCTGAAGTACACCACAGAAACATAAAACCGTACTGTAAACACAGTTTTAAAGCATATAAACAAACAATTAACAGCAACACGATTTGGAGGGAAAATGACAAATGTTATCAACTGTGAAAAATTCGGTGATTTCACAGTTGCTTGGAAGAGAAATTTCGTGGCATCACTCAAACCATTAAAACAAATCACTTATTACACTCTCCTATTTTTACACCAGAAATCCTAACGAGTATCAAAAATAATCGTTTTGTCTCATAATTTGAACACGTTTGCATGCTTACCGATAACTTACACGCTTGCATTCAAGATTCTGGCGAATACACCGACTAGTAATGTACCAGTATTTCACATGAGCTATGACTTATGTAGCGCTTATATTATCGTGTGATCTTATAATGTTAATAACTTAAATGTGTTACCTAGACAAATGTATTCCCGAAATTGCATTACTCTATGTTAACTCTTTTTAGTGTTGTTGTGACCCCCAGTTCAAAGACTAGTTTGATGTAGCTTTCCATACTGTTCTATCCTGTGCAAGATTCTTCAACTCCGAGTAACTACTGCAACCCAAATCTTTCTTAATCTTTGCCTCCCTCTACGATTTTTAGCCCCCTCTCTTCTCTCCAGTAGTACATCGGTCATCCCTTGATGGCTCGGTGTCCTACCAACCAATCCCTTCTTCTATTCATGTTGTAGCACAAATTTCTCTCCTCCCTAATTCTACTCAGTACCTCCTCATTAGTTAGGTGATCTACCCATCTAATCTTCTGCTTTCTTCTGTAGCACCACATTTCAAACGCTTCTATTCGCTTCTTGTCTAAACTGTACATCGCCCATGTTTCACTTCCATACATGGCTACACTTCATACAAATACTTTCAGAAACGACTTTCTGTCCCTTACGTCTATACTCGAAGTTAACAAATTTCTGTTCTTCAGTAACGCTTTCCTTGTCTATGCCACTCTACATTTTATAGACTCCCTACTTCGACCATCATCAGTTATTTTGCTCCCCAAATAGCAAAACTTATCTGCTACTTTCTCATTTTCTAATCAAATTCCCTCTGAATCACCTGATTTAACTCGAATACATTCCATCATCCTCGTTTTGATTTTGTTGGTGTTCATCTTATATCCTCCTTTCAAGACACTGTCCATTCCGTTCAATTACTCTTCCAGATCCTTTGCTGTCTTTAACAGATTTACAATGTCTTCGACAAAGTTCAGAGTTTTTGTTTCTTGTCCCTGGATTTTAACTCCTACTCCAGAAGCCTTGCCGCAGTGATAACACCGGTTCCCGTCAGATCACCGAAGTTAAGCGCTGTCGGGCTGGGCTAGCACTTGGATGGGTGACCATCTGGTCTGCCGAGCGCTGTTGGCAAGCGGGGTGCACTCAGCCCTTGTGAGGCAAACTGAGGAGCTACTTGACTGAGAAGTAGCGGCTCCGGTCTCGGAAACTGACATAGGACTGGGAGAGTGGTGTGCTGTCTTCTGGAAGGCGTTCTTCCTGTCCAAACTATTCATCGTCCACGTTTCACTTCCATACGTGGCTACACTCCACACAAAAAACTTTCAGAAACGACTTCCTGACACTGAAGTCTATACTCGATGTTAACAAATCTCTCTTCTTCAGAAACGCTTTCCTTGACATTGCCAGTCTACATTTTATATCCTCTCTACTTCGACCATCATGAGTTATTTTGCTCCCCAAATAGCAAAACTCCTTTACTACTTTAAGTGTCTCATTTCCTAATCTAATTCCCTCAGCATCACCCGACTTCATTCGACTACATTCCATTATCCTCGTTTTGCTTTTGTTGATGTTCATCTCATATCCTCCTTTCAAGACACTGTCCATTCCGTTCAGCTGCTCTTCCAGGTCCTTTGCTGTCTCTGACAGAATTACAATGTCATCGGCGAACCTCAAAGTTTTTATTTCTTCTCCATGGATTTTAATACCTACTCCGAATTTTTCTTTTGTTTTCTTCACTGCTTGCTCAATATACAGATTGAATAACATCGGGGAGAGGCTACAACCCTGTCTCACTCCCTTCCCAACCACTGCTTCCCTTTCATGCCCATCGACTCTTTATAACTGCCATCTGCTTTCTGTACAAATTGTAAATAGCGTTTCGCTCCCTGTATTTTACCCCTGCCACCTTCAGAATTTGAAAGAGAGTATTCCAGTCAACATTGTCAAAAGCTTTCTCTAAGTCTACAAATGCTAGAAACGTAGGTTTGCCTTTCCTTAATCTTTCTTCTAAGATAAGTCGTAAGGTCAGTCTTGCCTCACGTGTTCCAATATTTCTACGGAATCCAAACTGATCTTCCTCGAGGTCGGCTTCTACTAGTTTTTCCATTCGTCTGTAAAGATTCGCGTTAGCATTTTGCAACACTGGCTTATTAAACCGATACTTCGGTAATTTTCACATCTGTCAACACCTGCTTTCTTTGGCATCAGTAAGCGACGTAAATTTCAACTTTTATGCGTCTACAAGTTCTTGAGAAAATCGGGCCTTAACATTTGAATAGGAAGACAGGCGGACAGCAAAACGATATTATCAAGGATCCGTTTTTACCGGTTGAAGTCTCCCACCACACTGATATTGGTATGACGCCATATCGTGTGTATGCAGCTGTCTCCTACCTCCTTTGAGATTCTTAAGATTAGTTGAAACGCGTCAATTGAGTCGCTGAACATCAAATGACAAAAAGTTTTCTCTAGCGACCGTAACAGCACTGCAGTTCCTTCTCTAAATCCTCGCACAAACGAAAAAATGGCTGACATCGAAATAAGTGTCTAAGGAATAGAAAAGCAACTGGAATCACTCAACAGACGAAAGTCCACTGTACCTGACGGGATACCAATTCGATTCTACACAGAGTACGCGAAAGAACTTGCCCCCCTTCTAACAGCCGTGTACCGCAAGTCTCTAGAGGAACGGAAGGTTCCAAATGATTGGAAAAGGGCACAGGTAGTCCCAGTCTTCAAGAAGGGTCGTCGAGCAGATGCGCAAAACTATAGACCTATATCTCTGACGTCGATCTGTTGTAGAATTTTAGAACATGTTTTTTGCTCGAGTATCATGTCGTTTTTGGAAACCCAGAATCTACTCTGTAGGAATCAACATGGATTCCGGAAACAGCGATCCTGTGAGACCCAACTCGCTTTATTTGTTCATGAGACCCAGAAAATATTAGATACAGGCTCCCAGGTAGATGCTATTTTCCTTGACTGCCGGAAGGCGTCCGATACAGTTCCGCACTGTCGCCTGATAAACAAAGTAAGAGCCTGCGGAATATCAGACCAGCTGTGTGGCTGGATTGAAGAGTTTTTAGCAAACAGAACACAGCATGTTGTTCTCAGTGGAGATACGTCTACAGACGTTAAAGTAACCTTTGGCGTGCCACAGGGGAGTGTTATGGGACAACTGTTACATTGCAGAAAGTGTCGCCCCTTCTTTCGCAAAGCTGGTCGCAGGTGATGCTCCAAAAACGAACAGTAATACTGTGCATTGACGGTCTGCCGTGGAGGAACGTAATGCGTTAGGTTAACACCATCACAGTCGTACACGAGAATCACCATAACTTTCACCATACACGCACTTTCGACTTCCGCGGCGATCCATAATTACGCCATTCGTTGGATTGCCGTTTCAGTTTTGGGTCGTACGATGTGGCCCATGTCTCATCCATTGTTACGATACGGCGTAAGAAAGCCTCTCCTTCGCGCTCATAGCGCTCCAAGTGCGTCCGAGCAGCGTCGTAACGCATCCATTTCTGCATTTCCGTCAAGTCATGCCGAACCCAAAGTGATGCAACTTTTCGCATGCCCAGGCGTTCCTTCAGGATGCGAAACACAGTCGTATGCGCTAATCCGGTTTCGTGGGCGAGCTCACGAATCATATGGCGTTGATCACTGTCCACTAACGCGGCAACAGCATGCACTTCTTCTTCAGAGACGCTAGGACGATCTGCCCGATGCACGCCTGCCACAGTTTGCCGACATTCGTTGAAGGCTTTTACCCAACGTGCCACTGTTCTGTGCGGCAATGCCGATTGCCCGAACGCCTCTTGAAGACCCTGATGACAATGTCGTGCTGTACGACCTCTGGCACATTCAATCTCGATCCAACTCCCTTGTTCCTGTTTCGAAAACACAGTGACACCGTTACGTTAGACGGCTCGCTCACAAGTGACTGTGTTTCCCTCGATTGTGCGCACGGCTGTAACGTGGGACGGACGAGTCCATCTGCTCGGAGGTTGAGGTAGGTTTGTCAACAACGTGTCCTATCAGCAACAATAGTAGATTCCATTGCGTAGTATCTCCACAGCAGTGTTGCCAATATTTAAGTTCCAACCTACGCATCTGGCGGGCTGCTTCAACTTGCGCGCACGGTGAAAGTTATGGTCACCCATGCTCCAGTATATACAGCAACGCAGATTGGCTGAAATGTGTGTCAGCTGCCGCCAGTACAGCCAGCGTTCACTGTAAGCGATGCCAGCTGAGAAATAACGCGGCGCAAGTCAAGAAACGGGCAGTTACGTAAGCAGCAGAGCTGAGGAGACGAGGTTCAAACACGAGCGAGGCGAGACAGAACTGTGGGGAAAAATCCGACCGGAAAACCCCAGAAGCTGATTTTATCCTAGAAATTTTATTATTGGTGGTGGTTAGTGTTTAACGTCCCGTCGACAACGAGGTCATTAGAGACGGAGCGCAAGCTCGGGTTAGGGAAGGATTGGGAAGGAAATCGGCCGTGCCCTTTCAAAGGAACCATCCCGGCATTTGCCTGAAACGATTTAGGGAAATCACGGAAAACCGAAATCAGGATGGCCGGAGACGGGATTGAACCGTCGCCCTCCCGAATGCGAGTCCAGTGTGCTAACCACTGCGCCACCTCGCTCGGTTTTTATTATTGTTCGTAACCGAATATATAAACTCTTTTAGGTATTCTTAATGATCTGCTAACAGAATGATTATTAATGTCAGCAAACAAAATATTGGCCAACGGCCTTGCCACAGTGGTAATGCCGGTTCCCGTCAGATCACTGAAGTTAAGCGCTGTCGGCCTGGGCTAGCACTTGTATGGGTGACCATCTGGTCTGCCGAGCGGGGTGCACTCAGCTCTTGTGAGGCAAACTGAGGAGCTACTTCATTGAGAAGTAGCGGCTCCGGTTTTATAAACTGACATACGGCCGGGAGAGCGGTGTGCTGACCACACGCCCCTCCATATCCGCATCCGTCTGGGGATGACACGGCGACCGGTCGGTACCGTTGGGCTTTCATGGCTTGTTCGGAAGGACTTTCCTTTCGAACAAAATATTGATCACTCACGTAAAAAGCAGACTGGTGGTTACGGAGTGATGTACGCTGTGTGCAAGCGCAATCAGGATATTTTGTCTTTAAGCGACTTTAGAAGCTTACTCTGCGACGTGCAGACACCATCTCTTGTTACCAAGACTAATGGGACTTAACATCTGAGGTCATCAGTCCCCTAGAACTTAGAACTACTTGAACCTAACTAAGGTAAGGACGTCACACACATTCGTGCCCGAGGCAGGATTCGAACCTGCGACCGTAGCAGCAACGCGGTTCCGGACTGAAGCTCCTAGAACCACTTGGCCACAGTGGCTGGCGGCCGCTAACGCCCCAGTTTCCTGCCCTGGAGGTCAGCGTATTTTCGTGGCAGTCTACATTTCCTCGCCTTGCCGCTGCTGTGTGGTAAGGCATGTAGTTCGGCAGCCTCCTCGATTGTGGTTCGGATATTTGTTTCTTTGGGACTGCTTTGGTCGTAGTGGTTCCTTCTGCTTCTGGATGTTCTAAACACAGGATTCGGAAGACGCAGTGCTGCCCACCGGATTCGCCTTGCCCGGGTTATTCTATCACTGTATTGGTTGTTAGACGCTAGGTAGATGTTGCAAGAGTGTTCGCCTGCGATTAAACTGTCACTTGTTTGAGTTGCCATCCGGTTAACTGAATACAACTCTTGGTTGCCTGTTTCATAATTTTCGAAGTTGAGGGACTTTCCCAGGTAAATCCTTGGAGCACCGTCTGAGGCCCAATTCCCTCTTGATTTGATCAGATTGTGATGATTGTCAATAAGGCCTTTAGTCGTGAATGCAATTTGTATTAAGAATTTTTAATTATATATTGTCTCTTAATAGTGAAAATTGTCCTTTTTCATAATATTGTAGTATCTCTTGGAGAAGTTCTTAATAATTTGCTATCTAAGCCCTCAGCCATCAAATTGTTTTTGAGTTATTACTATTGGGGCCTTCAGCCGACAAATAAGTTGAATTTCTGGTCAATAACGCCTTCAGCCATGAGTGTAACTTGCTTTATTATACATTGTGTCTTAACAGTCAAATCTGATAACTCTTCCTTATTGTCAACCTTATTTGCAATTGTTTTCAAATAAAGTATACGTGATTTTTTAAAAAAAACTGAGCAATCAACGGTAACTGAGTAAAGGCTTTCCCTATGTCCCATGTTTCACAAATACCGTCCAGCAATCATTGGAAGTGTCCAGGCAGAAGGAGAGGCTGTTATGATCCGGGAAATACACTACTGGCCATTAAAATTGCTACACCACGAAGATGACATGCTGCAGACGCGAAATGTAACCGGCAGGAAGAAGATGCTGTGATATGCCAATGATTAGCTTATCAGAGCATTCACACAAGGTTGGCGCCAGTGGCGACACCTATAACGTGCTGGCATGAGGAAAGTTTCCAACCGATTTCTCATACACAAACAGCAGTTGACCGGCGTTGCCTGGTGAAATGTTGTTGTGATGCCTCGTGTAAGGAGGAGAAATGCGTACCATCACGTTTCCGACTTTGATAAAGGTCGAATTGTAACCTATCGCGATTGCGGTTTATCGTATCGCGACATTGCTGCTCGCGTTGGTCGAGATCCAACGACTGTTAGCAGAATACGGAATCGGCGGGTTCAGGAGGGTAATACGGAATGCCGTGCTGGATCCCGACGGCCTCGTAGCAGTCGAGATGATAGGCATCTTATCCGCACGGCTGTAATGGATCGTGCAGCCACGTCTCGATCCCTGAGTCAACAGATGAGGACGTTTGCAAGACAACAACCATCTGCACGAACAGTTCGACGACGTTTGCAACAGCATGGACTATCAGTTCGGAGTCCATGGCTGCAGATACCCTTGACGCTACATCACAGACAGAAGCGCCTGCGATGGTGTACTCAACGACGAACCTGGGTGCACGAATTGCAAAACGTCGTTGTTTCGGATGAATCCAGGTTCTGCTTACAGCACCATAGTGGCCCATCCGTGTTTGGCGACATCGCGGTGAACGCACATTGGAAGCGTGTCTTCGTCATCGCCATACTGGCGTATCACCCGGCGTGATGGTATGGGGTGCCATTGGTTACATGTCTCGGTCACCTCTTGTTCGCATTGACGGCACTTTGAACAGTGGACGTTACATTTCAGATGTGTTACGACACGTGCGTCCACCCTTCATTCGATCCCTGCGAAACCCTACATTTCAGCAGGATAATGTACGACCACATGTTGCAGGTCCTGTACGGGCCTTTGTGGATACAGAATATGTTCGACTGCTGCCCTGGCCAGCACATTCTCCACATCTCTCACCAACTGAAAACGTTTGGCCAATGGTGGCCGAGCAACTGGCTCGTCACAATACACGTCACTACTCTTGATGAACTGTGTTATCGTGTTGAAGCTCCATGGGCAGCTGTACCTGTACACGCCATCCAAGTTCTGTGTGACTCAATGCCCAGGCGTATCAAGGCCGTTATTACGGCCAGAGGTGGTTGTTCTGGGTACTGATATGTCTATGCATCCAAACTGCGTGAAAATATGATCACATGTCAGTTCTAGTATAATATATTTTTACAATGAATACCCGTTTATCGTCTGCATTTCTTCTTGGTGTAGCAATTTTAATGGGCAGTGGTGTATATTGAAAATCTGTGGGTCCACCTCTGTCAGGCTGTTCGTGCCACAGATCGTCAATCGAGAAACCTTCCGCAGCGGTACACGGCGCTGGGGTCGCCCTGATTCCGTATCGCTGTCGGTAACTTGCACAACCTCACTTGCTCCACACCACACCACATCGTTCCGCACTGCATAATGTGGTCATGCTAGCACTCTAGAGAGGGTGTATTGTGAACGAATGCAAGCAAATATTCCCCGGAAGCCCCGTATGCACACAACCTAGTGTCCAAGTTACACAAGTCATATGAAATTTGAGACCTTAACTTTTTTCGGCGAATTGAATGTTGAAATAACTTACGGGTTTGCTGCCGGGTGACGTCGTCGACCACCGCCGATATTTCGACAGAAGCACACCCTGACATTCTCAAGGCACAAATGCAAGGAGGAACGAATGTGCAAGGTAATTTAATACCTCGGTTCACAGAGGAGACACAAGGAAGACACCACACACAGAACAAGTAGCCACAGAGTCAACACACAACCAAAGATAACCAACATCAGAAAGTTCCATAGTGACTATTAATGGGGTAGCACTAATTCTGTCCCTCTGTCGAAATATCGGCGGTGGTCGACGACGTCACTCGGCAGCAAACCCGTAAGTTATTTGGACACAGGAAATTTAATCGCGGATCATCCCCTAGCCATCTTCATCGAATAAAAGCTAGAGATACAAGGGCTATTCGGGAAGTAAGGAACGATAGGTCGCGAAATGGAAAGCACAGCGAAAATCAAAACTGTTTTATTTGCAACAGTTAGCTACAACTTCCAGCTAGTTATCTCCGTAGTCGTCGATCCGACTTAACGTTTCTCGTAGCGTTGTACCAACTCTCGTTATACACTCCTGGAAATGGAAAAAAGAACACATTGACACCGGTGGGTCAAACCCACCATACTTGCTCCGGACACTGCGAGAGGGCTGTACAAGCAATGATCACACGCACGCCACAGCGGACACACCAGGAACCGCGGTGTTGGCCGTCGAATGGCGCTAGCTGCGCAGCATTTGTGCACCGCCGCCGTCAGTGTCAGCCAGTTTGCCGTGGCATACGGAGCTCCATCGCAGTCTTTAACACTGGTAGCATGCCGCGACAGCGTGGACGTGAACCGTATGTGCAGTTGACGGACTTTGAGCGAGGGCGTATAGTGGGCATGCGGGAGGCCGGGTGGACGTACCGCCGAATTGCTCAACACGTGGGGCGTGAGGTCTCCACAGTACATCGATGTTGTCGCCAGTGGTCGGCGGAAGGTGCACGTGCCCGTCGACCTGGGACCGGACCGCAGCGACCCACGGATGCACGCCAAGACCGTAGGATCCTACGCAGTGCCGTAGGGGACCGCACCGCCACTTCCCAGCAAATTAGGGACACTGTTGCTTCTGGGGTATCGGCGAGGACCATTCGCAACCGTCTCCATGAAGCTGGGCTACGGTCCCGCACACCGTTAGGCCGTCTTCCGCTCACGCCCCAACATCGTGCAGCCCGCCTCCAGTGGTGTCGCGACAGGCGTGAATGGAGGGACGAATGGAGACGTGTCGTCTTCAGCGATGAGAGTCGCTTCTGCCTTGGTGCCAATGATGGTCGTATGCGTGTTTCGCGCCGTGCAGGTGAGCCCCACAATCAGGACTGCATACGACCGAGGCACACAGGGCCAACACCCGGCATCATGGTGTGGGGAGCGATCTCCTACACTGGCCGTACACCACTGGTGATCGTCGAGGGGACACTGAATAGTGCACGGTACATCCAAACCGTCATCGAACCCATCGTTCTACCATTCCTAGACCGGCAAGGGAACTTGCTGTTCCAACAGGACAATGCACGTCCGCATGTATCCCGTGCCACCCAACGTGCTCTAGAAGGTGTAAGTCAACTACCCTGGCCAGCAAGATCTCCGGATCTGTCCCCCATTGAGCATGTTTGGGACTGGATGAAGCGTCGTCTCACGCGGTCTGCACGTCCAGCACGAACGCTGGTCCAACTGAGGCGCCAGGTGGAAATGGCATGGCAAGCCGTTCCACAAGACTACATCCAGCATCTCTACGATCGTCTCCATGGGAGAATAGCAGCCTGCATTGCTGCGAAAGGTGGATATACACTGTACTAGTGCCGACATTGTGCATGCTCTGTTGCCTGTGTCTATGTGCCTGTGGTTCTGTCAGTGTGATCATGTGATGTATCTGACCCCAGGAATGTGTCAATAAAGTTTCCCCTTCCTGGGACAATGAATTCACGGTGTTCTTATTTCAATTTCCAGGAGTGTAGAAGGCAGCCGCCTGTGCTTTCCGCCAATTCTCTATGCTGGCCTACAGCTCGTTGTCTGTGCCAAAATCATGTCTTCATAGCCATCGGTTTGAGCAGAGATGATACCCCGAGGGAGACAATTACGGCCTGTATTGCGGGTAATCAAACATCTCCAATTGAAAACGATGCAGGAGCGTCTTCATTGCCCCTGCAGAATGCGGCTGAGAATTGTCTTGGAGGAGAAACCGCACTACATTTACGTAATGTTGCCTGCATAGCATCAGGTGAAATTTCTCACCAGGATCTCGTACTTGGCGGGAGACACTATTGTCCTAGGTACCTTCATGTGCTCAGAACTAAAAAGAACTATGTGATGCGATCCACGTGCATACTAGAGAGACTTCCCAACACACCTGTGCAAAACTTCATCGGATTTTCACAGTGGTTTCCATTTCGCGACCGATCGTTCCTTACTTTCCGAATAACCCTCGTAATTCGCTGGTGGAGTACCAGTGCAGATATCACATTTTTTTCCGACTCTAAAATGTGTGCAAAGCAACAAACTGATTAGATACGACACTTATTGAGACGTTATCAACCACTACCAACTAATACATAGCAATTCTCCTTGACCAAAATAACGTATTCATTTTAAAAGTAATAATAAACTTTTCTTAAATAAATGTAATCTTAGCGTGTGACATACTAGGAAGTTCCCAAAGTTCCCGTAACGCCTAGAGAGTGCTGTATGGCGTTCAGGCCAAAGGCCGAAAGCAAAGGAGAAAAGCCGCCAGTGAATGGTCGTTGTAGCTCCACCGCTGCCGGCCGCTGTCGCCGAGCGCTTCTAGGCGCGTCAGGCCGGAACCGTGCTGCTGCAACGGTCGCAGGTTCGAATCCTGCCTCGCACATGGATGTGTGTGATGTCCTTAGGTTAGTTAGGTTTAAGTACTTCTAAGTTCTAGGGGACTAATGACCTCATAAGTTGAGTCCCATAGTGCTCAAAGCCATAAAATCCCGTCTGAACCCTGCGATAATTTTTATGTGAATAATTTGCAACCAATGCTATACCATCGCAATAAAGTCATGAGATGTTCAACTGACTTTTTTATTAGAACATGTTACGCTTTTCGGGATTACACCCATCTTCAGACATCACAAACTTAAACCCCTTCCTAACCAACCAGACGTACAGCCTTGACAACTCAAATAAAGTGTCGAATAACATATGACTGCGACACAAGAAGTCTTCAAGCTTCAGTCTGTGGCTGCAGTTACCCTTGACGCTGCACCACAGACGGAGCACCTGCGATGGTGTACTCTACGACGAACCTGGATGCACGAACGGTAAAACGTCATTTTTTCGGATGAATCCAAGTTCTGTTTACAGCATCATGATGGTCGCATCCGTGTTTGGCGACATCGCGGTGAACGCGCATTGGAAGCGTGTATTCGTCATCGCCATACTGACGTATCACCCGGCGTGATGGTATAGGGGGCCATTGGTTACACGTCTCGGTCACCTCTTGTTCGCACTGACGGCACTTTGAACAGCGGACGTTACATTTCATATGTGTTACGACCCATGGCTCCACCCTTCATTCGATCCCTGCGAAATCCTACATTTCAGCAGGATAGTGCACGACCGTGTGTTGCAGGTCGTGTACGGACCTTTCTGGATACAGAAAATGTTCGACTGCTTCCCTGGCCAGGACATTCTGCAGATCTCTCACCAACTGAAAACGTCCGGTTCAAATCAAACCACTCGGAGCACTATTGGACTTAATTTCTAGAACTTAGAACTACTTAAACCTGAGTAATCTAAGGACATCACACACATCCATGGCCGAATCAGGATTTGAACCTGCGACCGCAGCGGTCGCGCGGTTCCAGACTGTAGCGCCTAGAACCGCTCGGCCACTTCGGCAGGAGAAACGTCTGGACAATGGTGGCCCAGCAACTGGCCTCTTACAATACGGCAGTCACTACTCTTGATGAACTGTGGTATCGTGTTGAAGCTGCATGGGCAGCTGTACCTGTACACGCCATCCAAGCTCTGTTTGACTCAATGGCCAGGCGTATCAAGGCCGTTGTTACGGCCAGAGGTGATTGTTCTGGGTACTGACTTCTCAGGATCTATGCACCCAAACTGCTACATGTCAGTTCTAGTGTAATTTATTTCTCCAATGAATAGCCGTTTATCATTTGCATTTCTTTTTGGTGTAGCAATTTCAATGGCCAGTAGTGTATATAAGTTTGCATTTCATGGGCTTTTATTTGAATTATCATTTTAGTATATAAAGTTGCCACCCTTTCACCATAAGACTTTTCTTAGAAGTTAAAATCAAGTTGCACCTTCGGTGGCATGGTTAATATTTTAATTGTTAGTGTTTTGTACCATTTCCATTCCTCTTGCGGGGAGTGCATTGTTTGTGTGCTTGTGTAAATTGTTAAAACTCTTAGTTTAAAGTTATCTGGTGTGTTGCAGATTTGTACCAGTCTGTTCTTTCAGAGGCTGTTGTGAGCGGTCGGTAACTACGGTCGCGTCAAAAGGGAGCGGCAAAATTCTCTGCCCGAAAGCTCATACAGTCAAAACTTGTTTCTTTCTGCCTCTGAATAAATTGTAAGTTTGATATTTAGAGGGTGCTTTCTCATTATAATTTTAAATCTGTTTCTTTTAAAAATGCTTTTAGGCGCTAGTAGAAAGAATAGAATTCCCATTTATTAAACAGAATTTGGTTATAATTTCATCAGTTACTCCCTACTTCCATGCTTACATAGTGTGATTAAATGTGTTAATGTTCTTGATGAATCGCTAGTAAATAAAATAAATTCTTAGGAATGTTCTTTGATAAATAAATCACGGTTCAAAAACTTATTGCCTTAATGCAGCTGGTTTGGAGCATTCATTTTGATGTCTTGTCAATCTTTGTTCGATTCCTGTGTTTATAAGAATAAGTAATAGGAATAATAAACCGAAAATCGGTTGTTTCAGTAACCGTTTATTGTGATACAACCGAAAGCCGGTTGTTCGAGCGATAACAGGCAGAGCGGCAGAGTAGGCGACACGTAGGCTGGTCCGCAGTGCGTGCACGCACCGCGCTGGCGATCGATAGTGCGTGCCGGCGCGTGCCAGCCCTGTGATGCGGGGGTGGAAGTCGGAGGGAGACAGGCGGACGGCAGGCGCCAAGGTTAAGGCCGGAGCTGCCGCGCGGGTTGCAGCCAGGCAGGGGCGGGCGCGTCTCTGGCGCTGCGTGAACGTCCCAGAGAAAGCGTCCGTCGTGACCGAGAAGGCACTGGCGTCTTTGATATGGTCTCTCTGCGTCCCACTGCTGCAGCGGTACTGTACTCTGGTGCTGATTGCCGGTGCGTGGCGGAGGAATGTCCTGTAGTACCGCACACGTACGCTTCTTCGTTATTACACTGCTGGCCATTAAAATTGCTACACAACGAAGATGTCGTGCTACAGACGCGAAATTTAACCGACAGCAAGACGATGCTGTGATATGCAAATGATTAGCTTTTCAGAGCATTCACACAAGGTTGGCGCCCGTGGTGACACCTACAACGTGCTGACACGAGGAAAGTTTCCAACCGATTTCTCATACACAAACAGCAGTTGACCGGCGTTGCCTCGTGAAACGTTGTTGTGATGCCTCGTGTAAGGGGGAGAAATGCGTACCATCACGTTTCCGACTTGATAAAGGTCGGATCGTAGCCTATCGCGATTGCGGTTTATCGTGTCGCGACATTGCTGCTCGCGTTGGTCGAGATCCAATGAGTGTAAGCAGAATATGGTGGGTTGAGGAGGGTAACACGGAAGGCCGTGCTGGATCCCAGCGGCCTCGTATCGCTAGCAGTCGATATGACTGGCATCTTATCCGCATGGCTGTAACGGATCGTGCAGGCACGTCTCGATCCCTGAGTCAACAGATGGGGACGTTTGCAAGACAATAACCATCTGCACGAACGGTTCGATGGCGTTTGCAGCAGCATGGACTATCAGCTCGGAGACCATGGCTGCGGTTATCCTTGACGCTGCATCACAGATAGGAGCGCCTGCGATGGTGTACTCAACGACGAACCTGGGTGCACGAATGGCAAAACGTCATGTTCTCGGATGAATCCGGGTTCTGTTTACAGCATCACGGTGGTCGCATCCGTGTTTAGCGACATCGCGGTGAACTCACATTGGAAGTGTGTATTCGTCATCGCCATACTGGCGCATCACCTGGCGTGATGGTATGGGGTGCCATTGGTTACACGTCTCGGTCACCTCTTGTTCGCATTGACGGCACATTCAACAGTGGACGTTACATTTCAGATGTGTTACGACCCGTGGCTCTACCCTCATTCCATCACTGCGAAACCCTACATTTCAGCAGGATAATGCACGAGCGCATGTTGCAGGTCCTGTACGGGCCTTTCTGGATACAGAAAATGTTCGACTGCTGCCCTGGCCAGCACATTCTCCAGATCTCTCCCCAATTGAAAACGTCTGGTCAATGGTGGCCGAGCAACTGGCTCGTCACAATACGCCAATCACTACTCTTGATGAACTGTGGTATAGTGTTGAAGCTGCATGGGCAGCTGTACCTGTTCACGCCATCCAAGCTCTGTTTTACTCAATGGCCAGGCGTATCAATTCCGTTATTACGGCCAGAGGTGGTTGTTCTGGGTACTGATTTCTCAGGATGTATGAACTCAAATTACGTGAAAATGTAATCACATGTCAGTTCTAGTATAATATATTTGTCCAATGAATACCCGTTTATCATCTGCATTTCTTCTTGGTGTAGCAATTTTAATGGCCAGTAGTGTATAATACCCTGACGGAAAGAAAAAGTCGCAGCACCAAGAAGGAGTTGTGCGACAAAACGAAAGTTGGCAGCCCCGTTTCTATATCTGAAAGGTGACGTCTGTCCAAGTTTCGCGCCAGTCCCAGTATAATAGTTCCGCTATGAGGATGGAAATCAGGTTCGCTTTAAGTACACGCGGTGAAGGTCGCGAGTGTTATTTACCTTTGAGAGTGGGCGTGGTGTCTTGATGTTACTGAAGAATGCCTTTAAGGTGGATAATCTTACCATCCGACACATTACTATTAAAATTCTCTGTCCCTGCACAAGTTTTGAAAGCTGCGTGGTGGGTAAGATATACAAAAGAAAAGCTTTATACTTATCTTCATTTCCTCTTCATGTTTTTGGCTCCAGTCCTTGCGTCTAAGGATACATTCGTGCTGCTGCAATTTTGATTTAACGTTGTGCTTTCCTGATGACTAAATGACTGAGGAAAATTGCCTGTATATTTCTTGAATTTTTTTCTTTGCCACATTTTTCAATATGACACAGTTTTTACAATTTCCACTCAATATTCCAAATTACATTGTTAGTGTCGGTCATATAAATACGTCTGACTCCATCAGAGGTATGCCCGCCATTACTCACATTCTGCAGTACTCACAGTATTAATAAGAGTACAAAGCGAAAGAGTTTACAAACTTTCTTAGCTAAAGAAAAATCATCACCAAGTTGTAACATATGTTGTTGTTGTTGTGGTCTTCAGTCCAGAGACTGGTGTGATGCAGCTCTCCATGCTACTCTATCCTGTGTAAGCTTCATCTCCCAGTACCTACTGCAGCCTACATCCTTCTGAATCTGCTTAGTGTATTCATCTCTTGGTCTCCCTCTACGATTTTTACCCTGCATGCTGCCCTCCAGTACTAAATTGGTGATCCCTTGATGCTTCAAAACATGTCCTACCAACCGATCCCTTCCTCTAGTCAAGTTGTGCCAGAAATTTCAAAATGGCTCTGAGCACTATGCGACGTAGCTTCTGAGGTCATCAGTCGCCTAGAACTTAGAACTAATTAAACCTAACTAACCTAAGGACAGCACACACATCCATGCCCGAGGCAGGATTCGAACCTGCGACCGTAGCGGTCGCTCGGCTCCAGACTGTAGCGCCCAGAACCGCACGGCCACTCCGGCCGGCGCCAGGAATTTCTCTTCTCCCAGATCCTATTCAATAGCCCGTCATTAGTTATGTGATCTATCCATCTAATCTTCAGCATTCTTCTGTAGCACCACATTTCGAAAGCTTCTATCCTCTTCTTGTCTAAACTATTTATCGTCCCCGTTTCACTTCCATACATGGCTACACTCCATACAAATACTTTCAGAAACGACTTCCTAACATTTAAATCTATACTCAATGTTAACAAATTTCTCTTCTTCAGAAACGCTTTCCTTGGAATTGCCAGACTATATTTTATATCCTCTCTACTTCGACCATCATCAGTTATTTTGCTCCCCAAATAGCAAAACTCCATTGCTACTTTAAGTGTGTCATTCCCTAATCTAATTTCCTCAGCATCACCTGAGTTAACTCGACTACATTCCATTATCCTCGTTTTGCTTTTGTTGATGTTCATCTTATATCTATATAAGACACTGTCCATTCCGTTCAACTGCTCTTTCAAGTCCTTTGCTGTCTCTGACAGAATTACAGTGTCATCGGTGAACCAAAAAGTTTTTATTTCTTGTCCATGGATTATAATACCTACTCCGAATTTTTCTTTTGTTTCCTTCACTGCTTGCTCAATATACAAATTGAATAACATCGGGGATAGGCTACAAGCATGTCTCACTCCCTTCCCAACCAGTGCTGTCCTTTCATCTCCCTCGACTCTTATAACTGCCATCTGGTTTCTTTACAAATTGTAAATAGCCTTTCGCTCCCTGTATTTTACCCCTGCCACCTTCAGAATTTGAAAGAGAGTATTCCAGTCAACATTGTCAAAAGCTTTCTCTAAGTCTACAAATGCTAGAAACGTAGATTTTCGTTTTCTTGATCTAGCTTCTAAGATAAGTCGCAGGGTCAGTATTGCCTCACGTGTTCCAACATTTATACGGAATCCAAACTGATCTTCCGCGAGATCGGCTTCTACCAGTTTTTCCATTCGTCTGTAAAGAATTCGCGTTAGTATTTTGCAGCTGTGACTTATTGTAGTTCGGTAATTTTCACATCTGTCAACACCTGCTTTCTTTGGGATTGGAATTATTACATTCTTCTTGAAGTCTGAGGGTATTTCGCCTGTCTCATACATCTTGCTCACCAGATGGTAGAATTTTATCAGGGCTGGCTCTCCCAAGGCCGTCAGTAGTTCTAATGGAATGTTATCTACTCCTGGGGCCTTGTTTTGACTCAGGTCTTTCAGTGCTCTGTCAAACTCTTCACGCAGTATCATATCTCCTATTTACGTCTTTCAGTTGTATATTATTTTATAAATGAGTCCAGAAATAAATTGTATGAGCAGCGTTACATTGTGCAATTAATAATATCAGTTTTAAATATACCAGATATTTCGTAATTACAAATATTCATAAAAGAAGAATACTTTTAATCGTACATACTGAGTGTAACAAATTAATTTCATTTTATACATTTTAGCCTGAAATATAATACATCGTATACAAAATCATATGAAATTCATTTAATTAAACAACTGAGATAATGTTCACGTATACAAGTTACTTGGTATCGACTAATTCTATAAGAAAAAGGTGTTCCATTACAGGTGGCAAAGGCGCAACTATGAACACCTCACTGAGCTTGAACGAGGTCGTATAATAGGGATACGAGAAGCTGGATGTTCTTTCTACGATGTTGCAGAAAGACTTGGTAGGAATTTAGCCAGTGTACATGATTGCTGGCAGTCGTGGTTACGAGAGTGTACGGCCGCAGGGAGACCGGGCTCCGGACGGCCTCGTAGCACTACCGAGAGGCAAGACCGTCGTATTCGGCGTATGGCTCTGGCGCATCGTACTGTATCTGTAGTAGCAAATTTTAGCAAAAGTTGGCGCCACAGTGACACAAAGAACTGTTACAAATCTGTTACTTCTGGGGTAGCTCTGAGAAAGACGGCCTGCAGCGTGGATTCCACTGATACAAAACCACCGATACGGGATAGGAATGGTCGGTGTTATTCACAACCCAATTGATGATCAGCAAGCAGAGATGCACATATGGCCACCTACTGATTTTTATGGTTCTCGCTTACAGAGTGCAGTACCCGTACAGCCGATTTCTGAGGCTTCCTCACTCGATGCAAATGTCGCACGTTGGCGGAATGTATGAGGAAGCGGTAACATCCGTCAAGTATCTGGGTGTGTCTGTTCGAAATGACCTTGAATGAAATAATCAGATTACACAAGTAACGGGTAAGGCGAAATCTAGATTGCGGTTTATTGGTAGAATCCTGAAGCGATGCAGTCCTTCAACAAAGGAAATAGCTTACAATACGTCAGTTCGTCCAGTCGTATTGTTCGTCTGCATGGGACCCTTACCAGTTGGGTCTGATTCAAGAGATTGAGAAGGTCCAAAGAAGAGCAGCAACATTCGTGACTGGTACATTTAGCCATCGCGAGAGCGTTACAAATCTCATAGAAAGTTTGAAGTGGGTCACACTTGCAGATAGACGACGCGCTAAACAGAAGAGGCTGCTCACTAAATTCCGAAATCCGATCTTCACCGAGGATGTAGAGCATATATTATTACCACCAACTTTCAAATCGCGCAGTGATCGCCATTCAAAGATAAGGGAAATTAGAGCTCGTACTGAGGCGTTGAGACAGTCGTTTTTCCCTTGCGCGATCCGCGAGTGGAGCAGAGGGTGGGGGAGAGGAATTATGACTTTGGCGCCAATTGTGCCCTCCGCCACACACCGCTTGGTGGCTAGCGGAGTATAGATGTAGATGTAGATTTCAACACACCTGCCAGTTCTCGAGTACACTGACGTGGATCACTGTAGATTAATGCGTTTAAACAATCTTCACCAAATCCCGAAGATCTTCCTGAACATAGAGACCCACTGATGTCGAAACGATCGTCCTTAAAATGAAAAAAACCATTTTCTCACCGTGCTATGTCCAATGGCATTATCCCCATTCACGACGCAAATCTTTCTGGCTGCGTCCGCTGCTATGAACCATCTATTGAATTCTAACAGAAGGGTATGTCGGAAATGTTCAGATTTCTCCACTTGGAACTCAATTTTCTAGCGTCCACAGCTTCACTCACTATCTCCAAATTACAAAATGTTAATATGTAAACTTAAATAGCAACAGTGAACGAACGATAATTGTGACAATTGATAAACAAACTCGTAGCAACCGGAATACCAACTGCTTAACATAAATGCTACGAACGTATGCTCCAACCCAATAAATTGCCACCGTCACGTAAAACAAATTAAAAAATACGTAAACAATTATTCCTTTATGTATACGAAAATGAAAAAGACATCTTCGTATTAAATTCTTGTTGCTGTAACGAACAGATAGAACGAAATTAAAGGCAAATCAAGTGGAGCGATAATGAGGCAGGACCCTAAACCTCTCCACATTTGTTGTCTTCAATTAATTTTATGTCAGTTTTTCTTCATAAGCGTTATTGTCGGATGGTATGTGTTAATAAAGCTATTTTTTTCCTCCCGTCTACGAGCGATGTGTGAATAATTGCTAGAATTTTCACGGCACTGCAAACTCTAGAAAATCCTTTGCGTGCAAGACTGTCGTTGTGTTCAACAACGTCTGGGGAGGGCAAATGAAAGAAATGAAACTTGAGTTTTTCTTAGTGTATTATGAACCGAGACATTATTTACACTTTGAGCAGTGTCCATTCGCCGAACTCTTCCTAGACATACTACTTTCCTCGGAACGGGATCCCGTTTCCTAAAGACGAAGGGATCTGAATACAGGTATTACACTGAAGCGCCAAAGTACCTGGTACTGGCAGTGTATTCAGATACAGAGACATGTAAACAAGTAGAATACGGCGCTGCGGTCGGCAACGCCTATATAAGACAACAAGTGTCTGGAGCAGTTGTTAGATCGCTTGCTACTGCTACAATGGCAGTTTATCAAGACATAAGTGAGTTTGAACGTGGTGTTATAGTCGGCGCACGTGCGAAGGGACGCAGCATCTCCGAGGTAGCGATGAAGTGGGGATTTTCCCGTTCGACCATTTCACGACTGTACCGTGAATATCAGAAATTCGGTAAAACATCAAATCTCCGACATCGCTGCGGCCGGAGAAAGATCCTGCAACGACGGGAAACGATGACTGAAGAGAATCGTTCAACGTGACAGAAGTGCAACACTTCCGCACATCACTGATATGCCCTTTCAGAGGCGAAGGCCAACTCGTGTGCCCTTTATGACAGCACAACACATAGCTTTAAGCCTCACCTGGGCCCTCAACACCGACATTGGACCGTTGATTACTAGAAACATGTAGCCTGGTCTAACGAGTCTCGTTTCAAATTCTGTCGAGCGGATGGACTTGTACGGGTATGGAGACAGCTTCATGAATCCATGGACCCTGCATGTCAAGATGGGACTGTTGAAGCTGGTGGAGGCTCTGTAATGGTGTGGGGCGTGTGCAGTTGCAGTGATATGGGACTCCTGATACGTCTAGATACGACTCTGACAGGTGACACGTAGGTAAGCATCCTGTCTGATCACCTGCATCCATTCATGTCCATTGTGCATTGCGACGGGAAATTCCAGCACGACAATGCGACACCCCACAGGCGCAGAATTGCTACAGAGTGGCTGCAGGAACACTCGTCTGAGTTTAAGCACTTCCGCTGGCCACCAAACTCCCCAGACATGAACATTACTATATTTAGGGTGCCTTGCAACGTGATCAGAAAGACCTCCACCCCTCGTACTCCTAGGGATTTATGGACAGCCGTGCAGGATTCAAGATGTCAGTTCCCTCCAGCACTACAGACATTAGCCGAATCCATGCCACGTAGTGTTGCGGCACTTCTGCGTGCTAGTGGTGGCCTACGTGATATTAGGCAGGTGTAGCAGTTTCTTTGGCTCTTCAGAGTGTATGCAGTACGTACTCCAGTACCCTGCGTTCGAGGAGGAACATGTTCTAACAAGGGAACCTCCCCATCGCACCCCCCTCAGATTTAATTATAAGTTGGCACAGTGGATAAGCCTTGAAAACCTGAACGCAGATCAATCGAGAAAACAGGAAGACGTTGTGTGGAACTATGAAAAAAATAAGCAAAATATGCAAACTGAGTAGTCCCTGTGCAAGATAGGCAACATCAAGGATAGTGTGAGCATAGGAGCGCCGTGGTCCCGTGGTTAGCGTGAGAAGCTGCGGAACGAGAGGTCCTTGGTTCAAGTCTTCCCTCGAGTGAAGAGTTTACTTTCTTTATTTTCGCAAAGTTATGATCTGTCCGTTCGTTCACTGACGTCTCTGTTCACTGTAATAAGTTTAGTGTCTGTGTTTTGCGACCGCACCGCAAAACCGTGTGATTAGTAGACGAAAGGACGTGCCTCTCCAATGGGAACCGAAAACATTTGATCGCAAGGTCATAGGTCATCCGATTCCTCCACAGGAAAACACGTCTGATATATTCTATACGACACTGGTGACGGCATGTGCGTCACATGACAGGAATATGTTGTCGACCCACCTAACTTGTACACTTGGCGAATGGGTAAAAAGATTCTTCTTCCTTGCCCGATTTAGGTTTTTTTGTGGATGTGATAATCACTCCAAAAAAAGTGATGAAAACGTAAGAGTTTCTCACATAAGCTGCAACAAATGAATGCAACAGTTTCACAGTCACACAATTTTCCCTGTGCTCTGTCAAAACATGTTTTTAACGTTTTCAAATTTTTCCGTGTGCATATGTCCAAACAGATCTGAACATGTCTTGGAATTTTGGAGAGCGAAGTTGATAATGTGTGAGTGCCTGAACTTTGATAATTATCTGAAAATAAAAAATTAAACTCTTCACTCGAGGGAAGACTTGAACCAAGGACCTCTCGTTCCGCAGCTGCTCACGCTAATGACGGGACCACGGCGCTCCTGAGCTCACATTACCCTCGACGTTGCCTATCTTGCGCATGGACTACTGAGTTTGTATATTTTGCTTATTTTTCTCATAGTTCCACACAACTTCTTCCTGTTCTTCCGATTGATCTGTGTTTTTCAAGGCCTATCCACTGTGCCAACTTATAACTAAATCTGAGGTGGGTGCGATGGGGAGGTTCCCTAGTAAGAAGAGACAACGCCTGCGAGGCCAACTACCCACCAAACACAGAAGCAACGCCGTACACGCTAACTGGCAGGCGGATCGAAGTTCCGGCCACGCTGCCTCCAGAGGCTGCGTGCCAGCTTGCCTCCCCTCCCTACGCAGCTGCAAGTCCAGGGCTCCAGCTTACCGATTTATTCGTCAAAAACTCTCCGTCCGCGTAAAGTGAATGAAATAAGTTTACGAGATCCGTTGGCATTTTCTATTTTTATACCTAAAACATTGTCACACTTATGCTATTTGTGGAATGAACTCAGAGCTCTGAATTATTTGTCCACTTGTAATAATCTGTTACGAGGGACAGATGACAAAACATCTTGCGCTTGGTTGCACTCTGGGCGTGATAGTACTGCACGTTTCACTTTGGCCTCATAATTTAGACCCAGACAACAAGTTCAAAAAACCAGCAGGAGTTTTACGCGAAGTACTTGTTGTTTCCTCGTTAGCCGCTTTTATGTCGTCTCGTCGTCCCTGTAGAGCTGTACCATGGGGAGCAAGGAGAGGATGTTGGTTGGCGGCCAGTATCCTCGTTCTATGACACAAACTGCCCGGAATTAATAACCGGGTTCTTTATTCATAAAGAAACAGCTACTTGACTTAAGTTTCCATGTGCTGTGGTACAAGCTCTCTTCTGTATAGTCCACGTAGTCTCAATGCTGTTAAAGTACAAGTCCGCTATATGGTTACTATGTCCTGCCTGTCACTGTGCTAGAGGCTAAATCTGCATCTTGGTGCCACAATGTAACTCCACGGCATACAGACTCGAATTAAGTGGCGTAACAGGCTCGAGCTGACTGGCTAAAACTGGCTCTCTGGTCCGCGGAGACGATCATAAATACTGGCAGCTGTGAGGGCGTTGGCGGCGCGTTGCCTGCGAGTCTTGCCCTTGGCCTCTATCGATACTCTCGTAACCTCTATGCCTCAGGGTGTGC
The DNA here is from genome assembly GCF_021461385.2 of Schistocerca piceifrons. NCBI lineage: Eukaryota > Metazoa > Arthropoda > Insecta > Orthoptera > Acrididae > Schistocerca > Schistocerca piceifrons. The sequence goes on along the minus strand of NC_060147.1, from coordinate 47,072,093 downwards.
TGGCGCCAGCGTACGCCAGCACGCTCTTAAGGTAGCCAAATGGGTCGTTTGGTGGAGCCCTTGAGATAGCCAAAAACGTAGTCACTGCGCATACCTCTTGAGGCAGCCAAATGCATCATCAGGTTGTGGTTCCCTGAAGGTAGCCAAATACCTCAACCTGGCAGCAGCTGAATACAAGAGGAGCATAAAGTTGCTGTGCATGGCAATCCATCCTGGTCTTACATTTCAGCAAGATAATGCCCGCCCACAGACGGATAGAGTTACCTGATTACAGAAGTTTTTTTCTAATGAACTATGATAGATACATCTGTGTGGTTTGTTGCAAATTGTAACTTCGCTCCTAAAGTACTTAAAGAGTTTCTAATGCTTGTCTTCGTGCTTGCCAAACCCTATCATGATCAGCAAGGTCACCGGATCTCTCCACGGTTGAGAACGTCGGGAACATTATGGGCAGTGTCCTCCAACCAGCTCTCGATATTGACGATCTGACGATCTTGGACAGAATTTGACACAATATCCCTCAGTTGCACATTCAGCAAGCCTATTGATCAATGCCAGGTCGATTAACAGGTTGCATAAGGGCCAGAGGAGGTCCAACCCGTTGTTCACTTCCTCAATTTGTGGAGCTCTTTCTCTTGAATAAATCATCCACTTTTTCTGAAATTGTTATCATTTGTTTGTCTGTGTATCTACATCACATCTGCCGATTTCCGTCTCATTCGGCTAATTCCTTCGTGGTGCGCCTTTTTTTCCTTAGAGTGTACTTCACGCACTTTTGAGATAGGCAACCCAACTTACATCATGTTACACGGGTGCAGCGATGTATGTTGGGTTGCCTATTTTGAGGTGCGTGGAGCGGTTCTAGACTCTCCAGTCTGGAACCGCGCGACCGCTACGATCGCAGGTTCGAATCCTGCCTCGGGCATGGATGTGTGTGATGTCCTTAGGTTAGTTTAAGTAGTTCTAAGTTCTAGGGGACTGATGTCCTCAGATGTTAAGTCCCGTAGTGCTCAGAGCCATTTGAACCATTTTTTTGAGGTGTGTGAAGTATTTTCTGAATCAGTTTTATTTTCCAGGCCGGCTTGCATTACACTTACATACATCAAATTTTTTGACAAATACAGAAACACTTGTAGAGAGACGAATACCACTTGCAATCAGTATCTTTCGGTTACTTACGCTCTGGCAACCAACCAGTTCCAGAAATGAGCAGAAGTTTTACACGAAGTAAGCTATTTCTGCCAAGGCAGCCAAATGCTTGGTGTAGTGGTGCCCTTAATGTAGCAGTAAACCTCGTCAGCACGCACACCTCTTGTAGTAACCAAATGCGTCGTCAGATGGCAGATAGCCAGATACCTCGGCACTACGCACCTCTCTTAAGGAAGTCAAATGCTTCGTCACACGTCTGTTCTGTTAAGCGTCTCAGTCCTAAAAATATAAAGACAAGTTTAGTTTCACAATTTTTCGTAAAACTGACCTTCATTGTCATAATGAGCAGTGAATACAAGAAAATAAACAATCACTTAGAATGAAATGAACACCCCTTTTTTTCATATTATTTAAGAACAGTGGCACTGCTCACTACATTTTTTTATTTTTTTTATTTTTCATTTTGTTCATTGTTGATCGTTGTGATTGCTCGTTTCGGACGTCGCATGACATCCGTTAAAGTTCGATTGTTGATCTTTCGACTCAGTTTTTTATTACAGGGGCCAACCAGCTCTCTGACCGAACACGCTGAGCTACCGTGCCGGCTAATATGACAGACGCTCTATCCATCTGAGCCACCGAGGACACAGAGGATAATGCGACTGCAGGGATTTATCTCTGGCACGCCTCCCGCGAAACCCACATTCTCAACGTATTGTCCCGCACTACATTCGTACACTCTTAGTGCCCCCGAAAGAACAGATACCACCTTAGTAAATATATAGTTAAGGCTCACTGGCCACTTGACCATCTTCTTCTTCTGTGCGAATGCACAAACAGTGCCCGAACTCTTACGGGAATCGGCAACGCACCGCGAGTAATGAGTATAATGGGCGGGGGCACTACGAATGTAGTGCGGGACAATACTTCGAGAATGTGGGTTTCGCGGGAGCCGTGCCAGAGATAAATCCCTGCAGTCACGCTATCCTCTGTGTCCTCGGTGGCTCAGATGGATAGAGCGTCTGCCATGTAAGCAGGAGTTCCTGGGTTCGAGTCCCGATCGGGTCACACATTTTCATCTGTTCCCGTTGATGCATGTCAACGCCTGTAAGCAGCTAAGGGTGTTCATTTCATTGTAATTTCATTCTAACGATCTGCTTGGTCACCGATGGTATCTGTTCTTTCGGACATGTCCGAAAGATCAGATAGCATCTTAGTAAGTAAAAAAACAATCAATTGTTTTATGGAGGTGGTTTCACTTTGAGACCACCGGGACATTTAGTTTTCAAACCAGCCATCGTTTCGTTAGCTATATTTTAATGTGATTTCTCATTTTAGTAGACTCAATATCACATCTCGAAACATTCGACAACTTACAATGCTTAAAGCGAACAATAGTCCTAAATAACAAGCGAAAATGGGCCTGAAGTGTAATAAAAAATAATTATCAAAATAAAACGAAATCTCAATGGTTTCATTTCGGAACTATTGTTAAAAACAGTGGTATAAACGTACATTTACGTTACAGTAACTTCAGATATACTTACTTCCACTGTTAGTTATCTCCCCAAGGTGATCATTACAAAAAAAAAAAAAAAACAATGTCAGAATCTTGTACAGTCATGTAACACAATCTTAGTGCTGAATGTCGGTTTGAATGCTGTAAGTGACTGCTAGACTGTACTACCCATTCGTAGAAGTACCTCTGCTCAGTGTATCATTACAACATGTGTCTGTCTCGCAGGAGCATCGGTGCCTGCGTGTCAAAGGCACTGGCACACCATAAAACCGTGACTTCATGCAGAAACCATTGGCACGCAAAGGTTTGAGGTAACCAAATGCCCCATTTCTGACATTGTCTACAGGGCGAGTCAGAAACGGCTTTACAACTTTGGAATGATACAGAAATTTGTCGAGGTAACTTTCGGAATCGGTAGATGTGTCATTTTGTAGCAAACACCTTCAAGCTTCACATAAAAGTGTCAAGTGTCATTTTGATTCGATGTGACTACCATTTTATTTGTTTATTTACACGTCAAGTTTCGTAGGACCATTTGAGGAGCAAATCTCAAAGGTCATGGAACGTGTCAGTACATCAAATTACAACGTAAAAGTAATAACAGATAACAATAAAATGTTGAAGAACCCAAGAAAGTCTAGCCATAAGTTTAAGTACACGCAATCAACAATGTGAGACAGAAATCAGCTTAATTTTTCAAGGAACTCCTCGACAGAATAGGGGCGACCCGTGAGGAACTCTTCAGTTTCCATATGAAAGCGCGCCGATTACTGCTAAGATTCTTGAATTCTTGTGGTAGCTTATTGAAAATGGATGCAGCAGTATACTGCAACGTTTCTGCACAAGAGTTAAAGGAAGTCCGATCCAAATGCAGGTTTAATTTCTGCCGAGTGTTAACTGAGTGAAAGCTGCTTATTCTCACTTGGCGGCCGAATCCGAATGGGACATGGCGGCCAACAATGCCATTCGATCATTTCATTGGCGATGAACTGATATTGTTAACAAGAAACGACAGTAAAGAATTTATATATTGAGAGGCAAATTCCAAAATACCCAGACTAGTGAACAGGGGTCGACAAGAGGTTCGCGAACTTATTGCCGGAACCGAGCAAAAAATGGTTCAAATGGCTCTGAGAGTGCTCAGACTTAACATCTATGGTCCCCTAGAACTTAGAACTACTTAAACCTAACTAAGCTAAGGACAGCACACAACACCCAGTCATCACGAGGCAGAGAAAATCCCTCACCGCGCCGGGAATGGAACCGAGCATTTCTGAGCGAGAAAAATCCTTTTAGAATGGGATGAGTTACCCCAAAATATAATACCATACGACAACAGCGAATGAAAATGTCGAACGATCAGTTACTTCAGATACTGTAACCAATTTTTTCACACACTCGTTGCAACAAATCGGGCGTAACTTGTGCAACGGCAGCGGTGATTCGATTTTTCAGGCCAGCTGAAATTTTTTGTAGAGGAGGAACACACACACGGTCTTTGATGAAATCCCAGAGAAAGAAATCGAGTAGTGTCAAGTCTGGCGACGAGTGGTCCTTCACGGTCAACCCACGGACCTGTGAAGCGATTATCGAGGAAACTTCCAACTTCCGTTAGGAAGTGGGGTGGTGCATTGTCTTGCTGGTCCCATCTCGGTCATGGTCATCGCTTTGTGGAATTAAAGGGTTTTCAAGAATATCCATATAAACAATACACCAGTGAAAGTAGTCATGTTAACTTCACACTACGCCCATGACGGCTGAAAGATGTTGCTCAAGCACTACGTGAATCAAACTTGAGGTTGTCTGCTACAAAATGACACAGCTACCAATTCAGTAAGTTATCTCGCTAAATTTCTGTATCATTCCAGAGTTGTAAAGTTCTTTTTAACTAACTGTATGAAGGTAGCCATATGCGTGGAACTCGTGGCTCGTCACTAGTAATTTTGCTTACTATACCCAAATGTCCGTCCCTAGGCATTTCATTGTAGGTTATCAAATACCTCGTCAATCGGCTGTACTCTTAAGGTAGCTAAATGCCTCGTCGCTTGCGCTTTCTCCTAAAGTATTCAAATGCATCTGAGGAGGCAGAAGATATTTAGTCCGACCCGATATTTTGAACCTCTTAAACAGTAACTGACCAACGACTACATGAGAGTGAAACATATCCAGTCGTTCTGTAGGTTTCTTTTAAATAAGTGCTCACCGTAATGTTCTCCGCCCTAAACGCGCACACGGAATTTAAAGAGATGTTCACACGCGAATATCTCCCAAAGTAAACCACCCACAAAGCTGGAACTTTCACAAAATGTTAAATACTATAGTCGCATTTCGTCAGCAACACGAGAGCCGACCAAACGCACGAGTATACCGATTTCGGTACAAAGCGGATCAGCGCAGTATACAGTGAGTCCAAAAAGTATTCGAATAGCTGCATATCTTTCAGAAGACAAAGCGTGTGTAACATGAAAAGAAATGTATACAAAATCTAAAGAGGCAGTCATGTAAGAAGTACATCGATAAGTCATTTTTGTTGAAAAGCAATGAAAGAAACACATCCAAATCGGCAACGAGGTAAACAAAATAGAAAATGTAATACAAAAGCTAGTTCATGAAGTATTCGTCCACCAGCTGAACACGCCGGAATTCTGCGCGCAGTGGTTAAACTATAACGCCGACCCACGGCACTCACTAGAAGAGTCAACCGTGTGCGGCCGCACCCTATCGCCTGCTGTGATTCTGAACGGCGCCGGTACAGCGCAATTATCGCCATGGGCCATAACGGTAGTGAGACGACGCTGATCGAAGGGAAACTTATTCTGCGCTTATATCATGAGTGCAAATCTTCTCACGAGATTGCTAAAGTAGTTGGTAGACCTAGATCGACGGTTCAGTCGATAATAGATCGATGTTGCGCAACAAAATCATTAAGAAACCAACCACGTACCGGACGCCGTCACACTTTCACTGATGCCGACGTGAGATTTGTTGTGTTGTTGTGGTCTTCAGTCCTGAGACTGGTTTGATGCAGCTCTCCATGCTACTCTATCCTGTGCAAGTTTCTTCATCTCCCAGTACCTACTGCAGCCTACATCCTTCTGAATCTGCTTAGTGTATTCGTCTCTTGGTCTCCCTCTACGATTTTTACCCTCCACGCTACCCTCCAGTACCAAATTGGTGATCCCTTGATGCCTCAGAACATGTCCTACCAACCGATCCCTTCTTCTAGTCAAGATGTGCCACAAACTCCTCTTCTCCCTAATTCTGTTCAATACCTCCTCATTAGTTATGTGATCTACCCATCTAATCTTCAACATTCTTCTGTAGCACCACATTTCGAAAGCTTCTATTTTCTTCTTGTCTAAACTATTTATCGTCCATGCTTCACTTCCATACATGGCTACACTCCATACAAATACTTTCAGAAACGACTTCCTGACACTTAAATCTATACTCGATGTTAACAAATTGCTCTTCTTCAGAAACACTTTCCTTGCCATTGCCAGTCAACATTTTATATCCTCTCTACTTCGACCATCATCAGTTATTTTGCTTCCCAAATAGCAAAACTCCTTTACTACTTTAAGTGTCTCATTTTATAATTTAATTCCCTCAGCATCACCCGACTTAATTCGACTACATTCCATTATCCTTGTTTTGCTTTTGTTGATGTTCATCTTATACCCTCCTTTCAAGACACTGTCCATTCCGTTCAACTGTTCTTCCAAGTCCTTTGCTGTCTCTGACAGAATTACAATGTCATCGGCGAACCTCAAAGTTTTTATTTCTTCTCCATGGATTTTAATACCTACTCCGAACTTTTCTTTTGTTTCCTTTACTGCTTGCTCCATATACAAATTGAATAACATCGGGGAGAGGCTACAACGCTGTCTCACTCCCTTCCCAACCACTGCTTCCCTTTCATGTCCCTCGACTCTTATAACTGCCATCTGGTTTCTGTACAAATTGTAAATAACCTTTCGCTCCCTGTATTTTACCCCTGCCACCTTCAGAATTTGAAAGAGAGTATTCCAGTCAACATTATCAAATGCTTTCTCTAAGTCTACAAATGCTAGAAATGTGGGTTTGCCTTTCCTTAATCTAGCTTCTAAGATAAGTCATAGGGTCAGTATTGCCTCACGTGTTCCAAGATTTCTACGGAACCCAAACTGATCTTCCCCGAGGCCAGCTTCTACTAGTTTTTCCATTCGTCTGTAAAGAATTCGAGTTAGTATTTTGCAGCTGTGACTTATTAAACTGGTAGTTCGATAATTTTCACATCTGTCAACTCTTGCTTTCTTTGGGATTGGATTTATTATATTCTTCTTGAAGTGTGAGGGTATTTCGCCTGTCTCATACATCTTACTCATCAGATGGTAGAGTTTTGTTAGGCCTGGCTCCCCCAAGACTGTCAGTAGTTCTAATGGAATGTTGTCTACTCCAGGGGCCTTGTTTCGACTTAGGTCTTTCAGTGCTCTGTCAAACTCTTCACGCAGTATCATATCTCCCATTTCATCTTCATCTACCTCCTCTTCCATTTCCATAATATTGTCTTCAAGAACATCGCCCCTGTATAGACCCTCTATATACTCCTTCCACCTTTCTGCTTTCCCTTCTTTGCTTAGAACTGGGTTTCTGTCTGAGCTCTTGATATTCATACAAGTGGTTCTCTTTTCTCCAAAGGTCTCTGAGGGAAATGAAGAAGAAACCTAAAATCAGCGCTCCTAAGTTGGCTGGGGAGTTAAGGGTCTAGGGGAAAGAAGGTATGTGCCAACACAAGTAGAAATACCTTCAAAACGTATGGGCATCACGGCTGGGTAGCGCGCAAGACATTTTGGGTCACTGAACAGAATCGAAAGAAACGTCTTCAGTTTGCGGTGGAACATAGATTCAAAAATGAAGACTTCTGGAATAGAGTAATATTTTCTAAAACGTATTCGGGTCGGATGGCAGGCGAATGGTGTGGCGTAAGAAGAATGTGCAGATGTTGCCAACGGTTAAACACAGTGGTAGCTCCCTGATGGTGTGGGGCTGCTTGAGTGCTGCAGGTGTTGGAAAATTACATTTCATAGAAGGTACAATGCATCACCATATGTATACCAACATTTTAAAGGACAATCTGAATCCTAGCGCCGAAGAATTAGGTCCGCAAGGAAATCACATTGTTCAACAAGATAACGACCCAAAGCATTCGTCTCTTAGTACAAGGTTGTGGCTTCTGTACAAAACAACTTAACACCCTTCCTCAGAGCCCAGACATTAATCCTATTGAACACCTTATGGAAGTACTGGAAGATAGCATCAGAAGAAGACACATTTCTAACAGAGACCTAAAAGAAGCACTTCAAGACGAATGGGACAAAATTCCAGCCTCTCTGACAGCAAACTTGGTCTTATCGATGCCCAGACGACTACAAGCAGGAATAGCTTCAAAGGAAAGTAGTGTAATTGAAATCATATTTTCAGACAGTAACTTAAAAAAAATGATGGACGAATACTTTTTGAAGTAGCCCTTAATAAATTCCCCATTTTGTCAAATTTTCTATCGCTATGGATCTATTTATTTCCTTGTCCATGTATAAAAATTATTTCCGAAAATTTGTTGCATATGACTGCATATTCACATTTTATGTTCCATTCCTTACACGTGACATATACTTAGTTAAAAAAAAAGAGAACTAGACGATTAGTTTTTGGACTCACTGTAGGTGTTTACCAAAAGATGGCCCCGAACGAATATCTCGACTTATAGATCTGAGGGATAAAGCCGTACTCAGACGCGCAGGAAATGTTGAATTCCTGTCGGCTAGTATTTTAAGCAGCCAATCAGATCATCTCAAGCACTTCTATACTCGTGATATTTCTAATACCAGCCAATCAGATTCGCCACAAGTAATGTGGACTAGAAATCTCCTAATTTCAAAGCAATAAAATTTAATGAAAACAAAATAGATTCCACAAAATAAATTACTAAAAAATTTAATAACCAACGCCACTTCAGGCTGCCTTTTACAAAATCAAGCTCACTCGGACATACGTCACAAATTTCCCTATTGCACAACTATTGCACTATAGACCTATATCTCTAACGTCGATCAGTTGTAGAATTTTGGAACACGTATTGTGTTTGAGTATAATGACTTTTCTGGAGACTAGAAATCTACTCTGTAGGAATCAGCATGGGTTTCGAAAAAGACGGTCATGTGAAACCCAGCTCGCGCTATTCGTCCACGAGACACAGAGGGCCATAGACACGGGTTCACAGGTAGATGCCGTGTTTCTTGACTTCCGCAAGGCGTTCGATACAGTTCCCCACAGTCGTTTAATGAACAAAGTAAGAGCATATGGGCTATCAGACCAATTGTGTGATTGGATTGAGGAGTTCCTAGATAACAGGACGCAGCATGTCAATGTCTCAATGTCTCAATGGAGAGAAGTCTTCCGAAGTAAGAGTGATTTCAGGTGTGCCGCAGGGGAGTGTTGTAGGACCGTTGCTATTCACAACATACATAAATGACCTGGTGGATGACATCGGAAGTTCACTGAGGCTTTTTGCAGATGATGGTGTGGTGTATCGAGAGGTTGTAACAATGGAAAATTCTACTGAAATGCAGGAGGATCTGCAGCGAATTGACGCATGGTGCAGGGAATGGCAATTGAATCTCAATGTAGACAAGTGTTATGTGCTGCGAATACACAGAAAGATAGATCCTTTATCATTTAGCTACAAAATAGCAGGTCAGCAACTGGAAGCAGTTAATACCATAAATTATCTGGGAGTACGCATTAGGAGTGATTTAAAATGGAATGATCATATAATGTTGATCGTCGGTAAAGCAGATGCCAGACTGAGATTCATTGGAAGAATCCTAAGGAAATGCAATCCGAAAACAAAGTAAGTAGGTTACAGTACGCTTGTTGGCCCACTGCTTGAATACTGCTCAGCAGTGTGGGATCCGTACCAGATAGGGTTGATAGAAGATATAGAGAAGATTCAACGGAGAGCAGCGCGCTTCGTTACAGGATCATTTAGTAATCGCGAAAGCGTTACGGAGATGATAGATAAACTCCAGTGGAAGACTCTGCAGGAGAGACGCTCAAGAGCTCGGTACGGGCTTTTGTTGAAGTTCCGAGAACATACCTTCACCGAAGAGTCAAGCAGTATATTGCTCCCTCCTACGTATATCTCGCGAAGAGACCATGAGGATAAAATCAGAGAGATTAGAGCCCACGCAGAGGCATACCGACAATCCTTCTTTCCACGAACAATACGAGACTGGAATAGAAGGGAGAACCGATAGAGGTACTCAAGGTACCCTCCGCCACACACCGTCAGGTGGCTTGCGGAGTATGGATGTAGATGTAGATGTAGATGTACTTTGTGACACTTACACGGATAAACTAAAAAACTAAACTCCTCCCGAACGGGCCATGAAGGCCCAACGGTACCGACCGGCCGCCGTGTCATCCTCAGACCATAGGCGTCACTGGATGCTGATGTGGAGGGGCATGTGGTCAGCACACCGCTCTCCCGGCCGTCTGTCAGTTTACGAGACCGCAGCCGCCACTTCTCGATGAAGCAGCTGCTCAGTTTCCCTCACGAGAGCTGAGTGCACCCCGCTTACCAACAGCGCTCGGCAGACCGGATGGTCACCCATTCTCTCATTCTCTCCTAAACACTCACACGACCAAAACACGATGAAATATTAATTGTCCGAAGTACTTCTAATTATGTCACAAATCTGTGGTAAATGAAACTTAAGAAAGTTCCAGAAATTAGATTATATGAACGTATCCTCTTGGCTGTAGTTACTATAGATGAATACATAAGAATCCTGCTCAGTTTGACAATGCCAGCACAGTTATTACGTGTTTCAGGTAAAAATCCATATCTCCGAAGGTTCTGTAGCTATTGATCTGAAATTGTGACACTATTGCTGTGTTATGTATAGAATTTGGTACACTAAGTATGAAAAGGATCGATTAATATTTAATAGTACATCTTCAGATTCATAGAGAGTATGTGCAACGTATTGCGCGCAGCATTAAGCAGGTACACGGCTGGGCTGGATCCACCAGCTAGCGCCAACTCTACCAGCGTGAGAACCGAACATCTCCTCTCCCCCCGACTCGACGGCAAGCTACGCTTTTAATGCAAGATGACGACTCGTAAATTTTGCTACGTTACAATCACATGATTGGAGGAGACATTGTTCCCATCTTTAAAAAAAGCAACAAAAGACTTTGTAAAAACTACAGAGGAATAACCCTTGTTAATCATACAGCCAAGATTTTTGAAAGAATTTTACTAAATCGATTAAGTGAAAAGATAGAAAAGGAGCTGAGTGAAGAACAGCATGGGTTTAGGAAAGGAAGAAGCTCGATCGACCTCATATTTTCTATCCCTCAACTGATGGAAAAAAGGTGATAATGGTTTTTATAGACATAAAAAAGGCATATGACTCAGTTGACAGGGAAAGACTGGGAAGAAATGAAGAAAGTAGGTATAGAAGATGGATACATTTATGTAATAAAGACAATGTACAAAGGACATATTTGTAGAATTAGAGCATCATTGGGGAACTCTGAATACTTCGAAATAAGACAAGGACTTAAGCAAGGAAGTATTCAATCTCCTGCACTTTTTAATGTTGTGATGGAGGGAATGAATTGGGCAGTTGAAGATATAGTAAAAGAAACAGACGAAAAGATGATTTTTGCAGATGATATGGTAATATGGGGTGATAAAGAGGTAGATGTACAGTTACAACTTGATGCGTGGAAGGAAATAATGAAAAGGTATGGATTAAAAATAAATAAACATAAGAGTGAAGTTCGAAAAAAACAGGTTCAAATGGCTCTGAGCACTATGGGACTCAACATCTGAGGTCATTAGTCCCCTAGAACTTAGAACTACTTAAACCTAACTAACCTAAGGACATCACACACATCCATGCCCGAGGCAGGATTCGAAGCTGCGACCGTAGCAGTCACGCGGTTCCGGACTGAAGTGCCTAGAACAGCACGGCCACCGCGGCCGGCTAAGAGTGAAGTAATGGTATTTGGAAGAGAGAAAGGGATCAACGGAAATATTAACTTGAATGGAGAACCCCTCAAAGTGTTAGAAAGTTTCACTTATTTAGGGAGTGAAATATCTAGGGATGGAAGAATAACTAACGAAATTAATAGGAGGTTACAGAAGGGAGGCAGTTTCTACCAAACAATAAAACACCTGATTTGGAATAAGGAAAGTTTCAGAAAAAGCAAAACTCCTTACGTATAAGAATTATTACTTGCCTATTGTCACCTATGGTGGAGAAATATGGACACTGACAGAAAAGGACTGGAGCATACTGCAAGCAGGGGAAATGAAATTTCTCAGAGCAGTTAATGGAAAAACAAGAATGGATTGGTTTCAAATGGCTCTGAGCACTATGGGACTTAACTTCTGAGGTCATCAGTCCCCTAGAACTTAGGACTAGTTAAACCTAACTAACCTAAGGACATCACACACAACCATGCCCGAGGCAGGATTCAAACCTGCGACCGTAGCGGTCGCACAGTTGCAGACTGTAGCGCCTAGAACCGCTCGGCCACCCCGGCCGGCCACAAAATGGACAGAGTAAGGAATGTAGAAAGGACCTTAAACAAGAAAGTATGAGAGAAGAAACTGAAAAAAAGAGATTAAGATGGTATGGGCATGTTAATAGGATGCATAGGCAGAGACTCCCCAAAATTATGGAAGAACTAAAGATGGATGGGAAAAGACCTAGAGGGCGCCCAAAGAACACGGTGGAAAATGGGAGTGAGAATATCTGTGGAAAGGAGAGGTGTGACCTGGCAGCAAGCGGAGGGAGAAAAGTGGTGGGAGGACCGAGCCAAATGAAGAGGACCCGGCAGTAGCTGGAGCGAGATGCGGATATAGGTAGACAATCACATGGCTGTTCTCTTAAGGTAGTCAACGCCTCGTCACGTGACGCTGGTGTTAAGGTGTACAGTGCAGTGGAATTGCGTAGTTAGCGCTGGCCGTTCGGTATAACGGGAAGCCAGAGAGGGAGCCCTCATTAGCCGTGGCTGCGGGGGCCCGCCTCATGACTTATGAGTCGGTGCATTGAGTGGGTGCGGGATGCGGTAATAGCCCGGCGGCTGTGTGTCTGTGTGTGTGTGTGTGTGTGTGTGTGTGTGTGTGTGTGTGTGCTGTTGCTCTGGGGAGCGTTAATGCAAGGGCCACTCCAGCAGTGCGTGCCCACAGACTGTTTGCGGAGAGTGGGGGTGTGGCGCGAATGCAGAGCAGCGCTAAAAGCTCACTGCACTGCCATCGGGGTCGTTCTAAAGGTAAACAAGGTCTGTATCTCCAGAAATTTTACTACAGTGGTTCCTAATTTCGGGGTAATTACCCCGTAAGGGCTAAAATGAAATTTTCTGAGGGGTAAAAAACTAAACGGATAGATTCTGTTTCAGTCACGAAACTAAATTATTTGCAAAATGTCACTACCATTATCAAAATTTTATAAGACTCTAATATTGATTATATAAGTTGTAGTGTTGGCAGAAGAGCCAACACCGTGTAGCTATAGGAGGCCGAAATGCACGCTTTTAAGCTCACGCAAACTGGCGTGAGGTCTGGAACAGGACAATGTAATTAATATAGCCAATAAGGTACGTTGCTGCTGGAATACTTAACTTTAATCCATAATTGGAGAACATCGCCCTTGTTGATACATCAATAATAATCTCAATATAAACTGGTAATGGCGCCTTGCTGGGTCGTAGCAAGTGACGTAGCTGAAGGCTATGCTAACTATCGTCTCGGCAAATGAGAGCGTATTTGTCAGTATAGCATCGCTAGCAAAGTCGGCTGTACAACTGGGGCGAGTGCTAGGACGTCTCTCTAGACCTGCCGTGTGGCGGCGCTCGGTCTGCAATCACTGACAGTGGCGACACGCGGGTTAGACGTACACTAACGGACCGCGGCCGATTTAAAGGCTACCACCTAGCAAGTGTGGTGTCTGGCGGTGACACCACATAAGTTATCAATAATTTCTTCTTTACAATTAGTAGCATTAATGTGGTGGAGGTTACAGTTTATTCACATAGTCCACCCAGTAACGCACGTCACTAGTGTATTAATAATCGCTTCAGCTGCGTTTTGATTCTTTACTACTACCGGTGTCGTGGCGTTAAAGGCACACCTTCATGTGACACCTGTATAACAATAAATCGCCGGCCACGGTGGCCGAGCGGTTCTAGGCGCTCAGTCCGGAATCGCGCGACTGCTACGTCGCAGGTTCGAATCCTGCCTCGGGCATGGATGTGTGTGATGTCCTTAGGTTAGTTAGGTTTAAGTAGTTCTAAGTTCTAGGGGACTGATGACCACAGATGTTGAGTCCCATAGTGCTCAGAGCCCAACAATAAATCCAGAAGTAATAACAAACCTGACACACACACACTGGTATGGTAAATTTTTAAAAAAAATATTAAAAAGTTTTACATGAGAATACGAAAATGTTATTACTCACGTGATTAAAACAGTAGAGCGGAAAAGCTCGGAATCTTTTTTCCCAACATTCATTGTCTGTCAAATACAAAACACCGCTAGAAGACGGTATGTCATGGATTAAAAACTGAGGAATTGCAATATAGTGGATGGGTCCAGAGCAAATCGTATCGTAGTGATCTATTTGTTTTATTCTTACCGATAGATCACTATGATACGACACTGGAATTCCGCAGTTGTTAAGCGGTGTTTGAATGTAGGGGACTGTTGATATTTTTAAAAATATCGGGAATATTTTTAAAAAAAATAAGTATCGGACCTACAAGAAAATGGTTCAAATGGCTCTGAGCACTATGGGACTTAACATGTATTGTCATCAGTCCCCTAGAATTTCTTAAACCTAACTAACCTAAGGACATCACACAACACCCAGTCATCACGAGGCAGTGAAAATCCCTGACCCCGGCGGGAATCGAACCCGGGAACGCGGGCGCGGGAAGCGAGAACGCTACCGCACGACCACGAGCTGCGGACTCGGACCTCCATATGTCGATACATGGACGGAAGAAATATCGACGTACCGGCTTACGATTATAAAGGATAGTGATAGAGCAACCATCGCCGCCGCAGAACACCCTAAGCTTCGTGTTAATTACCCAAGACTGCGGTCGCGAAAAGCGCGTTTTGATTGGCTCACCTTTTTACCATTCTGACGCGTGCGAAAGTCGTGTTAACTTTCAGTCTTGGCCCGGCTTCGCAGTGGCTGTGTCTCTCCTTCGCCGTACCACGCGCCGCCATACGACGTCACAACCGTATCGCGTGACAGAAGCACTCTCCTTTCATTACTCCGTACATTTCGCGAGGCCTCTTGTAGGCAGACTGGCGCCGACGGACATATTGCCCTCCGTCTCGGCGTATCGGCAGTTCGCAAAGGGCGGTTCGCGAGGGACGGAATTGCGGCGATTCAGCACTCTCGGCGAAAGCTGTGCTGTTAAGGAGAAGTGCGTCTTCTCACGTAAAGTTCGCTGTTCTAAAGTGGCAATGTGCGTTCCACACCGTATCTCCCGCTCGATTAGGCGTATGGTTGATGGCAAGCAATACATAGTTGGATATACAGGATGGTTCATTGATAGTGACCGGGCCAAATATCTCACGAAATAAGCATCAAACGAAAAAACTACTAACAAGGAGACGGCACGACGGTGGGTTCGGGGATTTGTCCGAAATTTTTTGTGGTGAAGGAGGACCCCTAACACCTCACGTGGTTAAAATATTAGGACGCACTACCCGGAAAATCCCGGGAAAATCGATCCAAAGTTTCGTAGGTGCCGTATAAATATAAAATGCTAGTGCTTTGCCAAGGCGCTGTCTGGTCTAGATGTTGCCGGCACGGTAGCTCAGCGTGTTCGGTCAGAGGGTTAGCAGCCCTCTGTAATAAAAAAAACTGAGTTAACCGATCAACGACGAACTTAAACGGATGTATTACGACGTCCTTCCTGAGCACATACAACGAACGAAAATGAACAAAATGAGAATTTAAAAAAAAAAAAAAAAATGTTTAGGGCTCGGACTCTTACGCCAGAGGTCTCGCGTTCGATTCCACCTCCCGCACTTTTTTCCCTTGTTTCATTTTCTTTTGTTATTCCACCAATTACTCAGAAAGTTTCCCAAACCTACATTATCTTTAACAAATTAGTTACATTATTGAATAAAAATTATTTCCTTTTTGTCCAACAATACAATTCATGGCGGTGGGTTTTCCATTTTTCATTGTAAAATATATGAGGAGAAACATTGGGTTTTTAATCAGAATAGCAAAGTCGATTGGGGAACATTCAATTTTTTGACATACAATAAGTATAAACAAGAATCGCACTGGTAATTATCGTAAAAACAAACAAACCTGCGACATCTTGCGCACATATGACAGCGGATTTTTTAAAATCACAGGGCCTTTGCAATAAACACGCCCCATTAACATTTACGAATGTTTTGAGTTTCTGATAATTTTAAGGCAAACCAGGAATATTGGTGACGATAATCGATGGTGAATTATAGAATTAATTTTTATACAGTCTTCCCGGGAATTAATTTCACGATTCTCCTGTAACAATGCGCTGCAGTTTTGCAAGCAACAGAAGAAAAAAAATGTGTGGGAGGAGGAATCGAACCCGACACCTCTGGCATAAAGGTCCGAATGCTAACCATGTAGGCTAAACGGCTGCTCGGCAATACATTAACATTTTATACTCATACGGCACCTAAGAAACTTTGGATCGATTTTTCTCGGGATTTTCCAAGTAGAGCGTCCTAATATTTTAATCACGTGAGGTCTCAGGGGTCCTCTTTCGCCACACAAAATTGCGGACAAATCTCTGACCCCACGGTCGTACCGTCTCCTTGTAAGAACGAAACTCGTCTAGCTTGAAGGGGGAAACCAGATCGCGCTATGGCTGACCCGCTATATGGCGTTGCCATAGATCAATCGGATATCAACTGCGTTTTTTTTAAAAATGGGAACCCCCCCATTTTTATTACATATTCGTGTACTACGTAAACAAATATGAATGTTTTAGTTGGGCCACTTTTTTCGCTTTGCGATAGA